>NC_061454.1:12400000-13600000 GCF_022581195.2 Helicoverpa zea
CTGCAATTATGCGGAACATTTGAAAGTCCATTAAGTTGGCAAATGACGGTCAATTACAATATGTTTCATAGTTGCTAGCTTGTCAATTAAAACGGTAACATAATGACTTGGTCGCAATTCGGATTTGCACATGGCAACATTATACGCACTATAAAATATGCGCGTGCAATTCTTAGTGTTACAAAACAGCCTTGGACTGTGTCAATTATAGGGTATTTGGGCAAAAACCGAAGCAACACAAGTCTATCGAGGTGTGTTCACACAAAAGTCTAATTTTCCACTAGACATTTACAAATAGGATTTGAATTGATTCTACATATTTGTGGATTTCAAATAGAAAATTAAACACTTTTCTTGATTACAAGCGAATTTATATTGGCGAAGAAAACATATCTTCCAATGTCTGGAGTAAATACTCCTTAATCCTTTTATTGTCCACGGTCGATTAATCGTGCTCAATCCAAAAGGAGAACTATTCAAGCTACAGAACAGAGGCACCCAAAACCTAAGGCTACCGTCCTTTGTCTGCCAGCTCATGATTCAACAAGTCAAGGGCGCAGCAACCAGGGGCCACACGAGCACTTTCGCAAGACTTACCTTTGTCCACGCCGAGCCGACAACATAATAACGAGCAGGACAGACACCCACATCGCTATCATTATCGTAATGCCACCTCTAATCTATAAATCTTGAATAAACAGTGACTTATGGTTCAGAATATAAATGATCTGTTGTTGGATACTGTTTGGAGGTTCGGTTTTCGGGAACTTAAGTTGTTGTTAATAAGAATCTATACTTTATGAAGCTGAAAAGATTGTTTGATCGCGATCTCAGGACCTACTTAACTGATTTGCTCAATTCTTTCAGTGTGAGACAGGCAACTTTTCTATTTATTTTTCCTTCAAATAAATGGAGAGACTACTTCAGAAAATTGAAAATTTAAATGATGTGCCTTGTTCTAGCTGGAAATATTTTCAATTTCCATCACGATAACCTTTTTCGCACAGTTCCAAACTCACAGAACCAAACGAAAACAAAAACCAAGGAACACCAAAAACCTCTAACTCTTTCACTACTTCAGGAAGCAGTAACTCAGTAGAACAGTAAACGAATGTGAGTGTGCAGACATTTATTATTGATGAGTCCCGCAGCGGCCCCCTGACCCACTTCACGCCAAGATACGAGATAGCTCGCCAAGGAAATGGGGAAATTGCACCGTCTTTACGTACCATTGAAGTGCTCACCACTTTGATGGCAAAGGACCTTTATCTTTGTAATTTTATTGGCCTTGAAAGAGTTCTTTTGGATAGAAAAAAAGGTTCATATTTCTTTGGATTTGCTAAAGCCTCAAAGAACGGTTTCACCCGCGTCCCGATATAACTGAAGCTGAACGTCCCAAATCCGCGTGATGGCGTAACCACCGGAATATGTATACTGATTAAATTTTACCTACTGCTAAATATTTAGACATTTTTAAATAGTTATCAAAACAATAATATTAAAAAAAAATTGCATTGCCTTCGTTAAGTGAAGGCATAACATATCAGTGCATTCCAGAAGTATATCGTTAGTTTCTCACGATAATATTTTCATGAATAAAACGAACAATAGTGGGAATATTCATTTGATTCCTTGAGGAATGCAATTACATTCTTGTAATTTATACCGGCGCTTACCGTTATTTGCAAAGCCTAGCTACTTATTATTATTCATTCATATCGCTGTTTAGTCATTTCGATTACATCTGCATTTGTTTTTTTATGAATCACTAGCTGTTTTCCTAGCGGTTTCGCCCGCCTCCCGGGGAAACCTCTTCTCATAACCGGATAGCCCATGTCACTCTGAGATAGTGTAGCTTTCGAACAGTAAAATATTTTTTCAATCCATTCACATGTTTTATTAGTAGGTATAAATAAACGACCAACTAAATAGTCTTATACATTAGTATACTCATAGTTATTAAATCATCAGAAAAAAACCCTGACCACAAATATCCTATTTCCTTTTCGAAAAAGGATGGTTATAGCTGCTGACCTCTAGGGAAATACTGGCACGATTTGGCAGCCCGCCACACGGTTCCGCCATTATAAATAAATCAGTATCAAGCACATACTCGGACGTGGGTTCAATACCAATCGGATTCATTCAAGATATGAAGACCCCTATTGTGAAGTTAAATTAACAACTTAAAATATGTTTTTTAATTTAAAAGGACAATGGGCACTTTGTATGGGATTTGGTACCCGCTCCAACAGTAACGTATGATATATCATTAGAAAGGTATTTACATGAAGAATAATAAAAACTATGGGGCTTGCCTCAATTAGCTGTCCGATCCGAGTAACGATAAAAATTGAATCGACATAGAAACAAGTATGTCATCCATATATGCAAATTCATTAAGAGGCATATGTCGTCAGTGTAATAATTTTAAACTCAGTTATTAGACATCTTACATTGTTTGAGATACACTCTATTATAATCTAAAGGTTGTAATAGTCTATGGAGTCATACTACGGAAACACAATCGTCATCTGATTTGACAAAAGTTCAAAACATTTCTATTCATCTTTTTTTAAGAAGAAATTCATCATTATCTCAGCACCTCTTGAGGAGCAAGATTAAGTGGTAATATATACTATGTTAACATCGTCCCCTGACTTTGCAACCTTAATTGATTGTAAATACTGAAAGACTTTCATCAAATACATAACCTAGTTCTGCGTGAACTGCAAAGGATTGCACAGACTTTTTTTAAAGCAGTCGGCAGGCAAACATTTTAAGAAGGCCAAATTCCTGTTTTTTTGTTGCTTTACCAGTTTTTATTCAATACAGTTGGATTTAAGAACTACATCTACGTTGACGATTTATGAACATTACACATTCTGTTAGTCGATGTCACGTGAAATGGACAAGGATTTGGAACTAGTCCTCATAGTAAATTTTTTTTGCCTTGCCAAGACCTACGCAACGGTACTAGAATCAGCACTGTTGGACAGGGTACCAAAACACCCATCGTCCTTTGGATTTATTATTTTTATTTAATACCTACCATTCTTGAAGGTGTTATTTTTTTGGAAAGGCAATTATTTATAATTTAGAAGAAAGTTTCGTTCAAATATTTTAACAATGTGTAAACATTATCATAAGTTAGTGCTAGAAGCTCGTGCCTTAAAGGACAACGAAAGGCAGTAATCATAATTATAATTATCATCATCCTCATCCTCCGAGCCTATGTTGGGGTCGGCTTCCAGTCTAACCGGATGTAGCTGAGTACCAGTGCTTTTACAAGGAGCGACTATCTGACCCCCTTAACCCAGTTACCCGGGCAACCCAATAAACCCTTGGTTAGACTGGTGGTGGTGGTGGTGGTGACTTACTGGCTTCTGACTACCCGTAACGACTGCCAAGGATGTTCAATGACAGCCGGGACCTACAGTTTAACGTGCCATCCGAAACACAATCATTGGTGTCTAAGATATATTTAGAAAGTACATACAAACTTAGAAAAGTTGCATTGGTACTTGCCTGACCTGGAATCGAACCCGCGCCCTCATACTCGAGAGGTTGGTTCTTTGCCCACTAGGCCACCACGACGCCCTCATCATAATTATAATTAATACACGATAAACTATATAGGCCATGTACTTACATAAACCTATTTATTTTACAGAACTCTTTCAGTCATCAAGTGACTGCTTACGTAAATACAAACAAGAATGCATTTAACTGCATTACAGCAAGCACGGGCCTATTTATCGCGTGATTTAACATCAAACACAGTAATTAGTGCAGTCGACATGCAGCTACTTAACAAATTCATCAATTATCACCTTACAGCTTCAATTAGCAGCGCAACACTGGATTATCGACATGTTACAATACTAATTGGAGCCGATCTCATTCGGAATACAATTACAATTCAACGTTACTTTTACGAATATATGAGGATATTCCACTTTATTATAAACGTCCTTTTTTATGTACTATCTCGCTAACTGCCGAATGGATGGATTGACATATCATAGGCTACATTTTATCCGGGCACCCCGGAAATAGCTGTCTCTTGAAGATTGGGAAACCGCTGGCGGAAGCTAGTTGTTCATCATCCTCCGAGCCTTTTCTCAATCATGTTGGGGTCGGCTTCCAATCTAACCGGATTCAGCTGAGTACCGGTGTTTACAAGAAGCGACTGCCTATCTGACCTCCTCAACCCAGTTACCCGGGCAACCCGATACCCCTTGGTTAGAATGGTGTCAGATTTACTGGCTTCTGACTACCCGTAACGACTGCCAAAGATGTTAAATGACAGCCGGGACCTACAGTTTAACGTGCCATCCGAAACACAGCCAATGGTGTCTAAGATATACTTAGAAAGTACATACAAACTTAGAAAAGTTGCATTGGTACTTGCCTGACCTGGGATCGAACCCGCGCCCTCATACTCGAGAGGTTGGTCCTTTACCCACTAGGCCACCATGACTTTTTAATAGAAGAAAATATCATTTATTTAATGTTCATCATCCACTAGGTAACAATATTTTTATGTTGTTTAAAAAAGAAATCGCAATACCTATCTCATTCTAAGCTATCAACAATAGAACATTATGACAATAAGAAATAACGACTATTTAACGTTGCACAATAAATAAACATATTGCAACTTTACCTACTACATTTATTTATGTGTGTCATCGAATATTTTCACAAGTTTTCGCAAACATTTATAAAATCATCTGAAATATGCAAAATGCATCGTTTGCTTGCATCTTGTGATTTGTAATTTACGACCCGTAACGATGCGCTTAACTTTCCATTTTACTCAATTCACATAAAAATCATCAGATACCGGCTTCCATTACAATTTCAACGAATTTGTTGCAACTAGGTGTCATGTTGTAAAGGTTTTCTCTTAAAGTGAATACTTAATTGAATTTGTTTCTTCAGTATGTATGTAAATATTGTCTTGTATACTTGTTAGTTTAATTTATGTATAAATATAAAACTTTCAGTCAGATATTTTCAATTTTAAATGAGTCTACGAGATGTTAATATTGATTCACTCTAATCATATAAAAGAGAGTCTTAATAAGTAATTAAGCTAGTGCTAATTATGAAAGTGAGTTCGCAAATATTAATCGAACTTTCGAGAACATTTTACGAGCTTTAAAATTTCAAAGAACCAAAGGAGCACTTTCGGATGTAACGACCATTAGCAAGCTTTGTAAATATTAAGTAGCCGGCTTACTAACATTATTCTAGAATATTTCATACCTTAATTATAGTTCGGCCATTCAGAGAATGCGTTCCTGACACGTCGCGATTGAACTGACGACGTAACTACATTCATTGATTATTGATATAATAATGTTGTTTTAATGCTCCTCAATTGTTAAAACGGTAAACAACCAGCAAAAATATTTTTATCGTAACTGCAACGCCATTGCAAAGTTACGTCGTCAGTTCAATCGCGACGTGTCAGGAACGCATTCTCTGAATGGCCGAACTATAACATAAGATACACAAACAGTAACTTAAATGTAAGTAATATCAGATTTACTTCAAAAATAAAATATTACTCACTGACTTCAAAAAAATCCTTCGAAACCAAAGTTCGAATCAAACATAAATATTTACTTAACTATGATGCAACAGCCATTAGAATTTACTTTTTACTTAGTTACTTATTGGATGATCATAATTCGATTTCATAATAAGCCATCGATATCGGTCAGACGGCTATTAAGCCAGCTAATTACCTGCTTAATGACAAATATATACAGTAGATATTAAGTGCCGTCGTAAAACAAACGCATAGAAATTTGAGATCAACACTTATCTTATGACATAAAAATTATAAGAGCTAAGGCTGCGACTGACTGGAGTGTAACAATTTTACTTTTACACAAGTAGAGAATGGGCGTAGTACATCTATAGCTTTTGATAGGTGGAAAAAATAAATATAGCAAAAGGAAAATAATTTCAACTCATTATAATTTTTCGAAGCTTCAGCGACTACTCAAAAATACTGTAAAAGGTAATTTTCTATAACTTGTTTCTCTGTTTACTCTAAGCAAAACACTACCTACTTAGGTACACTACTTACTAGCTTAAAAAATGAGTTCAACAACGGAAACGTTTTCATTAATCCTATTCTTTATATATACCAAAACTGTATCCTGAATTTTTATAAACTGTTCAAAATGGGCTAGTTAAAAATGCACTGCTTCACTACAAAAGTGCACAACGATCGTCCAAACTTCATAACTAAAATAAACCAACGTGCGCACACCCTAACCTTATCGGATTCACTTAACAAGTCCATCAGCGGGCATAACGTCAGGTTATCCACTAATAACTTCCTAATACGTGCCGGAGAAAGCAGATGACATGCCACCTCCATGTGACGCAACACCATCAGCACCATGGGAATTGGGAACAAGGAAATTGGTACTTTGGTATTTTGAAGTAGGTACCTATCCCTTATATTGTTATAAAAACTGGTAACTTATTATGGTTATGAAGTAAGTTTTTTTGAAAGTCAGTAATAAGGGAATGTAATCAGGATACACGAGGATTTTTTGTGATTTATTGATATTTTAGTCATTTGTTTTTGATAGTATTTGGGAATAATTATTATGAATGTTATCCTCCGTGGTCAGTTGTTAATTTTATTCAAAAACAAAGTTGTTAGATACTTTAATCTTAAAGTGAGTTATGACCTGTTTAATCAACACAACATCTATCTTCCGTTTATTAAACCAAAGAAGATCTCATTATCTTTGATAAATCTCTCTAACGCATGATTTATCTCTTAATCCCCATCACACTTGTGTACCAATCCATATCCGATCCAAATATACCGGTAACATGTTATTCGAGGCTTTGTCATCATGCAGTAATTGAACACCCAGCTTTACTTCAAAAGACATCTATAAGAGAAAGTTGTCAGTGTAAACTGTTCCTTTTTCAATCACAATCAGATATGGACGGGACGGGACGACAAGATTTTTGGAGCACTTTCTTAGTTATCTGAATTGGGATCTTTGGATGGGTTACTTTTATCGATGCGGAACAGAGATGTTTACTTAGGCGACAGAAAAATTACTTGAAGAGAATATCTTTGGAGGATAATAATGTAGTGGCAAAAGATACTTTGAGGATGATCAAAATAAATTAGCCGTAATAAGTAAGCGTGGAAACGAGTTTGAACTTAAATAATAGGCGTTTGGCCTCTATGCCATCTTGTCGAGATAACTAATAAATAACACTCAACAACGCTAACTAATTCGATTACTCCAATTTTCTTCTAATTAAGGGCGTTACGGATGGACAGACCACTTAGGACCAAAACTGAACACCATAATTGTTTGGTAATTGCTTAGTTTCGTTAAGAGACTCTTGGGTATTCTTGCGAATATATGAGATGATCCACAATTAATTACTATCAACTATCTTCAAATTACAGTGCCAAACAAGTAAGCTCATTAATTGACAGTATTATAGAACTTTGTTTTTAATATAAGCGCGAGTGTGCTATCAGGAAGCGAGAAACTGCTAGCGGAAGCTAGTATAAATTTGAGTTTTTTTTTTATTGTATTACAAGTAGACTGCTATAGCCACAACCACTGCCCTTTTAAATCCCTATCTTCCCACGATATCCTCAAAACTTGAGAGTCGAAGTCCGAATTCTTTATGGACCTTACAGGCCCCACTCACCTCAACGACATCCTTAAGCATGAACCGCCTGCGCCGGCGCCGCCTGCGGGGCGCGGGCTCGGAGTCGCGCTCGATGCCCTCGTCGTCCGTGTCCGCGCGCCCGCACTCCGACGTCTCCGAACCCTCGGAGAGGGCGCCGCATTCCTCGTCATCATCTAGAAGAGAAGGTACGGTTTAGTCTTTGAAGTCATAAGCTTTAACTGTATTTTATGCTTAACATCAGGGGAGTTTTTAGATAAAAAAAACGAAAAGCTACTTCCACTTGCGGGACATGTGATTTATACTTATAACCTTTGTATGGGAAGGTGTTGTTAAAAGGCTAAATATAAAGAGGTTTCGCGAGACAGATATAATATTGAATAGTGCTGTGAGGATCGGTAGCGCAGAATAGCTTATGAGATCAGTGTAATGTCAGTGACTAGAGATTTTACTCATAATTGTGTAAGTACGTTCACTTCCATTACTATATCATGAATCAAATATTACTGACACAAAGACCTAATACGACTGTCATATTTATTGCTCAAATTAAATACCAATACCATTCAATTAGAACTACCTAATCACTTCACAATCCACGTGTGGTCGTATTGCTCACTAAATAACCACGAGCCGGCCGTCAGTATCGAGTGAGTATCGATAATCGTTGCATCGACAGCGTCAGAGCGTAACCGATCGGTTGCGCAAACGCATATTTGCGAGCTTTTGAGCCGCTGTTCATGTTGACCAACCGGCCAGCGGCGCTTGACTCTTGACATTGAACATGGATTATGTGTCAATGGTCAGCTTGGTTGTAGGGATGTCGTTAAAAGTTTTTAACTATGGTTTATTGTTCAATCGTACAATAGGTTTAATGAAATTGACATCGGGTATGATAAAAAGCAGGCTATTCGGAAGCATGCAAAATCAAAGCCGTGTTACATAAAACTGAAACCCGGGATATAGTGGACTTTTAATCAGGTGTCCAGTACGGGGACTACCATTAAATATTCTGGTTCTGATCAGCGTAGCTATTATAGATAGGTTGCTATATAAAACTTCATAAGGAGAATAAAGGTTTATGATACCACTCGGAAAAATATTAGTCGAAAGATGTTGACTTTCTTTAATCATAGATAAAATAAGTGACAACCCTAACCGTAAGTGCTATTATAGTAAAGATATCACGATTCTTTTTATTGATAATATAATTTTAATTGAGTAACTCGTGGGCGAGTAGCTTAAGCTTTCGTTAACCCTAGAACCCTACCTGGGGTGCTGGAGAACCCCACGGAACTTTATTTTGGATTTTTCACTTATTAATTATATTCACACGATTTTGCGTTTCAGCGTATTTTATCCTAGTGGTAGCCGCTCTAGGCCTATCAGTCGCGCGGAGTTCCCCGCTGCGTGTAGACGTGTGTACATGTGCTCTGGGGTGCCTGGTCACCCCAGTGTAGGGAAATCGATATTTTTATTTGAACATTTATTTAATTTAATAATAGTATTTTTGAAGTAATTTATGCAATCTATATAACCAGCCCCCCTAGCCAAATGACATTTTAGGGTTTAGCGACAAGTTCACAAATTCCGACGAACTTTTCGCAAAGAATTGGGACTTGGGCTAATATATAAGCACTTGGAAAATCGTTTACAAACCCCAAGTTTGAGGAGGGATGTGAAGGAGGTCATTGCAGGTATCCTGAAAAAAGATGTGCCAGCAGCAAGGGCCATGCCTGACCATCAAAAACAAGAACGATGTGGAATGTGCCCCAGGAATAAAGACCAGAAATGCAAGACCAGGTGCAATAAGTGCCAAATCCCTATTTGCTTGGAGCACCAAATAAAAGTGTGTCAAAAATATTCTATTTAATAAATGTTATTAATTTTATAAGTTGATTTGTGATCTCAATTGCCTAAGAAATAAATATGATTATAAAACATTTCAACAGTATTTTATTTTCCAAAAATAATCACATTTTTACTTTGGGGTACTCGAGCACCCCCTGTAGGAAAATAGGATGGTAAAATAGGTGTAGGGCTTAAGGGTTAAATACTCGTATGTATAAAGTGTTAGGTGTACGTTTCAACGGGTCATGGCTACTTTTATTGAAACCTTTATGTGTTAGGTATAATATTTGTATTGTGATCAGAGCTTTTGATTAAAGAAATAAAATAAATGCACATAAGAGGTTACACACAATTTTGTTACATACCATGATTTGTAGATGCGGATGTGCACAAATAAAGTTTTGTGATAATCATAAAAACATACAAGTACCTACTTAATCATGTAAAACAAGATTACTTAAAAAGAAATGTGTAACAATACTCTTGCAAAAAAAAACTTGTCGAGCTTTGAAAA
The DNA here is from genome assembly GCF_022581195.2 of Helicoverpa zea. Lineage (NCBI taxonomy): Eukaryota > Metazoa > Arthropoda > Insecta > Lepidoptera > Noctuidae > Helicoverpa > Helicoverpa zea. The sequence continues at coordinate 12,410,064 of NC_061454.1, forward strand.
ATGATCTGTTGAAAACACTAATAACCAATTTTAATCAAGCTACCAACGAAATTGGATCAGCCCGCAGCCTTCACCCTTAGAGTAATTATCTCATGACAATACAAAAAAACTTGCTAACTTAGCCGGTGGAACAAAATTGATGTGAAACCATCCATCAGTCAGACAATGACTCCCAACAGCTTACTACGTATTTCCTAAACATATCTTTGGATAACTAATGCTTTTTTTTGTAAAGGGGTTTAAACACTGTCGAGTGCTGTCGCGCGGTTATGCTGCTTGTAGGTAACTGAATAAGCAGATATTACAATCTAATCTCTTTTGCTGCTGATGTTTACAGTAATGGCATACTTTATTAACTAATAAGTGAAGAAAATATGACTATTTCCCTTTTCAACATTTAATTGATGCAAATACAGTGTTTTCCGCGCTTGTTTTCAAGTAAACCTTTCCTACTTCCTAGGTATAAGTCTATTATAATTTTACGTGGAAATAATGTCTGCATAAGCTAGAAACCTGTAGGGAAACTCATTATAGATTCACTTCCTTTTGAGTTAATTACCATTATTAACAATTTACTGTGACAATCTAGCGCTGTATTTTAGATATTCAACCACTCAATGTGTTTACATTAAATTATTTTATTATAAAGCACTCAGATATTGTTTAAAAAACGCTTCTTCAATGTGGGAGATGCTTTACCCAACAACTATATAGAGCTGCTATATTTTATTATTATTTTGTTTAGTGGACAATAAACAAAACAATAGAAGTTGTTAGTAGCAATCACGATGGCAGCCTACCAAATAACTTGATTGATGTGAAACTTGACAGGATCATTCATCAGGACTTTTTACTTTCGTTCGAAGAGAAATAAAACGAGTTGTTCAAAGCCTACAAAGATTTGAACTGATTGGTCTGTCATCTGCCCATCCATCATGAGAGATTACGTGGACGTTGGGAAAAAACTGGCGATCCAAATTGCATACAAGTTGGTAGCCCGGCTTCATTAGAGATGTGCACATCACAGGACGGAGATTAACCTGACGATTTTGAAATGTAAAACTAAGTATACACTTGGACATTTTGTAATGAAGTCACTGATGGGATTACAAGTTCCGTGTGCTTGTGCTGTTCATTTAAGTAATGGCGGTTAAGTGGTGTATTTTGTCAAATGTCGCGAGTACCTACTATAGTAATTCCATCATTCATCTTCAGAGTTTCATCATTATGAATGAGCAAACCTTTGAATGAATGAATATTGACAAGTTGACCTTTCAACACCAAAAAATATCAAAGTATCTGGAGAGACTCAAACTCAGTGATAAACGGAATCTCCTTATTTGAAGAAGCATCACAAAGACACTTATTAAATCACCAAAGCACCAAAAATGTATACTAAAATGTATTCCACTTAACCCAATACCAATGTAAATACAGTATCTACTTCCTAACATACTCCAACATTCCCTACAGAAACAGCTTCGTCCACTTCCTTATTAACCATTAAATAAACACCATCAAACTACTTTATTACTACAATAATTACAGCAAACACTAAAAGCTGGGCCTATGCTAATAAGCCGACTGAATTTACTTAAGAAAATTCAAAGAAACTGAAAGTTAATGTATGGCATAATAAAGCGATCAATGTAATAATGGTAGGTATAAATAAAACGACAGGACTTCAGCTTAAAGTCAAATTAACGTAAGCAATGACAAACGTTATCGCTGTCCTGTCTGTACCTACACATAGTTTTGTTTATTTTGCTCATATTTCATGCTGGGAGAGCTCATAAAAGACAGCAAAGTGTTGGACTCCGAAGAAATCTAGAATTTCCTTAATGCTATGTAGTGAGATTTACTGCGAGTCATTTAAGTGACTCTGATAGTGTAAGATCGAATTCAGATGCAGCTTTTATGTAAGAATGGAGTCTATCTATAGGTATCGGAGTTCAGATAGCAGTTACGAATTCATGTAAATGTGATACTTAGCAGGATCCAGTAACACTGGAAGGCGGCCTCAACCTAGTTGGTAACAAGCTGCCTGACGATCCACCTACAACCGAACCCGCCTAATTTATCTTTATCTAGCAGCATGTCAAACCATACACAAAATTATGACACTATTAAGTCAAATTCACAAAGTCGACATGCTAATACCAGGGTGTCATGAGTCAGAGTGAACTAATAGTAATAAATAGACGCGAATTCGTTACGCAAGCTTCAGACGTCTAGTAGCTCGGATAACTTAAACTAAATGCGTAGATTTATTCGCTCGAGAGCGCTCGGCGCCAATTATGACGACATAGTGAGCACGAGCTTATTACTGTCTCGTGTTATGAATTCCTGGTACGTCAGCGTTATGAATACATGTGCGAATGATTCGCAATTTCACAAGCTACTGAATTAGAAGATTGAAGTTTATTGAATTTCCTTGATTTGAGGATGTTTACCGGTCCATTGAAGTGTTTGCAATCAAGCGTGCATTCATTGTCGATAGCGACGGTTTCGAGTGCAAGGCTGTGTAAATTCAAATGAGCTTTTAACATGGAGTCGGAACTGTTTTCTTTCTGTGAACAGAAATAAACTATGAAACAGACTGTAAACAAAAAGCAGTTAGCAGTCGGAAACATCGGGGCTGTAATAGTGTCCATGTAATAGTTGGCTGTAATCGACAAACTTGCGTGTATCGTGGGAGATACAGACTGTTAACGGTTTGTGCGTTTTGTTGCAGATAAGACTTGTTCTCAGGGCTGCGTGTAGCGGCTTATCTTGAAGGCACTATGTTCTGTATGTAGGCGCAGTTTATTTTCTTCCTGGCGTATGGTAAACGTATGTATCTTTTTGATTTAAGATGTAACCACCAGTGCAGGTATATTCGAATACAGCTTCTTTTGTGTCCGAAAGGAGTAAAGTTATGGTCATGTTAATTTCGACTTAATATTGAAGAGCTTCTTAATGTAAGTCAGCTTAAAGGAATCAATAACATTCGGAACCTTTCTAGAATATAATACAGTTTTATAATGAAATTCGATCGGTCATTTCGAAACAACGGCCCCATCAACTGATAACAATATGCACACTCAAGATGAGCACCAACTTGTACATTTAGAAACCCTTTTACATAACATCCTTAAACTTTTGAATACGTACATTATGCAAACTTAGAAGACGGAAATATCACGCCAGTTGCCACCATGATGTATTGAAACCAGTCGTGGAGGAAACCGCGCCGATTCAATTTTCCTTTTGCGCTCCCGTTGGTTAGATAACCATGGTCCACGTGGGTAGTGCAGCTCTGAACACTTTCCAGTGACGAAGTACGATTTGAGATAAATTGCACTACAGGTAGGGACAAGATTCTAATCCAAAAAACTGATTTACATACCCTAACATTATATTTTGGTAAATAAGACATGCAATGCATCTTCGAGAACAAATTCACATGGATCAAAAATCCCTCACCATAATATTCTATGAAGTGACCAAACAAAGCCCAAGCTCACCATGAGGCTCACCATTAACAATAATTTATAATATTGCGAACCAACTTCCTCCTCCGAACATGGGATCAAGCTAGCAGTTTGGGTCACCGGCAGAATTCGAAGCAATATAAGGACTGTAATTGGTCGAAACCTGGATTTTACTCAAGTTACTGTTATTCTCCGGAATAACGATTTTGGACCCACTTATGATGGGATATCTGGGAAATCAGTTTTCGAAGTTTTTGATAAATGTAAAACGTTTAAAGAATCTCTATGGTCAACAATAAATATAATATTTTGAAATAAAACTTGTAGTAAATGTAGATAACAAAAGCAGTTTTGTTCGAGCACAAATGAAAGGAATCTATTACAATCGAGGATAAAGTGCTTCTTTATTTTCTTGTTTGTCCTGATCAAATTGTTTGCTAATCCCAATACAATCCGCCATTCAAGAAATCCCAAATGTCATTGTTGTCGGTAATTGTTTTGGATTCCCTGCGGAGTTCCTATTTATTTTTCCTCTATTGAAGAAATATAAAGAAATTCTTTGGATTTAATCTACCAAGTTCATTTCCTTTATTGTTGGTAATTTATCATTATACTACTTCAATCCCTAATACTCGTATTCTGCTAATGTTCCGCCTATCAGTACTCTTTGGTCAGTAATTCTATAGTTTCATAGATTAATAGTTTTAGAATGTCTGTTTACAAGGAATTCATGTTTACGACTAAGATTCAGGATGCTAGTGGAGTCGTACGCATCGTAACCTAAAATAAATAATGGAATGGCAATAAAAAGAAAGTGTGCAGTAAAATGTGCAAGGTCGTCAATGGAATGTTATTTACGACTGCCTTATAATAATATTATGTTTAGTACCTAAAGTATTATTTACACCTACTAGACATGGCTTGTCCTATTTTACTTTCTTTCGGTGTTTTGCTCCATTTAACCATTTTCAATTGTCAAAGCGCCAATTTGACCAATGGGAGGCCAATACACGGTTGGTTATAGTTAGAGTTAGCGTTACCTATGTATAGTTAAAAAGTGCCACTGAATCTTTTGCTTTCTGATCTTCAGTTCTTAGAGTTTTAATTTCCTAACTAAAATGTTAATACTTTATTTTCATCTTCCGACTTACGCTTAGAAGAAACTTAATTCACGTGCAGCTTTCTTAGAACTACAGAAGAAGCTCAAAGAGTCAGCATAGAGAACATTATAGGATTATTAGTGTGTGTAAATCCTAAACACTATAACGGTACACGGGTAAGGTGACCATAAATTCGCACATTACAAACGGGACGTACTTCAACTTAACGATAGGCACAGCACAGACGTGCGTTATTTAATACTATTGTTTTATTGTACTATTTTGTCAGACACTGTTAGGATAAGCGAGTAAACGACAATTCCATAAAGCATTTACGAGTATGTAAATGAAATGGGTTCAAAGTTCTAAGGAGAAAGTACGTCAAGCGTTAGTTTCGTGAAGTTGTGATAAAACACCTTGCCTAGAACCTATAAATTGTAAATAGATCTCTCTTTTCTACTCAAGCTGTTTTGAAACACGACTGAACAATTGAAGAAACGACTCGATGCGTTTTAGTGTGAGTTTTGTTATTGAATTTGCATTTTTCTATGCACCACATCAATTTATTGTCAATAAATCACTGAATAAAGTTTGTAAATACAAAACAATGGACAAAGACCTACAAATTGATTTCAATACCAACAGAACACTTACTTGACCTAATTTCCAACAGCCACAAATAAACACCCTCGAAACTGCAGCCGTACAAACAAACGCACAACTTTCACGGTAGCTCAGAAAGCCTAAACACTTCCTAATCCTGCTTATAAATAATACATGTAAAGCGATAACATTGAGCAGCCTAGCTCAGCTCGAAATGGACAAATAGAACCATTATATCTGCGAGTGCGAATCTGATAGTCCGGGGAAATATAGACACTTGGACACAAAGGACCAGGCTAAGCTTTGAAAGGGAGAATGTATGAGTAAATCTGCGTGTTTGTCCTAGTGTAATGTTTAGAGGTATCTCAAAAATAAATAATTTTGGTGTTATTTTACGCTTCTACAATAAAAAGTTGTAGATACTCTTGCTTTATTCAACCTTCCTCTGAAAGCATACATTGCTGAATGTAAATAAAATATGACAACAATAGTCGAAAAAGTTTCAGCTTCGCTTCCAAGTCGATTTAAAGGAAATAAGAAAGCGATTTACCTTGCACTTTCATTACAAAATGCATTTTCATTTTCCATTGTCAACTATTGTCAATTTCCGTAGTTCCACAGAAATATGGAAAGAATAATACAAGAGTGGAAATTGCGGTTACTGAAGGCAAGGCTTTAGAAAATTTGTTCTAGGAATAGGAGAGAAAAATATTGCTATTGATAATAAAATGAAACGATGGTCACGTCCTTATATCATAAAACCAGGCAATCAAAGAAATGGGTTGAGTGCCTATTGCTTTCATTTTATTACAAATATTTTACTCTTTTGTAATGTTAAAGAAAATACAGAGCAAATAAATTAATTCAGTAATAGAAAAACCGTAAATTATAAACGTTAGGACTATCACTGATCATAATAAGCGAAATCTTATTTTGAGCATAAAGATTGGACAGATATCTACTGACCACTTAATAGCTAGTAATCAGGAAGGTCAATATTTTCTTAAGGGAATAAGGAACTTTAACGTAAGATAAAGAAAACTTGCAAGTACGCAAAAAATCATAATAATTTAAAACTCAGATCATACATAGGCCTAAGAAAGACTACAATACAAGATAGTAGAAGATCCATAACAAGCAGGCATCGACAACATAATGATCAATGGTGTTGCATCGCGGAACCATCCATTGTGCTAATACCCGTGATTTATGGGAAAATAGATTAAATGTTACGCTATCTACAAGCTAATGTGGGAATGAGGTTTCTATATAGGCTTATAATTAATTAGCTTGCTGTGGACGTTCTAGTTAGAACGGGTTTTGGGTATCTTCTGAAGAGACTTAAGCTATTAATTCTGGACGATTTTAGAACATCCTAGGGTGTTTCTTTATGTAAGCACCCTTACTCATTTTGAAACGTTACTAAATGTCTGCGTTACACCAGAAATTACTATTCATCTTTCAATAGCAGTGCAGATTCTAGAGACGTCATATTTGGTAATTACAATTACTTGCCCAAATAAGTGATTGTGAATAAAGAAATTTGCTTAGACCTTAGCGAAAACAAGTGAGAAAAAAATTCAAATCAAAAACCCGGAATATTTACAGAAATTCCTGAGCAAAACCAGGCACGAGCCATAGTCTCAGAACAAAAATGTCCTCAATGTTAACTGCGGAACATTATTTTCCAATAAAACGTTTCCAATAGGCGTGCAAGTCGCACTCACAATATGGTTCAATACTCACTTTATTGTACAATCAATTTGTAAGTTACGATCGCCATTTTATATTACTTTGTACTCGCAAATGGGGGTAATGCTTTTACTTAATTAGCATACATACAGAGAAATGTTGTGAGAGGTACTAGACGGGATATATGGTGGTATTGATAGATTCAATTTTATAGGTGATCATCGTGAAAGAACAATCAAGAATTAAATCTTGTTTTTCCAAATTACTCTGTTAACTCTGCCTTTCTCATTAAGATTCAAGAGACCACGGCCTGTTAGGTAATTAAACCTGCAGCTCACTCGATAGGAAGAAGTCTACATCAGTTACATCTCTAATTACTTTAATAAGTGCATGTATAACGTTTATATCTAATAACTATACCTACTAAGCATCAACATCAAAAGTTAACTGTACACAGCAATATAATTACACTAAACCTATCCAATAGTATTCCCGTTTCTAAATCATATCATAAAACAGATTCTTAAACGGTCGGCAATTAAATTAACCAGAACTACACATTTCTTTTATTTAACTAATAACTGACAATCATCCTTAGCAATTTGGAACTTTATTTCTAAAACTTTTAGACTCAAAAACGATTGTTATAACCTAACTCAAGTAAACAAAAATAATTGACCGTGCACAATAGACCTCGAAATCGTCAAATTTTTATCTCATCCAAATAAACATGAACCATTCCCTAGTGTGTAATTTACCTAACCGTTGCTGATGGTTAACTGTCTATTACATATGATACGCTATTGTTTATGCCTGTCCAATAGTTACGGATTTGAATAATGGCCACAATAGTCTAGGAATACCGTAATTTCATTCATTCTTTTCTCATTCACTGTACGTTGTTTGAGACAGGTATGCCCGAACAAAATGCTTCACGATTTCATTGTCTGACTGCACTTATTACTAGAAAGTTGGATGAGATAACAGTTGAGTGCTGTTACAAGATACTAGACTACATAAGTGAATATGAGATCCTTCTTAGTTAGAGATTAAAATTGCTGGATTGCTGGCAATTTAAAGAAAGAAATCTTTATTAGGTAACTCTTAGCAGCGGATAGTCAAACTTTAGCTATCTCAGTAAATACTATAACTTTGTCAAATCAAAGCAATAAATCACTAAAGAATACTTTGGGTAGCCACAACAATAGATCATCTACATAAAACAATACAGTTATGATTCGAAAATCACAATGTAGAGGTACATCTCCAAATCCGTAAAATCATTACAAAAGATAGCGTTAACCTTTTACGTCCATAAAAGAATCGTACCATACAAAAACCGCCGGAGTCGTGAGAAAATCGTGAACATTGTTCCCTAGATCTGCGTATAAAAGTTAAAGATAAATCAAACTTTCTTTCTTTGTCGAGTTTTTGTGGTGGCCTTGTGGTGCGCGAAGTGCGGTGTGCGGTGACGTATTGTCAGTAATTAGGGCTGCGTGTGATCACCGCAGTGACTTTATTATGAATAATGTAGTGTTTCACTCCACTATAACGTAGACTATTATTTTTTATACTTGAATTGATATACTTAAGAAATAAGAATTTAAAAAGATGTTGCTACTTATTTCCGTCCAGACAATGATAAAGAAAGTGTTCAAAAATGTTGATAAGAAAATGTGATTTAAACAATGACCTCGAATTTGTGCAGGCAGTATCGAGCACGTCAGATCAATAAAGATAATGTCGTCGTTCAAACATTCCGACGCCGAAAATAGTCGGATGTTTCCGAACAATACCCAGCGTCACATCACCATTGTGTTCTCAACTTATTCACCTGTCCAATGTGACCCACTGACCAGTATTTACATCTCGCGTCTCCCGCATCTCTCGGAACGATCGATACTTTCGTTGCGATTCTATTCGATCGCCCACTTGTAACCAAATAAACAGTTACACGTCAATAACAGACGGCCATGAACTTCATGATCAAAATCGTTTGTAAGATTTATGATGGCCCTGTTGTATCGGACAAGCCAGCGGTCGATACAACACGATCGGCTCTCGATTACGATCGGAACAAGTGTGTACATTCCCTCCCAGCCGCTCACAAATTATCCCGCAGTGTTGTTTTACAGCACGATTTTCTTATTCATAAACAACAAACTGTTGACATTGCAGCTCCAGCCAGGTGTTTAGAATTTGATTGGCATAAAATTATGGGCAATACAAAACGGTACACTTTCCTGCGTGAGCTATTAAAAGGCGATAAATTCATCTTTGCCTATACGTATAGGAAACATTGCAGGAAGCTGTAAATACGTAGTCGGAGAAATTACAACTCGATTATGAATCGAGACTGTGTCGGCTCGATGTTGGTGCAAAAACTGCCTTCGCGAGGGAAAAGCAGAAAATATGACAAGTTAATTTAGATTGAGTGGGTCCGTGAGAGTTGGAAAGGGAGGTGAAAGACAACCGGAACGAATTGTATCATTGCATTGTGAGCTAAACGCGATGGGAGGCGACGGAGCCGGTGCGAGAGCAAAGGTCCCTGATAACACCGGCATGGTGCGGCCCGAATGTCATCTCGCCGACAGCCTGTCTGCCTCAGATAGAAGCATGCATAAGGTGGACTCGGCGACGTCGTAGAAAGTGAAAATTAATACCCAATCTTGTTGAACACGACTGTATCTGTGTATGTTAATGAAGTGCGATGAGTTTATTGCATATCATGATACATACATGGATGTGTACCTGCTCGTATTAAATCGAACACTTAGCTAGATATTTATCTGCCATCAAAAGATGCTCTAGTAAAAAAGAAGTTGCTATTTTCTCAAGAATCTTGAACTCTTTGCCTTTCTTCAAAGTTTACAAGCAAAACTGAAATGATAGTGATCTTAATCCTTCAATGTTTTTATCTCATTCCAAATGAGTGCTCTCAAAAACTTTACACCGCTTGCAAAGAATAAGTAAAAGGGTATTATTTAAACAGAGCTTTAACTAATTACTTGTGAACAATGTCAGTATTTCTGTGGGTAGAATTCAGATAAACCAACATTGAGAATGGGCGGAAGTAACACCGTTGTGGACTGGAATGCAATGAGAATATACCGATTAAAGAAATTCGGTACTTTTGTGTCACTGAACCGAATTGATAGCGTTAAGTTCTTTATGCTTCTGATATCCGCGATTTAACTTCTACCTGTACCCCTATGAAATGTAGCTTATGACTAACGAATAACGTAGCATTCTATTAGCAAATAAATTGCTAACAATAAATGAAATGAGTGGGTAAACAATAGTAAAGCATAAGTTTCTGCTGTATCCTACATTCTTTGAAGAGACAACTAACGGAGCTACGATATAGTATTAACATTCCTACGGTACACGCACAACGTAAAGACAAACAAAAAGTTAATTAAACCTGACCTCGATGCGAACAATAACATGGCAATATTCATACCCATGGGGCGCTGAAGAAGTTCCCATACAATGGTGATATAGCTGAAGATATTCCCATGGCAACGCTGCGTCTATGGGGAACAGTTAATGGCGTTTTGTTGAGTGATAATTGCGAGTGTGTGTAGGTAAATGATGGTGCTGCAAACGATAATGGTGTTTATGGTGTGACAAACATCGGAGCAAATGAAACGATACAGATGTAAAGCTTTTTCCTGGTACACAATGGTGAGCGCAAAAAGCTAGTTCGAAACGACAGCTACACATAAAGACTTGCTAAGGAGTAGATACAGGTTAAATTGTCAAGTAATGGATACAAAATTCATTCATTCATGAACTGATTACTAAAGTCAAAAAATTCTGAATTTGTAGTGTATCTGCAACGATAAATGGTACCTACAATATTTGCTGTTGACTAAATTGCCATGATTTTACGATCAAACTTTTAACTAAATTGGTTAAATATTTACTCCCCTAACTACGTGATTGAAACTCGTTACAAACTTGTTTTATAACAAACAAAACTTTGTCGTGTTTGTAGTAAACTCAATTAATATGAGCGTTGGAAAACAGATTTAGGAAATTGTTGACACTGGCTGAATATTTTCCTGCACTACCTAAATACAAAAACAAACACAAAAGAATCAGCATCAAAGGAGGTCACATTCCAAGGGAATTAAAGTGCGAGAGAAATGGAAGGGCAAAACACGCAGCCATCAATCATTACTGACCAAGTTCTCATCATTAAACAAATACACCAACATTTATTTAAAAACCCTTGCCTCACTCTACAAATACCAATATTTTGACCAATATACTTATACCGAAGGAGGTCGAGGAGTATCACTAATGTCTGGTAACAGCGGATGCAATGTGTCAAAACATTGGCGATGTTGGTCGTCCAACGTGTGACCAACATAACGGAACCGCGGAACTTTAGCCAGCATCGTTCGCACGCACGTACGTAATAGCTCAGCGGGGACTTTTCAATCGTTTAAGAGGAAAACTGTTACGTTTAATAAAAAACAAATTATAAATGATGAAGAATCATGCGTTTAATATTATATTTCCATAGAAAGGGGGACATTGCGGAATTTTGAAATCATTCGCATCGATGCACATTCATGGTGAAGTAAAGGGCGCTCGGGATCAAAGTGATGCTTATTTAAAGATCATCGACCCATTAGAGAGAATATTTCTACATTCTACATTTAACTTAACCCTTCTGAACTAAAATAAATTGACTGTGAGAGCAAAAGCTGTTCCTTCGCGATCGAGATTCATGGAGTAGGTAACCACTACACTTAATGGTATTTTTTTTTTATAAATAAGACGATGACTGCTCCTATATTCCACTACCTGTCAATATATCGAGGTCTAAGTCCTTAAACCAAACTGTAGTCAGAACCAAGAAGATCAAACAAATAAATAATGCAAATAAGACGAAATCGAGTCGTTTAAGTATCGTTAGCGATCGTCGCGTACTCCACACGACAAGCATAAAGGTCAACAGGGTGAAAGTTCTGAGAACACTTATTGTATCAATACTTGTTATTAAGTGAGATGATTTGCTATTAGCGGGAGAGTAAGCAAATGTATTAACATTTGCAGCAAAAACTTACGAGGCCAAACATTACAGCAATTAACTAGAAATTGACCTCAAAAAGACGATGATCTGAGAAAACAGCCTAAAAGCAAATATACAAAAAAGATTGATGAATGAATATACAGAAAATTGAAATATTTGGCAATTACTATACCGAGAATCACATAGTTCTAAATTCGTAACTCGAGAACTTTTATTGGAAGTAAATGGATAATGTTGTGGTTATACAATTGAGTGTGGTCAGAAAATGATCGACAAGTAATTGGGCTCTTGAGAAACAGAAGATTGCTAACAGGCTGCAAAGAGTCATAATTTTCCGGGGCTGAAAAACTGACGAAATACTATGATCAAATAACGCTTCTGATTAAGATCTAAGTAATTTACTGGAATTGTTCACATAAAAGCTTGTAACACAAACCGATGTACAAACCTTTCCTGTTTGAAATTTGTGTATTGCACAAAATATGCGTTCACTGCAGTTTTGTAATAATAAAAATAGATAATGAAAAGGCTATCCTGCCTGGATAGCAGTACAGCTGAAGTTAATGAGACGATTGTTCTAGAAAATTCTAGAGTTTATCTTGGTTGTTAGCTTACCTGTAGTATCGCAGGCCGTCATCTCAGTGATAAGACCCTCAAGGTCCGGCGAGATAAGCCGCTCCTCATCCTCCGAGTGTGTGTAGTCGAGCGCGTGGTAAATCACCAGTGCTAAGTTCACCACCAACTGAAACAATGATGAAGAATTCTATTAGATTACTGGAGCAATCATGAACTCGAGTTGTATAAAGAATGGGACACGTTTGATAGGTGTTTTGGAGATCAGGATACACTGGTAAAAATATATTAGGCCTACTTAGTAAATCAAAGGTTTAGCCTTAAAACCATACAATGAAATGATCCTAATTCATCCCAAAAGAACACATTCGTTTTGGTCTTTCAACAAACGAAATCCTTGGTCTATCATCCGTTTGATCAGTAAGAGCTTCGCCACAAAGCCAGCAGGCACCGTAACTATCGCACGCACGGACCGTGTCGCCAGCACCCGGGCCATTGTTGGCCAGTTGCGCCACTCATCTGAATGCAACCGCTCCTGTACATGCAACTACACACTCCATTAAACCGATGTTTGGAAACAAGATTAATGGCGGACTGTACTGGCTCTGTACCGAAGGACCACGCCTGAAGAAATTTTAGTACCATTGAAAGGAAGAAATGTACCAAAATCTTTTACAGCGTTGTTTGCTTATGTATATTGGTGGAAAAGCTTATAGTTCGGCCATTCAGAGAATGCGTTCCTGACACGTCGCGATTGAACTGACGACGTAACTTTGCAATGGCGTTGCAGTTACGATAAAAATATTTTTGCTGGTTGTTTACCGTTTTAACAATTGAGGAGCATTAAAACAACATTATTATATCAATAATCAATGAATGTTATAATTTTGTGCCAAACTGAGTGTCAAATAACTTGGTAAACAATATTTTTCTAAATCTATACTGCGCTATTACAAGGTTATGTCAGCGGTTTATATTTTGTAGTGCTGTGCTAAAAATAACAGGCAAGTATCGTAATCTGTTCTTATACAGTTATAATATAAAATAATACGTTTTGATTTTCTTTTTAAGAATTGGAAAATAATGGACTATAAGACTTAATTATAACTTTTATGAAATATAAAAATAAAACTATGACCAAACCGCATTTTTATACTTAGATTAAAAATGGTAACCCCAAATGGCGTTATGGGCCGCCATTTTGTGACGCTAAAACAGTCGTCCGTTGTCGTTTCGTGCGCATAGACCACGTTTTTCAAGTGTTTTCGATCTGTTTTTATTTGATTACCCGGCTTTTGTTAGACCGAGATATCAGGATTGATTCTGTTATTGATAATAATATAATTATACATGTAGGCGAAGATGATGATGAAGACACCACCTCCTCAAGCAAATCGGAGTCTGATTAATATTCTGTTCGCACATTCAATTCAATGTACTTGTAACAAAGAATAAATAAAACAATTTTATTATATGAATATTACCTTTTTTTGGTTTCCACTTAAATAACTAAAATATAAAACAAATGATTCCGCCAATTTAAAACGAAAATAATCTTAAAATAATGCGGCGGTTCATTTTGAAGGAACGGTAACGAACTCAGTGTTATGTTGTGCCCATCACTAGTCGTGACTAACTGATAGGTGTCAGGAACGCATTCTCTGAACGGCCGAAGTATAGTTATGTTGTGATTGTTAGGAAAAACATGAAAGCATAGGGCGTAACAAGATTTTGGAATGTAGCTTCGTAACCGATGGTATCGCTCAAACCACATGTTTGGGCATTATCGCGAAACAACCAATTACAGATTATCTCCTAATTTTAAATAAACCCCTATTCCAATACGTAACTATTTCGGATCAGCCAAATCCAGAACATCGCTTATCGCACCCATTGTATGCAAATCGCGTGCAATATGATCGAAGTTGCGCAAACGCACGCAACTGTAACGATCGATGTATGACCGGTAAACAATGAAAGTCCTTAGTACGGCGATTAGTAAAATTCTATGCAAGGAGAGATTTCAATCTATTGAGGTAAAGGCTTTTCAAAAAGAACACAACAACTTATTTCCTTCACACCATTCTTAGAAGAAGCTTATTCATATAACTGGAAGATTGATGAGAAACAGAGAAAAGGAAATAAAAGATAAAACACGGATGTTAACAAAGCTAGCAGAAAAACAAACGAAGAATGCAAAATTGAATCTTAAAGAGAAAACTTAGTCTGAAACTAAGCTCATTTGCAATTATAATTCTGTAGCAAAACAAAAATGTGTGCAAGAAACAGATTTACGGGCACTTAGTATAATGAACAAAGAGATTCAAATGTTCAATGAAGCGTGGCTAATAACTGCAGAATCAATTAGGAGGCCGGATGCTGAATATTTAGATGGAAGTCCATGTTATTGTACCTGAGTGCACCTTTTTGTTGTGGCACTTAGTGATCGGGAAGTTGCTGTTGTTAGAACTGATCTATACATATAATAAATCTGTAAAAAAACTGTGTCTGTACATTGAATATATTAAAAAAATAATAATTGGGTGGGGTTTAGAAACAGTAATGGAGCACAAATCCAAAAAAAAAATTCTGTCTGTATGTCTGTATGTCTGTATGTCTGTATGTCTGTTTGTTTGTACACGCTAATCTTCGGAACTACTGGACAGATTTCAATGATTTTTTCTTTGTTGTATCAGTATTAAGCCTGGTCAACATATAGGCTATAATGTATCTTCGAAACTTGAAGACCTGATGCAGAACACCAACAGACCAACAAAACTATAAGAGATACAAAAATGATGCCATGGCAAAAATTGTTTCATGTGATGAGCATTTTCAGCTGAGATAATAAATTTTAAGATCTGGAACACCTGATGTGGAACCCCAAGAGCCCAGCTTCTCTGTACCATATACAGGTATGGCGTTTTAGCAAAAGTTGTTCAATTTGATAAGCACTTTCTATTGACTTATACAAATTGAAGATCTAAAACACCTGATGTGGAACTCCAGGGGCCCAGCTAGACTATAGCATATAGAACTATGACGTTTTAGCAAAAGTTATTCAATCTGATAAGCACTCTCTAAAACACCTGATGTGGAACTCCAGGAGCCCAGCTAGACTATAGCATATGAAGACATGACGTTTTAGCAAAAGTGGTTCAATCTGATAAGCACTCTCTATTGACGTATAAACATCGAAGATCTGGAACACCTGATGTGGAACTTCAAGAGCAATACTGCGCTTGAAATGTATAGAAATGAATGTTATGAAATAGGTATGGTGAATCAAAAAAAGTAATTCGTCCGTCTTTTAGATAACCCTAAAATAATGGACACGTATTTTTCTTTTCTCTCTCTCACAAACAAATAATAACGAAGATGCAACAACGCTTGAATTTTGTGTTAAGTCACTGCTTAGTACAAATTTTACATATCTAGACGTGGCGTCACGAGCCCCCACTCTCCGACTTTGTTGCGTTATATCTCATTATTATTTTGTATGTCTCTTCCATACCTCGGGACTACAGAGTTCCGAATTTTTGGGAGGCAAACGTGGGGCCGAAGCCAACACGCTGAAGCCCTTTTGAGACAACTTTTATTAAATGGTGACACAAAACCGACGATTATCCCTTTATACACTATAGAAATGAACCCAAGGACAATCCCCGGTGGACGTCGTTAAAAAAAAGACAATCCCCGGTTCTGTGCTAAACTATTGCTAACTATGGAGGAAACTACTTGGGCTATTGTGATGGGATGTTAGTGGATGACAATGTATTAGGTACATGTAAAAATGGCAGGTGGAGACTCGCCACCTCACTTACTGGGCTCCCGGGAACCAGTCACTGAATAGCAACAAGAGGGCAACAGGGACATGAGCGGCTGAAGGGTGAGGATACCTCGGCGGACTTTAAACGCAGATAACGCGTTCCCTGTGCTTACCTTGAGGCACCCACCCTCCGAGCAGGGCTACTAATAGTGCTCTAGCGTCTCCACTCTGGACGGCCAAGCTAAACCAGAGGCGTGAGACCTACCCCCGTCATGGTTCACTCCGACCGGCCGGAGATGGGGGCAGTATACTCTCCCTGGAGAACTCAGTATATATAGCCCCGCGGGGTCGCTACTCCCCGTCATTTGCCTCAGATGTCCTGCGGTGCCTATATCTCATTATTATTGTCGTTATTATCTCAAGAGCCTTTGTCCCAATTATGTTAGGGTCGACTTCCAGTCACGATGCAACTGAGTACCAGTGTTTTACAAGGAGCGACTGCCTATCTGACCTCCACAACCCGTTTACCCGCTCAACCCAACACCCCTTGGTAAGACTTACTGGCTTCTGACTATCCATAACGACTGCCAAGAATGTTCAATGACAGCCGGAACCTACAGTTTAACATCCCCTCCAAATAACGGTCATTGGTATCCAAAATATACGTAGAAAGTACATACGAACTTAGAAAACTTGCATTGGCAGACACTTGCCAGACCTGGAATCAAAGACGCACGCTCATATTTGAGAGATTGGTTCTCTACCCACTAAACCACCACGACTTCCACTAAGTCACCACGACTTTGTCATCTATTTAATGTTTTTTTGCGTAATAATACGTGTAATATTTTTGCCACACACAACTTAAATGCGGACTAATTAGAATCACTACTTTTATCCCTATGGTCACGTCTATTGCGGTTCAGTTCTCAGCGTTTTGTTTAGTCTGCTGTGCTTTTGCCGTTAAAGTACAAAAATGAAATATATGGAACGTTTCTAATGGTTATGCGTATTCCGTTGTTTTCAAGTCAACGGGCCCTTAAAATTCAATATCAGACAATTCAGATCTTTGATTTTGCTGACCCCGTAGTCGCTGGCATAAGGGACAGGATCCGCGTACGAAGTCGCGGGCAGAAGCTAGTAATGAATATAGCAGGGGACTGAATAAATACTTACTTAGTTGTTGATTTGGGATTGGAGTAGAAAAAAGCCGAACAAGAGAGGTAGTAGAATCTTTATTAAATATTATGCATATTGTCCAAATGGAAGTAGAAATTAGCGGAATAACTTTTTCGATAATACGTAGAATCGAGAAAAAGTTGTTCTTGGCCAAACATTTGGTTTTCGGTTTTTTCGGTCTTAGAGCTTTCAGTCAAAAGTAGTTCTGTAATAGCTATCTTCCTAGCAGCTATTCCCATAACCAATACCACAATAATATCAGCAAAAACAATATCTACGTACAGAAATGCCATATTGTATAATCCTCATTATTTATAACTTTTATAAGACGTAAACATGGTCTGTTTGACAGCGCATCAATCATTTGCGCGCATTGTGGGAAATACATGTTACGTGAGTGATAGTAATAGTTTCTTATGTCTGTATTGCTGTCATTATGGTGGTCTAGTGTTTTAGCGATGGCTATGGTCCTGAGTAAGGTTTTGTTGGGATCTCCTTGTGGGATTTATGAATATATTACATTTTGGAGTCCACCCCTGGATCACTATAACAAGTTCAAATTCAGCCTGCTCAATATCATGTTTCTGTTTAGAATTACCGCTAAAGTCTATAAATACAAATCATTTAAATCAATTTGCACTCTACGAACTATCCTCTTTACCTCTACCCATTTATCTCGCAGCCCACATCCAGTAACCAAATACGGCAAAATTCCAGTATTTTACACGGAAACGCTAAGTGACCTCGATAACCTTGCAGAATACAGATATACCTAATTCCCTAGAAAAGACCGCAGAGATACACAGATAGACCGTTTGTCAAGTCATTAAATAAACCGCAAAGGGACCTTTAACCCTCAAAAATCGAATGACTACTGTCCCAACACTGGCAATCTCGTATTCTAATAGTGAACGAACACAATCGATGACCAGCCCGAGATAACCCTTCACTGTCTAGTTAACCGAAGTTCACTCGGTCACTGTCTTACAAGGAAACACGCGGTCTTTGTGACCCTTATACGGTGCGGAGAGAAAGTCAGCGCGGTAAGGGTTAAGTTATTAGATATTTATAGGCTTATGTGTGAAAATTGGTTTATGGCCGACGCTGGTTATATTGTAGAATTGTTTAATTCTTTTGAGTACGATTTTAGAACTTTTTAGTTCTAAATTACGAATTATCAAATAAGTTATAAACACAATTCCCAATAAATCCTCAAAAGTTCAAACCTTAAAATTAGGATTGACAGCAGACGTAACAATCAAAATTGGATTGTGCCCCATTTCAAACAACGGGAATACGTTCGGACAAGCACAATCGGATTTGGGAACATGACAGGGATTTGAAAAGGTGAATCCAATTACACTAGTTAGTAGTTTCCTGGCATTAACTTTCCAAATTCTTCGTTGTAAATTAATTTCATAATTAAATTTTGAAGATAGTTTTCGAATATGAAATAAACTAGACGGGCCTTACTACAAAATTGAATTTTGATTGAAATTTTGTTCTGTCGAGATATTTAAACCCACCCAAAACAAAAATGTGAAAGGCTGCCAAGTTCGATAATATGGGAATGCTTCGCCTATAAAAGAAGTGAGATCTGAATAAGTACCAAGTTTCATACACATACCTCAGTTAAAAATAGTTACTTTTTAATGATGTTACTTGGCAAGTTATCTATGACTAAATATCGACACCTGTAAGAAAATTATCAATAGTAAGGCCTTTTGCAAGGTTATGTACTACTTCCCATGGATACGGAAGGAAGCCCCACGAGTCCTTAGTCACGTGCATAACAAACGCATCACTGATAACGTAGTGTGACGCGTACACACGGTGATGGAGAGACAAGCCTCTATTGATTTTATGTCATATAGGAACTGGTATGTTTATAAATATAGGTAGGTAAAATGCTGATAAGCATTATTTTATCTATAAAGACTCAGAAACTGCTGAACTGATTTGAAAAATTTTTCACTGTTGCATAGCTACACTATTCCCGAGTTACAGGCTATATTTTGTCCGGGTACGGGAAGAAGTTCCACGGGGACGAGGGCGAAACCGCGGGAGAACAGCTAACAATGAAATCTCTTGATTTAATGCTATGAAAAAGGCTGGTATAAGCAGATAATGAGAAAACAGATATGTTGCCGTAAATTCGAAAATAGGCGAAGGACATTTTCGCCCAAAAGGTCAACCAGAACTAAAAAAAAATGATACATTGTGTAATATTATCCATTGTATAGAACAGATAAATACATACGCAGTAAGTATGTCACCTACACTGTTATTTGGTACTTAGGTGTAGAGCAATTCGATTAAATTACTCGTGAGTGACATTCAATTGTTGCATACACGCTTGTTATGAAGTACAGGGTGCTCGATTTTAATCCTTGCGTTGTAACGACGTCATTTTCTGAATTATGTACTTTTTATTTTCATTACCCCTGAAGTATTTAAAGTTCTCTAAAATAAAGCGAATCCACAAACTGTTCAACTAAGACATGCCCTCAGTTTTTGACGATTATTGGAATATATTTAATCCATTGATGATTACTTTATGTATTTCGAAATTAACAGTAATTTGGCTCACACAAATATTAATAAGTATGAAGTATTCACACGAAACATTTCTTATGAAATTGACCTGTAAAACGGCACAATTTATAAACATGTCGCAAGGTCCATAAAATTGAGCTATTTCAGCCCGACAAGGACGTTTAAATTCGCTTATTTTCACACACCCTTTAGCCAATGTTTTGGGCGCACAATCCGAGCACAGACAGGCGACAAATCAAATTAATTAACCATATGAACGTCGGGCCGCGGCTCTTGTGTTTATATTGCATTAGCCGAATTACGAACATACGCGTGACGCTCTCAATTGTACCGAGGATTGAGGGAACGTAGCCACAGCGAACTTCATAATAAAAGCATAATACCAAACTTCTAAGGAGTCATTACTCATTATTAAAAATACGGAACCGTAAAAAACTGTCTTACAGTTAACTTATAGTTTTTCTTCTAGAAACACTGCACTGATTATTCTCGCAGCCAAATGGTGTTCTTTATATTCTATGTAACCTTCCTCAACCTTGTCGCGGTCATCCAAAAAGAGATCGTTTCTTACATCTTCACTTCTTAACAAAAGCATGGCTCCTGTGTGCATTGCACAACTTCCCATACATCACCATTATTTTGGTACACCTGCGTATGTTGTATCGACGCTCCGTTCCGACTGTCATCTTACGAACACATCAAAACATCGGCTGAAACATTTGCATTACAAAAGTCTGACGCAAACGGAAAATTTCTAAGAAAATCCATAATGTCTTGTGTTTGTTTTGGTTTTTGAAAACAAGTACAATGTGCATATTTTAAAGGAGACTTGAAAGGCAAAGAATAATTTCGTTGCTTTGCATAATGTTTGAGGAATGAGGCATGATAGCATCCATCTTTATTTCTAGTTGTTTCAAGAATCTAAACATTTTCATTTTTTCTCAATCGGACTGGAAATCCCATAGTGAAAACGGTCAAAACGTAACGTAAAACGTCTTGTAACATTTTATGCTGTTTCTAATTTCTTCTTTGTTGTTATCTTTCTTTTTCAATTTTCTTTATTTTTAAGTTTCCTTTGTAAGAAATTTACTTACCTAGGTACTCTGATTTATGTAAGTGACTTTTGAAGTCGTGTAAATCAAATAAATAAAAATAAAACAGAGGTTAAAATTAGAAAAATACAACATGTTCAAAGTAATTAAATGAATTCAACTAAATACGCGTTCGTGATGAGAATTTTAATTGAAATGCATAGCAATCCACCAACAATATAGGCGTACACTTTCATTCTATTGTTCGAGGAAATTACTCACTTTCATTATAAATAACTCACTCTTAATGTCAATAAATTTAATTGCTAGATAAAAAATTAACTGTTTCTGTATACAAAAACATTTTTGCATTGAATGAAGAAAGTACCACATGAAATTCTTAAAAAAATGTTGAAATTGAAAATCGATGTCACCAAAATGTAAGAGCAATAGCGCACTAGCGGCTTGGCCGCGCGACCTGGCCGCTGCGTCCAAGCCGCTAGTTGCGCTATTGCTCTAATTCGATACATAAAAATGATTCCCTTTTGCTGACCAATCTGAAAACATTCAGAAATAGTTCGAAATTCAATTCCCATTTTCTTTGTCTGCCACAAAAATCACAATATTGTGTGCCAGCATTCCAATTCGTGTCTAGCTTACGACTTTTATTTGCATACTCTTGCAGGGCTGCCACAAAACCTCAATATCAGCTGTTAAATATTCAAGAGAACATAAATCACAGCAGTCAGTAGCTCCCGTTGAGTGGTGACAACCCTGAGAAGACAAAAGTCTTCAATCAGTGCGTCCTACCTGTCATGACTTACGGAGCCGAAACGTGGACACTGTCGGTGCGGCTGGTTCACAAGTTTAAAGTCGCTCAGCGGGCTATGGAAAGGGCTATGCTCGGCATTTCTCTGAGGGATCGCATCAGAAATGAGGTAATCCGTCAGAGAACCAAGGTCATCGACATAGCCCACCGAATCAGCAAGCTGAAGTGGCAGTGGGCTGGCCATATTAGCCGAAGAACCGATAACCGTTGGGGTAAACGAGTTCTGGAGTGGAGACCACGCCTCGGCAAACGTAGTGTAGGACGTCCTCAGGCACGGTGGAGTGATGACTTGCGCAAGGCGGCTGGCAGGAGCTGGATGCGAGAAGCCGAAAATCGATCTCAGTGGCGTGCACTTGGAGAGGCCTATGTCCAGCAGTGGACTGCGATAGGCTGATGATGATGATGAACCCTGAGAAAGCTAATGTTTTATACAACAGATGGATTATTGAATGAGAAATATTGTAAATCAGAATTGAAATGTATCGGTACCGATGTATGGTTATAAATTTTATATTATTGATTCAACAAACAATGTAACGGAACTTTCTGTGAAGGGTCTAAGAACTGATTCTGTTTTTATTTCACTCAAGAGCCAGAGTAAAATAAAATAAAAACAAGCAACTATAAATTGGAATAGTTTTAAACAGTCTCATGTTTGAATGTAAGCCAAAGGCTATCCCATCAAACACCAGCCACACCACAAAATAATCTGTCATAAACTCATCACGTTACACCGGCCCTACGGGGAAGACCAACTTTTATTTTCACACAGAATTCAGTATGCAAATCACAGACAATAACCAAATTACCGGTAGCATTGTTTACAAAAAAGTATAATAGATAAAACGTGTAAACTTAGCCATACAGCCTCCTTGCGTAACTGGCAGGCTGAAAAGCGCCATCTAGCGGAAATAGAAAGTGCTATGCAAATAAATGACGGCAGAATGGATGCAGATCTGCGTCTGTGTCGCTAACAATTCTTCCTTACCATGCAAATGGTGGAAGTTGTAAACTCTCTTCAAAAGCTTTCCAGAACTTTCTTTTTCACTGTCAATTTTCTTTCAAATATAACATTTTCTCATTCTTTGTCTTGAAATGTTTTCATAGCATACCCAAAAAGTGTACACATCAGTAGGCCCCGGCGAGATTCGAACTCACGATCTCCTGTTTACTAGACAGGCGCTTTAACCAACTAAGCCACGGCGCCCTTGAGTACGCCGCCGAAAAATTGAGACACATTAGAATTTTATATGACACAGAAATAGACGCATAAAGAGGGCACTAGGGCATGATGTATTTTTTACTACAGTAAAGTGTTATTTGGTGACTCCGAGACACCTTATTAACCGATCGTTTGGCTTACTGACAGACAACATACAAAATCGAGACACGGTGTTTTCAACGTTTATTTCTTGACCATATAAACTAGCTCCTTTCAAAATCGCTAGCTCCCCTGGCTTGGGCTGCAACATAATGCCTCAATTGACTAGGTTACCGGCTGACACTGGTAATGGCGCACGTAACGCCAATGCGCAAACGCAGGAATGTCACCGGCTGTCAACACGCGAACTGCGCGCATTGCGCAACACTGTTGCTGTATCCGATCGCTGTTTGAATGTGTTTGGCTATTTATGGATTATGATTATTGATACAGTTGGCTTAAGTATCTACGTATGTGCAGTGGCGTTAAATTAGGCAGTGTTAAGGCTGACCGTAAATTAGGTGGAAGGATATTAAATTAGGCTGTTTGAGATATATTTTTTTTGTTCTCTAGGGTCTACTAAAGTCCGGAAAATGAGAAAAGTCCTAAAGAAAGACATTCTTTAAACAAAATGATTGAGGATTAGTTTTAAATTCCTGAAAGTAAACTATTACGTAGGTATATTGTTTTGTCATAACTATTCACAGCTTTTTAAACAAAATTATATTCCTGGATGTTACAATATTTTTTCCCACAGGTATTAGAAATTTTCCAAAAATGGCGCTTACCACTTCACACTTTAGCACTGTGACAGAACATGGTAAGTAACTATAGTTCGGCCATTCAGAGAATGCGTTCCTGACACGTCGCGATTGAACTGACGACGTAATAACATTCATTGATTATTGATATAATAATGTTGTTTTAATGCTCCTCAATTGTTAAAACGGTAAACAACCAGCAAAAATATTTTTATCGTAACTGCAACGCCATTGCAAAGTTACGTCGTCAGTTCAATCGCGACGTGTCAGGAACGCATTCTCTGAATGGCCGAACTATAAGCAAGTGCACGGAATCTTCGGCTACCGTTAAAAACAATTTAACGCCATCAACTCCGGCCGTTGTTTATAATGTTTGTTTTGTTTCTCTGCAGTCAGTTTTTGTTATCAACGGGTTTTTAATATTGAAACAAAGGGTCAACGGCCTTGTTACTCTTTGTTTTTGTTTGAGATTACGGTAGGAAAACTCGTTTGGTCAAGAATTTACGTTTTTTTTGGTGCTAAAAATAAATTTTGATGGTTTCGAAAAGAATGGTTCCTTGAAGGTACAGAAAGGGCTACTTGGGGAAAGCTAAAACACAAAAAGGCCTGAAAATGAAAAGGGATGGAACGTTGTTGTTTTAAAACGATGAATGTTTCAGCTGTCAATTTTAGAGTTCGATAAATTACCTGTGAACATAATATGAGCTCATGCGTTATACGGAAGAAAATCACTTATTTTTTTATACAGCCAGATATTAACAGCTATTACGGACAAATACTACAAATCAGACCTCAAACATTAGAAACCGTACAATTGAAATAGACTTGGTTCCCTCGGGTTTCTTTACAGACATCTCAATTGGTCAAGCGCGACACGTGCCGCGGGCGATCTAACGGTCTCAAGTAATCACACAATCACAACTGTTTGTACAAAATATATAGAAACAATAGCTGCTAGTTAATGGAATATAGACTTCTATTTCACACTTACATTTATGTTTTTTTTTTTTCATTTTTTTCTTATCAAAATTGATTTATTTGTAGTTAGAGAAAATAAAGTCTCACTCACTTAGCACTTGTGGATTGCATATTGTTATATTTTAATAGTTTTTTTTTTAATTCAGGTTCCTTTATGTAACTTAAGCTGCATAAAACTATGAGGTAAGTCCTACAACTACCAGCTCGATATAAGACCAAATCACGGAAAAAAAAACATTATCTTAGTAAATACATGTATGAGTAAACCAAATTGTCTTTTTTCACCTTGACCCCAACTTTACGCAACTAATCTAAGAACAGTCCAGGGACGCCAAACACCTATTCAATCTTAGAGAGTCCAATTTTATCCCCAAGGCTTCTCTTCCCTGACACCCCGACACTTCAGTAATTGAAATGCTCTTCCCATTGCGTACGGGAATGACACCATTGTATGAAATATGACGTGTGATACGAGAGTACATTTTGTTAGCCTCGTGTGAAAGTCACGAATACAATTTGTAACGGATTTCGCGGTTGCAAAAATTGTGTTTTGCGTGCGGATATTAATTTGTAGGTTGTACTTTTTGTGGTACTTGGGTACTTAGTTGTTCTGTGCATGTAGTTTTGGTATCTGGAACTAATTTGTTTGATTTTTCAGTTATTGTTAAGTAGCTGAAAACTGTTTTTTAAAACTGTTTTGTAAAAAATATAAGAATTTATTCTTTCCCGTACGTGTGACGTTCTCTTATGGTGTATGTGTATGGTAAGACATAGAAATTAATTAAGTTACCTGAAGAGAGAAAGTTCAAGGAAATATGCGATTGATGTGTTTATTATAAATGAAGTGAATATAGTGCAAATAACTCCTAACTCAACTAAAGGAATGTTGATCAGCTTACAGTCACAAACATCATCAATTCTAATGTAATCTAAAACGTAGTTTACCTGAATAACTCAAGATAATTCGCTAACATAGTTCCAATTACACCCGGGCCGGCGCCACCGTCGTGATGACGTAACAAATGCAAGTGTCGTTATTATTCAAAGATCTTTTGTTTGTAAACAATGCGCTCGCGCCGAAAACATCGCGCTGTGATTTAAATACGAGTTGATTTTTCATTTTCATTTGATGAGCTCTTTTATTTTTCATGACAGATACACCTGATCTTTGAATGGTCTTTACATAACGTTTGAAAAATATATAATGGTCGGGATATTAATATTATAGCCGTTGATTAATGTTCTAAACTTTGGGAATTATTTTTGAGAAATACTTATTATTATTTGCTGGTTTCAAAAGACTCATAGCATATTATCGCAGGTCGGGCAAATCGACCACAGATTAGATCTCAATCTGCGGCATACTCAAGAACTTCCTCGGTGTAAATCTTACAACGCTGTCACAAATTTACAATGTGTCATTATTTAACTTCTCACGGCCAAGAGTTGTGCAACAGCGCGTAAGGGAAAGGTGAGATCATAATATTAATTCGTTCAAAGTACACGCTTATCGAAACGTAAATCTTTATTCTTTCCCTCGATTTTGATTTAACCAACGTCATAATTGCAACGCAAATAGGTACGCTTTCGCGGTACTTTCTCACTGTTTTGTTAATCGTTACAAAAAGTGAGATAAAAGTAATTGTACTTAACTATGTAATCTATGAATGAATTAGTTGAGGTTGGCATCATCTTCTAAACAAAACATGAAGCACATTTTTCCAGCTCTCTTTTTGCCAGAAATTGGCTACATAACAACTACATACCATAAAAAAACTTTTTCACCTTCTATTAATGAAATTAAAACTGATCTACACTCTCAGTTAGAATCCTCCACCATACAAAATCCAATATTTTATGTAATAACGTGAACATCACTCAAAATTACTGCCTTAATTCTAGTAGTAATTAAAGTGACTACTTTGCTATTCTACTTTCTATCACACAAAAGCACACAAACAAACATATTACTACTCGTAAACACAACATAGGACAAGCATAATTGAATCACAGCTACACCCTTCCGAAGTCGGAAGCGCCAGTCACAGCTGACTGGCAGCAAACAAACAATGCCCACGTAATGGCTGCCTCACATGTTATTAAATGTACACATGTCAAAATAAAGTGGAACTAAATGTGTGACAAACCTTTAGGAAGGATGTTGAAATCACTTTAAATGTGGTGACAAGAAAAGTAGGTAGATATGGTCAAGGGAACCAGTATGGAATATGATTCCCTCAAAGAGTTTAATCAACTTTGCAGTAAAATATTTACTCATCTACATAATATAGACAGGTATAGTTATGAGACCCAAATGAAGCTTTTTTGGGTAAGAAAGTTGCGAAAATCCAAAATGACCAACTGACTTAGTTCTTACTAAATTAACACCAAAATCATCTAGAGCAAACCTATAAGAACGCAACAGAACTGCACTTAAAGATGACATCTCAAATTCCGATGAGGTAACAGCGGAACAATATTGCACTTTACAAAAATATATTTGCATCTTGCAACACAGAACGGAAAATAATACGGCTGTTGTGTAAACAAATCTCATTGGTGACGTAAGGGGTCAATTGAAGACATTCCAAGTTTCTGAGCCGATTTTGAAAGATGTACCTATTTACCAATTTGTGGACAATAAAAGATATTGTTCTAACATCTGAACTGGGTCAGACTTTTTCCGGCTATTTCAGTCGCATTTTGATACACTGATCAGATACTAGAACGAACTTTAACTTCTATGCACCTAAGAATACTTCACCTAAAAATCTTGGTTTTCACATAAAATACGTCACGTCACGATATTTTTTTTATTACCTACTGATAATGTCAGCTTATAGAAAGAAATAAGGATATGATTTGACTAATTGCTCTTCCGGCAGAGTCTAACCAATTAATGATTTCCTGGACTTAAAAAGTAAAAGCTTAACACCTAACCTGAATTGCAGGTAAAGTTTCACAGTAAAACTAACTCAATTAATTAGTTCCTATGAACATAAGAAAGTCTATAAATAAATTTGAAAGTAATGATAATTATAATTATTTGATACGGAAATTAAAATTAACCATATAACGATCGATTTTAATCCAATGTGTATATTCACACCTCTAAATAGCACTAAGTAGCTGTTAAAAATGAGGCGCTAAAATAAAATTAAAACGAAAGTAGAATCGCAATCGGACAAATTAATATTGACTGGACGTGATAAAAACCAATTAATAACCTAAAAACGTACACCACTAATGCAAAGATAATATTCAAAAGACTTGCCAATAAAGGATTGCAAAAGCTAAACACCAGAATAAACAAATCGTGAAATCGCTTTCAAACCTGTGAAACGTCTCATCAAACCAAATTAAAATTCAACATCATACATTTGTATTGTCCAATTGGCTGGAGACTGCTTTATTTTGTATTAATTATAGCGAATCGATAGTGAAAGTGGACTTTTGGTTTCTTGCCCAGTAAATAGTGAAAATAGTTTTACAGTGGGAGGAAGCAAGTCCAATATGGAATCACATAATGGTGCCCACACACGTATGAATTTGTAAGAATTTATAATTGGCAGTGATAAGTTAGAACAATTTGTCTGTTGTATAATCGGTGTGGTTATGTCATAGTCATTAGAGGTCCAAAGTGGTTTTATTCTAATATGGTCAATTCTTAAAAGGAGAATGACTACATACAAGATTTTGATGTAAGATATGGAGATACACGGCTGCGGGTTGTTCGAAAGAGATACCGCGGCCCTGGTACATAAACGGCCTATGACGGAACACGACGGTTTTTAGTCAGTAAGAGTCTGACACTCCCTCACTGCTGCTAACCCACAGCGGGAGGGGTCATTTGATGATTTTTGACTTCGGAAAAAAAAAAGATATGGAGATACAGGAACAATTACGGTAAAAAATCCAAAATATTAGCTTAAATGGCCTGGCACTTATCGGCACGACATTTATAACCCTTATAATAGAGCTACGTAATCCATAATTTCATATTAGCCATTTCCTAGAACAAAAGTTCAGTCCACAAGTTCCGAGATCCGTTAATTCATCATACACGTCGAGTTTGAAACCACAATAACACAAAATGATGATACTGTTACAAGACAAATTGATGAATTAAATAAAAAGATGAGTCGATCGCGTGCTGACGCCTTTCTACTTGCATTTAATGTGAGTTACGCGAAAATTGCACCGTTTTCACGCAACGTTGGGTAATATGAATATTGAATCAGCGATAATAATAATATGATGTAAAAGCTAAGCAACATAGTACAGACGCATTAGTAGTGAGAAATACTTTAAATTAAGCTTGCGAAATTTGTTTCGGAGTCAATTTGGAAAACGAAACTTCAGGCAACGTCAATCAATTAGATGTTCAACTAAATAAATCTATGAGTCCAGACTATTAGTTAGATCAGAATTTGGATACGTTACCATGTTATCTGATACTTTATTGCATTTTCTAAATCAGAGATTACTGATGGTCCCATATGTTGGAATTTCCGCCATATTTTGCGTAAGAGTGATCGTAGGTGGACACGAACATATTGGATTGTCTCGTTCTAATGCTCGCTTTGTGTCCGATTATAATCGACACTATTAGACTTGTCTGTTCCGACTTTTTAATGGATTCCTCGCCATTTGTGTATGACATTTTTACGACTGCGTTTAACGAACAAGGCTTTCGTTGAGTTGATATTTTATTTTTGTAATTGCTTCCTATATTTGGTAAGTTATACATTTGGTCCTTGTCATTTACAAAAGTTTTAGTTTCTAATATTTTTTGTCGCGATCCGATTCATAATAACATTGCATTTGTGAGATCATTATTGATTCTGAATTAAATATGTTTGATTTTACCGTTCTTATATTTTGAATATATCCTTTATTCAGCTGATTATTGCTTACATAAATCAGCTATTTAGAATGATGTTAATCTCAGAAGCGGGATAGTCCTAGACTATTGTGACAGCCATGGACCATGCTGTACAATTCTTGTCAGTTTAGGATTCAATCCATTCAGATCTACATCCAACAAACAACATTGTGAACTTCGTTAATTAACAATGAAGCGTATAAGTGACCTATTCAATACTAATAACATAATACTGTCTGGTGATATTAATGTTTTATACCTTAGGGCTTATTCGAACGATAGTGAAACCAGACACAAAGACGCCCAATATTAGTACAATAGAAGATAAAAGCAGGTGAGATTGTATCGACTCGTATCCAGACAAGCCCGGAGGCTGAGCCGAGTTAATTGTTATCGTAACTACAATAGTACGAAGAAAGTTACTCTCGCGAATTCGTAACATTACGTATTATGCTTTCATTGGCGTTAATAAAGGCATTGATTACAAACATCTATTTGCGGTCGCTGAACACAACATTGTTAAGGACGGTGATGGATATAAAATTGTTGGGCTGCAAAGTTAAGTTTGTCTTAGTTTATTAAACGGGATTGGCAGTGATAATTAACAACTTTCGAGTGCTGTAATAAGATTCGGTCGACACAATGTTGAGTTATCTCACTATCAAGCGGTGGCTACCTCAGATGGAGAATGACAAAGATACTCGAATTGTCACTTTCTTTGCAAGTTTATTTTTAACGAGCAATTGCAATAGTAAATCAATTTCTTTTATTGCTGCTGGTTTTCCTCGTGAGGTTTGCTTGTTAGTTAGTTAAGAAGAAATGGTTAAATTATGTTTTAAAAGTCAACAAGAGAAAGTAAATGGATAATAAGGCTTACTAGTATACTCCTTAAATATTCATATTTTGGTTGGAGATGGGCAAAAAATCTATATCCCCCGTTTATTACGAAAATTTTGGTAAGTAGATAAGTTTATTTCCGTTTACCAAAAACTATCAGATAATTGTATAAATTGGCCTTATATGAAGTAATTTTCGAGTTCACAAAACGAGAAATTTCCCAAAGTAAACAGTAATTTTAGTGAAAGAGAGAGGTAGTAAGTAATTTAACACTAAACTGAGTAGTGTAAGGCACGAAATTATCGCGTGTGTAAAGTTAAAATTGACCAATATAATACAAAACAATCGAAAGTAAAGTGCCGGTGAAATTGTAGCGTTTTACTAAATGCCTGAACTTTCAAAACGATTTGCTTTTCTTTTTATAAATATTTGAAAATATTATGTGCTGGTCACACGACTTATGTCAACTGAGTTTCCTGAGAATATGGTGGTGATTTACCGAAGTTCAGTTCATCGAAAGGGATAAGTATTTTGTAAAAATAATTCATTTATAGGTACGAGGAGCGTTCTAAAATACTTACGAACAATCAACGTAAATAATGACAACAGATTTTTCGCTGTACCCTAACAATGAACACTAATGAGATCAACATACGAATTATATTCACTTTCATCATCACATCACTACATTTCATTACATCACTTAACAAAAAGGACTATTTATAATCTGACATAATAGATACAAATTAGATGACATGACCCGGAAGAAATACATAGTAACAACTTGATTCTCAAACCATAAAAGAATAATCACATAATTATAACAATGGACAATCACGGTAAATTGAGCTTTAATATAATTTAAAACAAAGTAAGAGCGATTTTGATAATAAATGGGTGTATAATGATGTTCAATAAAACGTGTGTTTTTGTTCATCGATGATTAATGGACTGTGGACAACAGGTCCGAGTGAAAACTGGTTATATATTAAGTTGGTAACCCAGAAGGTAGCTATAGTTTAGCTAGGCGATACTAAATTGTTGCAGATGATGGTAAATATGGAGAAAATATACCATCATTTCTGTCAAACAAACATTTACGTAAGGTTTACGGTCAATTAATCACGATTAAAACTTGTAAGTTCCTAAATTGTACTATCAGTATTAAACAATATTAAATAGGTATGTTCTTTAATATCCCACCTAATGGAACTTACAAAATATATTAATGACCTTTCTAGATAACAAATACAATGTAAAAACAGCTGTTAAAAGCTTCTCGTAACCTTAACTCAACATAGCTTTCTATGCACCACACGCCTTAAAATCTTTTTCAAGGTGCCCAAATTTGTTTGACAGCAAAAAAAAGATGTACTACATAGATGCAAAATATCTTTTTGTGTCGTTCATTACGTGGATCACAAAAAGCTGATATGAAAGTGATTGAGTTCGCTTTCGTGCTACGAACAGACCACAGAGTAAAATAACACAGAAGGCCCACGGGTATTGCCAATTCGTTCTGCGGTCAACAACCTCGTAGATACAACTGCGAGCTTTTACGATCCAATTTACAGAATACTTTTGAAAGTCAAAAATCTAGGTTGTTAAGGTTATTTATTTATTTATTTATATAAAGGAAGACTAACAGCTAGTACAATAAGTAAAAATACATGCATTTGCAACATACAGCCAATTACAAGTCTTCACTGATACACTACACAATAAGTTTAACATATGTAAATAGCAGTACCTACCTAAAATTTAACTTCTAACTTAACGTTTAACTTCTTCTTCCAAATAATACATAATTATATAATAGAAAATCTTTAACTACCCTTATAGTTAACAAAAAAATCTCGGCTTAGCAACCTTCTGACTGATACTAAGTTTGCGTTAAAAATATCAATGTCGTGTGTTTTGCAAACCAAATTTAAGGTCTTACTTGCTCGCCATAAGAAAGTGTTTTGACGATAATTTGACGAAACTAGTGATAAGTGACGTGGTGCATAATGTCGCATAGCTTTGGTGGGAGTATTAAATCCAATTTTCGACAGAAGTTCGGGGCAATTTATACGGCCAGATATAATTTTTAGCATAAAAATAACGTCTGCAATTTTTCGTCGATTGCATAAAGGAAGTAAGTGGAATTTAGCACATATATTTAAATAATTATTCGACCTATGCGGTAACAAAGATATTTAATAAATTTTCTTTGAGATATTTAATTTTTTTATTTCTAGTAAAAATAGTTACAATTATGTGAATACGTCAAATACCTACCTTTAAAGGGCGAATTCTTGTCTAAAAATAATGAAAACGACTCGGTATACTTTTCTTGCGGACAAACTTGAATAATAAGGATTTAAGTAGGGTTTCCTTTTACAGTAATCAAATTATCCCCGAAAGCTTTAATTTGATGTGAACAGCATTGACCCTCTACTTATTTTTATTCTTTGTAGTGCTGTTTTGTATCAGTAACGAATAGTTATTGACACATCGTGAGGAGGTTAGGATTTCACTTGTTTCAATGTCAGAACATCGAAATGTTTTATTGTGCTCAGTCATTTTCTGATTAGAAACAATCGCTGAATGTTTTTGGTCATGTTAAAATACTTTCCTTGTCAGTTAACTAAAGTTTACATCCGGGATCACAGGGAAAAACTTACTGATATTGTTAATGCGAAAGCTACTTTGTCAAACTTTCTCGATAAATCAGATGAACTAATTTTTTACAAATTTCAATTATGATAAAAGGTTAAGAATTATAATTTTTATACGAATATGGCGAGGAAGAATACGTTTTGTTTTTTTTATTTTATTATAGGTAACGAGTCATATGCATCGGTGTGCATCGTATGCAAAACACTGCAATTGGCAGCACGCACCGCGCGACAAAGCAGAGGAAATGCACAAGGTCGTGGGACGCACCGAATTGTGACTCTCCATGTTGGTACCTACTACTAACTGCTAACTAACTGCTAACTGCCTCGTTGGTCTAGCTGTCGCAAGTGCGGCTGCTGAGCACGAGGTCTCGGGTTCGATTCCCGAGTCGGGCCGAAATCGCTTTGTGGGTTTTAGAAGACTTTCACATAGCAGCCCGGAGCCTGGAAGGTGGTGATTGATACACCCGTGCATCGGAGAGCACGTAAATGTCGGTCCTGCGCCTGATCTCTTTCCGGTCGTGTCGGATTGCCGTCCCATCGGGCTATGAGAGTTAAGGAATAGTGAGTGCACCTGTGTCTGCGCAAATGCTCGTGCACTATAATATGTCCTGCGCAGTTGGCTAATCTCCTTACATGAGAACAGCCGCCGTAGCCGATAATCGGCTAGGAGAACATCATCATCATCACCTACTACTAATGCAATAATAGTGTGTTACAACGTTTTCATAATTACCCATAATTTCGGAATAATTGAGTTATTTAGAAAAAAAAAACTGAGAACCTCTGTTAGGTTTGTCAAAAAAGAGGACTTTTCAAAATATATCGTAATACGTGTATTAAATTATTTAAATACAGCATTTTTTCAAAATTTCACCTGCCATTTACCAGGTAACTATTCTAATTTTTCAAAAAAAAGTATCCCACTACTTTTCCAAACAGAACCTTCGATAAATCAAAGCCATACGCCGGCGCATCAAAGTGTATTGACACCGATAGTGCGACGAAGTAGAAGCATGACTCATATGTGTGTCAATCAACCTATCGCAGCACGCGCTAATTATCACTGTTTATTACTTGCGGATACTGCATTGTCACAGCAATAGGGGCATCTGTTTTCCGTGTTTACGTTGAATGTTGTGACCTGATGTCTATGTAGCTAGTAGAAGTTATAGTATTTCTTTGTAAATAAGCAAAACTTTAAAGAGCTTTTGCAAGAAACTAACCTTTGTCAATGGTTGTACGTCATGCTTAAAACCTTCCAACTTCAGCGACCCTATGCTACTTACATAATATTTCAATTTAAAAATAATACAGGTGAACGAACGAACAAACGCATAGAACTTATACTACGGCTATTTTAATCGATAAACAGATTGATTAATCGATACCATAACAAGCAATGTTACCTAATCGATGATAAAACATATCGATGTTAATTACATCGTTAAAAAAGGTCCTAATGAAAAAGGCGAAAGCTAATTAACAGTGTAAAGTTATCAGTTCAATCTCTGTAGGTACCGCTTTCCAAAAGTTTCCTTATCTCTTACTGACGGCGTCAAGGTATGGACAGCAGTATCTTTTGATATCACCTTTGATATTTTACATAATAAAGTACCTACATCTTATCTGAATTATATGAAAGTTTGGGTCTTTAAAAGAGATCTTCTGACACGAACCAAAAGACAAGCCTGACATTATCAAAGGCAGGTGACAACGCGAGCACGATCTAGTTAAGAAAATTTATCCAATGAGTAAACAGTACCTTTTTACGCAGGTTAACTTAGGTTAACTTCATCAACTAGAATAACCGTTTGCAAATCACCATCAATCAATCATTAACGACAAGGCACATTTTCTTTGTATACAATTAGTATATTCACACCGATAACTGAGAAAAACGCTTATGACTCTATAATAAATCGCAATTACAGAGCAATTTTTCCCATCATATTTCAATACTTTTACAATGTCAAGATCACCTTTACTTCATGGATGGATAACAGCTATGTTATCCGTTTATTTTTGGGTTCTAATTTTGATGTCCCACGTATGTATATATTTACCTATATCTATACTAATATTATAAAGAGGAAAACTTTGTTTGTTTGTTTGGTTGTAATGAATAGGCTCAAAAACTACTGGACAGTTTTTAAAAATTCTTTCACCATTCGAAAGCTACATTATCCACGAGTAACATAGGCTATATTTTATCCCGGTACGGGCAGTAGTTACCACGGGACGCGGGTGAAACCGCGGGAAAAGGCTAGTGGTAAATAAAATATGCCCTACATAAATAACAAGGCGTCTGTCACAGAATAGGCAGCAGCTCTTAGAACAGAAAATCAGCGTGAAATGTGGCGATTGTTTCCTTAATATAGAACTGCATCATAATATAGGAAATCGGCAAATACTGAAATCTTTAGCAAATTGTACGCGAAACGCGACATAATGACCTACATAGGAGATTCCGCCGGTGAGAGTACCAAACTCACAATAAATATGGAAAGTAATCGCAAGAGGTGCTCAGCAGGCAATTGGCGCGTCCTTATTAGTTCCAACGAAATTTTTATCAAAAAAATCTTTTATTTTAAGGTCTTTTATGTTTCCTTATAGTCACAGTTAAGCAAAGATCGGTGAGCGGTGACATACAATGAACATTGAAGTTATAATTAGAGATGAATGAAAATTTTTTTCGAATTATCTGCAATGTTTGTGACGGAAACAGCCTTGATGTGTCGGTGCCCGATAAAAATGATATCAGAGTAGGTATGACATTGGTCACTTAAACATGATTAAGTGAACATGTGTTGACAGAGTTTGGAAAATTCTGGAAAAAAAAATTAAACTGAATGTATTTCTATCTAAAAACGTCTGAACTGGTTGTTTACATCATGTCTTTTGATGTAAAAAGACCAGAAATAGATTATTTCATTAATAAATAATACGAAACATTTATCTGTCTTCTTTGTCCTTTTAAAAGATGATAAATGCACGCGATGAACCAATAACCTAAATAAAAAAACTTGTAGAACATTCAAGCTCATCAGTGCTAAAAATGATTTCAATCGAAGCTTAAGCATTCATTGTATTGTAACATTGTCATTAGAGATCATAAGAATGATGTATACATGCGACTGAAACCTCGTTACACACGAAAAACAATTGATTTGATAAATGACTGCGACACGTTCCCAATTGTCAGCACAATTGTCATCTGTGAACCGTTAGATGTAAGCAAAGTTCATTCATTCAAGTGTAAGATCTTCTGAGATTAAATAAATTTTAATGAATTTAAATTAAGAAAACAGTGTTAAAAATTTCAATGAATATAAATTAATAATAGTGTGAATACAAAAAAAAAATATTTAAAAAAAGCGTGGGGTGCATGGTGTCAATAGTTATAAATATTTTATTGACAGATATGAGTACAGTGATTTTCATTTCGATAATATCTTAAAAAGCACCCCACGCTTTTTTTAAATATTTTTTTTTGTATTCACACTATTATTAATTTATATTCATTGAAATTTTTAACACTGTTTTCTTAATTTAAATTCATTAAAATTTATTTTCTATTTTTTGGTTCGTTTTTCTATAAAAAGCGTGTTTTTTTAGTTTTTTTAAAACTATTATTTATTTTCTACTTTTTAGTTTGTTTTAAAACTATTATTTGTTTTGTAGAATTAAAATTCTCTTTAGTATACAAAAATTTGTCAATATTACAGAAAACTGCTAAAGATAATTATTGGAAATAAAAATTAACATCGAGTCCTGCCTTATCGACTGTAGAGAAAAATTCTAGAAAATTTTAATTAATTTTCTTACCTTATCGACTATAGATGAAAATTATATAAATTAACAAAAATCATATTTTGCAAATTGAAAAGCCTAGAAGTCGGTGTCTAATGGATGTTACTAAGTTAATTTTGCCACCGACTTCTAGGCCGATGCACCTAAAATTAGTTTTTTTTTTTTGCTTTTTAGTGTTTTGGGAAGTCGGTTTAATTTTTTTGTAAAAAGGTTATTTATTTAAAGCTTTACAGTGATATGAATAGTTGTCACTATCCATACAAGTCCAAACGAGGTGTTTTACATATTCAATTGTCGAGTTCCCTCGACTTTCTCTGGTCTCCATCATCAGGTCAGCTCCAAACCTTCACTGTTGCAAAGGTCTTGTCAATACAAATAATTTAAGCCCAAACACGAGGTAGTTTACATATTCAGTTGTCGAATTCCCTCGACCCTCTCTGGTCTCCACCATCAGGTCAGCTCCAAATCTTCACAGTTGAATAGTGCTTTTAGGCGTACACCTGAGTGTCAAGTTTTTACCCTATGTATGCCTACAACTTTTGAAGGTTGCCCTCGATTTCTCAGGGTTTCCATCATCAGATCCTGACCTGATGACTATGGGACCAACTGGCAGCTATTCCGAGTCGAACAAAAAAAGAATCACGTTTAACGGTCTATAAACCTCGGAGTAATCGATGTTTATGTGTAACCTCCTCCTTTTTGGGAAGTCGGTTAAAAATGGAATTATTTTATCAAATTATTGTATTTTCATCGGTCCTCAATAAATCTACAAAGTTTGAACGAAATCTAGCCGTTTAAAGTGGGTTAAAATCGCGCCCAAAGAAGTCGGTTACAAACATACAGGTGAAGCTAATAAAAAGCGTGTAAAAATGGTAGATATGTCACAGATAATTTGGTATATTGGATATTCTGTCGTATCTGTAGAATTGGTAGGTTAGGTATATTTGCTTCGCCAGATATTTTCATGTAAATGCGTATTTTATTTCTTTATCTAATTCAAATTATGTCACTTCCCACAAACAACATCAAAGTCACAACAGCGCTCTTTAGTCATAGGACTGCCCCGGACCAGATTTGTCATGTAATTCAAGCAAATGATTGTGTAACTGTTTTCAAGTACTGTATCGAAGCTTCAAACTATGAAGCTAACCAAAATGCCGCATCTACTATTTTTTGGATGTTTGATGGTCAAAACGAAACGTTTAGTGAATCAACCGCAGTAAGTGGTTGAGCAGGTTGCCGGACTAACCTGTTCGGTATTGGGCACCCGTTCGTCGGGTCATCGATGACAACCGATACTGTAGGTGACAATTGCAAGAATCGGGGGCGAACACATAAGCCTACTTTAGGGGTCATAAGTTTTTGGTATTTTTGTACGCAATCTTACTTTTACCTTCAATTTAAGATGTTGGCACTTACTCAATTTTTAAAAAATATGACTTCGATATTTTTTTAATTTTCTCTTTGGTTTTTTGAGAGTCAACTTGGACTTCGAAGAGGACCGACACTTATTGCAAAACAGGAATACTTCGGGGTTTAAAAGCATTGCAAAACCGTCAGCAAATATCAAATATGAATCCTAACTAATGAAGATCATAAAACATCGGCGCCTAGATCTTGAGGCAATAATTGTACACCACGAACGTTAATCGCATGTTCCAGTTTGTTTGACAACTATATTTAAAATTGTATAGCATTATGCTAAAAACGCCAATCAAGAATCTCTTGGAGCGTAACGAACGAGCATATCTGTGCAGGCGCACTAATTTCTACGCTTGCCATTAATTTTGGAGCGAAAGCCGCTGTCGACGGGATTGTGAGGGCCCACTTGTGTTATTAGGTTTTCAGGTCCTTTATCATGTACTTTATAGTTTTATGTAGGTCAAGGGTTTTATAGCCATGGCAAACACCATATAGTTCTGTTTAGCAGGCAAAAACATAGTGATGGACATAGCACATCCAGTTTTAAATATAGATCTGTTTAGTTCAAATTATGTTGGAGTTTGATGAACGGACTTCGATACAGTTTTAACGATCAATCACTCATCATACGCGAAACTGGTTCAAGCCACAAAACTATACAGGTATATGAACGAAAAAAATTGAGGTGCTAAGCCACATAATTAGTGCATTTTTTTTTCTAATTGCGGTCACGGCTGCTCGCAAAAAAAGAACTATTCCCACGCCTTAATTTGTATGGAATACGTATAATTTAATTTGATACGGGTAGTTTAGAAGGAATTTTAGTTGAAACATTTTTTGTTATTATTAAGCTCGATGTTCCGCTGTGGAAGTTTTTGGGACTTTTTAGAGTCCTTACCATTAAGGGTAATCATGGTTCTCTTAAGAGCATTCTTAATGGGTCATGCTTCATTCATCTTTTTTCTTTTGGTACATTCTAACTTTGTTTTTAGTTCATTCAAGGATAATGGAACAACTCAGTGCTTTTATATTGAACTTTTGCTGAGCAGTAGGTATTCAAACTACATGACGCTTTTTCACAAACATCTGGTCTTTTGTGATTTATTGTGCTAATGATAGAAGGCACCCCTCTTATTCTTAAGCTAAAAATAATCTTCAAGAAAAATACATGCTTTCGATAGTCAAGAAAGACCTTTCCCAAAGCCGTCAATTAAGAAGGAATATAAACTGACGTCATCAATACAGCGGCAACAAGCAAGTTAACTAAGAAGTCTATTTAAAAGAACATTTGTATGGCATCAGCTGGCGCATGCGCTAAGATATTGCAAAAACGGCTAATTAATAACTATGCAGCATACAATTATTATAACGCAATTACTTCACTTGACTTTTACAAGTTCCAGGAATACAAACAGCTGGTACATTCCTTTTAGTTTTCTTGTTTTAGATCTCGTATCGGTTATGTTTATTGCATGCCGTTTATTCAAATGTTGGAGAAAAATGCCGCCGCCGCAAACCATGCGGACGACAGGTTCCAAGTAATGGATTATTGTGACCACTAGTATGTATTTTAAGACCAGCTACGAAAAAAAAAAACACTTCTATTCAAAGAAACTAGATTCTAGCTACTGAAGAAGCTCTCAATTTTATGAAAAAAGAAAGGAATGATAGTAGACAACAGAAAATGTTCAGAGGATTATTTAAAAAACAACAACTTTCTTCAAAATTCTTAAGTACAATGCATCTCACCGTTGACTGGGTGACACACATTATTGGCCAAATTATGCCATAAATTCTCATTTGGTATCATGCGCGAGCGCCTTGCGACCCCTACCATTTCCACCGACGATCGAAACAAGAATGTGAACATGGAACGATTGCACATCACCTCTTTATTAGCAACTAGCCGTTTTCCCGCGGTTTCACCCGCGTCCCGTGGTAACTACTGCCCTTACCGGGATAAAATATAGCCTATGTTACTCGTGGATAATGTAGCTTTCGAACGGTGAAAGAATTTTTAAAATCGGTCCAATAGTTTTTGAGCCTATTCATTACAAACAAACAAAGTTTTCCTCTTTATAATATTAGTATAGATAATTATCACTTACCGATAAAGATAACCTCATTTTAATCTTGCATAAATTAGAGTAAGCTTCCCAGTTATTGGCTGACGCAAGGCCTTAATAGAATTAAAATCAGCAGCTTCATTTGATTATATAACGTTGTTTTTTTAATTAAGCTTGGATAATTTTATAGGCTCAATGTTCGGCGAATAAAATAAAACCGATCTCGTGTGAAATCAGCATTCCGGAGCGAATTGAAATCAAATAAAATATATATTACGGCCATTCCAGAACAAGTTTGTTATTTAGGTTAACGGATAGCTAGGATTCAATCTGATCCAATTCTAAAAAGGCAAAGAAAAGAGCTTGATTTATTTTATTTTGTTCCCTTTCCAAAACGATATTGCTTGAGCAGACAAACCTGGACTGAGTGTAGAAAATTCAAAAGCATTTTTTACCTTACCGTATTTTTCTAATATCGAAAAATAACATTTCGTAGACTGCATAATTGATTTTATTCTGATATCAACCAGATTAGCTGTTTCAATTTTACAGTTTCAATAAAAATACATATAAAACCTAACGGTTTCTTTTGAATCGGATTTATTTCGTGGAATTTATTGAATCTTATATAAAAACAATATTTTCAATTATCCGGATTATCGTTGAAATGTCGAAATATTTTCGTTCGTTAGTGTGAGAGAGTTTTTAATGCTGTGTCGATTATTTTATTGAAATGGTGACATTTATGTGAGAAATGTTACAAAACCCGCGGTAGTGGTTCCAAGCTACTGACGAATAACGGTCGGTGACCTACCGACGAATATTGATAGCGATGCGAACATGAATATTTTACCTGTAATAAAACACTGAGGTAAAATATACGAACATAAGCCTCGCATGGATCTTCATTTTGAGAAGTCAGACGTTCCGACAGATATTAATATGGATGGGGATGGTATCACAAATATGTCTTTTGTAGTAGGGAAAGAGAACAAAACAAAACACAAAAATAATGATAAAAATACGTCTGACTATGAAGTATTTATTTTATTTCATAAATAATGTCTAATCATGTAAAAGAAAACTGATTGTAAATCAGAAAGTGAAGTCTCAAACCTCAAATACAGTAAAGAGGATACAGCTCACGAATAACAGCCATCCTACAAACCACAAGACCAACTAACCAACAGTTTAATTCAAATTACTATATACACAAACCATTACAACTTATTCTGCCACTAAACACCTATTATTTCACAAAATCTAGGAAAGTGGGTGAGCGCTACGAGTAACTATTAGTTAAAACGAAACAACTAATATCAATAATAACTATCCGTTACCGGCTTCAATGTAAAAGCAATGTTTATTGGTTATTTACGATCAGTTAACGCCTCTCTGGGTTTCTAAACGATTAGCACAATTGCTGGGATTAAGAGCTGGAGATACGAAGTCAATTTCTAGTCGCACTAGTGCAGGCAAATCTAAATTAATATGTCCGTGTTGTGTCTAGATGTAAATACGATAGAACAACAAACTGTGAATAGATTTGCAAACTGTACGAGGAAGTTAGTATAAAAAATAGAGAACTTGCCATATTGAGGACACTTAAAATATCAGTTCC
Source organism: Helicoverpa zea (assembly GCF_022581195.2). Lineage (NCBI taxonomy): Eukaryota > Metazoa > Arthropoda > Insecta > Lepidoptera > Noctuidae > Helicoverpa > Helicoverpa zea. The sequence continues at coordinate 12,452,160 of NC_061454.1, forward strand.
AATAAAGTTTAAAACCTTATTTTAAAATTGGCGGTTTTTCCAAAACTAACCATAAAACCGAACATACTAGAACACAAAATGAGAGTAGGAACCACTGACACTTTCCTTAGCACGCGCCCACTGCGCTAAATACCGTTATTAAAATCATTTAGTACTGTCTCCATAACTTTTCTGGTTAAAGCTGGCACGGGTAGCCATTAGCGTGGTGATGTAATGCAAGCCATAGTTGGGGACAAACTCCTTAAAAGGCACTTGTAAAACTAGAAATTCAATACAACATCCATCATTTTAAAAGAAAGAAAAGACTTGGGCCTTTAGTTTCTAATTTATCTCATCAAATAATATTGAGTCTGATTTTCATCAAGTACTATAAATAATTTGGTGATCAGTTTTTGATCACAACAGGCTAAAGTGAGCAAAACCACAATACTTAAATAAAAGTACAAAACAAACTGTCAGTTTCAACACAGCCCCAAAGCTTGAGAATAAAGGAAACACTTTTCACGTAGCGAAACTTTTAACAAATGACAAACTTTCAAAAAAAAAATGTAGACCAGCTTTTAACTCTTTCCTTTCATGTTACTGTACTATCATTGGAACTCAATAACGTTGCAAAGTTCCGTATCTATGTTCCCAACCGTCGAGGAGTTCTCATCATGAGAAGACACTCCTGACTGCAGAAACAAACTACAAAGTTCTGAGTCTAACAATCTAAACAAACAAGGCAAGTAAAATAAAAGCTTAAAAACAAGCGAAGTCCGCAAAAAGCTCACACAGCTTATAATGATTAGTCTTGCATGCATTAAGCGTTTACGTTTTCCAATTAAACGAACTAATCAGTTCCTATTTATACACGTCAGTCGACGCGGTCCCAGCAAAATGCTTGATGCAAAACTGCGTATGAGTATTCATGAAACCTTATTATCTATGCTACAGTGAATACGGCCTGACTTTGTCCGCATCAATTGAGATACCGATATATTCTTTTAGTTATTGATTAGCTTATAGTCTCGATGAAGTACTACACGTCCTAAACGATTAAATAAATCGGAATTTTCATTGACTCTATAGCTTCGCAGTAGGTGTTGATCTAGCAACTTTCCTAATACTTAAGGTACGACTACGTAATTGTGTGAATTGAGTGCGAAAAAATAAATACCCTAGTATAGTTAAACGACAGTTTTCAACAACCTAACATACCTAATCCTAGAATGCCAGCAGTCACACAAAACAAAAGAAAAAAATAATAGCGCAACAAACAGACAGCCATACGGTATTCCCCGTAATGATAGCTAAAGCGTGCGCCTGCGCCGATCACTGCGACTGTTTGTAATTGTTAATTGACATTCTTGTGCCGCACGGAAGGAAAGTACCGAGATAGGGTTGATGCATCGGAATTCTGCTGAAGACGCTAAATATAGACGCATGCCTCAAACCGATTGAGAGGAATTTACTTTCATGCCTGACATAGCAGAGAATGTTGGAATGTTTTGTTCTATTGAGCGAAATATATTTTAATAACAAAAGGGGCTCAGTATTTGTTGGAAGAGTCTAAATACCTGTGCGTCTATGTACCTACATTTATTTACGATCACAACAACATACATTGTCTTATAAACGATTGAGAGTTGACTTCAGAATTAGCTAGAAACAGATACAACATCTTCGTTTAATATAAATCCCATTAGTCTTATCAGTAATATAGGACCCCGGAAAGAACAATCAATGAAATAAGTTTGTCTGTTAATTGAATTCCTAACACAATACAATATTGACGCAGTCGCATTCGAGTGCCGGTGGCATTATAAATGAGTAATGCGAATTTTAATGAGATTCATACTGTGGTATCGAACTCTCTAATAATAGGACTTGAAGATGTTACAGTATCTTAATAGGTATCTAATGAAGACCAAAACGCTAGTGTTGATTGCATTTTCAGAATTAACATAACGGATCGAATGAATGGGAACAGACGAAAGAATACTGACATTGAAAAACTTTTATGACCTGATGGATGATGGATAAAAACAATACTTAAACAAAGGGCAGAAGACAGCCGCCTTCTAAATATAGACCAAGTTAAAACCTATTTTTATCAAGGCAGGTGCTCCGGCCACGCACGACGATCGTCATTCCTCGACGTCACCTGCAGTTTGTCGCAAAAACTGTAATCGTCATTACTGCGAGGAATGCGATATTTAATTTTATGGCATGTTACAGAACAAACCTGTAGGAATTACGTGGCCAGTGTTATTTAACTGTGTACCAAGAATTTCTTGATGGTCTCTGTGTCTGATAAAACAGTATAGAGGTTTTATTGTATTCATTCTGTTATTATCTGTAGATGGGGTGTTGATACTGACCATTTTATTTTGAGGAGCATTTTTTTTTTTGCTAATTTGAATTTAGAAATAGCGTTAACTTCAGCCGAAGAGAAAATAACTGGACTTGCATTTTTATTTTTGATAAATTAATTTATACTCTCATAAATCCCAAATTCAGAAGGCTGTATTTGCATGTTTATTTATTTTAAGTAGATTATTTATTTATTTTATAAAACACCTGACAAAACGGCTCATGTTTTTGATACAAATAAGTTGTTTTTATTTTCCTGTACAAAATTGACAAAACGGCATATTAATTTTATGATGTAATTTAAAAATTATTGATTTGACGGTCTTGCCTCCGTGTCAAAAGTTAAAAGAGTTTACGGTTACGGTAATCATGGACGTAATCTGAAAACGGTTATAATTTATTTAAAATTATTTGCAGGAAAATAAAACTCCAATGCTGCAATCCAATTTCGATTAGCTGTAGAGCAAGATTTTGAACCGGATAAAATATGAACAACATCGAAGCGTGCGATCTGTGATGGCAGTATAACATTACTAATTGACAGGTGAACGCCGCCACAGTTAGCTATCCTTCAGTCACGTTTACTACACCTTAGAAATTCCATGACGTGGCCGTATTTCAATGGTAAAATCATAAAGGTCACTACCCATAATTCAATTGGACCGCACATTTTTCAACGTTGAAGACCATTAGCATTTAACAACTACACATCGTAAAGGCGATCAAGCAAATAAAGATCTACAGCTACTCATAATTCTATCTTACAAACGTGATAATTTTACCATGTCCTAGCTATTGGTTTAACGGTGAACACATGAGTTATATCAGCAAATATCAATGTACGGGGTTCGTAGGCAAGTAATAACAGAGGAAGCGAGGTATTACCCCATAAATATTCCGATGCCAGTCGTAAAGCTTCCTATGATAATGATGTGTAACAAGCCTGGCCGCTGTAACGTTCATGCAAGCTCCTGGTTTAATGTTCAGCAATATTTCATAAGCAACTTAATTGTGGATGTAATTAAGCAAAACAAACAAACAGTTGCAGACTACAGGAATTTGAGAGTTTTGTAGTATACGTGCTAAATACTTTAGCAATCAATGTTAAAGAATTTGTAACTGATCGAACAAACTCCAATAACAAAAACAATCTCGATGAAACACTAGACACTACAAAAGACGAACAGGCAACAGATAAAACAGCTGTCTCCTTACAAACAACAATCACAGCCGCCGAGACAAATCTAACGTAACACGAACTTCCCACACGTTGATAAGCTGATAAACGCACAAAGGAGCGAAGATTGTCGTCTGAAGCGATAGCGAGGCGATACCATCGCGAAACAACGCATTCGAAAGCAACAACCTTTAGAATGCAAAGTAATGGAAAGCTATTGATGGATGGGACTTTAGTTAACCTCAAGTTGAGGACGCATCCCCTTGTGGCTAACAGGTGACATTAGTGTGGCCTTTAGGGAGATTTCTATAAGGTGATCCATTGTTTGTTGATGACTTGATATTCTTTAATAAGCACTTTCTTTATATAAATCTCCACGCCTCTTTTGGCATGACATTGAATTTTCGTGAACCCTCGGTCGTAGTTAAAAGTGATGGATTTATGTGTAAGTTTGTAAGCAATGATACCTACTGTGAGTCAACTACGAAATAACAGAAGTAATAATTGTCCGTGAGATTTCCGTATTTCTTAAATTATCTTCACTATCTATTAAGTTGAATAGGTAAGCTAATTGATTGACAAACACTCAAAAATAGAATATGTTACTTTTCCCATAGACAAACGAAAGCAAATAATTGCTAACTACTTGTACTACAAGTGAAGTATAACAATGCAAATATTGATCTATTATCGTGTACACGCGAAAACTGGTATCGTATCAAACGGTTAGACTTATCAGGCATACGTTAAAAGCCGATCAGATAAGTTTAACGGTCATCCAAACTGGTTTTTCGTTCAAACGTCGATAATCTGAATGTTATCTTAGATTATACTGATGAGGATTAGCTGTTGACGCGCAAGTTAATCGAATCAGACATTTTGATTCGGTTAATTTGATATAAATAGAGTTTAGAATACAGCTACTTGTAATATTAAACGTCTATAAATGTTAATAGAAATCATTTAGTATTTCCGCATTACTGTCGTTCTCCACATGTTAATAAATGTTAATCTTTAATTGATTACATTGTACATATTTTCGATAACAGTTAAATTCTACTGAAATATTGTCTAGATTTTAGTAACATAATATTTATATGCTGCTAACATAAGCTTTAATATTACGGCAAAAGTCGTCCATAAAATTCCCAGCTATGAATAAAGTCATATATCGTGTCCAACAGAGAATATCCTGCGTTTACATAATCTAAGCTCGCTGGTATATCAATGGCTATAACCGGTCGCGTTGATTCGTTTTTCAAGTAAAAAACAGCGCGCGCGCAAATCATAGTTGAAACGTAGTCGGTAAACCATACTCTATAGGAGAACCTGTTCCCGCCGTTTGTGGAACAAGTTGGAATTATAAATGAAGATGATACAGAAAAAGTCGGTTATAGTGTTAAACCAACGATTTGGGTGACGGCGGTCAAGATAAGTGTGACAACCGAGTTCTATATGGTAGCGAGTGGCGCTGCGGTATTGGAAAAGGTTTACTGTTGTATTATGTACTTGATCATAAAGTGGGTAAACGAAACAAAACATGGCAAATGAGAGTTGTTCAAAGCTGTATTCAGAGCAAGCTCGCTAATCCTAGGTTCGAATCAACGGCCAATTTTCTACTCACGACCGCCGCCGATCAATAGTCGAAAGCATTCAACCCACACATTGGCCATTAAACATAATTCATGCTCTTCGGTAGCTAGCTCTGAACTACTTCAAGCCTCGCGCAATAAAATTTTGAACGTAATAACTCCACAAGAAATAAAATTGCCCAGTGTATTATTTCTTCTAATTCCCACACCACATCATCAAAGAAATTACACCTGGTTTCATACAGCATTACAAAAGAATAAAACCGAGATGCGAGTATTTTTATTTACACTTTACAGCCCGTAATGAAAGTAAGAGTGTTCTCAATCCTAATTACTTTGCGCAAATACAACCAGTTTTATTACTGGCTCATGTTTCGCCTACGTTTGATGAGAAATTTTTGCATCTCGGGGCAACTATAATAGCGCTTAGAGAATTCTGCACTAGTATAATCTAAGGCCTTAGAATAAAAAATCAAAGTCTCTACGTAAATATCCTTTACTAAACATAAGTACGACACAAAACTTTTTGGTGTGATTCTCGAGAGATTCACATCTATAAATTTTGATATATCATCCGCAAGAAAACCTTTTCTTATACGAACTACAAGAGATTTACTTCTCGTATAAAATACATTGTAATAAATCATTCGATCCCGGAAAACTAACATATCAATAAAGAGAAGTAACAAGGAAGCGTTGCGGTTAGGGCATCATCCGATCTGTATCACTGGTGTTAATATTGTGGTTAGAGTCTTGGAGCCACGCGACCAGCCACGCAACGTCGAGTCATCGGAGATCACGACTATGACGCGTGGACCGAGGATGCTACCTTGGGGAACTACTTATAGTTTCACAAGTAAGTACTAAGAAAGTAGATAGTACTTATACTGAAGATGTTACAAGATGACTCAAACCTTTCAAGTTCTGTTGAAAATTGTATGAAGTACAGATGGAAAAGTAAAGATTTCCATATGTCAATATCTACAAGAATAGTGAAGTGTTTGGTTAGATTTTGACAAATGTTACTGCACATTCTTGTTGTGTAATTGAGATCACTGATTTCAAACTTATTTTGAAGACTACAAATCGAAATGCAGAAATAATTATCAAGAGCGAAATGTTGCTTTGAATTAATAATAAATGAAAGAAGCAACTGTAATTTCTAATCTATTAATCACTTGAAAAAACATCCTGTTAATAAAATGTACAGTAATCAGCCAAAGTCATCTTAGCACAAATGTAAATTATTAAATCATTTACATACGCTAATTTATTTCATATTTACAACTGATTTGACGTCGAATATGTTGGTTGCTTTCAGTAAAATGATCGTTATAAAACGGCTCATTTGAATTCAAATAAATTATGTTTGAATAAATGAAGCATGATCATAAGTTTTTACAAATGTAACTGAAATAGAGATGAAGGACCTTGTACGAGACGATGCGACATTATGAAAAGAATTTAAATGATATCATTATTTTAATCGAAGATTCATGAAACTTTTAATAATTCATGCTCAAAATATTTGGAATGTGACATTTCAATGACTTTATAGATGTATGTAGATGTAGATTTATCATTAAAATTATACCCGGAAAATGATTGCAATAGAAACAAAAACCGTTTTTCTGCGTCTAAATCAAACGGAATTCTATCAATCTTAATTATTCCAAAAAGTTTTTTGTAGCTAAAGACACGTATTTTACTCAATGAAAACTTACGTAGCAAGTTAGTTAGAATACACGATGCCCTTCAATGTTTAATTTAGCGAACATTATTAAGCTTTTAAAGGCATTATCAAATATTCATGTAAGCTGTTAATTAGTTGGGCAGGTTAAGCGGCATACATACGACGGCAGGGCGCGGCGCACACCGTTAACGAAGTAATCTCGCCGGCCCCGATCCGACCAATAACACAAGACACGGGCCTCTCCAGTGACGGTGTGAAATGAGGACGCGTTCGACATTTAATTAGCAACATTTGAACGATAAAATAATGTTAAGGTATAAGGTAAGAGGACTGGCACGGAGAAAATGCCCCGTTACCATGGCATTCCCTGGGTGAAATATATAGAATCAAGAATATAGGAGTGTAATGTACAGGGGAAAAAATATCCACCTCCTGCCATGACTTCCCGTTTTATAGAAACTAGACGGGAAAACTAGAAGCTCTAATTTGAAGTTTGAAGCTGCAGGGCTAACCGGATAGATCTTTTTCTAAACAAGTCCATTAAAACTTTGACATAGTGGCATTTCTATTACAATATCTTTCATTATGTTTTATGTGCAATAAGTAATTGCAACTGTAAAACATGAATAAACCTTAATTGAAGGCCTTTGATGGCGTCCAATTTATTGATAAACCAGTCGATGATCCGTTCGCGCCAAGATTGAGGAACCAAAGGGGACATAGTGAAACCCTAACGGTGAGGCTAGAACGTGAGATAAAGGAACGATTGGAAGAAATGGAAAACGCCCGTCACGGACTTTTGTAAGTACGATGTTTATTGAGCTGAAAGGAAATACTGCTACTTAAATGCTACGCTATTTCATTTTATAATCAGAAGGAGATTTGATTCTCGTCTAAAGATGTAATTAGCAGACTGAAATGATATATTTTATAATCTTAAATTATCTTTCGTTATATTAGAATGAGTAAAAGTGGTTTAAAGATAGGTAATCGATTATTCAATATTACTTAGCTTAATGATAGCGTTCTAGATGTTGAAGCTAATAAAACTGTTTTTACCTGTAACAAAAAATTTAAAATATAATAATAAATAAAACGAAATTGAAGAAGAACTCACTTAATATTACGGCAAATATTGGCATCGAAATATAAATATTAACTGCGACATAGGGGAACAAACTAATAAATTTCTATGTGGGCATTATCAACAATAGACACTCTCATATTGTAATAAATACTGAGACAGTTATTAGAAACAATAGCCATACATCCGGAAGGAACCTGTGTTGCAACGATATGATAGTAAAACGCCGAAGGCTTATTGCGAACAAAGTCTGGAAATACTCTTATCACAAAGTTTCTCCATTTAAAAACTAAGGGAGAAGACTTGAGAAAGTCAAAGAATTGAATGGTTTAATTTAAGTCATAGAAAACATTTATTTATCGTTCACGAATCAAAGCTATGATACATTGAATTACGTTCTGCATCAACGATCATCGACTCGAACGCTTGATCGGAAGCTCTACTCTGTGTTTACAATACTGTGGCTAAACACAAAAAAAAACTTCGATATCATACTTCGATATCATGATTGATGTTAAAACCACCATGTAAGTTTCCAGTATTATTTATGTTCAAGAATTCAATTAGGTTGGAGTAAATCACCTTGGCGTACCTATATATTCTATCAGTCTTTGTTGATCTTCTGTATCAATATTTTTATCATCTAACCATAGCTCAGAATCGCAAGCGGTCACTCAAGTTCACCGTGTCAGTGGCGCGAGAGAATTAGACGCGGCTACATCAAACAATACAACATCTCGATTACTGCAAAATTTATTCGACTCGACTAATTATTAGAAATCGATACTCGTATCACTCCATTCGATTGCAGTTACGTAGTCCTGTTACAACGTAAACTGTGTTGAACTGCAGTGGGCTGTAACTGTCACGCTTTTGAAAACAGTTTATTTGAAAATATTGTTATATCATGCATTATTATCGTGCACGAAGGGAATAAATTGATAATATCGTGTTATCTAATTTGAAAAGCCCTTAAGTGTATTACAATAGACTTGTTTCAAGAGTAGTTTTAGAGGACTTGTCGGTATTGTGTTTAGAATTAATCTTGTCTATTGCATTGACGTAAACCATAAACGCAGTTAATGAAGTTTATTCGCAAAAATTATGTAAATTCATAGGCTGATCGAGAGACCATCTTAGCTACTTGGAAGCCTCTTAAGTTATCATTCCTCTCAAACGTGAAGAGAAAAACAGCACAAACGATAGACAACAGAACAAACAGTCTTACACAGTATACAAACAAATCTCAACAAAATGCCAGGCTACAAGTGAAAAATCAGCTCGGTAATCGAACTTGTCAACACAACATTCAAATTCAACGGTCGCGCATGGCTCGCACGGTCGCGGCGTGCAAATCGTTGCGCCCGCGCCGGCCAGCCACAGGGTCGCACGCGCCGCTCCCATGTAATCGGTAATCAGTGCTCAGGATACATATAATATTGTTGGCTGTACCTACGTCATATTGTTGATGTTTGTTTGTTTTTATAGTAGGTACAATTTTTTTTAAGAAAAATAATGGGCTGATGCGGGAGGTATTCACTATGAAGTTTTAAAAAAGGGTTTCCATTGCAAATTAAGCTTTACTGCTTCCTAACTTAAATTTTAGACTTAAATAGAACAAATGTTCTTTTGCCTACCTTATGATTGAAGATTACAGTGACAAATTCAGCAGAATACCTACTCGTCTTTGGTCGCTAATTCCATCCACATATGTAACATTCTTTCTATAACACCGACACTTCTTTAACAAAGTAATATCTTAGTACCTACAGTCTAGGCAATTTCTAGTGCAGTCATAACGTTAGAAACTTCATTGTTGGCAAGGACGGGTGAAATTTAAATACTATAATACACAATACTTTTACTAGAACCCACTTATTTGTACGTTCACTTGTTGTTGGTTAAATCTAAACCGAAAGTGAAAACATTTATGCGTCAGCATTTATTATAATGCTAAATTGACTCGTAGAATAGTTATGAACGTCATTCAAATTGGACATTGTTTTAGAGCTATACAAATAATGCTGTATGACGATTTGGTATTTCGGGGAACTAAATAAACGACAAAATAAGGAAGACCTGGAAAAACTTGTATTATTAGAAGTAACACTAAAGGAACAAAGTCTAAGCAAAAAACCAATTCCTTCCTTAAAAGAATACCCTCTTTTAAACCCCCTCTCATCCCCTCTTAACCAATTGCTTATTCATTCTGCAAATCTAAGCAGGATATTATATCAAGCTTCTAATCGAAACAAATAGCATAATGGCTATGCTTCGTCGCCTGTTTAATCCATAATCAGACGCACTATATCTTACGCACAAACATCCCACTTCATCCGCAAACACCAACAAATCAAATCAATGATAATTTGTCCATTTAATTTCAACATAATTATCATAGTATATTTCTGAATCACAGTAAATTCCCAGTATCCATTTTATAACGGGCCGAACCCAGAAATTGTAATTATTCCTCCCACATTATTATCAAGTTTACGCTGGAAATATCCATAAATTGATAAAATATTTTCAACAGTGTTTAATCGTAAAAACAAAAAACTTATTAAAGTTGCTATAAATATTGGCCACAGAACACCCACAGAATTTTACAAAAATATTATCAATATTCCTTTTTATTTTTTCACGGAGGACGTTAAAGCTTTGCTATACTTCGCTAACTTTGCAGTTAAAAATAACTGTTCCATTAATTAACTGCAAGTTACCGAGAACTTCATCGTGCACCTACGCTTTGCCCTTTCACTCTCCAATGGTTATTTTATTTAATTAAACAACTTCATTTTCTTTTGATTTACAAATAGATTCATAAGTTAATAGGTCATCATCATCCCCTTATCCCAATTTTTATTTGAGGTCGATACAGTATGTTTTCTTCTTTCATACTCTTCTGTCTACCAACAGTAACATTCTAACATAGTTTAATAGGTCACAACTCATTTTTTTATTTCTTGTGTCCTACACTAGAATATTTAGTCTTAAAAAATAGTTTTCGCGTTTTGCAAGTAAAGCTTGTGATGACCCAATGAACGCAGGTCAATATTCACCGCTGTGCATATTTTATTCGAATATTTTACACTCAGTCTTTACCGATACAGAAGCTATGACTTTCATTTTAGTTTTAGAAGAAATGAGAGTGCTGACTTCATAATTTATTTTGACGCAATCTCTTAAACATTATAAAGAAGTAAAATATTCTAGCCTATAATAGTCTCATAACTCAAAATCATCATTCCTGGATTCACGTGGGAAGAGAACATTCTTTCTATCCGTAATCTTTACAAAACGCCAAAGCTCTATAATTAATTCCACACACGTGAAAATCCGACAAAGTTCTTAATGCGTATCAATTAATTAGCATAATAAGTTCGTTGCTACGTCGCGGACGAATGGGGCAGCGCGCGCGCACGGTCAAGGCTAGCCGTTCGCTTTTTATCACCCGCGAAAGTTCAGCGCTCTCGATCAAGCAGCGAATTCACTCACTTGGTGCTTTACTACAGCTTGACGCTTGCGCTTTTTAAACTTGCTGGTAAATTGCATATTTTATGACGCAAGGAAAAGTTAGCATCTGCATATTACATTCATTCATAGAATTTCTAAATGTCTTAGCAATAACGTTTGATCATATTTAGATCTTATGCAAGACCTAATAACAGCTTTCCTTATTCAAATAAAAATGCATTAAAAACTGAGCAATTTAAAAATAGTCTTGCAAGAGCCGATGTTACAAAACAGATATTTTAATTAGCATATGAAAGCCACGAGCGTCGCGGCGTGGAAGCATTAGCTTTAATCTGCGTCTTAAATCTGAGCAATCAAGTATTAAGTTATGCACCGGCTCAGTAAAATGTTTATAGAGCATCAGATATGCCAATAATGACCAAACGGAAGCCGACCGTAAAACTATTAAACTCTGATATCTTATTAATGAACTTAAGTAATTGAGGGATAAAACGTTAAGTTGAGAAATGGTAGGTTTGACGTTAATTTTACATCTCCTAATGTGCCACTCAAATCGTAGAAAGAAAAGTCAATAAAAATATCGGAACACATAGCAGAAATAATTAATGAAAAAACATATAAGTATGCAAATCTTTATTCGCATAGTCCACAATGAGTGCATTCTTTAAATTGTAACCTACTAATAAGAATTATAAATAACAAACGATCTCAATCCAAAATCTCAATTCAAAATCACATGAAAATTTAGAACGAGGCCAAGAATTGTCTCAGGGGACCAAGGGGACAATAATAAATGCACCGCCTACCGTGGGAGTGATCGTTGAGAACATTAGACCAAATTCTAACAATACTAATATTACGGATCACGATAACTCTAATGATAAAACACAACTGTCAGGAAACCTTAAAGTGAATGATTTTAGAGCGCAAAATCCAACCGCAGCAAAACATGATAAAGGCGAATTCTAAGTTGATGTTAAACTTTACGATGCTGAAATCGGTGCTCAAGCTAATAAAGTTAAGTTGGAATAACAGGGCGTGACAGGAATGATAATGATTGTAAGTCTTTGTAAGTTTCATGTATTATATTCATTACAAGCAGTCATGCTGGGAAGCGTTCTATTAACACGTTGCTAGGCCTCAATACTCGCTCACGTCTTAGGGTTAGCAATTCTAATATCTAGTTTCAAATGGAAACCTAATTTAATCATTTGTGGAGCAATACTATCTTTATGGTGCTCGATGAATAAGAATATATAATTTAATTGCTACTTTCTTTCAAATATTATCACAATGAGAATCAAAGAAGATCTTATATAACAATATCGCGACAATGATGTATTGAATTAGCCTCAGTCTGCATTACCTATCGGTCGTAATATAGACAGATAAAGATGGACTTAAGCTTGAGCTTTTGAGTTGATGTACCTACCTACTGAGTTATTTTTTGGTACATTAAATAATCGGTTGGCATACCTCCGGTAACATTAATTTCTCGCAAATTCTTTCCACATTTCACGGGCATCGAAACCTGATATTGGGACCTAATTTTTTTCGCTGAAACTCCCATGCCATCAATTACTTTGGTGTATAAAACCCATAATTACGTGAACAGAAGCAATAAGTTATCAGGCCATTACGAGAGCCGCTGATTGCCTGCAGGTGATCCGAGCCCGCCGTGGCGATGGGAACAATCTAACTGTTCATACGGAGCCTGCAAATCATTAGAAGTTCCTATCAACGGGTAACGGTGACTCGAACACCACTAAGTTTACTGCAAGCTTATCAAACGATATCGGGACTTGATAATCTGTTACTTGCATACAGATTGCGAAAGATTAAGGGTTCTTGGTAAGGCCGTAAATAAATGAATGGCTTTTTACTATGGTAATAGCAGATTAAAATGCAATTGAGAATGGTTTATTGGTGGTACAAAGTTGTAGATATTGTGAAACAATTTACATGGCCTCTACATTATTGATGACAAAAGTTGATGCAAGCTGCTCATAGACCGCCAATAGTTGTAACTATAGAGTTACTTGGGAACTCTGATTTAGATTCTATGGATATGAGATTAGAAGTTCAGCCTGTTTTAAAACAAACGTCAGTTTATTAATGATAAATTCATAATCTGAATAAAACGTAAGTGAGTGAGCCATAAACCTGCATGAAAGGAAAACCTCTCAAAAATAAACACGATTTAATTTCCGTAAAAAGTTTCCGGGTTTCCATTTACTGCGCTTTCATTAAAAAATCTCGTCAAGCGTATTTACGATAGCGTTTGCGTTAAAAGCTCCGAAAGTGTGTCAAGTTCGCGCAAACCTTGGGGCTATTCACAAACTGCCTATTAGTTGAATATAAATTGTATCAAACTAAGTTTATCAGTGTACATTAATCGTAATCTTACGCATTAGATGGGCACATATTTTGGTTTATATTTTCAACAAGTTCGGTCGAGGACTTCTTGACTTCTTTTGAAGACTTTTATCCTTAATCATTAGTAAGTTGTTTTGTTGCAAGTTTCCGTGTATTAGGAGTTAGATTAAACCTCTTGGTTTCTTTGGACTTCATTGCCTCAAGGTTCTTCTTAATTCCGTCAATAATATAATTGATTGATTAATATCAGACATCACATTTCGGTGTTTCAAGTTTTGATAACATTTATAGGCAGTTTGGCTTACTTCCACAAGCTGAGTGGTTGAACTGGTTTAGTGTATCAAGTATAACTGTTGCAAGTTCAAAATCTTGTGTCTTATAGATAATTTATCCACGTGGATTATATTAATTAACCAACCTTGAAGTATTATAATTTGTATGAATTATTTGAGAAATTTAAATCTTTGTAAATTGTAATTCGGTGATTTATTTTTATGCCTACTAATTATCATACCGAGGTAATATTGTGCGTATTAGTTTCAATACATATTATAAGTTGGAGTTAATTATGAAACAAAGTTTCAATACAAGAACAACAGAAAATATTGAATGCATTATTTTCGGTTTAGGTAGACGTTAGGCAGATTCTTGACAGGAAGAAAAGCATGACCTAATTAGCGACCGCTGCGCTAATGGACATCCGACAGTTCCAAACCTAGATCTGTAGACACATGATAAACATCAAATCAAGATTTACTTAACCAGGGATGGAATTAATGGAACATATCATGCGAGTGTTGTATTAACTCGAATAAATAACTTCAAGCTGTTTAGAAACCATTGGGGTCAGCTAACTGACACGTGGGGAGCAAAAGTCAGTGTAATACCCAACTATGTTAACATTTTAATGATATAGTGAGTAAAAAAGATGTTATGTACACAAAACAGAAAATTACAACACAAGTATGTCAATTCAAAAGCTTAGAACTAAAGTTACTGTTTGTTTTGAACTTACAATTTTTCTTGACTTACTTTTAAGGTTACTACAAATAGAAGACGAGTACAAATGGGAGCCTTGATGTGAAAATAATGAACTTCAATCTTCTGTTTTAAGCAATTTGATTCAAGAATTGCGTTCACGATTGCAAAATTTAGTTCATTTATAATGAGTGTAACTACTGTTATTGAAATAGTAGGTACCCTTCGTTTTCACACCCATCAATCAATTCAGCAAATATTTAGAAAATAGTGAAATTAAAAGCCAAATTTTTGGCAAAACTGATGATGAAATTTTCAATACTAACAAACTCGGTATCGGACAGGAAGCAATTGCTACCAGGAAACACAAACATCAGCGGAAACACAATGATCATGATGTTACCTCATCTGCGACCCATTAATCGCAATGTCAAATAAAAAACAGAAATTACCATAACGCAGACGTAATTGTTACACAAAAACAACGTTAAGGTATGTACAGTAAATGATTCTGATTGGTATAATAGATCTGAGAGGACTGGTCTCAAAGAACGTAGGAGTCTCATCACTGAAGATGCAGAAAAGGAAACGAGGAAAAATTAGAAAAAGAAAACGAAGTACTTCTAACTCAACTGTATTGATCGTACAAGTGTAAGGGAAGATCTTATAGACATCATCATTAGTTTGCAATATATAAACATGAATGACACATTACACACACGGATTAAACATAATCACTTCCTCAATAAAGAATTAGAAATTGTGAGACCTACAATTACTGAGGTGGACACAGGAAACCAGGAAAAAGGTGTCTTAGCTAAAATTAATCACCTACTCGCTAATAATCAATGTACAGTAATCAATCACGACAGCACTGCAGTACATTAATAAGATATGCATAATAACATTTTTTTTCCCCAACCCGGCTGGTCACCGTGGGGAATCAGACCAACACCCTCCAACAAAAACAAACCAACATCAAAGTAAAGAAAACAACAATACTGAACCATCTCCACATGGGCAGAACAACATAAACAAGACTACAACGGACAAACAAACAAATATATATATTGCTACTCTGAACGTACTGACACTGAAATCGGAAGAGAACCTATCAGAACTGTCACTGGCACTAAAAACTACTAACTGGGACATCATCGGGTTGAGTGAAGTAAGAAGATCGGGCGAGAAAATTACTGCTTACCAAGACTTCATTCTGTATTATATTGGTGAAACTCCAGGACAATACGGGGTTGGGTTCTTGGTAAAAAAATACCTACAAAATCATATAATTGGTTTTCACGGGGTGTCCGAACGCATAGCATTATTACACTTAAAAATACCAAACTACAAAGACCCATGGACTATCATCCAGATATACTCTCCCACGGAACCAAAGATAACAGCAGATACCGAAGCAGTAAAGCAGTTTTATTGGAAGCTGAATGAAGCATTGCAGACATATGCTCATAAAAATATTATTGTGATGGGCGATTTTAATGGCCAGATTGGAAAAAGGAAACAGGGCGAAGAAACAAGTATAGGTATTTACACATACTCTACAAAACCTAGAAGCAAAAATGGACAACGACTTGTAGACTTTGCAACAGAAAACAACCTGACCATACTAAACTCTATGTTCAAGAAAAATAAAAACAGGATGTGGACATGGTTGTCACCTGATGGCAAGTCAAAAAACCAAATAGACTTCATAATGACCAATAAACCCAAATATTTTCCAAACATAGATGTCATTAACCAGCTAAACTTCAATACCAATCACCGCATGGTAAGAACTAAACTGAACCTATCGACACCAAAAAGAAACAGACCAAAATTGAACCCAACAAATATAAATCTTAACAAATTCCAAGTCGAGGAAATAGCTAACGCACTACATCTAAAACTTAACGAATATGAAATAGAAACAAAACATTCTGATATACAAGAAAAATATAACTGGCTAGAAAATACAATCACAAACATCACCAAAGTACATAACACCAAAAAGGAAAACCACAAGAATTGGTTGACAAAAAAGACCACTGATCTCCTGAACCAAAGAGTATCTCTAATGAGTACGAAAACTACAGATTACAGAAAGAAAATAGCGGAACTCAGTAAGGATATCAGAGAAAGCTTAAAGAAAGATAGAAGGCAGCGAAGGTTGGAAACAATAGAGAGACATATTAGACAGACAGGAGGCATAAAGAAGGCGTACAAAGAATTAACAAACAAAACAGAATGGATTGTGAAGATGGAAAATAGAAGAAGAACTGAAAAAAGGAGCAGAAAGGAAATCCTCACGATTGCTACAGAGTATTACAGTGAGCTATACAAAAACAATACAATTGAAGAAATAGACCTACCAGAGAACGAAACTATACCGAGTATTTTACCAGAGGAAACGGAAAAAGCTATTGATACGCAAAAAAACAATAAAGCACCAGGTCCAGATGGCATTAACAACGAAATACTCAAACAAACGAAATCGACAATTGTGCCAATTCTTACAGAAATTTTCAATCACGTAATTGACACCGAAAGGATACCAAAACAATGGACTGAATCTCAAGTAATCCTCCTGTTTAAGAAAGGGAATCACTGCGACATGGCAAACTATCGGCCCATTAGCCTAATGTCTAATATTTATAAAATCTTCGCAAAGATTATCTTGAATAGGATAGCAAGTAAACTGGACGAACATCAGCCAATTGAACAAGCAGGATTCCGTAAAGGCTTCTCTGTATTGGACCACATCCACACTGTAAGACAAATTATAGAAAAATACTCTGAATATCAGCTTACTTATTATATAGCTTTCATAGATTATAGCAAAGCTTTTGATTCTTTGATACACTGTAAAATCTGGGAAGCCTTAAAAGAGCAGGGTGTCGAACACAAATATATAAGGGTTATTAGAAACATTTATAGACACAGTTCGGCGTGTATCCAATTGGAAAAGAAGGGAAATATGTTTCAAATCCAAAAAGGTGTAAGACAAGGGGACCCCCTCTCTCCAACGCTTTTTCTAGCTGTACTAGAGTCAATCTTTAGAAACCTTGACTGGGGAGACCTGGGTTTAAATATTAATGGTTACACACTAACACACTTACGATTCGCAGATGATATTGTGTTATTTGCCAAAACATCAGATGACCTAAACAAGATGATAAACGATCTAGCATCAGAAAGTTCAACGGCCGGACTAAACTTAAACCCAGAGAAGACAAAAATCATGACCAATGGTAACAAAGACTCTATTATAGTAGGACGCACAGAAATCTCTTATGTTGATGAATACATTTATCTTGGTCAACTAATATCACCTAAAGACAACACGAAAAGAGAGGTCGAAAGAAGAGTTCTTAATAGTTGGAAGAAGTACTGGAGTCTAAAAGAATTAATGAAAGATAAGAACGTACACATTACAACTAAAAGCATACTGTTCAACACATGCATCCTTCCAGTATTGACATATGGAAGTGAAACATGGGCATTGACAAAAAACATAGAAAGCAAACTCTCCGTATGTCAACATGCCATGGAAAGAAGTATGTTAGGACTCAAAAGAACAGACAAAGTAAGAAATAGTAACACCAGAAGTAAGACGAAGGTCCAAGACATATCTCTCAAAATAAAAAGACAAAAGTGGAAATGGGCAGGCCACATGATCCGCGGGAAAGATAAATGGAGTAAATTAACAACTCAATGGTACCCAAGAAACGGAAAAAGAAACAGAGGCAAACCTCAGACAAGATGGGATGATGATATTAGGAAAGTAGCGGGGATAACTTGGGGGAGAGTAGCCATGGTAAGACCAGAATGGAAAAGATTGGAGGAGGCCTTTGCCACCTGGCAAGCAGACTATCAAAAATGGAACAAGACATTAATGTATGAAAAATGAAATTATGAAATGTATAATGTGAAATTTTAATGTGAATTGCATAATGTAAATTGATATTTTATGAATTGTATATGTATAAAGTGTCTAGCATAAGGCTTAAAAATAAAAAAAAAAAAAAAATAAAAAAAAAATAACATTTTAAGTGTTGGTAATAACTCGTAACAGATGCAACGTATTTATTCAGCTAATAAGACTTCTATGTCAAAGCTAATGCGTAAACCAGTCGCGGACAGGTTCCTACCGTAATCTATGAACTTACTCATTGGCTTTGGGTCCGATAATTTCCACACTAAGAGCTTAGCTGATGAATAATAACGGTACACATGTGGAGATGGCATTAAACCTTTATGTGAAGGTTCCGTAATTATATGGATACGATATGGAAAGACGATGTATTGCACAGAGTTGTGCACGAAAGATTTTCACACTGGTAAGGTAGGATTTACATACAATACGTGGGCTGTGGAAAGACCTAAAATATTGTTTCATAATTATTTTCCCCTAGGCATCTCCTGACAAGGGCTTTAAACATAATTTGGAATTGGGTGACATACGAGACCTTTACATTAATTGGGCAAATGTTCATGTCTAGACTAGTGAAAAAAAATATTTGATCTATAATACGGGACGCGTATGTTACAACGACATTTTCGAAATTATAGCTTTAAACGAGCTGGATGACGTAAGAGTTATTTAAAAAAGACATTATGAAGCTGAAAGATCATTCAACGAACAGTAATAAAAAAGTTTGAGCTCTTAAATTAAATTACTCCGGGGAAGTATAACATTACAAACAACTTAATATCTATAATTGAGTTAATGGTAATGGACACGAAAATCATGATTTACAAAGACAAGCATCTAGCCAATGTTTTAATTAAAGGTAATTAGCGGAAATACGGAGCCCGTGAACGTGATGGCATTTTGTTTCGTTCGCAAACTGTAGTTAATTGAACATCGCTGATCATTGCGTAGATTCGCTTTTTACTTCATTCGCTCGTTTGCTAATTAAAGCTATTGTTGCGTTTAGAGATAAACTATCTTTTTTCTGATCTATGAAGAAGACTTACATTATTGTGGTGGCTAATTAATTTTCATCCTTATCTCTCTCTCCTTTACCGTTTATCAGCTTTTCGAAAACCTGTCAATATTTACTCGCAATCGGAAGCAAGAAAGTGTTTGCAACCACCACATCAGTTAGCTTTCATACGCTACTTTCCATGTCTTCATAATGATTACAAGACTTAACCCGCCTCGTAAATGAGTTAAATATTTCTTATATACTATCGATACTTTTCCCACAAACGTTCGACAGCGAAAGATTGCCTTCCCCCGAGATCGATAACGACGATCGAATCACTTTCGCTGGTATCGATTCTTATCGCAAAATGTAGTTGGGCAGCACTAGCCGGCTCCTTGGGTTCCTGTATAACCTTACTAATTTCAAACGTGTTATAGCTACGTTGTAGTTGTTTTGGAGTATTGTGCTGCTAATTTCAGCCGGATTGTATTTCATTCACCGCGAGCGAAGTGATTGAACCCAGATCGCGAGTATCCTTGAGAACTAGTCGCGATTCAATAGTGTTATATAAAGCAACGTAAGATTCTTTCGATCTTGTGTTTGTGTATACTGAGATACAGTGCAATAAATAGTGCATTCCCACGGATGAGAATTTTCATTGTGTAGCTTCAAATTGAATTTCTGTGATTTTTTTAAATTGTTCGGTAATGTCAGTATTTTGCTCTTAAACAGCGTCCACGGCTGTTTATACCTACGGGTATGCTTCTTTTATCCTGCAAGTCAGTTTTATATACGAGTACAAACTTTGCTCTTTGCTTTGCAGCAGGTCATAGTACAAATTCCTTCATATAATTTCCATGAAAAAACCTATCCAAATCCCGCAGTGATACATAATGTAGGAACAACCCGACCCATATACAGCGAGCAATAACGTGCAGGATAACTGTTCTCATCCATAATGCAAACCATACACCTCGCGCCACAAAAACTGGGCAAACCAACGCATAAAAGTTAGTATCGAAATAAACCTTTCATAGAGCGAACGGGGCCTGAGAAATCCTCAGGCCTAGTTTGTGGGCATCGATCATTGTGATTGATGTACACTAGCGATAGATGGCGGTAAATGCAACCAACGTGCTTGCTTAGCAGCCGTCTTAGAACTTGTTAGCTGCCTCAGTTTTATGAACGAAAGAGATTTACTGTTAGTTTTCTTGGGCTGCTAAGTTTGCACGTGAGTGTAAAATTTTGTACGAGTGTTTGAAATCCACTATCTGTCTCACTTCATTTTAGGATGATATGGGAGTCGATATCAGGAAATACATAAAGGTGGTTAATAATTACGATCGAATTCTAGATTGGAAAGAAAACACCAAGATATCAGCAAAATGTAACAACATAAGTTTACAACTTTATTGTAAAACGTACACAATTATGTGAACCGTAAAAGTCCATTGTTCTCCAAAACTACATAAAACGGGACTACACTTACTATAATTATAAAAATATTTAATGTAATTCAAATATCGAAAACAGTTACATTTACACTGGCGTGAAAAATTAACAGCCCAGAAATAATTATGCTAAACCAAAAATAACAAATTCGGAACTGCGCGAGAGTTTGCGTAATTCAAACGTGGAACGATTTCATTCATACATTTGACGGTGCGCACGCGTTTTACAATTACGTGCAAAATTATGTACGACACGCGTCCCTGAGTATCTTTGGCTTACAATTGAGTACAAAAAAATCTTGAATGAATTAAATGCGAATTTGTTAAGCAACTGAAAATTGTAAGATGCCCCGTTATGTAAGCTACGGTAATCGACACCTCATATCAAGTTATAAATCAGCCTAATTTGAATATGCTTCCCAAACTAATCTTAGGTAAACCATCGACTAATATAAGGAAGCAAAAGATTGGAAAGAAATAAGTTAGTTGCTTCTCATTATCCATGCAGTTTTTTTTAACTAGGTATGCCAAAGACGTCTTAATGCACCGATACAATAAATAGCTCGACCCAAAAATCTGAAATCAAGGTGGCCTTACCATAAACGGGAACTTAATATGTCCAAACAAAGTGACGTACTGACATTGAAATAGATATCAACATGCATAATTCATGAACGGAAAGATCTCGATATTCACCCAGATAACCCTAAATCGATACGTTCAAACACAATAGGGTTAACCGTTGCAGACAAGTTTACAAATGGGGACTAGGACAACATCGTGTGAGGTAACCCTCTACGCAGGGTGGTCCCTCTACCTGACTGTTTGACGATGAATGGGGGAAACGGACCAATGTATGGTAACTTACATTTGAATTATTGCGGGAAACGAGATGAATTATTTCGAAATGTATGGCCCATACATTCTGTCTTGGGAGTACTCTTGAGAAACCTAGACGTTTCCCAGTAGTTTAGTTTAGATGAGTTAGACCGTATGTTTTTCCTTATATAGTGAAAAGTAATCACTTGGGATGTCGCAAAGAAATAAAATTAAAAATAAATCTTAGAATGACTATCGTTTACAACGTTACTCTCCATAAGGCCATATAGTAAGTTTAAAACGTACGACTGAAAAAAACCATTAAATGGAAAGTAAACCACTAAAGACAAGACAGAATTTCAAATGCAACGTCAAACTGTAAAACTTTTTGTCTAACAATAAATGCAGGTGCATCCGACCTTACTGACCAGGACGGATCGGAACTATTACAGTTACTTTCAGTACGAAATTCAGTTTCCTCATGATGGTTTTCCTTATGCATCAGTAAGTTAGTCTAAGTTAAACGTAGAAATTACTTAAATGTATAATTGGTGTGGGTTTTCGAAACCACATCCTGGTGCTTGAGGAGTAGGTCATTTAACCACTGAGCTATCACGACTTTTACTCACAAATATTTTTCATTCATAAGTATCATATAATATTTGTTATATAATCTAATTAAAAGTGCAGTCACTTATCAAGTGATAGTACAGGAATTGGGTTAAAGATTGCTTCGTCGGTAGTAAATTTAAGTTAACCGTATCTAATCTAGCAGTTATAAACACTCGATTAATTAAAGTGTGTTATGTTTATCTTTGGGAATGACAATATTGGTTTCGGCAAGTTACATAAGAACGGTGTACCGTGTAAAGACAACATTAACCACGCTACGTAAAAGGGCCTTTGCTGCTTTTACACCCTGTTAAAATATCTATCTTTCAACCAAATAAGACATAAAAATGCATTTGAAATAAGCTCAATTGCTCATAGAAGATAAGCCAAAGAAGCTTTAAATGAAATATGAAAAACTAAAAAATTCGTTAACAGCATTATGAAGGTTAAACAATAAAGTTTTGAGAATAACCTAGTTAATTTTCTAATACGGTCAAACCTTCAACTTAGCCTTAATACAACCAATTTCATATCAATACGAGTATAAAATCAGTCATTCAAGTTCAACCAGACTAAAAATGTGCGAATATCGTGCGAAATAATTAGTCACCTGACGTACGCTGTGAGAAAAGACCGCGGAGATAATACCAACTCTAATTAAAACATTAATTATAAAGTAATCATACCTGTTGCTCTGAAGACACCTCCTCTCTGCTGCTGTCATCTGTAACAATTAAATAATCAAGTTTAATTTACGTTGTTCAAGACAAAATATAAGGTTAATCTTGTGATGTGACACTCAAGTATATGGGTTGAGACGAACCAATTCCACAACTGTTGGACCAACGTTGGTATAGATAAGGAAATCCCTTGGGTCAAGGTAACTATTTATAATATGGCCAATATGTTTAATAAGAGTAGCAACAATAAAAAAATAATTTTAATTGTATCTAAACAAATAGGTAAACGCTTAAAAATGCCGTAATTTCAGTAAGTTCCAATCGAAAACAAACTTAGACTAAAGCTGCCATAGTTGGCTCAACGTTATGCCCTAAAAACTAATAAGACAAGTTCCATTACATTCCCACATGGGTATCACCATGAGAAGACGCGTCACACTCTATTAACTGACACAGTTTCAAGTACAACCTGCGCAATGACAGATGATCTAATGAAGACCACGTGTGCACTACATCTTCACTCTCGTACTTCAGAAAATTGTGGCATAATGGGGATGGTCAAATTAATCACATCAAAGTCAATGCCAATTCATCCATTTATGATAATAAATGAACAGTTCAAAATTCAAAAAATCCAAAAGACTGAACAGAACAGGTTAGGTTAGCATCAAATGCCCCAAAAATCGCGAACTGTCAAGTTTAAGTAGCACAAAAGTTACGCCAACCAGAGCAAAAAAGCTTCACTAAAAATCAAAAGTAGTTGAGCTGAATCACCGTTGGCGGTCATCGACCCCGGCGACCTAGCGACAATTTCACGGTGCACACATAACACAATCAATGCATGCAACTCTAGCGAAACGACCCGGCTCGACCCGGTTTCAGTCAATTTTCACGTCGCATCCTGCCTGTCTGCCCATCTAACTGAATTTTTACGCTCACCGTATTGGGTGTGAAACGAATTTTGGGCTTTGTACAGTACCTGCACAGTTAACTGGCAAATCATAAAAGTAAAGACAATTTAAAAACATATGTGTAATATGTGCATTTCTTAACGCAACGTAAGAATAGCATTTGACACTGAAAATTACGTATCAATTTTCCCAATCTACTCAAAACTAGGGAGATAATGAAGAGAAAGATAGAATTCGTAATACTTAACTAAGCTTGGAAGGCAAGCTGAGAAAGCTATCATCGAAAGGAAAGACATTAGAAATATCTAAAGAAATTAGAACAAATCCGTATTTCCACAAAACTGGCACAGCAGTTTTGAAGATGAGTCTCTCGAGACAGACAAACATGATCGGTTTTATCACCGTACTTCATTTCTATTGGCGTATCCAAGAGTCGTTGCGGTACGTTCCATTTTACGAGCCATTACTAACGAGAGGCGCGTCAGGCTTTGTAAGCAGTGAATGCGCGAATTATTTCTTATTCTTTAGAAAATTTACCGAAAATATTCGAAGATTCATTGTGATGACTCGAATGACTCAGGTCATGGTATTAAGGCGACGAATTGGTCAACTATAATTCCATAACCGGTACGCGCATCTAAGGCGCCAAAAGGGGTCGGAGCGTCTGAGCGGGGCGAGGATAACAATACGCGCGCTAGCTTATAACTAAAAGTCGTAAGCGACAAAATGGTTTTGTAATTTTATCATTTAGAAATTATAATTTGATAAAAATTCCTTCTACAATTTTAAAGAGTATGTATATACTCAACTACTAAAAAACCGGCCAAGTGCGAGTCGGACTCGTGCACGAAGGGTTCCGTAAATTACAGTTAAATCAACCTATCTCAAAAACTATAAGAGATACTTTGATCAAACCAAAAATCGTTGAAAGAGTTAATTAGCATGCATCACCTCTATTTTTTTTAGAATTTTATACCCCGTAGTTATAAAAATAGAGGGGGGGGGACATACTTTTTACGACTTTGAGAGCTGATATCTCAAAAACCGTTCACTTTAAGAAAAATGTTTTTTAGAAAACTTTATATCATTTTAAAAGACCTTTCCATTGATACCCCACACGGGTATGTACATCGAAAAAAAAAATTTCATCCCTCAGTTACATGTATGGGGGGCCCCACCCCCAATTCTTTTTTTTACTATTTAGTGTCATATTTTTGTAGCGGTTCATACAACACATATTCCCATCAAATTTCATCACTGTAGTACTTATAGTTTCCGAGTAAATCGGCTGTGACAGACGGACAGACGGACAGACGGACAGACGGACATGACGAAACTATAAGGGTTCCGTTTTTGCCATTTTGGCTACGGAACCCTAAAAAGTTAAGAGGCTTAAATCGGTCCCGTTTGCCCATAATATGTGAATCTCTTTTTAAAAAGAGGTATGTTTGATATATTTTTCTCTGTTATAAAAGTTACCTAATCATGTTTTCACGTCTAACAAAATAAGGTTTATATCATGAACTTTCAGGTAACCAAGTTGTATTTTGATCCGTTTTGTATTTACTGAGAAAAATTGAGATCCTTGGCACCAAAAATTCCAATTCGTCCTCTTAATGCTAAATCTTCAAGATGAAGTCGTTAATGTTTTAGAGGTGATAAGGAGAAAAGTATTTGTTGTTGAAGTTGGATAGCAGATGCTGCTAAAACTGTGTCTCACTCTACGGAGCCAAAAACTGCACATATACAGAAAACAAAGAAGAAGCACAAAATAAAAAGCTCGTGAGCTATGGTAATCATTGTATTATCACAACTGGAGTGGCTTTGAACAGTGCTAATAATGTTTGTAACGATCATTCAGTGATGTAAATACAAACAATCATTTTGTTGTTCAGTAAACACGTGCGTCTGATTCATGCGAAGTAACAATGCAAAATACTACATTACGAACAATGCCTGAGGCACGGAAAATATTTTGGAAAATCGTCGGTGAGGGTAAATAAATTCTCGTTAACACAATTAATTGAGATGAAGCCCTAACTAACTTGACCAAATCAATTTTCCTAACAAAACAAAAACTAATTTGAATAGTGAAACCCCACATCACATTAACCAACCCGAAAACAAGCCTTTTAATTAAAGATATATTTATCCAGCAGGAACGTTATCACAGGACAACTGGGGGCACTCTCTGTAGTTCCTAACATGCCTTCGATTCTAAATACTTTTTACATTATCTTAAACATCGTGGCAACACGGAAGAACATTTTCAACATCTACAGCAGCAACGCATATACCAATAAAATGGCCTTTAAAACCGAATTAAATATTACAAAAACAGTTTCTAATATACGCAAACTTCACTTTCGCAAGTTCAGTAAGTATTCTAAAGTCAGCAGCGATGCTATTGACCTTTCGCTTTATGGGGACCGGTCACGCATCGAACGTTTAGTTAAATTCGTAACGGGCGAAAATTATTCAAGACTTACTATGTGCGTAGTTACTTCTAACTGGTTTAAATTAACATACATTTTGAATTACATAAGACACATTATGAGATTCGGAAAAATACGTCTAAAATGATTTGTGTAGGTAATCGATGCACCAGGAAAAATGCTTAATGAAGATATACTTATACAAATAAGTCTTTGACTACACGATACGTAAGATTTTAACAATCTCAAAAACATCGATATAGTGAACCGCTAATGCATCTAGGTTATGAGAACTGGTACGCAGAAAGCGCCGAAGATGAAGTCTTTCCCTTACAATGACGAGCAGAATTCCGAACGGTAGCGACTTGAAATATGTACTCCAACAGAACTTGATGGTGAACCGATTGCTATCTCAGGCCCGTTAGTTAGTGCACTATCCAATGTCAACAGATACCCCAATTCCTAGAGCTATCTGGATTGTTTGATGAGATAACTTGCGAACAGTCTAAGCTTAGCTAGGGTTGCTACTGGTCATCGTATCTGTGGATTATATTTGGGAGATATTGTTGTTTTTTTTTTAATGTACATCGATAAATAATTGATCACCCTATCTAGGAGCCAGTTAAGTTGCAATCGATCTTTCTAAAGAAGTGCTACACTTGTTTACACATGTATAAGCACTTATCTATATTCACCTATCATCTTAATATATTAATGACTTCACAGTTCATAAAGATCACTCTTATCTTAGGATTAACTTTGATGAACGTAAAGACGCCGCCTGTGCTACAGATAACGTGCTAAGTCCATTAATAATATTCTATCTCTCCCCTTTCACACTTCAAAGTGCATTGAAGTAATATTGAAATTATTATCGCGGTGAGAAGATTTGCAGTACCCGTATCAATCATCTTAGTATCAGATCGTGTCGGAGCTTCTTGCAAACTATTCCGCTGAGTTTAATGCATATTCGCTGTTCACCTGATCGATAGCAGCCTAAATCCAGTTTAACGCCTGGGTGGCTTACTAATAGAAAAATAATTGCAGCACTAGTAGACACAACGTATACAGTTATCGTAGGATCAACGGCGCATATACTCGCTCTAATGAAATATAATGAAACGTACAAAGATTTATTTTAACGGAGCGAACATATTTGTGCAGTGCATTCACCCCCGTGAGCTCGTGACAAACCCATCCTGGCATAACATTATAACGTATTACACTTTTATATAACCAACTTGCCGATGCAGTCGGACAAGTTTAAACTTGAACTAAACACACAGCATTTCTCTGAATTGACAATTTGCGAACTGTAAACTTAAAATGGCGTCGGCAAATATGTGGAGATTCAAAGCTGAAGAGGTTCTACCAAATGGGCTTCGTTCCACATTCTGATTCCCTTGATTATGCAAAAAAATTTTCGCGTTTATGCCTACTACCGTTTCATCGACTTGCACAAATAGTCCAACGGGTCATTATTGGCCTTACTACAAAAACTTTAACCACTGTTTTACACTTGTCTAAAAAAAATGTGGCTCCAAAATGAACCATATGTCAACGTCATAATTTGACATTTTTTTAGACAAGTCTTAAACTGACGTTAAAAAGTTTTTGTGGTAAGACGGCATGAGTTTAATTTTGTAACAACGTGAAGCTAAATCAGCATAGGTCTTACGAATTGAAACAAGGTGTTAGATTGTAACGGGTTGAACGGATTCTGGTCGTTCAAGTTGTGCAGGTACTATTAGTAAAATTGACAATACATTTCAAAGCTATCGAAGACCTAAAATTCAAGAGTCTAAAAATAACTTCCAAACAATCAACACCATTGACGTAAACCAAATGAAAAAGACTCCAAAAAAGTCATCTCCTAATTCACTTTTTGTTGATCCTCTGTCAAACACAGGGCGGCAAGCAAAAAGCAAGACGGTGTCACGTAAGAAGCCTAGCTATCACGTACGGAACGCTGGTGATGATGAATATAATCAATTTATGGTCCAACGAGGACTGACGGACTGACGGACCGACAGACGGGAATATCTACACGTAAGCGGTAATGACTTCGTGGACGTTTAAGTTCCAATTAACTTTTTTTACCAATTTTGTGTTTGCAGTTCCAAATTAAATTGTAATTAATGAGGAAGCAATTATAAACTGAAGAGATGGAACGGTAGACACTGTTCAGATTTATTATACAGAAAAATAAGCTAAAATAAAGATCTTCAGTGATCTTGGCAGATGTCAAAAATAGAACAGGACTTATGCAAATTGTGTCCAAATTCAAGGTACAAAACAACATAAAATTATAACATATTTTAATGCTTCATTAGCATAAAAGCGGAGCAGGCTTTTTTCTAGTAAGTAAAGAAACGCTTATTTGGTCATAAGTACGACCTTGAAGGAGTAGTAATTGTTATAACGAGTAGGTAGATAACATGTACGACATTGACCTTCGTTGACAATATTATGTAAATGCTATTAGGAAGTGAAATGATACACGCCCACGCTCATCAAATACAAACATTGCAATTCGTTTACTTCCTCAACTGCTTGTTGATTTAATTCTTAAGTTCTATCTCCTCTGATAACTCTATCTGGTTCTTTTATAAAGTAGAATATAAGGTTAACGTTGGCTACCCCAAATCGTGAATTCGAACTGGCCCTGATTGATCCACTTTGGGTCTGGTCATTACTGACACGATAATGACATCATTTGCACCGCCCATATATCACATTTCAGCTTTTATCTCGAACCAGTCAGTTCACAGAATAGCCTGTTTTACTGTTGATTTTTCAGCCCACGTGTTATCGAATGCTGACGGCATTGCTTTATCTAACAAAGTAGGTGTTCGTTTCACAATATGATTTTTATTTACTAAGCTTTAGTCGCCCACTGTATGTCCAAATTCTAGACCACCTTGCCAAATTGTAATCCTTCACTAAATTGCATTTATCGAACAAAAACTTTAGTGATTTGTTTCACATTTCCTGCTACTCTATCATGTATTTTTTGTTGATTGATGAGCCAGCTAAACATCTATTGACAACTAATTTGGGTGAATCAACGCATTTCAGCATTTGCTTTATCACCATTTTATATCTACAGCCTTTGGAGTAACTTTTGATTTAATTTATCGAAGGACATAATTTGGATTTATTTCCTTACTTTTTGTCTTTCTGCAAACAGTTTCCTGTTTTCAAGATATTTGCTTCGTATTAACTTGTTAACACCTTTCCCTGGCTTAAACACTAACACCAGTACAATGTTGCTCGAAACATATTACCGATATAATTTGCACGGCTAAATGCTTTACTTCCCTAGAGCTAGAAAGTGGAATAGTAATCATTATGTACGCAAATTTTCATTATTTAACGTATCGATTTTCTATTAGTAGCAAATCTTAATTTCTAAGCAACCGGGAGTCCTTTCTCTTGTGTCTCTAACAATCAACATTTCCGGACGGTCTCTTGTGAATAAATAAAATTTTATTCACACCAGTTTCTGTGCCACTTCCTACAATACCTACTCTCTTATAAATCGAGAACGGTAAACAATGACTTGAGGTGGCTAAAACACCTCAAACTATGTTATTCAAACATTAAATATTTTGGTGACATCATTGGCATCATTTTTTGCATGTGCAGGGTATTCACTCTCAGTCGGCGTGCTCTTCATTATCTATGGTTGTTCTAGATCAAGCAGTTGTCTTGTGCATTTCATTTGTTTATGAGATAAGTTATCATTTCTCGGAGTCTTACTAATGTTTGCATTTGGCTGTAGTGCTGCAATTTGTACGTGTAACTCTGCGAGATATAAATGTCTGCTAATATTTTGAAATGTCGATGTGAATTAATGAATGTCATACATATTGAAAGCTTTTATTCGATTGACAAAAATATACAAGATACTCTGTTTCTGGCATTTTAAATGCAAAAATAATCGAATAGAAATGGGAAAGCTACGCTATGAACTGTAGTAGGATCTAAAATAGAAACTTATGAGTAATTATTTTTTCTAAATTGTAGAATGTTATATAATTTTTTCATAGGTGAATGTCATTATGTAATTGGACCGGTCAATTAATTCAAGCAATTTCTTTCACAATTAACAGCTATCGGCAACTAAGATTGCATCAAATCAGTCTCGTTATTTCCTATATTGATCGGAATAAAGATAAGATCTAATGCCTAAGTAATTATATTCCATCTAAGTCGTCGAGAGAAACTGAAAGTTATCACGTCGCGTAAAGTAAATGTCACGCATTCAAGTCAAATGGACATCGTTAAACTAATGCAATAAATAACCTAGAATGTCCACTATATTAATGGCTAAAATTAAGTTGGTCAACATGTGACCTACTCATTAGACTTCCAGATTAGAATTAGACAACACGTTACACAATAACACTGCAACATTATATTTCGGAAGCGTTTCAGACACAATCAATGTTGCGAAACACTTTAAAACCTAATACTCCACAAACAAACCAACATTCAAAATATTTAGCTAAACACCAACACAGTCCAAACAATAATAAGTGAACGAGATCGTTCGTACCATTTTGGCTAGACGTAAACACAGCTAAGATGTCGGCGTGTGCGTTTACCAAAACAAAGTCGCGAATTCAAACAGAGCATTGTTTGACGGGAATTTATCGTCACGTGAAATGTACTGTTACACCAGAAATACTCGTGATTACTCTACAGTTATATCACTGCATAATAGTGGCGATAACACGCTAAGATTTAGGCACCGTACTGTCTGAAAATTCTGTGAAGCTTGAGATTTTTATTCAGGCTTAATTTCACTTAAAATTGAGCAACGAAGTGTTAAAAGAGCTTAAAACTTCCACTTCCATTAAATGAAATTGTTTACAAGACTCAATGATTAAGATTCTGTCTAGATAGTAAAGCTTTTACGTTCACCCCTTAAATGTAAAAACATGAATATTCACGAGTTTAATTAACCTGGCTCGGGCATTCTTAAGAGATTTCTCTCGGAAACTATTTGGGCCAACAATGACACAGACGTAGTTCCAAAAGGAGTACTAAAATTGTGTAAATGTGAAATTAATCGGCGCAGGAGACACACAAACGAAGCAGGGCGTTTCATCACTTGACCTGAATGTGCGGCTGATGGTGATAAGATAAGTATTGTGGAACAGTTTGTTTGGCTTGATAGTGGCGTGACTCAAGGTCGTCCACGCGACCCTGCGCTAATGGGATTTATTGATTTTTTCTAACATTTAGCACTATCTGAACGCTTTCATGATATCATTGTCAATATGCTAATGGAAGTACGAAGGCCGGCCAACGAAGCAAATTGTATTGTTTCACCAAAAGAGAAAAAAACTAACTAAAAAAGCAAATGGAAAACTTGCTAGATGTCAAAGAATATAAAAACCTTTGATCAGGCGGCATTAATTGCAGTTTATTAATTCCGAAGTTCCTGAGACCAATATGTACCTAGCACCAATAAATTCTTAGAAATGTTTCACTAGAAAATGTTTATAAAAAGGCTTTTGTTCAAGGGTCACTTACAATAAAGAGTGTCGTGTAGCTACTGTTCGTGCCGGAAACTGTTGTTATGCGTAATATGAACTTAGCTTTGTGCGTGAGATTAGTGCTAACGCTAATGTTATCATTATGTATATTATTTATTATTATTTTTATCTTTATAGGTTTCAATTTTGTTATTATATTGGTCACCTAAATGACCTTGAATATCAAATAACGCTTGCCTTTACCTATAGGTAAAAAATGAAACAATATTAAGTCATGCATGAAACAATACAATGAAATATTTAGTGGGAATATCCGCTCCACAGCTTTTAGATGACGCATAACCATCCCACAGATATGACAGGCTCAGTCTAGTCATACATCCACCACGGATGACAAATCGCGAGCTCATTAGCAAGTGCACAATGACTCTATCCATACAAGTGGCCTAAACAATAGGCTCGGAAAACTAGGAGCAGTTGAACAGGTTGATAAAACCAATAACCATAAAGTAGCTAAGAATTATAAATCTAGAAGTTATAATAAAAGCATTATAGCAATAAAACTTACTGCTAGAGCAACTACTAAGTTCAAATTAGATTATAACGTCAAAATAAAGGAAACGATCAGATAACAATAGATTATCTTTGAACAATCGATCGTAAAGTTTATTTCCATCATTCACGATAGTGTTTACTTGAAAGGTAAGACTTATCGAGTTATCAAGATATCGTCTGATTCTTATCATTTAATAACTGTTTAGTGTTAACTACTGCGTCTGTTCTTGCACTTGAGTCTATGTACTTATGTAATTCTTTCACTTCAGAATCTTGTTGAAATTAAACAGTTGTAGCTTATTTAGATCATAAAATTACTCTCAAGTACTTATTTGCTTTCTTGTGAAAGACCTTGCCATTACTTTTATAAGATTTGTTATCCATTTTATTACTTTCTTGCAAGACTAATATTTTTTTACTGAGCTTTATTTCATTCTCTAATTCAAACGCATAATCTCGGTAACATTTTACCCTTCTGCGTATTCGTCGTTGCTTGCAATGCTTACATTTACCAAATCTGGTCCTGGTGAACATAATTTCCGTGAGTCAGTTCATGGTCAACTACGGGACAGATGATGAAGATAAATACAAAAGGCATGTCATCTCATCATTGTGAAACATGAAGATATTATCAACACATGTCAGTGTCCGCTTATCTGTCTGTCGCACGCAAATATTTGAGAAAAACATGAACAGGATCGTCAATGTTGGTGACGAAGTACCTAACTACCTACAGTCACGTTCGCAGAACTCGGCGTGCATTCGCCAGTTCGTATCCCACATCGAAGGAAATATTTGTATGGCCTACATTTGCTACTTGTTCCGGATCTAGATGTGGTATGTTATAATTTATCACGGCAAAATATAGAGCGAAAGCTTACAGCTAAAACTCTCCCTCGACTTTCGCGTTCAAACTTTCAAGAAAACTATGAAACTTCATAGATTTCCCCTATACGAGATAAACTATTTTTTAGTAGGCCAAGGCTGTGCGACCACTTTTTCCACATTTTCTAAGCGTCAGTCAATGAGTGGTTATCAACGTCTGACTGATCACATGTCGCGGCAGAAGCTTCGAAAGTTAATTTGTAATGTGACAGAGATACGGATAGAAATAGGCCGCAAGGCAAATGCTTTCTCCCGATCTCTAGAAAACCAGCTAAAATAGCGCTTAAAGAAAATGCGCTTGCAATTTCCACGCTGTCGCCGAGTTCCGCAAGTAAAACGAGTAATTCACATTTTAAATTCAAAGTTAATATAAGTAATGTTCGATCGCGAGAGTTCTTACTGGATAAGTGGTTTCATATAAAAATAAATAATCATATTAAGTTTCGAATATTTCATCATAAAATGCATTCATTCAAGTTTCTCCGGAGACGGTTATATGTGTTGGCAATTTGCCATATTTACGACCATTAATCCACCTGAATCATTTTAAAACTCTGAAGTCAACACCATAAATGCAAAGCAATTAAAAAGCCTTCTATAGTTAGTTCTAAGCCCAACTTTTGCAACACAAGTGGAGCTGATTAGAGCAGTTCATTCGATACGGTAAAGGTTAAGCGGCACGTTATTTCATTTAGTGAGGCAATAATAAGATCTGCAGTGGGTCACGAAAAACAAACGCCCTGGGTGATCGTGCGCCCGCGCTTCCTGGCTGACCGACGATGTGGCGAGCGATGGTTAGGCTATTTACTCACCGTCCTATTAAAAAAGGGAGGCCAGAAGTCTTGGCAGATTATCCAATAGAAACAACGACATCACACACACACACATCCAGAGAATTAGTAAAGAGTCACCTCCCGAAACAAAGCCAAGCAGTTTACAGTCTATGTATACTTATTATATGGAAATAAAGACGCTTGATTAGGCGAATCAAAATCTACACATCCAATTATGACAGGCAGAATGGGATTCAAGACCCTTTCATGGCTTTTTCTCATTCCAGTCTTGACGTTTGAACACCAAATAAAGAGAACCGCGCGAGTGCGTAGGCTGTGAATCGCCTCTAAAAACGTAATGCTTCGCGAACTCACACCAGACAGACATACAAGCCGACAAATCTTTCAAATTGACCGTCGCAATAAGTTTTATGACGTCATAAATAAACCGGAGGATCACAGAAAAGTTTATTTTATAATTTACGCAATTTCATTGCAAAAGAGGCTTTGATACAATCGGCGGTGCCGGTCGCGTTGTCTGAACCAAGCCTTAGATGGCACAACTCTACGAAGATTTAGTAGAAGTGTTGATTGCTTGAACAGTACTTGATATATTTCTAGCACATAAAAGCTTTATTTCAAACTTATCTAAATTGTTCAAAGCTACGAATGCTCAGATTTAAAGCTTTCCAAAGATAGAAGAAATGCACTCAAAGCTTCACGTTAAGAAGTAGCCTTTTATTCATCTGGTTGCAGACATGTACAATATTGTGGAATATTACATAATATTTCAAAATGTATTAAACTACAGTAAATTGTCGCCTTTATCGTCAGGGTCAGAGGGTTTCCTTGTAATTTTAGCAAGATAATATTCTTGATTATCATCTCCGTTTTAACAAACATGTTTGTGTCTTTGCATCTCACAATTAATAAGTGTACATGGTCATTTCCTTAACATTTGTTTATATTGACTATTGTATAGGATACATGCAAACACAATTGGCTCTTTTAAATACACTTTATCATAACTAGCATGCACCAAAATGTTAATGCACTAAAATAATTTCAGGCTTCGACTGAGTTAAAAAAAACGATGATGCGACAATCGCGTGTCAAAAGACGCAAGCTTTACAACTTGAATGCGTTACAAGCATTCAACCGCAACGAGGCACAAAGAAACTATAACAGTTCCGATTTTAGAACATAATCGCAGTCCGACTGCCCGCGGCATCCGAACGAAATCGAAATTTTGAACAATATCCGACTAATAAGGACATAACGTGAAAGTGAGATTGAATGCGCAAAAACGCGCGAGTTCGCGTCACGACGCTAAACAACAAGATGCCACTAACCCACCTTTACACTACATTGTCCAAAACTGTGCTAAATGACTCCTAATAACCGTTTAGAAAGTCGTAATTTTATTATTTATACCAATAATTTGCTGAGAGGTTAAAGGTCCACGATCGGCCGCTTCCGTGCTTGACAACCATTAGTTGAAATACAAACTGTTTCGTACACGCAACTCGTCGAGAGAACTGTTATATCGGGTTTACTGTAAGCTAGATTAGATCCTAACATTCACTGTTTTTGAGCAAAACAAAACAGCAGCCTCAAAATTGATCTAAAACTACGTGCTTAAGTGAAGAAACGTCAAATAGTTTTGTAGTTACGTTTGACCTAGATTAATTAAGGTTGTGTGTGAATCTTTGCACGATTTTTGCATTGTCAAGTAGAAAGGGAGAAAGGAAACTTACATATACAAAAATATTAATCACCCTCGGTTTCACTTTTGAAAATCATGTACGTAAAAAACAGATTGTCATCTCTTTGCAAGAAACAAAACCGAATACCATACCAGCGAAGAAAGTAACAATAACGTATTCAATCATACGAAGGCAGAAATTTCACCCATTAAACCGGAACGGTCCAGTGAAGGTCATAATTTAAGACGAGATGAGTCCAAACAGTACTTAGCAACAATGGTCTTGAATGGTTAAAAGAAGCAGGTAATTCACTTCGCGGGCCGAGCCATTTGCGGCACTTACAATGAACATTGCTTTCATACCGCGGTGTAGATGAGCGGTTATCGAGAGAAGATGAAATCAGATAGAAATAATATCAGACAATGCTTAATACGGAGAACGTCTTCAAATAGAAAGGGTGTCAGTGAAAATCAGAGTGCAAGTCGGTCTTAATTAACCAGAGTCAATTACATGAGCTTTTTGGAAGGGTCTTATTTATACGTTTAAATATTTTTAATGAGACACCAAAGGAAGGTATTTTTAACTATGATGCTATCAAGAGGACACTATTGAGTCGTAAATGGGTATCGAATATCAATGCTCATAAAGATAAACATTCAAGTAAAGGATCTTATCTAGGGAACCCAATCCTAAGCTTAACATGGAGTATTTTTTGTTTTCATAAAATCTAAGACGAGTTTTTATGAAAGTGAAAATCGTTAATTTAAAGAAATTCTAAGATGGAGTATTGCCCTATATAAAGGACCATTAAACAAAAACCACATTAGATGGAGGCGAGAAATAAGGGAAAAGGCTTAAACATGGAGAAATTATACCAACACTTAAGTGTGAAGAAATTAGAAAATCTAATTTTCCTGCGAGAACTTAGAATAATTTTATGATGTTTAACCACACTACATGCGCAGCTGACGATGTTAACATTGTAACTAGGATTGTTGAGATGCAAGAGCATTATATTGATAAACATAACAGAATTTCTATACTCATAACTCTTATCTTGTAGCTAATGCTTCCTAAATCGAGAGTATTTTTAAAAATCAAAATTTTATTATTAAAAAATATTAAGAGTATTTTTTCGGAGAATGCTTATATGTAGGTAACTTACTATTCTGTTTTTAGGGGACATTTAATGAGATAACAATACTTAAAATGAGATAAAAATATCCCTGCAAACAGACAATAGGTACATATATCCTCAGAACTTAAAATGCGGAAGGAAATTGTTTTTACTTCAACTACGCTTGCAGTCCACAATAACGTTTCTTAGAAAAATTACTCTCCTTTGTTTCACATGCAAACTTCATTTAGCTTGACCTTGAAAGCAAACAAATATAGTAAAACATGCTATAAAACGTTCCGGTCATTTCTCGCATTTTCAGTAACATAGTAATTAACAAGGTTCTCATTAGTGAGCATGCTGATGACCCGAAAGCCCTGTTACTGTAGAATCCCTGCAACGCTATGACATGACCTACACTAACAATTGCAAGAGCATGAAAGTAAACAGATGGTAATCCGTGAAACGTGTACCGAACAACACCACGATACATTTGCGAACATCGAAAATCACAACACTGAAATAGCTGCTTTAAACATAAGAACATAAAGTTCACTATTTGTTTGTTATTAAAATATCAGATGGACGACAAGTTGGCAGGTTTAAAGCGTAAAGTTTATCTGCGAAGAGAGTAATTTCGCTAATTTGTTGAGCTAAACAGAACTGTAGATACGGTTACACGAACTTGGCGTATACACGAGAATCGTAAACATGTTGAAAGTAATGAATGCAATTAAATGTTTTGCTGATTTCCAATGTTTAGTAGCGTTAGTGACCAACTAAGTACCAATTACAGAAAACGAGACACATTTGTAACTGCTAGATTATACAAAACCGGGGAAAAGATCAAAGATAATCTAATGATAGTAGTGACTGAATATCAGAAAATACCGAGTTATCGAGTGTTAATCGATGTTGGAAATATGAAGTTGATATTGATTGTTTTAAAATCGTATTAGCGTTTCCTCCTTCCTCCACTTCCAGTTGGCATAACAACCAGAAAGTGCACAACAAACTCAATTTCCGTGGGAACCGATATCATTGCAGAGCTCTCTACGATTCTCACTTTTTCACAACACTAGATGCTTTTAGACCCAACTTGTACTGCTTCTCAATAAAACTACTTCGAACAAAAAGAACATAAAAAGCCATCAAGTTCCTGTTCAAGAAACCTCCTAAAAGCAATTTACAACATCATCTGACCGTAAAAGGCGAACAATGATACCATAAATTATTCAAAAGAAGTTTATTACAAAGGCACCTGCCTCCCATGGGAACATTCGCAGGACATGGGCGTCACGCACCGCGGGACACCGTGGTACCATGGGGCTACTCCACTTGTGTTACACCATTTAATGATGGGATTTCGCGGAACACATCCGAAAGGGAAAATGTTGAATGTGGTTAGTATGTTACCAGTGAAGGTAAGAGGGCTGAGATTAATGAATATTCACGAATAGAAAGGAAGAAGGAAAAACCTATAAAAGGTTAGGTAAGTGATAGTGAA
This sequence comes from Helicoverpa zea, assembly GCF_022581195.2. Classification (NCBI taxonomy): domain Eukaryota; kingdom Metazoa; phylum Arthropoda; class Insecta; order Lepidoptera; family Noctuidae; genus Helicoverpa; species Helicoverpa zea. The sequence continues at coordinate 12,490,778 of NC_061454.1, forward strand.
AAAATGTGTGTAACTACAAGAACAAATGAAGACTAATTCTTAAACTTTCAAAACAAATACAAACGTATGATCGAACACCGCTTAAAAAACTTAACGCAACAAAAAGTGATCAGCAATCAAAAGTATTGAAAAAACAATAAAAGAGAACACTTTGCTTCCAGTCCGGTAAACAAGAAATGTAATAAATACACGAGTCCATAAATAAGGTCGTTAACCGCTAGACCTTGACAGTAGCCTATCCCACAACAGCTATATAAAACACTAGCCGTTTTCCCGCGGTTTCACCCGCGTCCCGTGGTAACTACTGCCCGTACCGAGATAAAATACATATAGCCTATGTTTCTCGTGGATAATGTAGCTTTCGAATGGTGAAAGAATTTTTAAAAACGGTCCACTAATTTTTGAGCCTATTCATTACAACCAAACAAACAAACAAAGTTTTCCTCTTTATAATATTAGTATAGACTAAAGCTATTAGCAGTAATTTGATTGTTAGATACCTCAGGGAAATTACTATAGGCCTGTCACACCTAACATGAAGTTTAGTAATTAACACATAAGTAGAATTAATCCCATACCTAGCATATAATTAAGCACCACCTGAATTATTTCCACGAAACGATTTTGCTGCTGAAAACAGTTGGCATAATTTCGTGTAAGCCCACTAGAAATGGGAATTCCAAAAACTGAAAACACGCGACGAATAATTACTAAAGTAAAACCTGAACGCAGCACTTTCGTGATATATGACAATCGCGGTGCAGTTCGACGCTATAAATTATACCTCATAATTGGTATTTGGGACACCGGCGGAGACTGAACTGGACAACATTTCTGTTGGACCTCACGCAAGCCGCTCGATAAAACTGCAGTATGAAGCGGCTCATTTGAAAACATTAATACAAGCTATACATTTGAGACTAAAGAAGTACTTTTGAATTTAGTGGATTAACATAATCTGTTGGCTGCAAGTTTTACGATGAGAACGTGAGAGCCTTATTGGCAAATCCCAATATGTGTGGGTGTCTAAAACATCGTAATAAGAGAGATAATGCTAGGTTACTTATTTAAATTGAAGTGAAAATAAAATTGAAGGTGATAAGTGAAATTGCAATTTCTTTTCGGTCATTCGCATGAAAGTTTTGCAAAGTAGGCGATGACGTACGGTGTTAGCAGAATCAATTTCAATAATGTTATGGCTACAACAATATAAAATTTAGATTTTAGTGAAAGGTGTTATACAATATGTGAAACTGGAATATTGATGATAAATATATAAACAAACACCTTATCTGAATCCACAGAAGTTTATTTCTAAAACTAGCTTAGTCTAATTCCTTTATCTTAAATGAAATGAAACAAACAGAGAAACTAGAATGTCTGCGCACGCGATCAGCTGTCACGAAGCAGTAAAACCAACATTGACATTGAAAAATGTCGAATATTATACAGCAACGGGTGTTTTATAATTACCACCTGTCATCAGTTGGACTCATTCCGTTGACAGCTTTATAGAGACGAGGTAAATGTGAAAGAGAATGTGTGATGGCTATCGCGGTGATGATAATGATGACTAATGCACAACTGTTTGTATGGTGTCTCAATAACTGTTGTGATATTTTTATTATTTTCATTTTCACGTTTACATACTTATACTAGGTACCTGTTTCCATTCTGTTTCGTCTATACTATGTATTTAAATGGTTTGATTATCAATTCTATTTTTTTAATTGGATGTATATCATCAGGATTCACAAATGAATTTGAATACATTTAAATGATTTCTGCTACTTTCTTCACAACCTTGGCATCTTGCATAAAAACCGAAACTCACTGACCATAACATCGTTCAAAGAGTGGATTAAGAATTAGGAACTCATCTACGAACTAATGAAACCGTTCACTTTGTTACCAGCTTGGTAAAATGTAGTAGGCAGAAAGCCTATTCCCATCAACATGATTTTACTATGTAGGAAAGAATATAAACAAACGTATGCTACAAAATTGTTATAAAGACGAAAAGCAAAGACCATGTAATAAATACGAATGCGTTTTTACAGGAATGTTTGATCTCCATCAGGCTCCATCATTTGATTATTACCCATATCCAAAAGAAACCAATTGGAATGCCTGGATAAAAGCCATGTTTGACGGATAGAAGAAAATCGAAGTTTTATGAATGAGGGTCTGCAATTCACGTATGTGTTTTAAAAATACTACAAGTATTTGCGTTAAATCAGCACGCGGTTTTATTAATGAGCCTTCTGTATTTCCGATGCTACAGTAAGTAAGGGCCACCTCAGTGTTGAATCTTGAGACAAAGCTCAAGTACCGTTAGCCGATGCCTCGAAGAAAGTAATACAAGTGGAACGAGAATTTATTTCTGCCTTAATTAAGGCCGCTGGACCTAAATTAGGTAGGTACCTATTATAAACCTGCGAGAGAATCACTTTTTCCACTTTTGCCTTATCATCTACAAGGTACCTATGGCTATATGGTCCTTGCCATATTGTTACTACGCCATTCTGACGAATTGTAAGTGAAAATTGTAAAAAATAGTTCTTTTGAGATAAATGACTCGGAAACAGCTTTTGCGTCAATTTAGCGTAAAAACCCCTTTTATCAGAATATCGATCAATCAAAGTGGCAGTCACTTTGATCTATTGATATTCAAATAGCCTAAAACGTTGCTACTGACAAAAGCCTCTAGAGTATTCCAAAAAAAGTCTTCTCTCTGTTTTTAAACACGACACCATCAATTTTCACGGTCGATTTCGGACGAGACAAAAAGCCGCCCAGCAACTGATATGAACGCTACTTACTCCCAGATAATGTAGATAACAGAACATTGATTAACACTCCAATTTTTTTTTCTGAAGACAGAATTTCTCAGATAAAAGAAAAAGATAAATTAAAGACTTGTCAATAGTACCGTAATGAACAGAAAATTGGTAAAAAATAAAGTAAAGTTGAATCAGTGAGTCGTGATATTTGGGACCCTATTCGTAATGAACCTATTTAAGTGCAGACTTGTAGGGGAGTAAAGTAAACGTTACGCAAGAGGGAACAAGTCGGGCGGGCGACACGGGTGGCGGTCCAGCGGATTACCTTCGCGGCTTCAATGACGTAACGGTCGCCGGACGTACCAAAAAACAAACGATCCACGTGACATTGATTTTGAATATTGAACTTGAAATGTTACGGAAGAATGATCAGCTGTTTGTCGATTACTTAACCGCCGATGAGGCAGTAGATAGAAGAGAAACGCCCAGAAACTTCGACCTTACAGAGAAATTGGTCAAGATGTGTCACTTCATAAATACCCAGACGGTCGTTAAACTGCTGGATAACTGAGTGATCATGGAATTGACAATTATCCGTTTAACAAATCGAAATCACTTAAGTTCGTTAACAGAAGACTTTAAAACGGATGTTTGTCTGAGAAAAAACTAGAAGCAAAATAACTTTATGAAGAAAAGTATGTAAACGAAAGCATTTTTGTTGGCATGATTAAAATGAATAACCTTCATTATTAAACATACGGAAAAGAAAACAAAAATGCAGAAGAAGCCGTTGAAACCAAACAAACATAAGTTAAAGGAAAAGTACACAACACTAATGATATGACAAGAACGTCATTATTTTGTAAACACTGTCGCTTTATCAATAAATATATTTTTATCTTTGTGAGATATTCACCGTCTAAAACAGCAACTGCAAGGTGCAAATTAGATAACTGAGTTACGAAAACATTACACAACGCGAGGCTGGCTGGAATGTTCAGTGCCAACCCCTCAAGGCCTAAGGCTTGTAGCAGAATAACGATTATGCTTCGATAAGGTGAAATAATTTCCTAAGATTAAATTAAATAACAAACGAACTTAGGGGTTCAGGGCCACTTAAATTTCTCCTTCATGCCTGATTTAATCTGAAATTCTTTCTAACATAAAAGTCAGGCATTAGTGATACTTATTGTTGCCAGCCGTTGAATATTGTTAGGTAATAACCACGTCAAGTCAAAACAATGGTTTAGCTTACTGATTGTAATGACAAAAATTTTGCTTGTGGCATTGAAATAATGGATGACACAGCGAATAATCTTCTCAAACATTCGATTGTGATTCTTGCACAGATTGCGGTTTCATCTTTAATGGCGCCGAATATATGATGAAGATATCTTCTACATATACAGATGTAAGAAGAAAAAGTGGCTATGGTTAAATGAATTAAGTGTTGATAAATTAAACAATGTGGGTTCAGACGTGTCTACATTTTCTAATGATTAATGAACTTGGAAGTATTAATATACAGTACAATGTGGCATTGTTAGTTATTCTTTAGACCCCGCTCTGGGTGACAGGAGTCCAAACAATTTAACAGCATGATGGATACATGTAATACGAAGTAAATATCAGAGAAATTATACGGAAGGTGAAAGTAGAAAAGAGAATAATCTCTATAAAAGAATAGAAACTGAAACCCATTGATATCATAATGTTATAGAATAAAAAGGCACTTTCTGTGTGATGAAAAGCAGTAGACTAGACATCCGTTTAACAGGTAGAGGTTTCATAAATATAGCGACAAGTAGAGGATATTGTCGAGTGAAAGATAATAATAATAATTTATGAATTTTACAAAGTAATACATCACAATAAGTTAGTAAGCAAGAAAGATTTGCACCCACGAGTGAAGACATAAGGCAGAAATCTATTTTGGTCGTCAAGTTTTTAAATAGAATTTATATTTATATAACTAGAATCTTGCAAATCAAGTCCAGAAAAGCAGTGATATTATAGCCAAAGTAAATTCTATCGTTATTAAATTATAATGGTCGAGAGATGCGCATTTTCCACCGTCCTTGCGGTTAGTGGTATCGCGTTACCGACTCGTCGACTGCGGCTGTACGGCTCGTTGTGTACGATTTCTTGTGACGCCCGCGCCGATACACCAGACATCTGTGTAATCGCTTCTTGCATTATTTACTTTGTATCTGTGTTTTGCTTTGAGATGGGGGTGGTAAAATTATATGTTCTAGTGTATGGATGATATGTGAGGAAAATTTTGCGAAACGTCCTGAGTACAAAAGTGAATGAATTAGTGATAGACTAAAGAAATGATGTATCTATTCTGTCAGTCAGGGATAAGACAAGATAAGGATTTTAGCAAGTAGAGCTGATTGCGAGACAAGCAACTAATTCAACCTACGGAAATTGGGAGAAAAGTGGAAGATGTTTTTAGATTTTTCTTCGTCGAAACAAAAAGTTGACCCCAGCATTGCGTGTACCTTGGTAATATTTCGTTTTGTATTACATACGACGCGGTATGTGGCGTCTAACTTAATTGCCCAGGTCACACGGGTCAACGTGTTAATAATCTTTAGACGACAGGATGTTTATAATGCGTTTTATAAAACTTTTGTATAAAATTAACTCTCATTTTCATTACATAAGAAGCACATTTGCATTTAAAATTAATGTCACTAATAGTATTTATAGCGAATGGGTAAAATTCCTTCGAGATTCGCATTTCCTTGCGGTTATAGTATTGAGTTACGTTTACGATTCGTCGCCAGTTACCAGTGGTTCTGATAGTTGTGTTCGGTTACAGAAGCGCTACGGTCACGTACCAGTGTTATTGATCTTTGTAAACGCTTGGCAAACCCATCAATTTTCGGTAATGACAAACTTGAAAAAGCGCTCTAATACTCTTTATGCCTATGCCATTAAGCGTTACTAAACTTGAAAAACAAGAAAGCGAATTAATAGCAATAATATAAAACGAAGATAATAGAGACAGGAAAATATTAGAATGGCCAAACGAAGATGACAGTTATGATTTTTTAATCCATATTAACATGAGAAATATAACCATGACAATAATCTTAATGAAGATACACGGGAAACGAAAACTAAGTAAAATGGAACTAATGATGGCGTATTAATCTGCAGAGGACGGAAGTCATTATCACCCAGCGTGATACAACGGATTATCGTGTTCATTTTATTAATAACTAGCTGAATCACGTGTATACTGTCTCTATGGAATTAGAGATAGTCAAGCACAATACATGTAGACACACGATTTTTATGAAAACTATTTATTAGATAAGTTTTTTTTTCAGTGATGAAGATATTAAACATAGGCTAGCAAAAAATTTGGAAGCAGGTCAGTATTTCACAACGAACTTAGTATTCAAAATTGGAGCTAAGATTCCTGAACACATTACTTATCATGAAAACCTCGGAAAATGTAAAATGCAAACCAAATTGTTGGTTTCCGTTTGTCACGGTAAGTAAGTATAAGATATTTCAGTTAATATACAAACTAGGTTCCGCAGAATTAAGTCAAGGACGAAAGTTGAACAGTAAGATTAACCGTAGAATTATACTGGCTTCAGTCCAAATGTTTCCACGCGAAAGAAAACTATGGAACAAGAGGTTTATAAATCCAATGGAAGGAAATGGTAACTTAATTGCATTCACGTGCCGCTAATTTGCATGCCAGTAGTTATGCAATGCTGCAGCCATATTTTCAGTCTGTGATTATATTGCAATAGTTAATTCGCTTTTCTTGTATGTTGGCATAACTATTTATTACAAGGAAAAGCTCACAGCTTTGGAGAAACTGTCTTGGTTACGCTCCACAATACGGAAGATCAAAACGTGTCATATCGTTGATGTAGCCACTGCATCAATCTAATTAGGACAAGCATTGTGTCCTACAAACGTTGCTTAAACTTTGACCTAGTTGCGCAAGGTAGACCACCCCTTACAGAAGACACGTTAACGTTACACGCCTATCTCGAAGACACCGATACATACAACAAAAGATTGGGCAACGTGAAAAATAGCGATCCATTACTAGTGGTGGGCGGGGCAATAACCCGGGAAACACCGACACGGGTCTAATGGACCCGCTACACATTCGCAAGCATGCAACACATCAAAATGTCATCCACCCGCCCACTTAGCGAGGTTTCCAAGGCCGTCGGTACACCTACGCTCTAGTTAGGAGAAAGGACCTATTGTGACGATTTGAATCATGTGTCTGCGATTAGCCGCTATTATTAGATACAATTTGCATTGTCAGCCTTATTGTCGTGATTAGGTATGTTGAACTCGTAACACGGCTGGTTTTGTTGAGTAACATGTGACAGGACAAAGTTGCGTCTGTTTATTGTTTGCCGCTAAATTGGAGCGAGAGCTTCATTGTGAAGTTGTATGAAGATGATGAAAGAAACTTTTTTGGCATCAAGAATGACTTACCATTAAATGGATTCCATACACGCTTGATTTTCATGTTCAATTACCAAATAAATCTTTGCCTGCCACATAATTTCCGATTCCCATATCCTACACTTTATGATGACTCAACTTACTAGTACTTTCTCACCGGTATTATGGCTGCATAAAACCGTGGGTGTTGCACACAATATCTGTCCTTGACATGAATGCATTATATCATAATTCAATGACGTTTGACAGCTCACTGTGGCCTTGGATTCGCTGCAGCGCGTGCGTCGAAATTGCGACACATCTAGTTATGGTACTTCTATTACATATATCTATGCTTTGTCATGTAATTTTCGGGAATATTGGTTGGTGTTGCCAAATTGCTTTGCTTTCTTTTTTCAAACTTAAAAGTCCACAAAAGTCCTTGATAATAAACTCGATAACAGTATCTCGTCGATAATCAAACATCTTGATATGAAAAGTAGTATCATTGATTGAAATCATGTCAATTTCAACAGTAAGCACATAACACTATTTGAAACCTTGCAGCGGCTTCTAATAAAATGAAGGTTTATGTTCATCAATATCTTTCCATCAATTGTTTGGTTATCGGATACCTCTTTCCAATCATTTGCAATTAGGTCAATGTACGTTTCTTCGTTTTCCTGTCCAACATCGGTCTCAAATGTCCTTGTGATTCATTTCTTATCAATTTTATCGTCTTGAAGTGTAAGGGTTAACTTTATTTATACTTAAAAGGCAATCTTGAATGACTGTCCTTGTACTGAAGATAAAAATATCAAGAGTTAAGTGTTGCTTCATCATTTCACTGGTAGTAATATAATATTTCTGGCAACTATTCCGTGAGTTTGTCATCATTACATTATGTCTTTCCAGAAATGGTATTTTGCATACTCTTGGTACCGTCCAATTTCACAAATTCTTCATATCATGAATCTGATAAATATACGACAAACTGTCAGACAATTGAAAGGGATTTATTAAATCTGAGAGCGATGACGCACGAAGATAAAAGCAACGTGAAAATCAATCGCGATAATATTATTTATCATACATATGAAGTAACGGAAATAGAATACATAGATATCAATGTAAATCCGTGCAAGTTGTTATTACAGACACTTTACGTGTTATTGCACGTTTTATGAAATGTAGGTAGGTACGATTAATGTCTGCCTTTAGTATTTTTCCCACCGAAACAATTCTTAGTACATGAATCGATCCTTGAAAACATGCATCTACAAAGAAATCAAGGTCTCTCATAGTCCTCTAAAATGCACACCAAAGCTCCAATCAAGAATTCTTAAAAAACAAAAGCAAAACTTGATACTACATTACTTTTGTCCGCAAAAAACGTAAATATAGTTGGCGTGTCTAATTGTTTGCTCGGATCCGATGAACCGTGACAGAAGTCACTGAATCGCGTTAAAGACTCAACTCTTTGGCAGTCCAGTTTTTATGAAAACAAACTGTCAGTCACTATTTCAGCAAGAAATAAAAATACTCCAAAACTCTGCGATCAATAGATCCTAAAAGAACCAAAGAAAATAAATAGTTTAAATGCGATAATAAACGATGTGAATGGAAAAAGCAATAAAAGAACTTTATAGCCAGCTATAATACTAGAATATGAGAAAAAGTCAAGGTATGTTTACATTGACTTCGATATTGTTTTTACAAGCATAGGCATAGTGCCCATGCATGTAAATAAGCACGTTGCTAGAACTGAGAGTACCAAGTCAAAATTACAAGACCAACAAAAACTTACAAATAGCAGATTTGAAACAGCAAAATGCTATTGTTGGTGGAAGCCTTTACTTTCAAACATTTAACAGATCATTAAAAGCCTCTAATAATAAAAGCGAACAAACGTCCAACAAGCCCCCCGAATTAGGTAAATTAAAAATCTTTTGTCGTATAGATTTTATCTACGGAACAATAGAGCGGGACGATAAAGGCGGCAAAACCATAAAACGGTCAAAAACCAACGCCCACATGATTGTGTCAAATTTTGGATATGCAAAGCGAATGACGTAATGACAGACAGCTGGCGACGCAAATGCTAAACTGGAGGGAAATAGAATCTAGACTTGTATACAAAGCTTAAAGAGTTGGCATGAAATTAATATAAAAGAGAAAACGAATCCATTAAATTAAAAGAACAATTAATCAATGAATCAAATAAATTGAATAGCGGTAAAATATGAGATGCATCTAATATAGACGGGCCGATCTAACAGATTGAGATAATCATAGCTGTTGGTAAAAAAGAAATGCTGGTCAGAATTGCTGACTAAATGCTGAATAATAAAGCAATAACAATAACTGACCAAACACAACAACACAAAAGCTGTTACGAACACTTCCCACAGACAGAGCCGTTTAAACCACCGCAATGACTCTCATTACATCTGATTCACAAAATCGATAGCTCCGAATTTGCATGCATTATATAAAATATAAATAAAAGGTTTCGTTGCGTAAAAGGAAACGAAACGTATAACGTATAGTGATTTGGATCTCAAAGAAACAAAAGCAAAACCGTTTAGGATAGTTAAATTGCAGTTTTTTCTTATCTGCCATCAGTACGATTTGCGCTGGTAGAAATTTGCACCTATCATCGTGTTTCCCACGATAGAAGCTCGTTACATCAAGTTGCTTGAAGAAAGAAAATACTTAGACAGTAAAGACCACAGACCGCTTGTATATTAACTACTAGTGATGGGCAGTTACCAACTAATGATCTGATCAAACTAATGAAAAATAGAAAATAGTTTTCTTAATTAAATAATTACCGCATGTTATATCATTGGCCATTAAACAAACAACGTGTGTAATTAATAATCCCACCAAAAACATTAAATGTAAAAAAAAGCCAATCCTCTACGCAATTCCTCCACCGTAAAAAGTTTTGAGATCGCATAGAAGCCAAGTCCTGTTCTACTTTATTTGTAATAATAAATCAATATTTTGTGACTATATCAATAGTTTCGTTCACTTTACAATAATATTGACTTGACCATGAGCACAATAAACTACAAATATAATACAGCATATCTTGGAGAGGTGAAAGTCAAACATGAAGTTTAATATCACAGAATTAAATACTTTTAGTTTATACAATTGTTACTAAATTACCGACAGTCAGTATCATCCAACATCAATGAACTGCACATGTACTATGGCGCATGTTTAGTGCATGGTGATCTCAAATTCCAACAAGTCCATAATCAGTCCAATCGTAAAATCATGTCCATATAGAATTTATCAATTCAACACATTCTTACAAGGAGCGACTTTTAACTTGTGCTCATGGCCAAGACAGTATTATTGTAATGTGAACAAAACTATTGATATAGTCACAAAATATTGATTTATTATTACAAATAAAGTAGAACAGGACTTGGCTTCTATGCGATCTCAAAACTTTTTACGGTGGAGGAATTGCGTAGAGGATTGGCTTTTTTTTACATTTAATGTTTTTGGTGGGATCTAATTTATTTTTTGTAGGTCTCTTTCTTCTCTAAGTATAGGTATAACAAATTAAATTAACTTACATGCAACTAACTCAATATATAACAAACTAAATATGTACACCTAAAGTAGCACGTAAACAATATTTTTTTTTACCTAAAAAATTTCGAAATTGTCGAATTTTTTAATCGAATGTCTTTTAGAATAAAAGAGATTTATTTCAGAGGTAGACGACGCTATCACACGAAATTATTTGATTTTTTTAAGTACTACTTATACTAAGCTATGGAACGAAACCATAGCGCGATTTAGACCAGGACAACGCCATCTATCGAGCGAGCATGCAGTGTTTATCGCACTGCATTAATATGAAAGATTTTATCATTATTCATTTCATTTAAACCTAGCTTTTTTATTCATATGTTGTATATTTAATACATAATAACAATATACCACTATGTAACAATAAAACAAATAGTAACATTTTGTACATAAATAAATAACAAAGTTATCAATGCAGTCAAAATTCATACACAATGTTCTTGAAAAACCGCAAATATTAATTTGTTTCCTATTTTTTTATTAAGTTTTAAGGTTTTTATAATTTTCCCTTTATATGTAGCTAATAACCTATCTTGGTGCCAAATTTGAAGGTTCTAAGTTTGCTAGAAGTACCTTAGACTTTTGATGATCGGTCAGTGAGTCAGTGACAAAATGGTGTAACTTTGATCGCTCATAACTCGTAAACTATTTATTCAAATGTCTTGTAATCTTGAGACTGAGCTTGTTCTAATACTTACTCTTGGTCATCGAAAACCTAAACTCCTAGCTTTGTTCACATGGAAGATACAGGGGGCTGAAATAGCCGCGAAACGCTTCGAGAAAAGATGGTACGGCCGTGCCCGCTTTGCTCGAGTCTTGGCTGGGGCACTGCCGTGCCCTCAGATCAAACATTTATTAATTAAAGAAATCTTTCGGATGAAACATGAGAGGAAACAAATATTTTAATGACGGTAACTTTAAACAAACGTGCCCGTCCTAAACATGATTATGGAATCAAGATAAGTAAGTTAAGATAATTTTTGACGGCAGATGAAAGCTGATGATTAAAATGAGAAAAGCCTTGAACTACATAGACTTGGAAATAGATGGTAACTATGAGGAAGCAACCAGCAAGAACAAGATGCTGTAAGCCAATTAGCTCAAAAAGCTGTACAAAGATTACACAATTGAAGAAAAGAAAGGAAGTCGCTTTGAAGAACTATCGTTCCTCATTGAGATCACTTCCCGCACTAGCATCCGTTGGTTCCCACACAAAGGACGGGGAGCGTATCTTGACGGAGAACTCTTACGAAACTTACAATTTCATTAAAATTATCTACAACAGAGATTTGAAACAGGTTCTCTGCCACCCGACTGCACCCGATGCTACAATGAAGTTTCCCAATCAAAAAACGTTGAACAAATAATAAGGCAATAAATATGGGCTGGATAAATTACTAAAGTTACTGGAAGGAGCAATGTTCTTGAAATATTGAACGAGTTTTCAATTATCTCCGAGATTAGGAAAAGGGTCTCTCGAAGTGTAGATAGATTGGATTTCGTTGGTGAATTATTGAGGGCCGTTTATCGAGTGCTTAATTCAATCGGAGATTGGACTACTCTACACATGGATCCTTGCCATAGACAGTTTGTATCGACTTATTAATGAAATTCAAAATGTCGCCATCAGCATGGGTCTTATTACGATTTCCAAAGAATACCGCCAATAAATATGTCATTGTTATCATTCGGAGCATCACTCATTTTAATTCGACGATCGAGAAAGGCCTGCTCATCAATTTATAAATGCATCATTACATGGTATTAACACACTTGCGTAACATAAAGTTCCGGTTCGACGGACCGAATTTCTCAATGTGCAGCATAATTCTTAATTTGATGGCATAGGAGTGCATCTTAGGATTACTTAATATATCGATGGGCTTGGTAAAATAATGGCTATTGCCTAAGACCGTAAATGTTTTAGTACGTGTGTGAGAATCGATCATAGAACAGATAAGCTGTTTGGATAGACGTGACATCAAAATGTGGCGTCACAAATTGTCTATAAAAAGAACTGAAAAACAGATATGAATGTCGCATTTTTTTTTTAACTGCTTGTCTTAAAAAATTATATCGTCTAGTTGCATTAATTATCTTACGACGGATTTCCCTAGAGTACGCCAGAAAAGGATTGGCTTGTTAAAATGTGAGAATCTATTGTTCATTCATTATTTAGCTGAGAATGTTATCTCGGCATCGACGGGGCGGAGGCCTGCTTTGTGGCACGCCGTGGAATCCCTAAGAACCATGTAACTAATTAGAATATAAAGACAGTTATCTCAGTGTAAAATTATTTATAGGCATTTTACCAACATAACACAAACTTGAAGGATGAGTTTATACTAGAAAACATATGTGCAAGTATTCTTAGCCCTTTAGCATGGGAAAGGAATATGCCATCAATTAGGTACTACGGATACACATAAATCCCTAAGTTTCGCTAGAAGGTATACCAGTACGTATTTATTTATTTATTTATTTATACTTCATGTACAAAATAGGTACATTGGCGGACTTAATGCCTCAAGGCATTCTCTACCAGTCAACCATCGGGTTAAAGGGAGAAAATAAATAGGTAGTACAAAAAAAAAGAGAAAGTCATGAATCGATATGAATAAAAACATGATACAATACATAAATACTCAGTACATAACAATATATACACATATATATTATACATACAACATAAAAATAAAATATAAAATCAATAAGAGTACGTATCAATGTTCACGGAACTTGGCTCCCATCCAAGTTAGAAGAAAGCATAATACACTTTAATCTCCAAAGAGTTTTCATTGTATGGAATGAATGCCTAATGAAACAGAACTTAATCTTTGCCAAAGCATCACAGGTGCACGTAATTTGTTAGCTGTCAAAATTGAAAGTGTAGCAAACGCACTAGTGCAGCAATGATTTGTAGATTGTAAGAGATTGTATGCAAGTAAACTTAGGTCTCACTATATATTTCTGCGCAAAAGTAAGATAACTTTGGTATGGTTCTAATAGTTCCTGCCTTGAATATAAGGATTAATGAAATGAATTAAAAGACCACATGATAGCCCTAAGAGGAATTCAAGAATCAGAAATATGTATTACGCCAAACAGGTATTGTCTCACCAACAAACACTAATCCTGATAAAAAGTAATCCAAAATTACGAACAGCAAAAATAAAATACCGTTTACTGAAAACGAACGAAAGTGACTTACAGCAAACGTTACGTATTACATCAACGTTACATTCGACCAGTTGACGGTCCTTGAACTTCATTACAACCACCGTTAAATTTATTGTTTCACTGCCGATCACAAACCGGAAGATTGCAAGCAATTAAAATAACAGAACAACTGTATGATGATGGAAACTGGAAATGTGAAGAAAAATATTAAGTATAAGCTTTACCAGCCGATGCCGCGATGTTGAGAAACCTATTAACTAATATGACGAAAATAATCTGAAAGTACATAAGAAAAACACATGAAACGTACAGGTTGACAACGAAATCTAAATCAAATTCAACGGAGGCAATTATGAAGCAATAAATTATAATAATATCGAAAACAACATTACTGTATAAAGTGATAACAATAAAGACTGTTCATAATTTTAATTATAACAAACACTAGATAAACATAGAAGATTGAGATGGAATTTGTCCAGTAATAGACGTAGGTGAAGATGATTGATTGGCAGATAAAGGTCGATCTGCAATATTATCCATCCGTTAACCTACCTTGAATCATATGGTTGTCACACAAGTTCAGGAGAGTTCAAGGGGATTCTGTCAGTACAAACGACCTCTGGAATCCAGCTGAACAGTGTATTAAAGATAACAAAAATATTCAACGTACGTAGATAAGACGCATCTGGTATACCTAATGGACATGCGCATTTCACAATAATTTCAATACAAGCGACTAATGATTAGGTAGATATTGATAGGTTTATCGTGACCTTAAAATGTACGTAATTATGCATGACGATTTTGTGACATCAATATACATTGACCGTTGATCGAATTTCTTTCAGCTTTAAAAAAAGGGTCTACCATCTCATTTGGTAATGTCAAAGATCCAATTCATTTAGTCATTTAGCAATGAAATTACGTTCTGATTTCATAGGTAATGTTAGAAATTGAAATTCTGCAAAATACAGATCTCAATTTATTGAAGAGTAATTTAGCTAACGAGGCTTTTTAAATACGAGGCAATCAGTCAGACAGAATTTTATAATCCCTAATAGCCATTGGTGAACCACGGTTTTTTTTTTCATTTTACAACGAAAAGAAAAGGAATAGCATCTGATATTCTGCTTAGAGATCTCTATGGTGGGGTAAATACCGATGACTTGGCAAGCGATGGAATTATAAAGATACAAGTAAATTCTGTAACTCTATCAAAACTATCTTCTCTCTAACTAACAATCTAGCAACTCTCAATAACTTTCATTTGCAATACCAAACATAGTTTTTCCACCAACAAAAATACTAGTACAAAAAAAACATATCAATTGAAATGACAATACATTATATCGGACAAACACGCGTTACATGAATGTGACGCATAAAACATAATCTGAGCCCGTTTATCTCAATCAAAGGTCGCTTGTTATCTACCTCTAGATAATAGCACCTACACAAACACGGAGCTATTACTTTAGAAAGTTGATAGATCATCCTTCACAATTGATAATAATTTGGCGGGCGATGCACTGAAGACTTGAGGAAAAATTGGTGGCCTTGTGTAACAAGAATAACAGCATAATTATAGAAGAAAGCATTTACTTATCTATAATTATGTATTAAATTAGAAGAAAGTAAATGGCTGATTGATGCTATTGCCGAATCTTCGGTTTCTTCTCGAAGACAAAAACTGAGAGTCTGCGACTTATCCAAATAACACGCAGGAAGTTATAGGTAGAGGAAAATTGCAGGTGGGAAACCCTTGCTAATCAAACGATCGATAATAACAATTTGCTTGCGGTAAAAGCGCGTGCTACTACTAGAGCGTACGGTACCGATTCGCTTAATTCTACTTTTTTGGTGACATTCAAGTTTTTCTACCCACTGTCAATTCAATTAACCGCAACAAACTAGGAAGAAACATCTTATCTGCAAACTGTAAAAGACGGCGAACATTAATCAAGTTTTTCCCACAGCAAAAACTCATCAAATCATGTAGGACGATAATTAATTTTCCCGTACAAATGGCTTTCACCGCATTTATGGAGCCTATAGCTGCGTTCCAAGGTACGGCAAATAAGGAAGGATTCTGATCGATCGCGTAATTGCGCGCGACGCGGACGGCGACGGCGAGTGTCCGCCCGAGTGTCAAGCGCGTGCCGACGACTTAGGAATCATGCACATTATGAAGATTATTACTCGTTGAGGAAAACCTGTTTAACTATCGATAGCATAAGTGTCCTAGAGAGACTTTGTATTCGACATATGCAAGATACAGCGGATAGGAAGCCTATATCAAAAATTTTGGACTTTGTCACGAGACTTCAATGCTTTTATACGTATTGAGTGATGTATATGGCAAGTAGAATCAGAAATGAAAGATTTCGTAAAAAATGATATTGCAGAAAATATTCCAAATCATTAACAATTTCGTTCTAGACTAATCTTGGAACAATGTGCTTTGGCGTAAAGATTTTAGCATATAATAATGCAGAAATTTTATGCAAGGTACATCTTACCAAAGTAAAAGAAGGGTGACGGAAAATATGCAATGTATCATAACCCTTAAAGTGAATAGTAATCCAATTGGCAGGGAATGTGTGAGATCACGCGACGCGACGCCTACGCCGCTCAAGTATAGTTTGTCTAGGTTATATCTGCCACACACGTTTATGAAATACATGGGCTTACAAAGACGTTTCTATTGCCTGTCGTCTTATTGCAAAATCTTAAATACGATGCCAGACATAATTCCTGGATAACAGAGGTGTGATGTTTATTAAATTCTCAGAATCACATCACATAACTGAAAATTCCAGTTCCTAGTAGTACCTAATATTCTTTCGTGTAGTCTCATAATCCTAACTTAGTAAGGTTCTGTAAGTAAAGGTTAGAATCGTAAACTTTTAGCACCACACCAACAGGTCCCATCTTTGTGGCAACACGCCAACTCCGTCCCGGAGGACGTAAAGCCAAAAATATAGTAGGCAGACACACCTACAATTATTTATTCGTAACTTCTAAACGTAAACACAAAGGCTTACTATAATAGTATTTTCATATTCCTGAAAGGTTATTTACAGCTGTGTGACGTCATGGACCAAAATGGCGGCCGTGACGTCACCAGCTGGCCGAGTATCGATCGACCTTGGCTCCGCAAGGACGTCGACACCCCATCTTAGATACAACATGCAGTTTTGTATCACAATACAACGCTTTACGAATTTAGTTTCATGTACTAAACTTGAATTAATACTTTTATGTTCGAAATTATTTGAAACAACAACGAAATCCTATTTCTATGGCCTGCAAAACAGCCGTTTTTTATACCTCTATGGAGGTTTTGTTAAGAGCAATAACACACCTAATTTAAAAATACCACGTATTCGAACTTGCAGAAGTTTCCATATTATAATCATCGGCAGGGATATTGAGCCCTGACCTTCACCTGCGCAGAAGTGATTTATTGGTTTACTTCCTTATGTGTACAGCATGCTCAAAGCGATCCCAACTCTTCCGCCGAGAGCTCAATATCCGTGCCGATAACTATACTAACGCTGAACGCCTTTTGTGCAAATTGGTCATTAATTACAAAAACCTGTTTAGACTCATATTGACGTAAATAAACAACAAACAATTAATTACTTGTGGGTAGTGTTTGTCGCTTCTATTTAATTGTTTATGAAACCAACTAATTTATCGACACAAGCTAATGAAGTGTATGAGAAAGCAATATAGTAGATTACTTTGCTTTATCTATGAATCGGGAAATAACAATATCTTTTCTGCGAAATAAGAATGATTTTGAGGAAAATTATTTGCTTTATTCACTTACTATTTTTGTTCTGAATAAAAATTAAATAACAGTATGTAAATATGGGCGTTATTACATTATTTATCTCAAGTAACCAAATTCTTTCAAATAAGCAATAATGCCTAATTAAAGAAACTTATAATCAAATAAAACAGGCCCTCTGTTAAAAGTGTAACTTTTATAAAATTGGTACCAAAATGACATCAACATGTATTTGATGTAATTTGCCTGTTCTTGCGATTTAATGCATGTCAACCTTTCTTCAAATAATTCATTAAAACATTAAGAGGACGAATTGGAATTTTTGGCGCCAAGGATCTCAATTTTTCTCAGTAAATACAAAACGGATCAAAATACAACTTGGTTACCTGAAAGTTCATGATATAAACCTTATTTTGTTAGACGTCAAAACATGATTAGGTAACTTTTATAACAGAGAAAAATATATCAAACATACCTCTTTTTAAAAAGAGATTCACATATTATGGGCAAACGGGACCGATTTAAGGCTCTTAACTTTTTTAGTAGTTGAGTATATACATACTCTTTAAAATTGTAGAAGGAATTTTTATCAAATTATCATTTCTAAATAATAAAATTACAAAACCATTTTGTCGCTTACGACTTTTAGTTATAAGCTAGCGCGCGTATTGTTATCCTCGCCCCGCTCAGACGCTCCGACCCCTTTTGGCGCCTTAGATGCGCGTGCCGGTTATGGAATTATTGTTGACCAATTCGTCGCCTTAACGTATTTACAACCAACGTTTCATATCTTTTGCGTACCAAGTGGAGCGCTCACAAATGGTAGTACAAAAGTACCTGTAAGCTATTATTTGAGATGAAACAAAAGCTGCTCACACAATTGATCCCCTAGGCGACCGGCCATTGTTTCATTAACGTACAAACTACAATATTTAAACGTCATCTCTTAGCGAAATAATGAATGTTAACTTCTCGAGAACAATATTTTGCTATTTCGTGCAACTACAAAGCGGTATTTGTTTTTCACAAGCAGATGGAAATAAAAGACCAGGAAATCCGAAAGAAATTCCACAACTATTTTTTTGGATTGTATTATTAAATTATTACAATGTTTGAAGAAATATTTTCATGTGAGCAACTATGTAACGTCGAAACTTGACGATCGCAAAGTATTCTTTATTCATACCAGATCATATTCAGCAGCCATAACTATTTAGATCGATAGCAAGAAAGCATTCACCCTCATCACGATTTCATGAAACACGTGCAACACCAAACTGGCCAACATCTTCAAAACAAACTCAGCAGGCCACTAATCTAAAAAGCCAAGTGTATAAAAAAACTGCAACTTTTTCAAGAATCTCTCTTCTCACGAGGCCTCAGTCTTTTCAATGGCAAGAAATTGTCCATCTTCGCACAAT
This sequence comes from Helicoverpa zea, assembly GCF_022581195.2. Classification (NCBI taxonomy): domain Eukaryota; kingdom Metazoa; phylum Arthropoda; class Insecta; order Lepidoptera; family Noctuidae; genus Helicoverpa; species Helicoverpa zea. The sequence continues at coordinate 12,510,010 of NC_061454.1, forward strand.
AGATGGCGCACTCGTCCTAGGTCGGGTGTGGTCGGGTCACGAAGTCGTGCGACCACGATCACATTGTTGAACCAGTGGACACCAGCAAACATGAATTTTATTACAATAGCCTGTGCCCTGTTGACTTTCTAGTCGTACAAGTAATGATCGAGAGCTTTTTAATCAATCTTTATTGAAGAACTTCCGAGAAATGAAGATCGATGTTCCATTGAGAAGCCAAACAGATGTTTAGCCTTGATTCGATAGTGGAAAAGCTAATATAAAAGCATTGCTGGGTTAATTTGCGCTGCTACAATCGATATTTGCAATTCCGTGTATTCATCGCAGTGCAGCAATTATGGACTACTAGGAAAATTAATTTATTCGTCGGCTACCTACGTATTGCTGTTAAAAATAGATATTCTACCCCCATCATGGTTTTCAGCACAAAGACCTAGAGAAAGAATAGATTGTAAGACGGCAGGTATGCAGAGTACACGCACCAATAGTACCTAATCATACAAATAAAGCAGACCTACCTAATACAATTCCTTTCAATTCCTCCTCTGTAATATTTGCAGAGCCATCATATTCAATCGTTCGTTCAGCGAATGCCAACACTCGAGCATTTTGTTCGCGTATTTACTCTGTACCTCAAAGTTAACCCGCAACTTTGTAAGTGTCTTAAGAATAAATAAAACGCTAAGGAAATTAAGTAGATACCCAAGTAGCTGAACTATGTTGCGCCAACTTTATTGGTAGGCAATCATTATTAAAATACTTTCGATTTAATGCCTATCTGGCCGTTTAGTGCTTTTGAAATGGCGTTGGCGCTCCAAGCTTAATGAACATTCTTCTTTTAAGAAAATAAGTTGGGTCTTTAATAGGGCCATTCATATACTTTCGGCTGATGTCAAATTACATCACATGGGTAACGTGTAAATTCGAATGTCATTGACTCCCTTAACCCGCCTACCTGTAGCCTCTTCAATTCCAGGAAAATAGGCAGGTAAATAGAAAAAGGCAGTAGGCTGTATTCCGAAGCATTAAGGTTTAAAATAATTAAGTTTATGTCTATTGTTATTTTTTCTGTTCGGAAGCCGTTCCGAGGAAGGCTCTATTTATTGAACTCACAAAAAGGATTCCAACGTTGATCGGTTTTTGTAATGGCCAGTCAAAGAAACCGCCAGTTTTTGCTCGGAAAGAATCCTGTAATTTATTGACGACAACGAATTAATTTTATGATTGGTAAATAAATTGCGAATAGCTTTAGGATTCCAATTTTTTAAAACAGAAAACAAAATAAAACCAGATGCCATGCATCACTTTTATTCGAAAGCACTAAAACTATAACTTTACGTCTAGGCTGGTCAATATTTTGGAAATGGCACGAGCCACCAACTAGCTGCATTCCTAATGTTAGAATTTGCTATTAATATACCGGTATACATAACCTGAAAATGTCACAACAGGCCGAAACGAACGCTTACCGCCAATCACTCCGAATAAATTAGCATACATACCTACTTATTATAGTTCGGCCATTCAGAGAATGCGTTCCTGACACGTCGCGATTGAACTGACGACGTAACTTTGCAATGGCGTTGCAGTTACGATAAAAATATTTTTGCTGGTTGTTTACCGTTTTAACAATTGAGGAGCATTAAAACAACATTATTATATCAATAATCAATGAATGTTATAATTTTGTGCCAAACTGAGTGTCAAATAACTTGGTAAACAATATTTTTCTAAATCTATACTGCGCTATTACAAGGTTATGTCAGCGGTTTATATTTTGTAGTGCTGTGCTAAAAATAACAGGCAAGTATCGTAATCTGTTCTTATACAGTTATAATATAAAATAATACGTTTTGATTTTCTTTTTAAGAATTGGAAAATAATGGACTATAAGACTTAATTATAACGTTTATGAAATATAAAAATAAAACTATGACCAAACCGCATTTTTATACTTAGATTAAAAATGGTAACCCCAAATGGCGTTATGGGCCGCCATTTTGTGACGCTAAAACAGTCGTCCGTTGTCGTTTCGTGCGCATAGACCACGTTTTTCAAGTGTTTTCGATCTGTTTTTATTTGATTACCCGGCTTTTGTTAGACCGAGATATCAGGATTGATTCTGTTATTGATAATAATATAATTATACATGTAGGCGAAGATGATGATGAAGACACCACCTCCTCAAGCAAATCGGAGTCTGATTAATATTCTGTTCGCACATTCAATTCAATGTACTTGTAACAAAGAATAAATAAAACAATTTTATTATATGAATATTACCTTTTTTTGGTTTCCACTTAAATAACTAAAATATAAAACAAATGATTCCGCCAATTTAAAACGAAAATAATCTTAAAATAATGCGGCGGTTCATTTTGAAGGAACGGTAACGAACTCAGTGTTATGTTGTTCCCATCACTAGTCGTGACTAACTGATAGGTGTCAGGAACGCATTCTCTGAACGGCCGAAGTATAGTGATCAAAAAATAAATATTTGCTAATCATGTAGCAACGTAAAAAATGATGTTTGTAAAAAAAATAACTAATCATTGCAACTTTTATTACATTCCATATGGATTGAGGTTATTTTAACTTATTACCAATAAATAACACAAACAGCCGGTTTTAAGCAGAAAAATGTAGTCCACTGTACGAACTGCCACTAATAAAATAGAAATCGTTTCAATACAGTTATGTTCTCATAAAATACATTATCCCGGTATTAAACAATAATCCGGTTTATTTTAGTGTCATAACATGCACCATTCAATGGGACTTTGTGACCCACTGTGGCGTTTTAGGGTTAATTTTATTGAGACGTGTCTTTGAACTTTAAAATATAATAAAAAGCGACAGATTAAGGTCTTTGTGGGTAGAACGAGGACCATTTTATGTGAATGACTTTAATACTCCACTTAAAAAAACGACTTAGAATTAAATAACATGTAACATACATGCATCTGACAAATTACTAATCTATTACTACATTAAGCCGTCTAAAATACAAATAGATACAACTAACTATTGTATCACAACATAATTGATTTCCACATCAATTAACACGGACGCTCCACGCCCCCATTCACGAAAATTCTCATGTCCATTACGACGCAACTACATCCGAAGTATTGGCAAACACTTGAGAGAATTACAGCCTGAGATTAATGACACTAGTTCAACAAACCTAACAGCACAAAGAGATGTATGTAACTATGTAATTTCTCTGACATGCAACGCAAAAAGTCTCTCGAGGCTCGATTGATAATAGGAGTTTGAGACTTTCCGGGACCGAGACCCGTTTCTCACGCGCGGGGTGAGATCGCCTGACAGAACAATACCATCGTATGAATAACTCGGCAAAAAGCGATCTGCACTTGACTGTACTGGTGTATAGTGGTGATCAACTGTGTGTAATCAAGCGGTAAGTTTTTCTAATTAAATAGTATCTACATTTCTGTATTAAATGGATATTTATATGGGCATGTTGTTCCGTGTAAACCATTACCATAATGCTAATTTGTTTACATGTAAGCTTAAGTGTTTATTTGCCTCTATGATAAAACTCCTTAAATTAATAACATATCTCAGAAGTTTGCGACAAATATCCCAAAATCTGAACCCTTAACAAAGTCCTAAAAACATAAAACTTAAGAATTCAAGTCATAACCATCGTTTATGACAAAACTTCGCTGCGACGAAAATCCGCAATGGCGCGTTGCGGGAAAACTTTGAGAGTCACTGTCCCAAGTATTGTGTCAATGAAATGCGAACTGATTATCATAATCGCGTGCGCATCACCTGTGCCTGTCCATTCATTGTAATACATCATTGATTTATTATCAACATGGAACAATAACTCCGGAAGGGATATCTCAGTTTATTCTTAGTTAAAGTAGTAAGAAATGTAAAGGAAAGTGTAAAGAAAACGCAGTGTGAAAACCACTAAGTACATGCTATTAAAAGTTTGAAGCCAGCAAGTTTATAACGTAGAAAATTGAGCTGCTTTTCTGCTGCTATTTATTTAACGGCATGCCTCGCAGTCCTGTATAAAAATATGCAAATAAATACAATTTGTTTCAGTTAAATTGAAGACATTGAAACAATACTGTCAACTAGTTAACACATAGCACTTAATATTTAGCCAAACATAACCTAACCTTGAACGTACGGTATTCCGTGTTTTTGTTCACATCACAGACCACAGACTAATCTGGTTAGTGATTCAGTATATTTTTTAGGCTTCACGCAAAATTAGATAGTTGACAAAAACTTAGATCAGTCGTTTTCAATCGGTCCAAATGGTCAGGTGTCTAATGCTACTACGACTACATAACAGTGGGAAGTAAATAAAAGCCGTAAAATTGTGAATTAGATTCGAATTTAAGATATGGCTTCCCAAGGAAATTATTTGATGGCATGTAAAAGAAGAAGACTATCAAAGCAACGGGTAGCATTTTCTTTAAGTGGTCGAAAATAACGTTTGATTCATATCTGAAACTTAGAAAAAATTTAAAAGGTCAAAAGATGTCTCAAGGGCACCTAAAACAATCGGTAATATATTCCTGTAAAGACCACCATTAATATTGAAGACAGTTACACTTTTACAAAACTAATCAGGTCGCAACATTCTCGAGAAAAATCACGGTAATACAGTAATTGACTCCTTAACCTACAAACAAAATGCATTTAAAATCTAAATTAACATCGAAAAATCGATTCGTAATATTGTGCAAGAATCGATCGTCAGACTACATAAACAAATCGAATGACATCTCGAAGATAGCAAACTTGTCACTTACAGCGTCGGTCTTGTTAGCAAGTGTTCTGCGAATATGGGTCAGCGGTAAATAGCCTAATAGAAACATGCATGCAAAATAGCTTAAATTGCAAGGCAATGTATGAGCGCTGTCAGCAATGATTGGTGTGTGGCACTTCGGCCAGTGTCGGGCACTGTCGGCCAGCTTCACTGTTCAACCTGCGGCCCGATGCTTTATGTGCGGCGCTGAAGGTACGACTGTTATGCCCATCTGCGAATGATTAATACGCGAATAATACGCCACGAAAATGTTTTGTTCCAAAAAGGTCGTGTGGAAAATATTGCGCGGCTTGCTAACGGTTTCTCATCTCGTTTTCAAGGTCCGCTGTGAACGAAGGTTATTACATTTTCTTCTTTTTGACAAACACGTTCGTAGCTTTAAATAGGCTACCCCTTTTGTGTCTTTAAAGGTCATCGCAACTTTATTAGAAGAGGACAAGGTGTCTGCGTTCACTGCATTATAATAAGCTGTATCTCCGCTGAGGGTTTGAATGTAACAATATGACAACTTGGGCGGCAGATGACTCCCACTTACAAGCTACATGGTACGATATCATGTCCTGCCTATTTGCAGTGCGGTCTAGAATTCTAGATACATAGAAATTGTCACACGGCACCTAGCAATCACTAGAACAGGCTATTTGTGTGAAGGCGTTACACTGAAATGTTAGCCGGGACATATAAGATGTGAACTCGTTTCCAATAAATTTTGATTAGGCATTTGTTATTGGATACAGCTTGTTCTGGCCTATGAATACATAGACACACTTATGTTATTTTCTTTAGGAAAGTATGTCAATTGAGAATCTAGACACACGGCAGTGTGTCCGCCAAGTTCGAGCAAAAAAGCGACACACCGGCCGTGGGTTATATTACACGAACCATTTCGGGCCAAATTCGACCCCCCTGTAACTCAAAATCTATTTTATTTACGCATATCAAATTTCTAGTATCTGTTGAGACCCCCTCACTTATCTAAAATACAAAATTTCATTAATATACCTATTGTAGGTCTTGAGATATTGACGTCAGAAAATCGCTATTTTTACTATACACTTATTCACTGACTCACTCATCAAAAACCTAGACCACTTCCAATGGTCGTATTGACTTGAAATTTGGCATGGAGGTAGGTCTTTATGTCAAGTTAAAGGGAAAAATCTGAAAATGGCCAAGTGTGAGTCGGTTTCAAAATAATGAAGGTGTTTTATACCCGGTGTAAATTTATTCCCCTAAGGAACTAAAACGAACTAAATTTATCTATATTTATATAATATATCTTCGAATGGTACAAAGGTTTGTATTTAGTCAAAGTAAAGTAAAAATCTGAAAACGGCCAAGTGTGAATTACTTTCGAAAATAACGAATGTGTAACTTTGATCCACGAACATAATATATGATAACATGTCATGTCAGTCAGTTGGTAAATCTAGTCCATTTAGTTAATCTAGTTCATTTCTTTGTAAGAAACATAGTGCATATTAAAAAATCTAAAAAATAGTATAAATGAGACATTTCTTTAACTAACTTCATCATAAGAAAAAAAATAAAATAAACAACCTTACAAAAATAAATGAAATCCCACCCAAAACAAAAATGTGAAAGACTGCCAAGTTCGATAATATGGGAATGCTTCGCCTATAAAAGAAGTGAGATCTGAATAAGTACCAAGTTCCATACACATACCTCAGTTAAAAATAGTTACTTTTTAATGATGATTACTTGGCAAGTTTTAATAGAAAATTAAATACTTGATTCATTGCGTTTAGTAGGTTTATAACAAGGTGTATGAAAACTTGCCAAGTAACATCATTAAAAAAGTAACTATTTTTAACTGAGGTATGTGTATGGAACTTGGTACTTATTCAGATCTCACTTCTTTTATAGGCGAAGCATTCCCATATTATCGAACTTGGCAGTCTTTCACATTTTTGTTTTGGGTGGGATGGTTATTCAATCATCGGCTGTTTTTGATGAAAAGTATAATGTGTGTAGTGTTGCGGAAAATTTGTTGCGGGGTTAATTCTCCAATCAAATTAACTTTTAGCTACAACTGGGCAACTAGTATTTAAACATATTATGTAGAAGTTGTATTACATGTCATTATATTTTATTGCAAATTAAACTTGCTAAGGTAGGTACTATTAAAGATCAGAAACCCGTTACTAAAGCATGGAAAGACGCACCGATGATCCTGTTAGATCTTTCAAGTAAATTAAAATGTTTAATGTCTCAACAGTTCTTAGAAGTCAACCTTCCGGTTTAGTGCATTTCATTGATCACTAAATTGACAAAAATAAACTAAACCCACGTCGAACGTCTTTTTCATCAACTTTATAAACTCCTAAGTTAATCAATGTTTCTATTTATATCGAATGTTTTGGCGAAGTTATTACGATAGGCAGTAAGGAAATACTTGTTCAAGGTAAATAGGACGAACTTCGGGAGTAAACAAACCTACCTGCAGATATAAAACCGACGTAATATGTTCAGGCTAAAGGTTCGTGTCGACTACTCTGTAACGCTCGGTATTAAAAGACAAGCAAACTTTGGGAGTACATCTTTAGCTCGAAAATGTAGGCCATCTTAGCTGCTAGCTTTCGAGGCAACCGAACCCCACAGGCTATCGATCTTAAGCTACGTTTAAAGCTTCGCATCTTGTTTTAATTAGTTCTTAGGAATTTTCACAGCAATACCAATAATTTTGTCACTATTTCATAGACTTTTTAAAACTATAAACCACAGACTTAACGGATTTTAGGAGGATTTAAATGAATGATTCAAGTATCGCATAACACAGAAATTCTGCGAAAATGACAGATCAATCGCAAAAAGTTCGTCTTCATTTCAACTAGTCCTGTCTTTCATGTGCCTTTACCTGTCTCTAAAATTTTACCTGCGATGCCGGTTGCGTGCTAGTCAAAGCATACCTTTACTGAAATAATAACATGACTTGTATGTGCGTAAACGTGGGAGCTTTCGTAAAAGGAACATGTTATGAGTAAGTAAGCCTAAATCGATACGACATGGTTTTGCTAAGTTATTCATTTGGACTCAATAATAACTGGAGCATTGGGGGGCTTTACCACGGTAATAGGTTTGTATAATTCTAGTACTTATTCTGAAGAAAAGTTTATGTACCCATTTGTTTTGGCATCGACTTTTTTTGCCAAACTACTAAGACACGAGCAGATTTACACTATAATTTTCTACATCATCAGGGGAAACCCCTAATTCCGCAGGAAATTGGAACGCAAGATGGGGATTTTGACAAACTTCTAAATAAGACGCAACAATTCTAGTACTTTGTGAAGTCTACTCGATATTTTCGATTTCAAAGACATGCTTGCAATTATCTTACAAGAAAGCATTGATGTTATATTTCTCCCGTTCATAAGTTATAATGAAGATAACCAGCGAACATTATGCTGAAAGTAATTGCTGAGAGGCTAATCCTATCAATGAGTTTCTTCACGTATAGAAATTCCAAGCAGACTTAAAGTCTTCGTAAAATATAGATGAATGCATTGATGCGGTCGAAGAATGTTCTGATAGCATCTATGGCGGTTTTATGCGGAGTTTGGTTATCTAAACTATGCGGTGCATGATTATTAGCATGCAACATTATTGCATTATTGGGTATCGGACGCCAATCTTTCCGGGTAGATACGTCGGCAAGATTGAGGAAATAATTTGCAAGTTTTGAGATAGGAGGATGAAATATAATTGCTGCGAATGTTCACCCACGATGAGAAACAAATTTTATACGACGGTTTTATTTTTTTATTCAGTGATGCGAATCAAAGTTGAAACAATTTGTCGAAATAATGAGGTAGGTACGTAATGTTATGTTCAGGATTTTTATCATAATGAGTGTGTTAGTGAACTTGATAAGTCAAGTGTAATCACAATACAGACTGATTTAAATAATTGTTAGTACTAATTAGCAACAATAGGTGCTCCATACCGCTGATGCAACTTTGCCGATAGCAGAAGGTCGCCAATTTGTGAAAATAGTCTCTTTCTAACTAATAACCTATGATAACATAAGATTGACTGCTACACAATGATAGTCATTGTTATGTTAATTTATGAAATAAATTGGGTAGGTAAGTAACTATTGTTATCACTTTTTAGTTTGGTGATAAACTCTTATTGACGTGTCCGATAAAACAGTTTGGCCATGCATAAATTTTGTAATAAAATGTATCAGAAGTAAGATGTTTGTGTACTGACCTCCTGGATGCAGCAGCGTGCTGGGGTGCACGGTGCCGTCCTTGTGCAGCAGCACATGGCGCGGCTCCGTCACCAGGAACCCGGCGGGCCCGTCCGTCAGGCACTTCTGGAAGCAGCGCGCCGCCTGGTAGAACAGCGCCCACGCGTGCTCCTCGCTGATGGTGGAGTTGAACGCTTGCAGTATCTGCTGCAGCGTGATGCAGTCCGCCGCATCCAGCGAGAACTCCGTCCCGCCGGGAGCGCCGGCGTTCTCCTTGCGCATCATCGCGCCTAGCCCGCCGGCCCACCACCATCCATCCTCGGAACCAACAACACAACCACTGCGACACCTATCGATCGCACTCAATTCACCAGTTGATCGTATCACTGAAAATTTTCACTGAATCATGTAAATAATTTTTGTAAACTACATAATACAAATGCGTGTTATTGTCACCGTGCTCCCCCCCGAAACGTCACTGTCACTTTTCGTTGGCAAGTGGGTGGCGTGAATTTTTTTCGTAATGTTTTGGGTTGTCGCGATCTCGTTGGCGCGTGCGCGCTGCGGCCGGGGCGACACGTGACGCGTGGTGCGGCGGCGACGGCTCGGCGCGGACTGGCGGCGCGCGGCCCCAGCCTCCGCGATAACGTGCGCCAAGCCCCGGAACCACTTCCTAGTTTCCCGGCTTTTCCATCAGGAGCTCACTAGCCGGCCCGCAGCCTGTGTACCCCGGGAGCAACTCACTTGGTAGCCGATATCCGACTTCGCAAATCGGAATCCTAGATAAGATATTAGCTAAGCGATTATATCACTATTCGAAGATAAGTAGCTGAATGGATTGTCTGCAATAAAACAAGAATATCTCAGTCCAATTTATTTTATTTGAGTATGCTATGAATATCAGTACCTAACTACAGTATTAAATTCATTAATATTCGTTACATTTTATTACAATAGATAATAATACAAAATCAACTTTTATTAAAATGTATGAAAATTCAAATACATAACTATCATTAGAGTATAATTATGGAACATTAAACAATTTAACTGCTTTACAATAACTATCGCACCTACGTATTAGACAATGTTGACATATTCCGGTCAGTGAGCACGTTGCCCGCGCTTTCATAGTTCAGTGTTGACTGAACACGTCAACTTTGTATAAACCTATAAAATACATTGGCATCCCGAAATGCGTGCGTAACATGTATTCAATAGTATAATTTATAACTAAAATAAAACAAAACATAAGGAATGTAGTTGCATTAAAACAGTGTTGGAATAATACAATGTCTTACAATAAAGCTAAGTTCAGATGCTCGGCGCTCGCGCATAAACTTTAACAATCGTTCAATTTATGTTTTGTAGGTATCGAAAACTAATTCAAAATAATAATAGAACAGAAAGAATAACGCTTACCATCTGAACTGAACCAAAGTTAATAGTGCTTCGAAATTATTAGTATTTGTGATAATTAGTTACATTACATGGTTGCTCGTTTTGTTCCTTTAACATAAATGAAAATATTTTTACAATATCCATCAAAAATCACTATCCAAAATCTACACAAAAGCTTTGCAGACTTTTCAGTGTAGACACTGAAAAGTCTGCCGCTTGGGAACATGTATATTTTCGCTGCGCTGAATATTTTTTTTGTAAAAAAAGGAATTAAAGATTTTGTAACTACTTGTAAGTTAAAAAATCTTTTCATATCAGTATGACGGCATGCAACAATTGAATTTAGTTTTTTTGCCGAATCATGATTAATAGCATATTTCGTAAATTTTACTAAACAAAAAATACAAAATCTGATATCGTCAAACCTGTTCCTTAATCCGTATAGTACTTTCTAGATATTTTGTAAAATGAAATTAACATGAAACCGTTAATTATGGAATATTTGTTAAAACGCATTCGATCATTAATTCATAATAATCCAAAACTAGATAAAATTAAAGCCAACTAAATTTAAAAAACATTCGCATTTCGCCTTCCTCATTCTATACTATTTTCAGTCACACTTTGTGATAATTAATATCAAGATATGCTAATTTTAAAGTATAGCGAAACATTAATCTAGTAAGGATAATAAATAATAAGAATACTCATATTTTGTGGAATAATATTTAATTTTTATTTAACCTATCTTATTAAGAAGTTAAAATTTTAATAAAACTAAAAAACGTCAAGAAAACGCAAACACAGCTAATAAAAATATATTTTACGATAAAATAATTGTGATTAAGTAATTAACAGTAATATCTAAATAATCGGCACTTCGTGTATGACAGGCGAAAGGAATCACGAACATAATTTTATTTACTCCAGCGGGTGCTATCTTCGTCAGCGATACTCAACCTACTATTTTCTGGGGCCGCAACAATACGGGCGCACCTATCCATATGCTAAGTAATACTCTTTATACGTGAGATCTGAAAGACTGACACCTCAGCGGGCCGAAGGTTGAGTATCGCTGCGTCTAGAGACGTCATAGTCTATCGAACCATTTGACGAAGAAGGGAGCTCACTTTTTCTTCAAGCTCCAGAGCGGGTCGAGGAAGTTGAGTGGGTCCTTCATGTCTCCGCTTTTCAACCCTGGCGATTGTTTCATTTCCTCGAAGGATTCGCGGGAGAACTTGGTGGGTTTCTGGCCGGCGGTGGAAGGGTTCGAAGTGGGGGTGACGGGGGGAAGTACCGCCGCGCCTGATGGGAGAGACACCGCTTCGCCGTTGAACATTGTTGTACCTTTGGGAAGAGAGAAAATTTTAAGAATGATGTCAAGAGTATTAGCCGTACTTATATGGTATTTAACATTATTACAACTCATGTTTAGAAGTGGACATTCGACTTAAAATGATAAGCTCGCCTATTTTTGGTCATGGGAAGTACTAAATGATTAGTCAAGTTCATGTTTCTCTTTATCAGTATAAGCTTAGATAACAGTGACTTATGCAGATTAATTCACTGTCAATAGCGATCATTATAAAATATAATTTAGCTTAGGATTTCTATTTACAAAAAATTACATTATCTAATTAAATATTTTGTAGTTACTTATAACTATTGTTAATTATGATATCATTTACGTCAATGAGTTTTAATAAGGACGTAGAAAGCAGATTAAGATATAATTAGGGTTGGGCATTAAAGTACCAAAATAACCCAAAATAGTGGATTAACCGTTTATATCAGACAATTAAGAGATTTTTATCTTGTATTTTTACTATGACATGCACTTAAATCGAGATAATTCAAGTCTTCAGAATTTGATAAAGTTGGCAGCAAAACACCATGATACGTAGGAAATTGAGACGCAAATTAAGATTTATTTCGTAAAAGTATACTAGATAAGATGATAAATATTCAGCAAAAAAAATTTACTTCACGATTTTGTTATTATTATTTCCATTGTTCCACATTAGATCCCAGAATTCCATGTTAGTTTTTAAACATAGTTCGCAGTTAACTTACCGGAACAGAGAACTCCTTGGACATAAAACAATGCAGTTCTGTAGGCGTCGGCCAAATATTTGGTGTCTTCCAACACGTTGCTCCTATGTGTGTACAAGTTCATACACCCGGCGTCTAACATATCTGTGAATAGTATAGATTTATTAGAAAGATGACTTAAAAAAAAAACTTCATGTAAATGAAGTATGATTTACATACACAAATTGAATATACCGGGATCATCACATAGATGTTGAATGTGTCAAAGGAAAGTCCCAATTCCTGATCGTGTACCTATTCGTCAGTCATAAATCCCGGGAAAACCAATATGTATCTTGTGTCAGTAATGAGTATAGGCTTCTCTGCGGCCAACTACTTATCGTATTTGAGAATTCCTTAAATAACGAATTATTTGAATCTAAATAATTTGATGACTTTTAAAAATATCTTGTAAGCCCGTGACAGCGACACCTGACAGATCATTTGGAGAAAACTCGGGAAGTATTTAGGAAAGCGAGTTTCACGCACCGCTCATCTGGTTGCTCAGTCTGCCGTCGTACGTCTGGCTGAGCAGTTGTCTGCCTGCAGTACTAGCTACTCACCACACAGCTGCATCTGCCCCGCTCGCACTTGGCACATGAGCATCAGCAGCAGAGCGAGCACGCAGCTGCGGCCCGCCCCTGCCGCGTCCTGCACCCACGCGCCGCACAGCTGGTTGCTCAGTCTGCCGTCGTACGTCTGGCTGAGCAGTTGTCTGCCTGCAGTACTAGCTACTCACCACACAGCTGCATCTGCCCCGCTCGCACTTGGCACATGAGCATCAGCAGCAGAGCGAGCACGCAGCTGCGGCCCGCCCCCGCCGCGTCCTGCACCCACGCGCCGCACAGCTGGTTGCTCAGTCTGCCGTCGTACGTCTGGCTGAGCAGTTTGTCTGCTAGGAGTACCAGGGGGGAGCAGACGATCCTGTACGAATTAAGGAATTTGTTATTTTATAGTTTTTTGACAGATAGGATAGCCTAAGGCCCAAGTCACACCGGAATAGCAGCGGCATACGTCCTAAATGCTGTCATGTGGACAAACACCCAACATCATTGTCTTTTGAGCCTCTGGCTGTTTAATAGGTGTGTCAAGTGGTTGCCCCTGCAAATATCTTCAATTCAATGCTAAAGAGCATCAAATTGTCAAGCTTGGCAAGGCAAGGCACTGTATAAGCTTGATTACTATTTCTAAGGTGAAATAAAGCATTAGATGTTATGTCTTTCTTATCATTTAATTCTTTAATCCTGTACCTGTTTCACATTTGATTACTCGTCATAATAGTCAATTAAGTGATTGTGTGCCAAAGAAACATAGCACAACTTATTAATTACGAAAATAAAACAATAAATAACATCGGTAATATATTACAGTTAATTTGATGGCAGACTCTACAGCGATTGGACGCTATGCGAAATTAAATTTCAATCAATAATAAAAAATCCGCAATAATCATTAATTAAATCAAATAACTGTCTCAGAAGCTACTCGATTTATTTAGTAATTAAGGCTTATGGTACACTAAAAGCATTAGGTAGGTAATTACAGTAATCAAGTCGATAACCGCCTTATAACGGTAAGGCCCTGAACACACGCAAACTGAAGGTGACTCATGGTTCAAAATATTGAGCAAAATATTATAGTACGTTGATCAGTTGCGTGAGATATGTATTTGAAACTTTATGTAAAAGAAATAGGGTGTAATATTGCACAGTAGTTTTAAAGCTACGTTTGAAATCTAGATCTATGGATAGATGGATATGGATTGGGCACCATCTTTGTACACCTTTACAGGTTTCTTTGCAGTCATTTGGGAGACTTTTATATGCCTTTTGACTATTTTTTATTATTAGAAGCTTATTCATTGAAACTTTGATAATTTTTGCAAAGTTTTCTTTTTTTTTCTGTAACTAATGATACGGTTAGAATTTAGCAAGTATACATATAGCCTACTAGACATATTAAAAAATAAAATGACATAGCATACGTGTACTTACTTGGCAGGAAACACATTAATCTGATAATGTGTGACATTCAACACAGTTTTCCCGGTAGCCACGGTGAGTTTCCTCTCTGTCCAGTGCACGGTACACGTCACTTCATCTAGGAGAACTTTTAGACCATCTGACAGGTCCAAGCTCTGTCCTTTTGCAGTTGGCCAGTAGGTCTTGCCTTGCATCTGGTGGTAAAAAAATCATGGTCTATCAGTACGTACTAAATAGAATGAAGTTAGTTGCGAGCCGCTTATAAGTTTAGCGAAAAATATAGAATAAGCCCGGCGAATATTATTGCCTTTCTTTTAGTTTTTTGTTAGGTTATATTTGTGTTATATTTCTGCGTAGTCGATTTTTTTATGTTATTGAAGTCAATCTTGAACTATATTTTATGAATCATAATAAAAGTGACTACTGCGTACTTTGATCTAGTATTCATTAGCATAGAAATTAGTATGGTCAATATTATGACAAGTTTATTTATAGAGTATGATGTTTAACTCAAAATATGTTTAATATCAATTAAGATAATTTTGTGGTAAATCCACAAAAACTATAGGTTACCTCAATTTCACTCAGCAGGCACACGATGCAACTTATTTTATTTTCTAAGACCGCTTTCCAGAACACGGTATATTCAGACTCGCTGGGGTTCTTCGAGATCACTAGAGGAATGCACCATGATGCTAGTTGCTGTAACAAACATAATACATAGTATTTAATTACTAGCTTCCGCCCGCAGTTTTACCCGCGTACCGAGGAAACAACGTCCCGCACATGGGTAAAATTTTGGAAAATTCACTTATGCATGTGATCGGTGAAGGGGAGTGACGGACTCTGGCCGGCTAAAAACCCACCTAGTGTAGCCTTGAGTCTTGTTTTATCTATGACCGGTCTTATATCGCTAATAGACCCTACACTACTTTCTTAAGTTTTGTATGGCTTTTTTTAAGATTTCACGTACCCGGATATGAATAATGAGTGTGAGTGAACCATATTTACGCATTTATCATATGATCAATATTAAAGTAACGATGAGTCACCTTATTTGAATATCCACAAATTAATAAGATACTGTACCAAAAGTTATAAACAAAGATACAAAATTGCGGAAACTGGAACTATCTACATAATATGATGTTTTAAAAACATGATTATACCCGTTTTGGAGATGGGCCTCTTATTTAATATATCACATATATTCAGTTTATATTGAGATCGATATCCACTTTTCATAAAGAAGAACTAGTTTGCCTTGTTATTGTAAAACTTAATTAGAATTAGGGTATTAACATAATTAGAACATAACACATTTTACACGTTTTGATGATGAATAAATTTTGCTATCGTCAATTATGGATATACTTATCTGAGTTTTCATCAAAACTTTAAAACCTTAGCCTTTTTTTCGTAACACCATACCATTTTGCTACTTATGAGGAGATATTTTATATAAGAAATCAACATTGAGCATAGTTTGGTCACAGAACATGAAACATCAATATACAATCAAAGTGTTCGTTTGTATTGTTTGGAAGTATCAATCTAGTGGAAAGTGTACCCCTTTACTGTCCCCATCAAATGTCGTCATAGCCAAAAAACTTCCACTGCCGCCTCCCAAGCAGGGGGGATTTGCCCATACTCATCGCACTGGACAAGTGGGTGGCAAGCGTGTTGGTGAGTGATTAAATATAATCTTACCTTATAATACGAAGCGTTGATAAACGCGTCAGGGTCAGACTTGAGCGTCAGACGCGAGTCGTCATAAGGCACTACTTCTGTCACTATGTTGCCGTTTGTATGCTGCATGGCGATGGTCTTGCTTCGCGTCATATTCTGCTTCGTCTAAAATATACAAATGTATTATATTCTTGGAAGGGTGAAGGAGTATTCCCAAGCTTGTAAATGTGATTTAAACATGTGTGGAAAAGCATAACTCCCTTTATTTCGTCAATCAAAACATGTATATCAATTCGTAAGACTCATCGTAACGTATCGGTTATGTCTGCAACCGTAGTGATATCAAATTATATATTTCAGAGTAAGTAGGAATCAAACTTCAGAATACTATAAAGGTTCATGTCAAAATGATAGGGACTAATGTAACTTTCTATGTTAGGTTGTTAAAGATATGTAATTTTAAAAAAATAAGCAATATAACATTCACAAATGGTGATTTTCCCTATGAACAGAAAGAAATGTAGCAAAAAAATCAATCTTTAAGAAAAATTAAAAACCTCAAATACTTACCTGAAAATCTTGGAAATTCTTCCATTTGGAGTCCAGTACCGTCAACCCACAAGGCATTTTGTTAGTCAATGAATCTGTCAATTTCTGTAGATTCTTCACTTCTTGAGTGAACTGGTTCAACAAACTCGGATCGGAGAATAAATCTCTCTTTGCAGGGCGTTCAATTACTTCTTCCTTTACTGGAACCTTTTTCACAGGTTCTACTCTAGGTGCCATAGGTTTTCTTATAGCACTTTCAGATATTTGGGGCACCTTAATTTCAGGCATAAGCGGAGTTTGTTCTACTGAAAAGTCGATCTCCGATAGCAAGTCAAACGCAGTCAGCTCAGGTTTGACCTGTGGTTTAGTGTCGGTCGGAACTGTTTCTGGAACTTTCTGCTCTACGGAAGAACTTTGTTCTACACTCGGAGTATTTTGTTCTACACTTGGAGTACTCTGTTCTACATATGGAGTACTTTGCTCTACATTTGAAGTGCTTTGATTGTCTACATTAGGATAAGTCTCAAATTTTGGCTCAACATTGTCACTCGGTGCCGTCACTGCAATGGCGAATGAAATTCCATTTTACTTTAAATGCGTTTATTGACAAATAATTACAATATTTTTGGTACAAATTATTCATAAAATCTTACCTGGACCGCTATTAAACGTGACGTGATGGTCCTGTGGGGTCGGCACAGTCGGCACGTAGCCCTGCTGGTTCGCGTTCACTACGTAGTTGTTGGGAACTGTCTGCTGCGCTGTTTGCGCGTCGTTCACTGGTGACGTCACGCTCTGGTAGCCGTACGTGTTATTATAGTACATCTGGTTATTAACTCCTTGTTCTGCGGGCATTTGCGGCACTATCTGCGAGTTGTCAGTCGGCGACTGCACAGTCTCACAAGTCCCCACATTCCCCGCGCTCGTGTAAATCGCTGGCTGCTGCCAGTTTTGATCTTTCTCCGCCGGCTGATAATTCACATTCTCTTGTACAGTATTATCGTACGTATAAGAGTTTTGCGAGCCGAAATTATACTCGTAGGTTCCCGTTGTCGAGTTGAAATTATAACCCGGATGATTTTGGTAGGACTGTGAGAAGTTCGTGTTTGTTTGGTCGGTGTAACCGTACGTGCTGGTCGGGTTATATGTCTGGGGTTGGTTGGAGTAGCCAGGAACATTGGAGCCGTAGTTTTGGTAGGACGGCTGGAAGCTCAAGCTGGATAGGGCTTCGCCCTTCGCGTGGGACTTTATCGGTTTGTCTATAGCGTCTAACTGAGACAGAGCTGGGTTATAGTTGTCCATTTCTGAAGTGAAGGAGTATGGGAGACTGTTGGAGTTCGCTATGCTTGAGGTTGTAGAAGTGTTGGCATTAGTGTATGTGTATCCTTGGGAAGTCGAGGCGAAGGTAGTGGCATAGTTGTAAGAAGGGTCAGCAGCCGAGAACGTTGGCACTTGCTGACTGTACTGCGTCGACTCGTTACTGTACGGGTAGTTCAACGTACTGTAGTCAGAATTCATCTGGGAAGGCGCTAAGCTCGTGTTGGAATTCTGAGGAGCACTGGTATAGGCGGCCGAGCCAGGAGTCGATACATTTGGGTACTGCACACTATAGAAAGTCTGCGAATAATCTGCTCCAAAATCTTGGGGATTTTCGTGTTTAGGCCCCGAAACATGCATTTGTGCGAAATTCGCGATCATGTCCGTCTGATTCGCAGAACTGTAGGCAGATACGGACGACATAGAAGACTCAGGAATTGGTCCCATCTGGTTCATGTATGGTTCGTAGCTCTGATTAGGATTTACATTGATTTGATTTAGATTTACGTTGACTTGGTTCTGATTCACATTCATTTGGTTTGGATTCACGTTAACTTGGTTCGGATTCACATTGATTTGGTTTGGAATGTTTGGATTCACGTTTACTTGATTGGGATTCATGCTCACTTGATTCAGATTCATGCCAACTTGGTTCGGATTCATACTGACTTGGTTCGGATTCATGCTAACTTGGTTTGGATTCATTCCACCCTGGTTTGGATTCACATTTCCTTGGTTTGGATTGACATTTCCTTGGTTCGGATTCATATTGACCTGGTTCGGAACCACATTAGAAAAGTTCTGTGAGTCAGTAACAACAGTAGCATTATTTTGAGCGCCATAAGAATTGGCGTAGTAAGGATTAGAATATATTTGCTGTTCTGAAGTATTTGTTGAAAACTGTTGCGGAGTATACGTAGAGTACCCGTAACTCAGGTCTTCGTGAGAAGGTTTTTCGTAAGTTTTGCTGGTATTTGGGAATAGGTAGTTGGATGGGATGGCGTACGGTTCGGAATCGGATGGACCGTATAAGTACCGGTCGTACGGACTGGGGACGGCTTGTACCGGAGGCATTACCACGCCATCCGGCAACTGCGTCTGATTTATGTCCGTTGCTGTAACAAATATTATTTATTGGAGTTTTAAAAAGCCCTTAACTGTTAGCCATGTTTATAGCGATATTAATTATAATTATATAATGTTATTTATTTGTATTAGGGATAAAAAGGTCACAATTAATATGCTTACCTTCTGATCCAACGGGTGTCGGACGCACAGAAGTAGGGTATATGCCTTCAGGATAATATGAGTCCAAAGGAATTGGCTCCACGGGAGCTGCAACATAAGAACACGAACTTGTTTACTTACCGGAGGATGTTAACAATTTGAATGCTTATGTTTTCTTTGCGAAAAATGTTACGCAAATAGAACTTTGTTATAAATAGTGACAGATTGCTGTCTCATCGGACTTTGAATATGAGGGAAAAGGGGGTATATCTGCATCTGCCCATATGCTTATTGTCCTTAAATGTGCTGGCAATTGGCAATCAGTGTGTTCAACATTTTTACCATAAGACGTACAACTGCATAGTTAGATATGTCAAATCGAGCTGTCAAACCCAACTGGATTTCCTCGAAGCTTGAACAATTCAATGCGCTGAGCAGTTGACTGGCTATTTCTACTAATTTCACTGGTTCTGATCTTACCTTGCGGCGCCATACCGCGGTTCCTATTCTTCATATACGGTAAGTAGTCCTTCAGCTTGCGTGGTCCGCCTCCGGCCGCCAGTGAGGGGGGCAGCTGGCTCACTATGGCACTCGCCTCTGCTTGTTTGGCGGGCGGGGGACTGGCTGCCGCTGTGGGGGTTGGGGTACTTGCTGTGAAGGAGAGATTGAGTTTAGTTTTTGATTGTGTAAACGATTTTATGTAAGCTGACTCAGTTAGATTCTATTCGCGGGATTATACGAAAGAGTTACCGCGGCCCTGGTACACAAAAGGGCTCAAAAAGAAACATGATGGATGAACACGAAAGAGTACATGCATGTAGTAACGTTTTGTTATCGTGCTAAAGCACAAATCATAATTTTTCCTTCAGTGCAGAGTGTAAAGTGGAAGTCAGTTGCTCGTAGTTCGCCTATGTTGCAGCCTCTCATCTGTGGCACCCAAGTAAGAGTTTTGAGCATCTTTTCACAATGTTTTAGTTACTTGCCGATGCTGGCCTTTCATATAACGTCACGTCAAGCCAGTAGACAACAGTTGAGATGAAAAATTGTGTTTGTTTTTTTTAAATAAAGTTCTTATTTATTATTTAGTACACTTACCTTTCCCCTGTTGCTTGGCGAGGAGCTGCGCCCTCTCCTCGCGCTGCACCTGGCACGTGCTGCGCAGCCGCGTCAGCAGTTGCGACACGTTGTGTGACAGCTTCGCGTAGAACTCCAAACCCTTCTGGGACTTGCCCAGCAGTTCTTCGTATGTGTCGTATGATGTGATTAGGGCTGGGAGAAAAAAAAAACATAAATATTTATATTTTGAATTTTCATGAGTTTGGTATACAACATGTAACGTAATTAACGCACACCCTCAAACACCCCAATTAGAATATTATGTTATAATCATAATACATACACTGAATTTTTAATATAACATGTATATGCATTGTTATTTACTAAATTAGTTATACCAATTTTTGGAGAACTTTTTGGTCATACTACTACGCACGCAAATATCGCGCCGCGCGCCGCTCGACTCGACACAACATAACGAAACTACGGAAAAAGCCGACAATACACGAAGTCTTCGTACTTTGAGTTACGGTCTATTTGAATTTGTTTTGACTGTACAGGGTTAATATGACAATAATTTCCGTAGTTTTAATTATTTTTGGGATAAAAAATTACCTATATTAAAAATTATATAAATCGATTCAGTAAACGATTCTGAACAAACTAATTTCAGGATGTGCGTTAATTGAGTTACAAGTTGTATAATTGAAGAACATAACGGTGTAAATAGGAATAGTAACGGAGTAATATTACATAGTACATCATTGAGTACAAAAGAGATGACTTAATTGAGCACCTAAGCAAGTACATAGTGGCAGAACATAACTGATTACATACGGTGTAGACGCACTTCGGACTTTAACCATAACCAACACACAAATAATACAATCAAACATAAAACTTAACACATAGCACATAAGGTTGAATTTCCTATCATATTCCTTACCGTTTATAAGCCCTTCTCGTTTCCTCAGCACGTCTGACAGCAAACGTCTGGAGTCGCCATAAGACGCGTAGACTGAAGTCAGTTTGTTTATTATGTTCTCTTGAGCCGCTAGATTCGCTTCGATGATTTGTATCTATAACAAGTATGGTATGTAAGGGCAAAATCTTCTGGGTACAAAAGGAGAGTCAATAAATGACCCCTTCAAAATTTGGGGAAATGTAAAACAGCGGAGAAAATATTTGAAGTTTAACTGTTACAGCCTTTTTATCGTCCCACTGCTGGGCACAGGCCTCCTCTCACATGGAGAAGGATAAGAATGAATGAAGATGAAGTTTAAGTTAACTTTAAAATAATAATAAAGTTTATTGATCGCACATTGAATCAATTGTTCGAAAAAAAAAAAAAAACTAGAAAACAATATCGGGCAGGAGTCTTCAACAGGATCCGGACTGAAACAGGGGCCGGACAGAATGATACATATTCATATTATTTATTTGCGTTCCACAATGTATAGGAACGTGGTTAAGTTTCAATCAGTAACTTTCGGTTCTTTAAGTCAATTTCTAAACCTAAAAATAATAACAAAAATTCACGATACTAACCGTAGGGTTATGTTTCTTCAACTCCTGCTTAAATATCTCCTCTTTAGGCTCGTTATTCCTCGCCAACAACTGCGAGGTGATATCGTCGTTGGTGACCGCCTCTCTTAACTGTTGTACGAGAGAGTCGCGTTGTGTTTGCATCTCGCGGACCTTGCCGACCACGCGACGCATCTCCGTCATAGTTTCACGGTCTAGACCTACTGTGGGATAGAGGAAATTATTTTTAGTTATAAAAAACAAACTAGTCAAAAAACAAATATTTAATAGAAGTATCATCGATCAAAAATAGCCTTGGGGGGATAGTGTAGGAAAAAATATTCGAATTTATGACCCCAATTTTGGAAGTTCGTTATAGGTTAGCAGCCATAATCAGTCAAAAGATGATAATAGAAAGGACCATTGCCAAAATATTAACAGCAGACGCAAGTTGGCGATGTGTAGCGTCATCGCCTTGTGTAGCACCTGGTTGCTCTCGTGTATGTAATGTATGTAAACAGTTGTAATGTCTCACCAATATTATCGATGCTGGGTATCTTGCACTGCAGCACGTCTAGCGGCTGAGCCAGCAGACGCAAGTTGGCGATGTGTAGCGTCATCGCCTTGTGTAGCACCTGGTTGCTCTCGTGTATGTAATGTATGTAAACAGTTGTAATGTCTCACCAATATTATCGATGCTGGGTATCTTGCACTGCAGCACGTCTAGCGGCTGAGCCAGCAGACGCAAGTTGGCGATGTGTAGCGTCATCGCCTTGTGTAGCACCTGGTTGCTCTCGTGTATGTAATGTATGTAAACAGTTGTAATGTCTCACCAATATTATCGATGCTGGGTATCTTGCACTGCAGCACGTCTAGCGGCTGAGCCAGCAGACGCAAGTTGGCGATGTGTAGCGTCATCGCCTTGTGTAGCACCTGGTTGCTCTCGTTGGTTCGCGCATGAGCTTCCTCGTACTTGTGGAACTCGCGGGACAGTTCGGTTTGTACTATGGAGGGGGGACGCGGTCCCATGATTTTTTGGTATTCCTTTTCTTTTGTTGTCTCATCCTGTAGAAAATAAGCATTATTTATGCAAATACTAAAATTAGCTTACGCAACAGGGTATGGCTGGCATTGCATAAAGGTATAATATGATAATTTTGGTAGTACCTGTATAATTTCCTTGATCTCAGCCAAAGACTCTTCAACATCGCTGATGATTTCAGCAAGATTGTTCATGGAGTCAACAAGCGTCTGAATAATCTCAGTTTTGGCATTCATTGCGGCACATCTATCTACAATCTCTTGCGGTACTCTGAAAAGCGCATGACATGGTAATAAAGGTACGCGTGTTAGAAACGTCAAAGAAAACGTTATATTGCTGACCAGATGATATATGTATTGACAAAATATATCAACGGTTTATATTGACAAAAAAATCAAAGAAGAATATTAGGGCTGTGTCTAATTAGTGGTATTTTAAATACATTTTAAAGCGAAAACAAGTCACCTCCAAGAAATATGGTCCTATGAGGTATGAGAAAGAATTGGTGGTTGAACTTTTCCTATAACAATTTCACTACTGTTAACTCACTTAATCGTAGAATATGCAATTATAACACCTATATTTACTGCAATAAGACTCACTTCTGATCAGACTCAATGACATCCAGCTGGTCTAACTGCAGCGAGGACATGAACTCAGTCAACTCCGTATTCTTGGCCTCCACCAGGCCGACGATGTGACGTAACATCTGAGCTTTCTCCTCTGAATACACGGATGACGCCTCGTGAGCCATCATCGGAACTAGGCGGGAGAATACGTCGGTGCCTGATACCTGAGGATTTTTTTAGGGTTATTAATAAAAAGGGGTAAAGTGGTTGAATAAAAGTTCTGAGAAAACAGTTCTCTTTTGTTAATTTTATCTACGGCAAGTGCTGATTTATCCGTCAGAATGGTTAATTCTGATTAATTTATTTTGAAATTTTTAAAATAGCAATATCACTGGTGTTCATGAATAACTATGTAACTAAAATGAGCGCAGAAAACAATTCCATAACATAAATATCATAAAAATAATGATAGGAAAATTGTTGCATGAGTTATTTTTATACAATAAATGGGTATTGTTTGAGATACATTTTGACTTCCTTGTCTGAATAGCAATCTAGTATATTACAAAAGCCACTCTCAGTACCCTCTAACACTCAGGGACCAAAAAAGACAAAAACAATTTGTTCTAAACAAGCTTAAGTTGCTATTCCGACATTGGCATAAATTGCGCAAGAGTGGCAACCAACCGCTTGCGATAAACGCCTGTCGAAAGGGTGCCTTTCAAATGAAGGTAGGATTTCCCAAGTAATTGAACTTACCTCAGGATCATTAAAGTTAATCGGCAACGCCTTCACCAGACAAACAGGCTTCATATCCGAAAGAACATCTTTCTCCGGTACTTCTTCATGATAAATGAACTCATTTTCATTCTTGGCCGCTTTCCTTTTCCCTTCCACCACGTCGTTGGTGAAGGTGAGAGCTTCTTGAACTACTTGGGCTGGTTCTATGTTCTTGGTCAGTTTCCTGGCTTCAGCCAACCGTTCGACTGCGTGTTGGTAGAAGGCTACACGTTCGCCCATCTTCTGTTGTTCTTCTGCGTGCATGCCTGTGAGG
The DNA here is from genome assembly GCF_022581195.2 of Helicoverpa zea. Lineage (NCBI taxonomy): Eukaryota > Metazoa > Arthropoda > Insecta > Lepidoptera > Noctuidae > Helicoverpa > Helicoverpa zea. The sequence continues at coordinate 12,534,546 of NC_061454.1, forward strand.
AAAATATATTTTATAAAGATAAACATGACTCAAATAAACAAACCGAAAAGGTAGAATTAAGTTGAAGGATCGTAGATATTTCAATGTTAATAGCCTCCGTCATAGTGAACAATATGGCTTTACAAAAGGTCGTTCAACAACAGATGCTGGTGTAGCTCTTTTAAAACACATTTTTAATGCGTGGGAAACAACTCAGAATGCCATTGGAGTATTCTGTGATCTCTCCAAAGCATTCGATTGTGTGTACCACGATACGCTTCTACGTAAATTACGTTATTACGGAGTCCAAAATGAAGCTCTTAGCGTAATAGAATCATATTTAAATAACAGAGTGCAATGCGTAGATGTCAATGGCGTCAAATCATCAGGTTTATCAGTACAATTAGGTGTGCCACAGGGCTCAATATTAGGTCCGTTCTTATTCCTGGTATATATTAATGATGTGACGTTGTACTGTTTGCAGATGACACTTCACTTATTTTTAAAGTCGACAGAAATAGGGATCAATTTAACGACGTAAACAGTGCACTTTCGTTGGTTACACACTGGTTTAGTACTAATAACTTGGTCTTAAATGCGAAGAAAACAAAATGCCTTAAATTTACTCTACCGAACGTGAAAAACCTAGGCCCGAATATTATATTAAGTAACGAGGTTCTAGAAACTGTCGAATCCACAGTATTTCTTGGTATATCAGTCGATAGCAGACTTCAGTGGGGCTCGCATATAGCTAGCCTCGCGGGAAGGCTTAGCTCAGCTGCGTACGCCGTCAGAAAAGTAAGACAATTCAGTGACGTAGAAACAGCTCGAGTAGTCTATTTTAGCTACTTTCACAGCGTTATGTCCTACGGTATTTTTCTGTGGGGCAAAGCTGCTGATATTCAAAACATATTTATATTACAAAAACGAGCTGTTCGTGCGATATAGCGGTTAGGTTGTAGACATTCGCTAAAAGAGCTCTTTAAAGAAATAGGCATTCTTACTGTGGCATCACAATTTATCTATGCCAATATACTTTACATTAGGCAAAATATTCATTTGTACACCAAAAAAAGCGATGTTCACAGTATTAACACTAGAAACAAGCACAAACTGTGTGTACCCACTCACAGACTTCATAAGGTTCATGGATCATTTTTGGGGCTCGGTATCCGCTTTTACAATAAACTACCTCTAACTTTACTACAATTACCGTTTCATGCATTTAAATTACAAGTAAAGTCAATTCTTTCAAAGAAGGCTTATTATAGCATTAATGATTATTTAAATGATAGGAATAGTTGGTCGCTAAGTTGAACGCAAGGCAGCTCATTCTTGTTATCACTATAACTAAATTATTAACTTGTATGTCACTACCAGACCTCGGGACTACAGAGTCCCGGATTTTTGGGAGGCGAACGTGGGGCCGAAGCCAACACGCTGAAGCCCTTTTGAGACAACTTTAATGAAATGGTGACACAAAACCGACGATTATCCCTGTATACACTATAGAAATGTACCCAAGGACAATCCTCGGTTCTGTGCTAAACTATTGCTAACTATGGATGAAAACTACTTGGGCTATTGTGATGGGATGCTAATGGACTAGGAATGGGAAACTACGGGAACTATGGCACCTGCCGATGACAATGTATTAAATACATGTAAAAATGGCAGGTGGAGACTCGCCAACTCACTTACTGGGCCCCCGGGAATCAGTCGCTAAATCGCAACAAGAGGGCAACAGGGACATGAGCGGCTGAAGGGTGAGGATACCTCGGCGGACTTTAAACGCAGATCACGCGCTCCCTGTGGGTCCAGCATCACCGGCCCACTCGCCACTTACCACGAGGCACCTATCCTCCGAGCGGGCTGCTAACCCTACTCTAGCGACTCCACTCTGACCGGCCGATGAAGGCAAGCCAAGAGGCGGGAGACCTATCCCCCGTCATGCTTCACTCCGGCAGGCCGGAGATGGGGGACAGTATACTCTCCCTGGAGCACTCGGATATATAGCCCCGCGGGTTATTAACTTATTATTATTTTTTTTACAGTGATTGCCATTACTTCAGACATTAATTCTGATTTTTTTTTTTTATTTACTTTGGGAACTTGTGTTAAATTTTGCTTAGCGTTGTTGCTTTATGGCTTGCTAGTACTGCAGTACTTCTTAAATGTTCTACTTTTGTTGAATAGCTGCAAGCACGTCATGCTCCCTTAGACGGTATGGCCAGCGGTAACGTTGGGGGTCGGGTTGTCCCCTTCCCTCAAAAATGTGCGAAGGGGGCGATGGCTGATCCTCGCGTTATACTCGTGAACGGGTGCTGCTGGCGGTACCAGGTCGTGTTGGTGGCTATTGACACTATTAATAATAGTATGATGTTCTATTAGCTTTTTTTGGAGAAAATAATAATACTGTAGTCCTAGCAGGTACACCTTGTTTGTGTTGTACAGCTATAACATAACCATCTGCGCATGTGGGTGGGCACGCCGATTTTATGCTTATATTAAAAATACATTTTTATTTTATTAACAGGAGGCTTTAGATACACTAACTGCCACACTCAGAGTCGTTTAATGGTTACTTAAGTCACTCCTTAGTGACGAAATGTCATACAAATCCTTCACTAAGGAATGGCTTAAGTAACCATTAAATGTCTCTGAGTGGGGAGGTTAATAGACTATAAGTAATGCTTGAGTACTTAGTCTTTATGGGTATAAATCTGTGTGCTAGCCTACTTGTGTTTGTATTGTTTTTTTCTTTCCTAATTTTATATAATGGTTATCATGTAATAATGATATTTTGATTTGACTTGTTTTGTATACATTCTGGTTCTTCAAACCTTACAAACAGACATGTGTTGCTGGGGAGTTTGTTTTGCCACTTCTTCTTCCCAGCAAAAGCACATAGGAAGTGGTGAAGGGCGGGCGTTTTGGGGGCTGTCTTTTGTTTTTGACGTTCGAAAAGTGCTGATTTATCTAATTTGAATAAACGATTTTGAGTTTGAGTAGGTAAGAGACTTTTTTATAGAACCCTAATCAAGCGTCGTTTAACTGAGGAGGTCGTTATCCGATCGACGGCTTTGAAGATATGAGGTAATAAGGAAATTAACTTGAAAACTTAACAAACTTAAAAAAACAAAAAAACTTAAAAAAGTCGTGGTGGCCTAGTGGGTAAAGGACCAATCTCTCAAGTATGAGGGCGCGGGTTCGATCCCAGGTCAGGCAAGTACCAATGCAACTTTTCTAAGTCTGTATGTACTTTCTAAGTATATCTTAGACACCATTGGCTGTGTTTCGGATGGCACGTTAAACTGTAGGTCCCGGCTGTCATTGAACATCCTTGGCAGTCGTTACGGGTAGTCAGAAGCCAGTAAGTCTGACCCCAGTCTAACCAAGGGGTATCGGGTTGCCCGGGTAACTGGGTTGAGGAGGTCAGATAGGCAGTCGCTTCTTGTAAAGCACTGGTACTCAGCTGAATCCGGTTAGACTGGAAGCCGACCCCAACATGATTGGGAAAAAGGCTCGGAGGATGAAGGAAATTAACTTGAATACATACGTAAGTATAGTTATCTTATCGGCACGGATATTGAGCCCTGACCTTCACCTGCGCAGAAGCGATTTATTGGTTTATTGCCTTATGTCAACAGTGCGCAAAGCGATCCCCACTCTTCCGCCGAGAGCCCAATATCCGTGCCAGTAACTTTACAAGTGGAAAATCAAAAACTTCTTCGCAGTCAGGTGAAACACGTGATTTAGTAAGATAATTATGGTATTAACTATCATAGTGTTAGTTTGTAATGTTCCTAACTTATTAAAAGTGTAGTATCAAAAGTTCAAGTTCAAGTATCAAAGGCGAAGTTATCAAAAGTGGCCCTTCCCGATTGCTAAGGGCCAGCCACTTTACCCGTAAGGTTGCCTAAAAGCAGGCACTGTTTTTTTTCTCAGGAAATGAATAAAATCTTACTAAGAATAAAATGGTCTGATAGTGCTATACTAAGTTTCAAATTGGTAAATAGACACGCCTCAATGGTCACATTGAATATAGACGAATTTCGGTCCCTGTCGCTATTGCATAATCTTGACGCCACTGATCTTTCTTATTTAACCCAATTTTATTTAGCTAGAAGTGTTTATTTCAGGAACTAATGGACTGATGTTAAGACTTTATTCAGTGTTTGTTACGGCCATTTACCGAGGAAGGCTACGAACTACTTTTACAGATGCATATTGTGTACAACATATTTTCCTGTCACAGAACGAAAGAAATATTTCAGAAAGGATCATCATTGTGAATGCCAATCGCAGTTCATATATTTATTTGTTTACAGTCAATGAGCACGGCCGAGTACTTGTTGTGTCATTTCTCGAGAACAATGACCATCAACAGTGACATTCATTGAATGGGCTAAAGTACGTTTTTAAATTAATACGCCTTTTGTTTGACTAGAATTATGAAGTTAATAAATTACGTCAAAAAATGCACTATGGTTAATTTTGTGCTTTGGATAATTCAGATATTATATTGATTGCATCACATTTCAATTAGAAAACTTTATTAACTTCTTCATTTTGGGTGCGTCTACTTGGTGCAGGTAGCTGGAGTAAGTTAACAGGCGCAAGTGACAAGAGCATGGGGGGGATGCTGAGATACATGCGCGAGTAGCTGGCCCCGCACGATTTTATAATGCATGTAACGGTTCCATACCATCTACAAGGAGAAATGACGTACCTACCTGATTACTCTAGGAAATTACCTATTATACTTACAGTCTTACTTATAAACGTGAATTAAATAATAAGTTATACTTAAGGGGTGTTTAAGAAAAAATCTTACTTATAAACGTGGCTGAAATAAATAATTTTCTTAGCAATGTCTTAAATGAGCTGTCAAATTAAGTAGCCTCCATAGATATAATATTACTAAACAAGATTGCGCACGCTCAAAATATATATTTACGAAAATGAACTCTATTCTAACGCAATAAGGTACTAAATTGGGTGCATAATACACAGAGGCAAATCCGAGCCGAGAGGGATAGTTCGAACGGAGGCTGTTTGTCTCTTTCTAACACCTTGCCAGCATAAAAAAATGTTGTGATCAAAAGTTTTGTCTTCCCAAAAACAATTGAATCACTTATATTTTTATCTTATTTTAACAATTGTAAGTCAACAAATTAATAACAATCGCATTAATTTATTCGTATTTATTATTAAAACATAAACAACATAAATTTTTATTTTGCTTTTTTTTATTTTCTAGCGGTAACCCTGAACATTCTTGGCGCGTAATCAGCATTTAAAATGTTGTTTATATTTTTTTGTATTAAATCAATTTAAACTATTAAAATGGTGAAAAAGTGTTGCGTTTCTACTTGCAAAAGTGAATCCTATGGTGGTTGCAATATATCGTTCCACAGGTTAGCTAATAATAACATTTTCGTAAACCAAACAACTAGGGTGCCCATGAATTCTTGTAACGAGTCAAAATATGGGTGATGGATTTTAAAACTGTTGTACTATTGTTATAGCTTCCCAAAAAATGAAGAAAGGCGACATAAATGGCTCAGCAGTCTATATATGAAGTAGAAATACAAAAAAAAACAGTCTTCACTTCGAATCTTCCTGCTTTTATACTGCTAATTTCCGCTAATTATTAAAAGCCTTTATTAGTATCTTAAGGTCACAAACTGCGTAAGTTAAAACTTCAATACTAATCTGTGTTTAATAATCTTAGCAAATTCGGATTTGTCTCACATAGCTTAATCTCATAGTCACCCTATTAGAAAGGGACAGACAGCCTCCGTACTAACTGTTTCACTCGGCTCGTTTTTTGGGTTTATATGCGCAGTCCTGTTTACTAATATTATGTCTATGGTAGCCTCACACCCATATTTAACCCGCTAATTAGCAAAATGGCTGGATTCTTACCAGCTGATTTTTCATTTCCGGTTTATTGACAGCTCAACTTTTTAATTTTATATTTTACGGATGCCATTGTTGCCATTACACAACGTTTTCATGACAAATATTTTTTTAAGCTACCAACATTCCGGTAGTGTTGAGAAATTAGTATGTTTTTATGTCATTATCTGTTCATTACTTAAGACATGCTTAAGCAACGTTTATAGGTCAAAATAATTTAATCACTACTTAAGGCTTTAAGTAGTAATTAGTTAAAACAATGATTAGAAGATGATTAGTTGATTTTTATAAGTAAGGCTGTTAATGTTTAAGGAAAATGTTTCAATACCAATAAAAATAAAACAAAGACATACCTTGATACAAACACACAACACAGCCAATATAGTTGAGCTTGAAGGACAGGTATCTGTGCCAGTAGTTATACAGCTTTGTGCCAACTATCTCGTGAACTATGTCTGCTCCAGAGGTAGGGCCCAGGTAACCTAGTGAGTTCTTGTAGAAGTACATCACTTGTGTTGCTACAGCACCTGTGATAGAAAGATGAAGATATCAGTGGCCCAGCTATCATAGTGGGTGCTGCAGACATGCTCACAACCTTTATTTACTTATAACATCACACAGTTTTTTTTCTTTGAATGTATTCCCCCAACTTGATTTTATATCACTCATTATAGACTTCTTTTTGTAGGTACTCGCTTATCTATATTTTCTTATGTACTCCATATGAACATGCTTATGTATTCCCCTTGTGTCCTGCCCCTATATACCCCTACCCCTATGTTCTCCCTTATGTTTATTTTATGAATGTATTTACTAAAAAAACCATAACAATACATGCTTTCAATATCAAAGAAACTTACCAACAACACTAGGTTTCCTGGTATCCTGAATACTCTTTTCCAGAATGCATTCTTGTGCAAGAGCAAAACATATCTCCTGCATCATCCTCATGATTTCGGAGCACACATCCACCCCTGATGGCTGCGGTAACTGTTCCCGTAAGTACTGGAACACCCACGCAGCATGTTGGAAGTGTGTGCAAGCCGTCTTCAGGCTGTCGGCTGTGTTACGAGGCTCTGCAGCACCCAGCTGCGTGAGGAGTGCCCCTATGTTGTAAAGAATGCTTGCCATTTCGAACCTTATGTCTGCTAGAGTTCTGTTCATGTTTGCATACAGGTCCTTCCTTGAGGAGATAAATATTTTAAGGGATTAATTATTGTGTGATGGTTTGTTATCATATGAAGTATTTAAAGATGGTGGAAAGTTAATTAAAATTTAAATCTATGTGTCAAGTCCCAATGCAATAAAAAAAATTTGGCTCAAACTTTCATTCATACATTGCGCAATCTTCAATATTTAAAATACACTCATTAATTGAAACATTTAAGAAAATACAATCTTTTAAAGTCTTCAAAATAGTCCAAGCAGTTTATAAACGCAAACAAAAGTATTTCAAACTTTTTATCAGACAATGATATTATCAATGCCTTCGACACACATTGTAAACAACTCTATACCTACTATCATGATTCATTCATACATCCAAAAGAAAAATCAATAAGAATGATGTAAGTAAATGTTAATTAGATTTACCAGCTGAAAGAACACGCAGCAGGTTGACCTTTAGCCATTGGGAATCGGCTTTGCAGCGACCGCAGCTGACAAAAATATCTGATTAGGGCGCTCAACCCAACAGAATCGATTGTAGGTCGAACAGCCGCTGACCGCAAACCCTCCAACTGATGTATCTCATTGCTGTAGCTGTCTGGATCCTCCCTATAAGCTTCCGCAATGTACTAGAAAAAACATACAACGTAAACACACCACAAAGAAATGTTGAAAGTAACTTGATCAGAGATTACTCGAGACCTACTTACCTGTTTCAATTTTGGTCCAAAATGCGTGTTCTCGTGGCTCACCTTCAGCTCAAAACTTAACATGGGTAATTTTGGAACGGCTTCCATGATTATCAAAGCTGTTTTTACCCGTTTCAACTATTTTTCACTCGGTAAAACAATTTCATCACAAATTAGCTTATTTGTTCCACTGTCATTTTTTTGTGTTTTTTAATTTAGCTAGAGGGTTCTTATTCTTGTCTCAGTTACGGTCATGTAAACCGGTAATCAGATTTCGTCAATATTATGATCTTCGCTTTTAAATACTCTGTCCTCAATTATATTAAGATTGTAGTTATTTACATAGAAGTTAATTTGTTTATTGATAAGTATTGTGAAATACGCCACAAACTTGTAAAAATATGTTGCTATTTACCGTAAATAATCGTAATAATTTATCAATTTCTTATCTGCGGTTTTTCAAAAAAGTCTTCCATAGTTCCGTTGTCTATGATTTGTTGCTGCTGTCAAGCGTCCTTCTGGGTGTTTGCTGTTGCTGCTTCATTTTGTTATTTTTTGACAAAATACATCATAAATTAGGAAAACATTACATGTGGACGATCAAAAACCTTTTACCATGAAGCTGAAAAAGCCTAAAACCGATACTGAGGTAAACTTCTTAACCATACATCTTTTGTTTACATGTCCTCGAACCCCGGTCGTGCTTTGCTATGCAAAACATTCACTTTTATCATCATATATCCGTTCTTATACTTATTACACTATTAAAACCTGACGAAAGCCTGAACTCTAACTGAATGAAGTCCATTTTTCACCATAGTCAACCAATCTCTTAACTATATTTTCTAGGAGGCTTTGCCTGTCGTACCTCCTCAAGCCGAGATCATAGAAGCTGATCTATACAAGCGCTCGTACTTCGGTCCTGACGTGCCAACCTTGGAGCTAGAGTGCTGGGAAGAAGAACTCTCAGAGGCCCAGCTACAAGCTTATAAGAATGCTGACGATGAGTACAAGAGCATTCAGAACCGACTAGATGAGATGGTCAAGGATACAGGTGGAGAAATCGTGTATAATGGAGACCAGTTTACAGCCTATCAGCTGCTTGGGAAGTAAGTTACAGATTTCTTGACAAGTTTCTTGTAGAATAATTATGATCTTCTAGTAAGAAGTTTATAAGCAAAATACTACACCTATGACATGTTTATGATATATAAAAGACTGTAAAATTACTTACATGCAATGCAATGAACAACATGATAATATTTGTTTAAAACTACACCATGTGAGCCAGTGGATAAGTTAACTACATCAAAGTGTCTCTAGACATTACAATCAATGCCAGTTAATGTTTGTGTGAATGCGTTAAAAATGTACCAATAGTATTCGAGTGCTATTTCACAAAGAACTAACATTTTTGTCAATTTATTTTACAGACAACCTGTACTGAAAGATTTGGAAAGGCAAAGTGCTGAAATCATTCGATCAAGATCTCGCTCCCTGTCTATATCTAGGGAGAACAAGCCTGGAAAGAGAGGTATTGTAGTGGTATATTTACCTTTTGTATAACAGTAAATTTTATTCTATTTTTCTATTGTGTTGTTGCATCCAGTTAAGACCGGCAGCTGCCTACAATATAGTCAGAGAAAGGCTAGGCAGACACATATCCATATAACAAATCTATTGCGCAGTGCATCTATAACATAGATACAAAAAATTATAACTAACTCTTTTCTCCAGGTCGACCAAAGAAAATCCGCACAGAAGAAGACCGTGACTATTCACCTTCACCTGAGAGGAACAGGTCTCCGGAAGTCAAACATAAGAAGAAAAAGAAGGACAAGGAAAAGGCCAAAGATAATAAAGATACTAAAACTAAAGACAAGACTCTGGCACCTTCTAGTAAGTGGCTTTTTTTATGTTTTACCAATTAATGCACACCCCTATTTATTTCAACTATACATGTTTCAGATATAACTGATGGGAAAATTGTTTACATAATAATATTTCTGGTGCTTCCAATTTTGCTATCTTCCAATTTTATAGTAATTTTCTAGTGTCATGATTACATGGGGCTTTTTTAAACTAATTTTCTACTCTAATACATGGGCCTTTCTTAACCAGTCTACAATTTTACCCATCCAACTTCCAGCTGAACCTATTTGTACCACTCTTTAATTTTATACAGCACTTATAAATAATAATTCAAACTCTTGTAGATGTGCACAGCGTGGTGACGAATGTCCGACCGTCAGAAGCCACAGCTATCGGTGGCTTGCTCACCGGCAGTGCTACTAAGACAACTGCCATTGTTGATCTCACTAAAGATGATGGTAACAAGAATGTTGCTGATTCCAGAGAGGTGTCATTCAATAAGTTGCAAGGTAAGTCAGGATTTAATTAGCTTAGATAATGTCATAAAATTACCTGCTTTCTGCATTTCAGTATAAATAAAGAATGAAAGTACAACCTTTTCTTCGATTTTTATTTGAAACTTATGTTGCTGGGGAGTGTGTTCCACCATTTCTTCTTCCCAGTAAAAACATATAAGTCGTGAACGCTTGAAAAAGTGCTGATTTACAGCCTACTTTGAATGAATTTAAGTCTTGAAAATACAAGTTAAAGTCAGATTTGAATCAGATTCTTATTGCTTGCTGAGTCCGAACCAATTGTACAAAAGTATTTTTGCATGGCATGTTAATCACACAATATCCTATCCATACAGGCAAAACATTCCCGTCACTAGTAGTAGTGGCGCGTCCATACCTCCGCTCCAAGGACGCGGCCGCACCGTCCGACCGCTCCACTCTGGACAGCAAGGTGAAGTCCGTGCTGATGCACACACCTATGAAGTTCACCGAGTGGCTCATACAGCAGGGCCTGGTGCGGTCCGAGCAGTGGTGCGTTATACATGCGGGGAATAAACTTAAACTGGGTAAGTGACATAGTACCTGAGTATTCAATCGTATTTCACCAGACTTCGGCAACTAGATAAAATGTACATAGTCTGTGTTCAGGGTACATAGTACCTCTAATCTCAATCGGCCCAACTGTAAACTCCTTACCTTATTACCAGATATTATCTTGTATGTCTCTGACTGACCACGGGACTACAGAGTCCCGGATTTTTGGAAGGCGAACGTGGGGCCGAAGCCAACACGCTGAAGCCCTTTTGAGACAACTTTAATGAAATGGCGACACAAAACCGACGATTATCCCCGTATACACTATAGAAATGTACCCAAGGACAATCCCCGGTTCTGTGCTAAACTATTGCTAACTATGGAGGAAAACTACTTGGGCTATTGTGATGGGATGTTAGTGGACTAGGAATGGGAAGACTATGGGAACTATGGCACCTGCCGATAACAATGTTTGCACACGTAAAAATGGCAGGTGGAGACTCGCCAACTCACTTACTGGGCCCCCAGGAATCAGTCACTGAAAAGCAACAAGAGGGCAACAGGGACATGAGCGGCTGAGAAGGGTGAGGATACCTCGGCGGACTTTAAACGCAGATCACGCGCTCCCTGTGGGTCCAGCATCACCGGCCCACTCGCCACTTACCACGAGGCACCTACCCTCCGAGCAGGACTAACCTTGCTCTAGCGACTCCACTCTGACCGGCCGATGAAGGCAAGCCAAGAGGCGGGAGACCTACCAGATATTATTATTACCAGCTGCGGCCAGCGCTTTTAGCCGCAATCTGTGTGGACTACTTCACGCACCTGAATAGCCTGAATAGCCTTCTCGTTTAATGGACAATCTAAGTATGAAAGCATAGATCGTCACTAAATGGATGAATGTTTAACTAATTCTAATTTTATTTCCAGGCATGTACTCCGACGTATCAAAGTTCCCGTACTCAGGCGGGTACGTCTGGATATCCGAATGTTGTCCAACTCGCTTCGTCTCTGTCTACTCAAGTTCTATCTTCGAAGGAGCCACCTTCCCACCAAGCGTACTCCTCAAGCTCATATACCACTGGGCTTGTCAAACTAACGTCCAAAACGTGGTACAATGGGTCAAAGTGGACAATCTGTACGTGAAAGGCCTGTTTACCTGGCTAAGGGCCGTTTGCACGTCGGCCATACATCAGCATATGGCCTTATTAGGCGGTTCGGGCAAAAAAGTCGAGGTTGGCGTCATATCTTTGGGGACAACTAGTCATGATGGGACGCAGAGACAGGTGAAAGTTGAGGTTTTGGGTGTGCTGGATCCTGTGGAGAAGCTGGTGAGTTGAATCATTTTTCTGATGAATTTGGCAAAAGTGGTATTGATATACAAAAGAAGCTGAAAATAGGAACCTTTCAGGAGTTTGGAAAGTCAGCCTTTCATATAATTAAACTAAAAATAGTCGATTTACAAAACAAAACAAGAACCACAACATTCTTATAAAACATTCATATTCGAGTTAGTGTCAGAAATCAACATTCATATGAAACCTTTTTTATAAAGTTTATCTGTCTGCGGCAATTATTCCAATTTCACTAACTTCTAGATCCGTCTCCGCGCAGTCGAACCTCTAGCGGAACACGAAAAGAACTACAAGAAGCGGTTCCAAAAGATCCTAGAGCCCTTATCCTCCTGGGTGCACCCTTCATCAGTGATCCTGACTGACCTCACCGTGGACAAGGGGACCCTGGTCTCCATGGGCTTCAAGAACGTGCATCAAGCATCAGCCCACTCCGATGCTTCGGCTGCGAGGAACAGTAATGCCAATATCATGGAGTATTTGAGAAGGATCGTGCCTAGAATGTTCCAGAATACTCTCTCTTTGCTGTCCAGACAGATTATACAGCAGTTCTTGGATGAATTGGTTTGGAGAGAAAGGTAAGATTACTTCGGAATTGGGACTTAACTTTCAATCTTGAACCTCTGAATTTTTATAGAAGCTTTAATTACAAATACTTCGTGGCCTCGGAAACGCGTTGTAAAAGCATAGGACAATTTTGAAACCCTAAATACAAACCTTGAATACAACATAGCTTTTTTCGTGCATATTTATTAAGATTTTTTATTTCGTTTTTTCATTCTTGTAGGTATGGCATATCCCCCGGGCAAGCGTTCGACAACATAGTGATTCACATAGCTGAACAGAGTAAGATGGAGTCCAAGGATCCCATCACGGTTCGCCTCAACAAGATTGCCGCTAACCCATTCAAGAACTGGAAGTATCCTACTGGCAAGGTAAGGGGTCAAATAGATAAAGTTTTTATCATATTTTGTTGTTATAATTTCTAGATTATCTGACTAGAATTATGAAGCGCAGGTGTAATAGAAATCAGTAAGTTGTAAAAAGAACGCTTTCAAATAGGGAGGCCATTTTGTAAACAGTCTCGAATTTGTAAAAAATCGCCATTAAATGTCTTCTTTTCCACATCTTTTTGCTGCAAAGATCAGGATATCAAAAACTTATTATTGCATTCATTAAATCTGTCCGTAGCTGTACTAATCTGTTTGTAAATAATAAATCTGTATTGTACATTTATTTGTTTTAGAAACGCGATAAACTAGAAGAGCCGGAACCTGAGACGGGTCGCGGCAAGCGCGGCCGTAAGAAGAAGGAACCTTCCCCGTCGCCGCCGCCCAAGAAGAGGAAGAAGGAGAAGACTACTTACATTGAAGAAGATGATGAAGAGGTATGTATTTTGTAGAAAGGCAATTTATATTTAACATGTTGGATAGGCAACATGTTGAGGCATAGTCATCTTGTACCCACTTGAGACTTTTGTAGGGTCTTGAAATTTTCTCAGCCTTCCAAAAAGAAGATCTTATAGAGAAGAACCACCAAAAAACTCGTATTACTTCATTGACATAATTGATTTCTCAAAGACCTCATTTTGAGACGTATAAGAAATTAGAATAATAATTTAGCTACTACGAAATCATATCTTGCGTTCACATATTGCTAAGCCAATGAATGAGGACTTAAGCCCCTATATCCTAGGGCCCTAGGGCATGTGTAAAATAGATTTTCTTATTTATTTTAAATCCCACAGATTCCTCTAGCACTCAGCCGTAAATCAACCAAAATAAAAGAAGAGAAAGACAAGCCGAAAGACAAAAAGGACGGCGAGCCCGCCGAGCGCAGCCGACGCACAAAGAAAACTAAGTCTTATGTCGACGACGATTTGGACGATATTCCTCTGAAGAACATCAAGAAAGAGGTGCGGCCTGAGGAAACCGTGTCTATGGAGAGGTTCTACTTCGGACAGATCGGTGGGAACGGGGAATTTGTCAAAACTGCTATTGCTGTTGAGGTTGGTATATTAATTTAACGGCTAAATACATTGCCATTGAAAAGAAATGAAAAGTAATCGTTCCACTCTCCTATGTAGATTAAACGAAAAATATTGAGTTTTATTGCCATTCAAAAAGTGGAGAAGAAAGGGCAAGAAACTTCATCGTTATATTACTGACTTTTGAAGATAAATTTTGCTCCTATTTTTTTAAAGAAATTGTGACAAATTGTGAAAAAATTCAAAATGAATATTTTTAAAAATCTCTTTGCAACACATCACTCACTACTAATTTATATTCTAGCTATCTATTGTATTTTTGAGATAAAAGTTATTTAACAATCTCTAACCGCAAAACGGATAGATAGGTAACACAAATCCACAGTTAACTAACCAACAATATCTTTCTCAGTGTCCCGTCTGCCACGAGGAATACAACGACAACATATCCCTGATGACACACATGTTCGGTCACGCGGTGCCGCCCGCCGACCCCGCGGCTCAGTTCCAGTGCACCTACTGTCTCTCGCGGTTCCTCTTACAAGAGGAGCTGGATACACATCTGAAGCATAACCATCCGGCTGATACTAAGTCGCCGGAATTGTTTACTTATGCGTGCTTGATTTGTGAGGTGAGTTTTTGGTGTTATATGTATTTATAACTATGAAAAAATTACTATATGTTTTAGTTTGAAGCAAGGTTGGAGGGTAATAATAATTAAAAAATAAATAAATACTTTCTAGGTTTGAAAAGTTTTTTAAAAATTCTACAAAATAATTTCTGAACTAAGTTTGCAATTTAACCGTATTATTTGCAAGATTTTTTTTACATATTTTTTTAATCCTGAACGTATCTTCTCCTAAATAAAAACATAATATTAAAATCGCGTAACACAATCTAAACATACCACCGAAAACCCAACATACATAATCTCTCAAGAGATGTCGCTGTTCTTTGAACTACTTTTTCTCTCGGGTTTTTTCTGAGTTAGGGTCGATTTATACTAGCGCAGAGACGAAGCGCATCGAAGTGTCTATCCAAAACTGAACATAACAAATTCAACCTTAACTCCACCGCGTAACGCACACATTACTTCGGAGATTTTAAAAAGACGTGCGCATTCGTCGGAATTCGCGCGTGTGCGCGCGAACTACACAAATTGGTACAAATTGGTGCATTCTCGCGCCCACTAGCGAACCAATGCGTCAACTGGCAAGTGATTCAATAGCTCTGCTGTTGATGCCCATTACTACACGTGAGAGTGCGCGCGTATTCCGGCGAATACTGACGCGCGCATGATGTTGTAAACGATTTGACGCTTCGATGCGGTTCGACTCTGCGCTAGTATAAATCGACCCTTAGGGTCGCGAGTCGGAATATGATGAGATATATGGAGAACCTACACTCAACGTGGCCCGCCCGACACGCTCTTGTCGATTTTTCTACGATAATGTACGATATGTTCATATACAAATATAATTTAAACCCCATTTCCACCCCCGCAGGTCCGTTTCGCGGCAGTCCTGACGCTGGCCTCGCACATGCAGAAGACGCATGCTCCCCTAGAGCTGCCGTACGCGTGCGACGCGTGCGACTACCGCGTGTCCGCGCAGCGCGGCGCCGCCGACCACTACCGCGCCGCGCATGCCAACAGTGATACTGTGCTGTGTCCTTATTGTCTTAAGGTAAACTATATCTTCTAGTGACTCATCGTCCTTCCGCCTTCTAGGAGACAAGAAGCCCTTGTCGACGGCGTACGTTGCTCCACTCGCTCCTCAGAGAGAGTCAGCAAACCCTAGCAGCCCGACGCCTGCTGGGGCTGCGGGATTGTTCGAAAGTGTTACCGCAGCCCAGTACATAGAGGGCTTAAGACGCAACATCATCATCCTTCGAGCTTTTTCCCAACTATGTTGCGGTCAGCTTCCAGTCTAACCGGACGCAGCTGAATACCAGTTTTTTACAAGGAGCGATTGTCCTATCTGACCTCCTCAACCCAGGTACCCAGGCAATCCAATCCCCCTTAGAAAGACTGGAAAGTCTGAACGTGGACATTGAAGCATCCTCTGGTACTATTAAAATAACCGCTAATACTTATTTAACTGTCTGTCCTCGCTAATTTCTAAAAAGATTTTTACTGTTCTTTCACTGGGATATAATTAATTTAGCACGGTATCTTTTGTCTGAGAGCGGGAAGAAGTTTCTTCTGGAAGCTAATGAAACCACCGCTGCCAGAAGCTATATGAACCTAGCCTTATATTTTCGTACATTTCAGGTGATAAAAGTATATGCGGACGGTCACGAGCTGACGGCAAACGTGGCGCTATACCTGGAGCATTTGCGTCAACACCAGGATAAAGAAATGGAGGTGCGATGTAATAGATGCGTGCTCAAGTTTGTGCATCTTGGTAAGTGTACCTATAGAAAATCGTCATAAATATACGAGAAATGTCCTTTCAACTTTTGTTGCCATGTTGGTTTCAAGGGTTCAGATGAAGGCACGATTCGACGGTCTATTTAACCTTTTTATACTTCAGGGGCTCCAATGTAACACATCATTGTGTTATAATGTTACTAATATGTTATTTTTGCTCTTTTTATACATTGGAAATTTGTATCTTTTATATGCTTGTAGGTCAACTGAAAGAGCATCAAGTACGCGATCATATCACGGTGGAAGGTGCCACACCACTCTGCTCCGAGGAACATCTCATCAGTAAACCTAGGGTGAGTTTATATAAAAGTCTTGTGTCTTTATAAAGTTTGGCCTTATTGTCATTGGCTAAAACTGTAATAGTAATAACCAAACAATCAGCCTTCAGCTCAATATCATATAGCTAAAAGTTTTTTTTTGTAAGTTTGTCTAAACCCCACGTCACACATCTCGGTAATTACTTAAACTTAAAAATTATTTAACCAGGCTATTTTTATTTAACCAGGCTATTTTTATTTAACCAGGCTATTTTTATTTAACCAGGCTATTTTTATTTAACCAGGCTATTTTTATTTAACCAGGCTATTTTTATTTAACCAGGCTATTTTTATTTAACCAGGCTATTTTTATTTAACCAGGCTATTTTTATTACAGGAAGGTATACGATACCGATTATAATCTCCATTCATGAAACGCAGTTGTAGACGCTGACAGAAACTACGATTCCAAAGTATTTTTTTACTCGATAGATGTTTAATTTTAAGTATTATTAAAAACATATTTCTATTGATAGGTATTTTAAGTTTATTTGTTACATTATTACATTTTAAGTTTATTTATCATAGAACAAAGCGCGTCCCCCGGTGAAGGACTCAGCGAGCCACACGCTGTCGGACACGTACGAGGACGTGACGCTGCTGCTGCCCGACGGCATGCTGTGCCGCGAGTGCGACACGCCGCTAGAGAGGGACAAGCATTTCTTGTGAGTATATAGATAGAAAGAAAAGTATACATACATGTACTTACAAACATGTATTTCTGGAAAAAGGTGGTCCTTTTGTGTCCACACATTGATGTCTTTTGCGTTCACACATTTTATAAAATTTCGATAATCTCAGTGTGTACTTAACTACTGTATAGATTTGGTTAATACAGATTAGTTTTACAGCTATTAGGGTAATAACTGGAAACTTTTTCTTCTCACTTTGTGGCAGGATTTTTTCAGCCTTTGTACGACGTTTTCTCGACTCTTTATGGGAAGTTTTCGTCACTCTTTGTGGGACGTTTTCTCGACTCTTTATGGGACATTTTCTCCACTCTTTGTGGGACGTTTTCTCGACTCTTTATGGGACATTTTTTCCACTCTTTTTGGGACGTTTTCTCTACTCTTTTTGGGTCATTTTCTCCACTCTTTGTGGGACGTTTTCTCTACTCTTTATGGGACATTTTCTCCACTCTTTGTGGGACGTTTTCTCTACTCTTTATGGGACAGTTTCTCCACTCTTTGTGACACTTTTTCTTTTTATTTGTGGCACTTTTACTCCACTCTTTGAGGCACTCTTTTATATATTATCATGTGTTCTCTCATCCTTGTAGGGGCACAACCCGCTGCACGAAGTGCTCGTACGTGACATCCTGCTACCGCGCGATGCTGCGTCACAGCGGCTACTGCGCCGGCCCGCACTCGCTGGAGGACGCCCCGCGCCCGGCGCCCTACCGCTCCCACTGCGTCTGCGGATACAACACTACTGTCGGTATGTATACCAGTAGAATGTAAATCCAGAAACAAGATAAACAATACAGACAAACTGTTGTTAACTATAAGTCCAATTTTCAACTTTTCTGAAAAGCCTGCTGCCATCATTTGTGTATATTTATTTTCATGTATGTATTCTGCAAAAAAACCCGAGATTAAAATGAATGAGGGACCCTAAACTATGCTCCATTGTAAAAAAAGAAAAAAAATTGCGCAACAAAAGACGCATACACACTTAAAATTAGCCATATACAGAAATAATAATAGAAGGGGAAAATATCCGTCTTAAAGAGCGCAATACGGCCCTCGCTCAGCATAATGCTGCGAACCGGAACAAGACGGAGTCCCAGCGCTGGTTTTCAGCGACAGCCGGTGCTACCACGATGACGTCTATCGGTGATGCTGATTGTCAAAATTCCATATCTCCTCTTTATAGCCGAATGCTTTAAGGTCTTCTAACCCCTCAGGTACCGACATGCTGACTCACCTACTGATGTGTGACCACAAGTCTGCGTACGCGTCGGAAGAGGACGCCCGCGCCAACACCATCGGGGCTGGTGACGACGCTACTGCTGTCAAACCTGTTGAAGATACCCCGGCACCTGTTGATACTGTAAGTTAAATAGAAGGCCTTTTGGAAAGAAAAATAATGCTATTTTTTAGTATGTATGGTACATGTTCAACAGAAGGCGATCACTGATTGTAATTTGCAAGATTGTCGTTGAAAAAAAAAATACTATGACAATCTAGTTATTCCCCGCGTCTCTAGGGAACTAATTCCCGCAGCTGCATAAAGAGCAATAAATAGATTGATAAAAAAACACTAACAACCAAGTTTTTGCCTTATTTACCTTTCTGGTATCACATTTTTAACCAATTTAGATGTTTTCCATCCCACGGTGGGATAGGGGGCGAGTTACAAAGCTATGAAAGCTGAAATCATATTGGACCAACCTCAATTAACTTTGGCTGTTCCTAGCAAAAATAATAAGTATATGTTGTAACATCATCATCTCTCAAGCCTTTTTCCCAATTATTTTGTAACTAAAACTAATATTCTCAGCAGCAGCCGGTAGACAGCGTGGTGGGCATGTCGGACTACGCGCCTCCGTCTGTGCTCAACACGCAGCTCTCGCTCGACGACCTCGCGCCGCCCTCCGTGCTGCAGTCCGATCAGGTAAACTAACACTCGATAAATATACTCGGTCATTTTTCTAGCCTTTTCCCAATCATGTTTGGGGTCAACTTCTAGTTTAACCGGATACATGTGATTAAGGAGCAACTGCCTATCTTACCTCCTCAACCCAGGTACCCAGGGAACTCAATACCCCTTTATAAGACTGGTTGTACCTCTTACTGGTTAAGTAGTACAGATCTCTTCGATATGCAATTATATTCCTTTGATAGCTATCCTATGAAAATATAGAATGTGACTTGTGAGATGACAGCATATATGAAGGTTATAGATAAAGAAAACACGGGGTCAATGCAGATCCCGTTTGGGCGTTGTTGTGAAGATAACTTTGAGTTTAAGAACCTGTAGGCCAGAAGTAACAAAGCAGTTATCTTATTTTCCCAGCATGATCAAGAGCTACTCAAGGACACATACGACCGTCCGCTCGCCACCCCACGCCACGAGGAGCCGCACTACAGTCTCGGCGACTTCGAGCCGTTGCCGCAGGAACCGCCGCCGCAGCCCGACTTTGAACAGCTTTAGAAAAAAAACTACAGCTCTTAGATTCAGCATATTGTGTATGGAGTATATTGTGTTAGATCTTTTATTCAGAAAGTGAATCAAGTGCTGGTTTAAATAATATGAAACAAAACTTGCTTGAGGATTGTTCTGTAATACAGATGTTATCATTGTATAGTAAGAAATGTAGTGCTCATGTGAAATAATATGGCAGCAGAAAGTTTACTATTCTTTGATTATGTAGAAAATTGTGGCTAGGCTCGCAGTCACTGTTATTTTGCAATACTATGTGAACAAATATGTATTAAATGCATAACCATAATTATGTTATGTTATGTACTCGTTCTATTCAAATAGTATGTGAAACTCACCACATTTCTTTGAAAAAGTACATGATTTTATTTTATGTTCAGTTCCATTATGTTACTTTGAAGTAAAATGTAACAAATTATGTTATAAAAATGTAGCTATATGTATAATGAAGGGATTTAAGTTGAATATTATATCTTATAATTATAGAATATATAAATAAATGCTTTTACAAATTATCTTTTTTTGTTTCCTTTTCTTTTCTTGAACTGTAGTGTAACTTTGTTAATGACCCCATAGCTTTGTATGGGGGCATTGTCGTCATCTAAGACTGTGCTGTCGAAAGTCAGGTTATAAGTCTTCCAGATATATTTCCAGGATATCTTTGTGTTGATACCTGCCCTCTTTTGATACAATTCAAAATGCCTCTGTATTGTTTTTTTGAGACCTCTGACTGAAGCATTCTGGGGAATCTGAAATAAGTTGACAATTTTGAGTCAGGCAGTTGTGGTTCTAAAAGCAATCAACAGAGTACTTGGTTCTTTATTGTAGATATTTCAAAAGTATGGAACTTTTATGTTCATAATGAAAACTCACAATAACTTTTAAGGTTGGTTCAGTCTCTCTTGATACAAAAATCGTGATTGACTGGCCATGTTCAACAGCTATCTGTAAATAAAAGACTAAATAAGTTTGTGGGACAACAGCCTCAGTTACAATTTCTGCAGATGATTATATTTTCTTCAAGCAGTTTAGCGGTTCGAAGATAAGAATAAATAAGAATTTCCACTTGGACTCCATACAAATCCTGAAACTTTGTATAGGTTTACCTGCGATAAGACTTCCTCAATTAAAATGTCGCTAGGAAGATCTTTTAGAAGAGAATCATTGCTCAATAATGTCGCTAGGGATGATTGTGTGACTTCTAGTAACTCATCGTGTGATAACGAAGTTGCTAAGTCTTCTTCATGTTCTGTTGTTTCAATAATTTCTGAACTCGCCATCCTAGAATGTTTGTTTTGGTTAGTTTTGTTTGTTTACTACATCGAGCTTAGAATTATATAGTTATATGTCAATGGTTTACTACCATTTTACAACAAAGTGAGTATTTTATTATTGTCATCTAGCTAGCAAATGGCAAAGGCATACCTTTTTTTGTACCTGTCAAATATTTTAAATCAAATATTTGTCACAGTAAAAAAAACCGTAACAAACCGTAAAATACCCATACGATAACCTCTCTAAAATCATAGATTTCTTTTTTTTTAAGTTGCCAAATAAAATTAATCTGCCATAATCAAGGTTTACTGAAGGAGTCGTGGTGGCCTAGGGGGCAAAGAACCAACTTCTCGTGTATGAGGGAGCGGGTTCAGGTCAGGCAAGTGACAAATCAATGCAACTTTTCTAAGTTTGTGTGTACTTTCTAAGTATATTTTAGACACCAATGGCTGTGTTTCTGATGGCACGTTAAACAGTAGGTCCTGGGTGTCATTGAACATCCTTGGCAGTCGTTACGGGTAGCCAGTAAGTCTGACACCAGTCTAACCAAGGGGTATTGGGTTAGTTACCCAGGTAACTGGGTTGAAGGGGTCAGATAGGGCAGTCGATCCTTGTTAAGCACTGGTACCCAGCTACATCCGGTTAGACTGGAAGCCGACCCCAACATAGTTGGAAAAAAGGCTAGGAGGATGAGGATGAATCAAGATTTACTGTAGATTTTACCAACCTCTTCGTCTGAGTAGAACTAACCGTGTTCCGTGATATAACGAATTGAGGAGTGTTATTTTAATAAAATGGCAACATAGCCTTTATCTCTTCGGTCGCCCGTTCAATCGTCCACTTGCTGTCAATTTGATTAGAATTAGAAATTTGAGGTTATACTGTCACTATCCCACAATTCCATAAATCGTATCATCTGACTAAAATCTCAAACTAGATATTAATACAATGGATGCTCTATCCACGGGTTCGCTCTCTGGAGCACAGAAAGAAGAGTTGATGGATCAGGTGAAACAGCAAATTGCTATTGCGAACGCTCAGGAGTTACTGACGAAAATGTCTGAGAAATGTTTCAAAAAGTGCATCAATAAACCGGGCACAGCGCTGGACAATTCCGAACAGAAGTGCATTGCGATGTGCATGGACAGGTATATGGACGCGTGGAACCTGGTGTCGCGGACGTACAGCAGTCGTATCCAGCGAGAGAGGAACAACATGTGAAAGCGACCACCAGGGACAGAGAGCCGTGTGCGAGCGCGTCACTGTAAATATAGACGACTTAGTAGTTACAAAGCATTTGAAATTGTGAGTTGCGGCTGCCGGTTATGTTAATGTGTTCAATAAAAGTACTTTAGGTTGTTACTTGTTTTTATTGATTCTACTGAGTAGTTGGTGTTCGACAGATCTGCAGCGCTCCTATGACATGTTATTGAAATGTGAAGTTTTATCAGAATATTCCTAATAAAGTGTTAGAATAAAACATAGTTTGTAATAACCAACTGGACCTTGTTACATAAGGGTCAGCTTTGTCTGATCCCACCCAGGATTGTAAAATAAATCATGACATATTCAAATGCTGCAAACACTTGTCCCGTTATGAGTTGCAGAAAATCTGATGAAATATGTTGAAACTTTTCACACTGATGTGTGATCTCTTCACATAAAATCCAAATTGCTATAAAATAATGTAAAAAATAAAAGATGTTGATTTTTGCTTAGTTCCTATATTAATTATAATTTAAATTATACACTATTGTTTATGTACCCAGAATTGAAAAACCCAATCTGTTACAACTCTCCTCTAATCATCTTCTTTCTATAATGATAGAGCTTCTGTATCCACATCTCTTTCAATTCTTCTTCACTTGGTATTTCCTGCAAAAACAAAAAGTCTTATTACAGTACTTCATTCACTATCTATAACATAGGAAACTTATTACTAAAACCTATGCTACGTAACTAAGCAAGACTAGTTACGTAGCATAGTAAAACTTACGTAGTAAAATAAAACTTACAATGAATGTTCTATATTGAACAGAAAAACTTCAATCCAAAAGCTGGGTACTCACTTAGAAGTGTAGCACGTAACGTATCAGATACGGTATCAACCTGCAAGTGAGTACGGCTCGTCCACGGTCCTCACAAGCACCCTGCGAGCCGCCTTTGTGTTTGCAGTGAAACCGCCACTCGGCGGGTCACTGCAAGCTTACAGCGCTCCACGCGCGAGCGGCTTGTAGCGAGCTCGTGCCTACGTACTCACTTGATACCGTATCTGATACGTTACGTGCTACACTGCTAAGTGAGTACCCAGCTTTAGAAATAATAATTTTCCAATAAGCATTTGATACAAGCGAAAACACCCAAGAAATACTGAAAAGTACTCATACTACTTACATCAAAATTTATAACAGAATCATCATTTGGAACCTTTATATCAGTTTCTGGTACTGTCACAGTCTGAGAGTTCAAGTCTATTACAATACTCTGGGACTGCTTCTTATTCCTTGAAGATGTGAAGGCTTTTGGTACAAATGAGTCACTATTCAACTCAGCTAAGAGGTTCCTATCATGTATTGTGGGCATATCCTCTTTGATTTCCACCTCCTTGTACTCGTAAGTTGGTATTTTGGTCATAGTCAACCCTGCAGCAGCTGCAGCCTTGATTGCTTTCTCCAGTTTGGTTTCTGTGTCATCTAAGTTTACCTTCTTTGTATGGGGTGGACGCTCTGTAATGGAAAAAGTAGAGTTAGAACTAAAAAAGGGTAATAAAAAGCTTGTATGGTAATCTGAAAAGTATGCAATCCAAAATAATCTAAAAAGTTTAATTTACTATCTCGGTAAAATCAAAATAAATAAATCAAATAATATCTATCGTAAATGCTTACCTATATCAAAGGAGCTGCTTCGGCTGCTAGAAGAGCGGGATCTCTTAGATTTCTTCTTGCTATATTTTGATTTACTGCGCGAACTTGAAAGTGACCGTGATCTGTCGCGCTTGGACCGACTTCTCGAAGACGATCGTCTCCTAGACTTTGACTCGTATCTATCTCGAGATAAACTCCTTGTGTAACTCCTTCTTTTATGTTTACTTCGCGAAGTAGACCGTTTTCTTTTGTGACTGCTTGACTCCGAACGGTCTCTAGAACGAGATCTACGTTTGTGCTTGCTCTTTGACCTTTTTCGCTCGTACGATGACTCGGAACTGTATGAAGAACTTCGCCGGTCTCGATATCGACTTTTTTCCCGCGGCATAGTAGTACAAATAGAGAAAATAATAGTTTTATTTATTTATGTTCCATAATAACCTCAAATAGCTACTGAATGAATGACAATTTGACAACAGTCGTTCGTTAGCCGTCAATAAAAAAAAAAAACTATTAAAAGACGTTTAGTTATCCCTATAAAGAAGTCAAGTTAAGGACCCTATAAAAATCTATGTAGAATGTGTAATGCCATAACGTCTTTCTATTGAAGCAAAAAAAGCATATTGTTTACTTTGAAACCAATTATGGAGCTCGGAAATACTTATTATCATGATTGTACCTATGGATGGAGTACCTATTGTGAATATTTCGAGATTTAAGAGAAGCGGAGCTGTGTAATGTGGTAGAACTAAGGCATAATATATAACTAAAATTAATACAGCTATTGTTAAATAAATATGTTGGTTTCAACAACATAAAATAAGAAACTTATGAAGTTGTTATCTAGTTCCCTACCTACCTAGCAGACCGGTGTGGTGGTGTTGAAATCAAAATTCAAATTCAATAAATTCAGAAGAATTCGGTAGATGGCAGAGCAAATGCTTTCAAAGAAATTCCATTTCACGGACATTTTGAAGAGCGCATAAAAATTACACTTATATCGGAACCTATTGAAAGAATCAATGGTGCATGATTACGAATAACTTTAACTGTTTTTATGTCGAGAATTTTCATAAGCTATGTTTGGTCTGGTTTTAGCACGTTTCTTTCAACGTTTCACCATGTTACATTGACATTTTACAGTGCAAATGCGTGAAATGAAAATTCCCGCAGGGCAGCGACCGTCAGTCGGCCTCGATGACGGAATGTGTGAAAATTTTAAGATGGTGATCAACTGTATTTTTCGTTTATTAATAAAGAAAATCAAGTCTGAAGCATTGTGATTATGTCGAAACGATGAAAATGTGTTTAAAACAGTGACTGCGATTGAAAAATTAAGATCGAATTGGTGTAACGGACCAAGAGTGCAGTACGTGTTAAGTGCAATCGCTGACATTGTTTCGTTAAAAATTGTTGAGCCCATCGCGATTGTTATGTTTAGTATTCTATTGTGTGCTTTTATAACGCCTTGTAAATGGTATAAGAGATTCTGATGTTTCCTAAGTCATGGAGCGGCAGGAGAGATCACATGCCAACATGGAGGCCACTGACTGTGTGGACACAAAACAGGTGAGTCCTACTCAGATAATTGCCGGTTTTTAAAAATTTCACCTTTGGCTTACTCATATCGCCTTGGTGCTTGTTAAATTTGCATTGGAATGTTCCAACAGCAATGAGTTGTATAGTAAAACATGTACTTTGTGCTTGCATGTTTTGCAGTTGAAGTAATTTTTTGAAGTAATAGTTTTGTAGATTTCAGTACATAATGATTACAAATGGTCAATTATAATAAAACTTCATGATTTCATTGATGTAAAAACATATCAAGGCAAGTGGTGGGCGCTGGAGGTGGCTGCCCACACTAACTGAATAAATTATTGGCATTAGAACATTGTTATGAGCCTTATTTGTCATATCACACATAATTGTGTGTGTGTGAGTCTTTGTGTTGCTCCTTTTATAAGCCATAGTCTTACTATCATTGGAATGTTCTTGAATATTCAGAGTTTATTTTAAACATTGCATTTAATAGAAAGTTAACTGAATTCTATTGAACTGACAGTTAGCTATTGTGCTGAACGAGTTGTCTCATAAAATCTTAGATGCCAGTTAAAACTGAAGAAAGTCTATTTATTGGGTATTGAAATGTTATATTGTCGAGCAACATATTTTATTTAAAGCCAGCTAAGCTTTACTTTCATAACATAAAATATTTAAGTTAACCAAAAAGTTAAAATTTGTTAATTTCTATTGTACAAAATATATTTCAAGAATGTGGTATTATTTACTAATTATGACTTCTCAATTAATTTAGTTAATTTGGTGATTTGATATGTCAACAATTTTTATTAAAAAATTAACTGTGAAAACTGACTCGACTTTAGATGACTATAAGACTGTGCCTTTAAGGTTGGTTTGCAATTGTTATATAACAAGAAAATCTAAAGAAATCTTGCATTTTCATAAACCATTTACAGCACAATAGCAATTGTTTTTATTAGAAAACAATATGCAGTTTTATTAGTCTAACTCGAGACCTATGTGTGGGTATGCACTGGACACAATCTGGATTTAACCCATTTTTTTTAAAGGAGTGTGGAGGCCTATGTTTAGTTGTGGATGTGTTATAGCTGAGATGCTGATTTATTTATTTATTTAATAGTTTATGTACACAAACAGAATGCAGACAAGAAGAAAAAAATTGATACATAGTACATAGGCACAGCTTATCTCTGAGCTGATGGTGGCGTGTAGTGTAGATATATAGGTACTAATATTGTAAAGAGGAAAACTTTGTTTGTATGGATAAACAAAAAGTACTGGACCGATTTAAAAAAAATCTCACCATTAGAAAGCTACATTATCTGCGAGTACCATAGGCTATATTTTATTCCAGTATGGGTAGTAGTTCCCATGGGATGCGGGTGAAACAGCTATCATATGTTTTTTACTTGATTAAAATCTTTAACATAACAGTAGACAATTGTATGACTCAGTGTCGCTTGCCAATCTATGTATGGAAAATGTGTCACATTGCATATTGTGTGCTAAGTCTACATCATGCAATATTCACTAAGATTCAGTAGTATTTGTGAGAGGTCAGTGCTTTTTGAAATAGACTTCGGCATGTTTGTATAAGCTTTTGTGAGTGATTTATGCTTGTGTAAAGGATATTTAAAAAAGGCAATACTTATTTTTTTTTCTTAAATAAAAAGTTAAAGAGTAGTTTTTTGTTTTACATATTAAACTTTTGCCTTTAAAAAGAAGTACCTAAGTAATTAAGTAAGTGTAAGGGCTTACTTAATTTTAGACCATGAAAAAGGTGCATTCTTTTTTACAAATATAGGTTGAATTATACTCTTGGTAAACATAGGTACTTATTAATTGTTTAAAGTAATTTTATCTTCTCTATACAGTATGAGTTGAGTAACATAAAAATAAAGTAATCTTATGCAAATGGCTATAGAAAGCAGAGATGCATGTGCCTGGCAGTAGATTTATCTGTGTCTGATAATAATATTACCTGACATTGTCTGTACACAGGATACAAAGTACTTTTTACCTGATAATAGAGATAAGATGCTGAGACACTTTTGATATAACATTTTTAAAAGTATTTATTTTAAAAATTTGTTATTGTTTTATTGAAATATTTTTTTAAAAATTAGGGCTTATAAAATTGAAAGCTCTTTTTGTTTTAAAATATGTATTACTTTGAAAACGAATAGAGACACACAACCAACTGCAAAATAACCCTAGAATGAAATCATAAATAGCTTAATCTAAATTATAACGAAATTATTCATAACAATTTATAAATCACTTCCTCTGATAAGATATGAAAATAATAAAATCTTTTCATAGAATGCAACTTGATTCCATATCTTGGCCTATCTGTTGAACAGAAATAGAAAAATGTCCGAACATAAGGAAGTCTTTCATAAAACGTTAAAAGTTGCGACGGAAGTGCAAACAAAACTAACGTGCTTATCTAAGTTGTAAGTTCGTCCAAATGTCGCCTATCGGCACCGTGGTAGGGGGCGCGGGCTCCGCGCTGACTTGGGCGCGCAGTTGAAAACGCGTCGCGCGCGCAGGTCGCCGTGCGCGCGTTATACCGCGAACTTATCGAACACGCCCGCGCGAGTGATGTCACAAGGAGAACCAGTGGTTACTGTGCTGTGATTGTGAATTAACTATGGTAGCCATGGTGGCATCAGCGTCTGGATATGGCACCCTCCGCCGTTTTCTTAGCGTGCCTGAGGGACAGCACTCCGTTGCTGAAGCAGGGGTCGGCCCCAGCAATTCCGTTGCCGTCTCGGTAAGATCAGTTGTTAGAAACAGTTAAGCATAAGTCAACATAACGATGAATGATAGCGTTATGCGTTAGGAATGCAGATGTTAATGAGTTGTTGATGCGATATGTACTTTATCGAGGTGTGACTCTAATGTATCACAATCCGCGCGATGAATCGATGTCATTGATAAGTTTGTTTGTGATACCACTTATGCATTTTCATGCATTACCAATTACTTAATCAGTAGGCGATAACAAGTCTTCTCTGATAGCATGATTGTCATCGATACCAGAAAATTCCAAAACATTTATACTAATCGATTGCTTTCCATCAAATAGTTCGTAACGGATTATATTACAATGTGCAGAAAATTTATGAAATTGACTGCAATTTTAACAAGAAATAAAAACGCTAGAAAGTTTTGCTCTCCAAGTTCCATTAGAATGTATACGTGCGTATTAAAATTACCAGACTAGTGCAAAAAATACCTACTCTTGTGTTCGTGAGTGGATAACGAAATCAGTATTATTACTAGACCGTTTCTCATTGACCAGTATTGCTTTAGTTCGGCGCTGCGCAGTGTTACCAAAATCTCGAAACTGGTTCGGCACACCGCATTATGGCATCTAAAAAAAGAATCCGGACAAATCCATCAGTCTACTGACTAGCCGTCCACGATGGGGTCATCAACCTAACTTTCCTTTTTATTATTCTGCTGTGTAATATTAGCATCGATCGAAAATCCGGCCTTGGCCTCACACGGACCATTGGAACAATACTTTTGGACGATGATGTCACCCTGATCTGCTGGGGTATGTACGGGATGGATACGGCCAAGGTTAGGCCAACAGACCGTGGCTGTTTCTCTAGCGGATCACGGCTCGTTGCTCGCCATCCGCGAAAGGAGCGCATCACTCACTCTGTGGTTACCGACCCAGATCAGGCAGCGCTTACTCGCTTTTTACCTCATCCGAATTAATATGAACCGTGTCCACTCCTAATAGAGCAAATTGGTATAAATAAACGGTCCACTTGCTCTAACTCCACTAAACTCAATTAAAGTCACAATACTGGAAATATGCTCACGTTGTAGGTGTTCCGCAGCTGGACAGAATCTTGATCTCAGGCGAACAGACCTTCCCACTTCCTTCGCACTTTCTTGAACTAACCCACATCGGTGCGTAGAGAAACCGCCACAAATCCAATACGATCGCCATGATAATAATTAGACATCGGATTATATGCACTATCAAAATGCCAAAATATGCATGCAAATATGCACTAAAAAAGAGCGAAATATGCACAAAATATGCACAATTAAAAAACCACTATTAGAATTAACTTTTATTTTCACAACATATATTTAAATATACATAGAGGTATAAGTTGTAATTCTTGTGACAATATACAATTACATATTTTTCAAGGTTTTCTGCAGCAAATTTGTGACGTTTGTCACTTAAAATTAATTTATAGGCTGAAAATGACCTTTCGACGTCAACTGACGTTACCGGACAGAACTTGAAATTTGGCGCCATTTCTGCCGAGATCTATTCAGGTAGAGTTTGTCCGCTGCCATTGATAAATGCGTTAACTTTTTTTATTGCTTCGAGACTCGGGTTTTTATACAAAACAGCATTTAATTTGCCACGAACGTTTTCTGAAAGTGAATTCGGAAGGGCGTTACTCTGTTCAATCATTTTGTCTAATATTTCCAAGGACTTGCACAGAGGAAGGTTTTTAGTTTCTAGTCTCTCAATGGCATCGGGTATATTGCTGAAGTGTCTTGCAATAAGAACAATATTTTGTTTAATTGAAGAATCCTCAAAAGCCTGCTGGCTTGAATTAATTGCAATGGCTTCTGAACTGTCAAACTGACTGAAATAAGCACTATCAATGAAAAAGTACGCAAAATATGCAATAACGCTAAAATAATAGCATAATATGCATTTGCATATGCAAACATGCAAATGCATATAATCCGATGTCTAAATTAATAATACACTGTCAATGGAAATGGAGAGTACCTAGTAATTCACCGCGATTGTTCGACGTAGATTTCGTTCCCACCCGCTAGTTTTTTAAACTGCGATAAAACAAATTTGAACAAGCTATTGATGTTGATGTTAGACTTTCGCGTTACATTTGGAGAGAAACGTAACGTAAAATTGCTATGAAACTGATCCACAAATGAGCCGCATCGAGGAATTATGAAAAAGATTTATTTCACGCTCAATGAGAATGATTCGAATTATCTGTTGCACATAACTAGTTGGACTACATCGTGGAAGTAGCTTGGAATGTTCATGTTGACACAAACGAGGCCTACAAGTTTGGCTTGAGAATCTAATTAAAATTATCGAGAGATGACGAAAAAATTCTCACAGCCACAACAAAACTCTTGGGAAAACAAGTTTTACCATAAAATGCCAGTTATTTTTAAAACATTCCACACCTGAGTTTCATATGCTTAGGGCAAGAAAATAGTCGTAGAGTTTGGCACAGATAATTCTAACGAAGGCAGCCGGACACGTTGCGACATGGTAAGATATTGTGGTGGCACCTCTTGGTGCATGCTTCCGCCCACGACCCTCTTATATGGCGAGGACCTTGTTACGACTGCCTTACGTAGACACATCCACACAACTGGATTTTGCAATGTTATGTTTGTGTTGCCTCGTCCGGAAGGTTGTAATTTGTTAAATACCTTTATCGCCAGTGTGTCACATTCTCATCTTAATTGCTTGATCTGATGCATTCTTGATTGGATAGTCCTTGATAATCTTTTGCTGCTATTTGCCTCCATGTTTTGAGAGCACCACTGCAATTGGAGACACTTATTTGTTCGACCATTATTTTCGCAATACATAAAACACCTTTGTTGTGTTATCATGTATCCATTATAGTACGTAAGCCCGATGAAGTAACTCTGGCTACTAGAGTAAAATTACGCAAGCTGGAAGCTCTGCAACCAACTTATTACCCGATGCCTTTAATGAATCGAATACTTTCAAAAATGATCAAAGTGAAATGAATGGACGAAATAAATCTTAAGCAGTCATAATCGAAGGCGGACGTCGATCAAAGATTAGAAACGCTCTTAGAGCAAGTGTACGGTTCGCTGTGAAGATTCGTTCCCAGATTAGTCTGCCTAAGAATTTCTTCATAATTATAGCATGTATGCAACGTCTAACAATCGCGGTGTCAAAGAAAATATTAATTAAACTCGTCACACTCGGTACTTAAGTGTTATATCTGAGGGGAAATTTTAATTTAGTTGAGAAATCTCTCATTTCTTTTATATCAGGTATGCTTTACTGATCTTTTTGTCCGAGTTTAGTTATGGCTCTATTTAACGTAGCATGGTCATAACGCAATGTATGTTTAACTCTGACAAATTGAATGAGTCCTTTTATGTAATGGCTTATGTCGTAATAGCGATAATTGTTAGTTTTACAATATGGAGGCAATGCAAACATTAATCATCAGTGCCAAACACATCGTCAGGGAAACATTATTTTTGCCTGTGACTGCTTCGTATCCTTGAATTGTGCCATCTGTTGCGTTGTTTGTCCTGTTTCCATATTTACATATCAAGTTATGTCTAAAAACAGAAGTTACATAAATTGTAGAGTCTTTAATTTGATAAATAGCCAATAGAATCAGCTGGCGATGAGTAATAAATCACAATTCCCCTCATCCTTACGCAACAATTTTCGCCAACAAAATAAACCTACCCAAAGAAATTGTTTCGCTCTCAAATTAATTTCATATTACGTACTAAATGTTATTAGTTATTACTTAACACGGAATGCGGTTACGTGTCAACATCAACACAGGTATTGAGGCACATTCGATGTCCGTACTAGAGAAAGCTATAGAGGAATGTTTCACGCGGTTACTTTCATGTGGCCGAGCTTTAGGTATATTACATGCCGACGAAGAAATTGCCTCTTCAAATCATATCTGTCATGAACTTAATTTCGCGTACATGTGTTTCGCGATGTGGCTTGTTGTTCGTTATTGTGGGAATATTGCACTTGTGTGTTTGACTTGTCTAGCACTATGATGGTTCTTAATGCTACATGTTTGTTTTTGCTTGACTGTAAATTAATTAGCAGCGTCTTCGAATCGAATTCGATAACTGTTTTTTTTTTCATTTGGGTCTGAATGGGGTCTTAGGGAGACAATGAACTTCAATTCCTACCAATAGAAGTTATGTTGATGTTTGGATTAAAAAAATAAATAGCAGCATGGATCCAACCATCGTTTCCTGTTCTTGCTAGAATTCAGCTCTTCCAAATAAAAGATTCTGAAAAGATAATTCTTGCATAACGTAGTTTTTGTCAGATTCGCTTCCATTTCATTGTACATATCTAATAATAGTATTTTCATCTAAAATATAAAATGTAATTACCTGTCCCTCTGGCTGCGGAAGGAAGTAAATTACTACGATACGATGGAGGATGAGCGAGCAACCTGTCATTATCTGTGCATTATTTTAATCATAAGCTCTAGATACTTTATGGCTCCCGATAGTAATCAGCAGCATCTTATTTCTTCAGACTATTTCGCTATAGAATTTATTTAAACGGTATATTGTCCTAGAATGAAATGATCGATAACAATTATGTAGTTTGGATTAAAACTATTGATTGCGACACTAATTTAGAACCATATGTTATTTTTGGAACAAATGTTTGACCAGCCGTGTCGATATTGGCCAATAAATATTGGTAACAAAATGATGTCATTGCGAAAAGTGAAATTGACTCCCGGAAGGCTGCCTGTTTGAACAAATCACATGCTAACAATTGAATGTTTGAGAGCAAAGTTTATTGAATGGGACCGACGCCATTCATGAACAAAGCTCTTTAATACTCAGCCGGTCACACAAATCAAAACATGCTAGTTACAGCACAAAAAATACTGACGAAGCTGTTCTCCGAGTAACAACTCCTGTCTAAAGAATGGACGTTTCACTCAATTGATAGATCATCAGCTGCTTAGAATTTTTGTTTACCCAAATGGGACAAGTGTCACTCAGCCTAATTGACCATTCAGCATTGTTTAGAGAATTTTCAACGGTTAGTGCAATGTGAAACTGCTATTTAAAAACTGTGACTAACAGCAAAATTCGCATCCTAAACATACACAATTTGCATGAATTTGAGTGATGTTGCTTTAACTACTTTCCTCTTGTTTGACAGCACGACGGATGTTCAATCGAAAAACAACCCAAGTTAACAAGTAAAATCTAAACAAGGAGAAGAGTGTGTATGTAATGGATGCTTCAAGGTTACAACATCACTTTCACCAAAACTAAGCAGCTCTCATGACGATGTTATCGCATTTCACTGTCTCTCTTTATCTCGTTATCGCGAACATCAGGCATTTTGCATAAGAATTTACTTGTTATTCTGAATTCATGCACTTGTTATGTACATATTTATTGAAGTTAATTTTATTTACTCGAAAGTTGAAACGCACTTTTGGGAGATGAATAAATTGTCAGAGAGATTCGCAGTTTCTCAAGTTCACTCGAAGCGGCTTCATCTTCTTTAGTCTCTGTAATATTTTGTGTCGTAGCTTAATTCATTATTTGTAAAGCATCATTAGTAAGATGAATAATTAAAAAGAATGAGTACCAACCTGGTGAAAATTTTGGTTGAACAAAAGATGTGTTCTTTACAAATTCGTGACTAATGTAATTCTTTTTACCGTTTTTGTACAATTTGCGAAAGTATTGTAGACAGCTGTCGATTCTTTTTAAATTATTGTAGAATGCACTTTTCCTTCTTTTTAATGTCTGAACACATTTTTCGTCTATGATTCCTCCGTTTTTTATTCTTTCCACTACTCGTCTGATAAAAAATAAACCTCTCGTATTATAAAGATTGAGTAACCGTTTTGCCAAATAAGTTTTGCTTGTTGCTCAGTTGGAAATGTTGCGGTTTCTGTAAAATTTACAATGGCGCTCTTTTTTCTCAGATTTCAAGATCAAGGCCTTTTAATGCTTCTTCATCATGACTGATGTTCGTTTCTGTTTCCAATGTTTTTATAATAGCATAGCAATGAGTGATTTGTGGCAATCATCTCTAGTGGAGTGTAACATATTATACGCTTTGGATAAGTCAACCTGTTTTTATTAGCTCATTTTTCCTGGTAATATTCTCTTGTTTGAATAGTTTTGTACCAGAAACACGTGCCTACTTACAAATTAACATTTTCATTCATAGACCGTAAACCAATTGCAAGATCGAAAATGAATTCGGAGTCGGAACACCATGCTTGCAAAACACTAAGGAAACGATAAAGGAAGTAGTAGCCGAGTTGGGTGGTGGGAAAACATTTAGTGCTTCCAGTATTCTCTAAAGATCACAAGCCGTGCCAGTCCCAATAGTGTTCCGAGAAAGTGCATTTCACGCATCTTAGTTCAAGATGCGAGGGATTCTTGTGCAATTCCCGCAGTGGGCCGGATTCCACGGCAAGTGGTAATGTCGTGCAAACTGCCAGTATTGTGCGCCGCAACATCCGTGGGAAATCTCTAAAACGAGCCTTGCATGCATAAGTAGCTGGCCGGCAGACTGGGATGCAGTTTCGTCATTTACTATGTTGCTGTTATGAAAGTTACAGACAGGATTCTCAGGTTATTTAATGTGTCTACTGTACAGTTGTTAAAGGTATGCTGTTTCAAATTGATAACCTGTTAACCATTCGATTCATCCATTAGCTAAGATAAACCAAGATGTGTATATTTTTTCATGCATACTCAAGAGCTCTCTAAAAACTGGCAATAAACACGTTTTTACGGTGTCATGAGTATTTTTATGGTGGTACCGAATCGAATTATGGTTGTTTGAAATCTCGAGATACTGGTAAAAATCTCTGTTACAATACAATTTTGTGTGACTAAACGAAACCATTTCCTATCAGTATCAAAATGATCTTATTCTACATTCATCACATATTTTATGTAAAGATTTGCATTGATCGAAAACACGGCTTGATCCATAGCCCATAAAATTTGCAAGTAGAACTGACTAGATGATCGCTTTATGCCTCTACTGTAAGTTTAAAGATATCCTCATGCATTGTAAAGAAGATGTCAACTTTCTTATTTGGAATTTAAACCTTGAACGCTTAAACGTTTTGTTTGTTGATTTTATTACTGGTTTCTACGCCTACAATTTTTTTTTTGCAAAACTTGTAATATTTTAATTGAGTTAAGTATCTATTGTGGTATAGAATCCCCGTTTGCTTATGGTCGATGATGTTTTTGTATTTTTTTTATTTTTTTCGGTCCATCAAATTAATGTATACTATGCTAATTAAAAAGTATGTAGGTAATAATGTTTTTACAGAGTAACATGGTTTGAGTTTCACGTTATGGATTTTTACACACCCGAAAATCGCATGTAGAACCATTTGTAGGTCGCACATATTTTGTAACGTCGCGTGTGGTAAACTTAGAGTCTCCCCACACGGACAGACTAGGAATCAGAAGTTATTATAAGCTCTATGTCTGCGGCGTAAGGATGTAAATGATGAGCCCGGACTGAAAAGCAATGTACTTTTCAGCCGGACCTCAAGCTGATTCCAATTCAATAAGTGTACTGAGTCCTTAATGCGGTAAAAACTTCCCCAAGTCGTTGGACCAGATGTCGGCAACTTAACACATACCAACGCCCACCATTGTTCACTACTATTCAGTATCTACTATATTTATTTAATATTCGTGTACTCTACCAACAATGTGATCAAAGAATTCGTGCGTGGAATTTTGATGCCATCTACAAACTGATTTACCTTAAATGTTATTAACTAACTTAAGATACAAACTTCTTATGTATTAGAAGCGTAACCGTGTGTAGCTTTCACAATACTTCCTGTTAATATAAAACTACTTTCGACACAAGTAATCATTTTATCAATATTTTGGTCAAGTAGTGACGTAATAGACTATTTAATACATAGCCGGTTGATCCGAACATATTGATCGTCCGCCCGTTTTGTACTAATAACGGTTATGAAATGTTTATATTAGTCGTCTTTGCTCCCTTTGAATATAGGCGCCGCATCTCCGACTTTCACCGAGATATCTCGCTACTGCACTAGCCAACTGGGTCATACGATGATACATAAATTAAATACATATTATATTTGTCGCCTAGTTAAAATTTTGGTAAAAGTAAAGAGATATGCATTGTCGCTGATATCGAGAGAAAGAACATCATGAGAGGATGGATTAAGCAGGGCGATAACTTATCGGACATGACGATTTCGCCTTAAACACAGCATTTGTTATCGTACACAGCAATGGCGATAGACACGCAAATATTTTACCTTGCGATAAGCTCTTCTTTGTAATTTATTTCAATCGCAAGAGGAACTTGCGATGCTTATTTTATTTTAAATCGGTTTGAACGGTAACTTCCTCCCACTTCTATAGTAGCATTCACAATGGGCCTTGACAGTGCTACGTTAATATCAGCGTAGGCTCTGAGGCCACTGTAATTTTCATTAACATCGTTCGCGTGTGGCTGATCACACAACACATCATATAAATTTTCATCCGTACCAGAGACATTCATCTGTGAAATTGCTGAATGTAATATGTTGAGCTGGCTGTAAAAAACGCCCTTGCCTCTTAACGTTTGTTTAATGGTTTTCTACCATAATGCTTTAAGAACTCTTTTTGGAGTCATGATTTTTCCCAAAACTGTTTTTACTGTTCACATATTTAACAGCCTACAGCAGTTGGGTGTACCATAAAGTTAATGTTTGATAGAGGCTGTGTGGGCTTGATATATTTATAGTTCTTAGTGGTTATGACTTCATCGCATCACTGCTCTGTTGACATTGTGCTTCGTGATCATAATGGCAGTGTTCCGCTGTTTAGATTTGATGATTTCTAAATAAATTCAATCAACAATAGTAAAGAAATTATTTTTATTGCATGAATTTTCACCTTTGCCCTCGGATAAGCGGTTGCGTATTCCTTACATTTACATGAAAGAAGTTACGTTAGTTGGATATTCAAAAAACTTAAATAGAAGCATCTTATTACAATAGCTTTCTTTAGAAATTCTGTGAACCTGCGGAAAACAGATTATGAAGGGGATCTAAAAAAGACCTAGTCAGTTAAATTCATCACAGAATCGAGGCCACCATCAGCAATTATCGTGTTTTTTGCCGAAACCACCATTTTAAGCAGAAATAGTCTGAGTAACCATTGGTCAGGTGGATCGAAGTGATTCATTGCAGGGTAAATCATTTTTTATTTCCTGCATCGCTAAACTAATTGTGTGTACCATTAGTTCCGCTAGCTAGTAAAGCTCGGTAATGCTACGATTGCCTCTACAATATTATGACAGTACCATGTTAGTACCATAGAGCTCATAGACCGTTCACAGTTTCACACATATAAATGAAATTAATTATGTACAATTTCTTGAGACTTCCTGCTTCCTGTTACTTGAGGGCTGAGTAACATCATGAATTTTAAAAACTTTGGCGTTTTTATGTATCTGTACAAATATGCAGATCACGTTTCTAGTGGCTATTGTATTCGTTGAATGTTAAAGTTCTTTTATATGAAGGAGGCTCATCTCTTTCGACATGACTTCGTGATTCCAGTAATTTGTTTCCTACATACCAATTACGGTAATCCAATCGTGCTGCATAGGAGCCTTGCAAGATTCCAATCAGGTGCTTAGAATTAACTCGACCATTTGACCATGTTTGTATCTATTTATGCTCTTTGCCAATGCATATGTATTTATGTATAAGTACTTAAGGACAAGAATTCTTTTTCTCAGCGCCGCTCACCCGAGTTGTCTCCCATATTTGGTCAACCCCATGAATCACTTCTTGTCAAACTTGTTGAGTCTTTGTATGAAACGTATTTCTTGTGTTTAATCACGACTTGGAGCTTGGAGTTTGTGTTGCAGTGCTCCTTCCTTGAATTTTCGCCTTGGCTTAAAAGTCACAGCTTATTTGAATTACCTCTTGTTGTTTCTGTACAGCTGTAGTAAAGAGCTGGCTATAGCAGGTGTTTATTTAAAAAAAGTTAGAAAAGTTGGCAATGTTTAACAAAAAAGGGATTGAACGGCAGCCGGTGCCAGCAGATGCAAGGCATAGAGTACGCTATCGTGTGCCGAGACAGGCTGACCTATTAAAACGCCAAAACATGTGGATTACAGAACAATGCAGAGGTATACCAGTTAATGTAACGACTTGGCACGCAACGAGAAATTTATTCGTTCATTATTCAATAGGCATATTTTTTGTCTCGGCTTGTTTAACGCCAGCTTATATGTATTTCCTATTCGTGAAACCTATTATGGTACGGAACCTTATGGTTTTCCGGTTACAGAAGTGTTTTTTACCTTCTAACTAACAATTTTTATCCGCAAATACTGTTATGATTAAATAAGAATATACTTCAAAAACATTTAGTATGTCACCGATAATAAGCAAATACCCGGAATGACTGGTGTAAGCTAATTTGATCAATCTCATAAGTATCAAAATGTTAATTGTTTTGTCATCTCTCTTGCACTCGCAGTGGAGAGGAGAACTAAAAGCTTCAAAGCCATAAGTTAAAGTGCTGGCGAGTTTGTGTGGGGGCTGCGTGGGCGCACGACCTCAGTGGATCGCGTGGGCTGCAGGTGCCAACGCACCTTTCCAGTTTCCACGCATCGACTGCTGTGGCCTGCGAGCCTCCGATCCGAATCGAAGATAATCGTCTCAGTTAACTGTTCACGATTGTTTTGCAACGATCCTTCACCTCGATTCGTAGATTGAATCTTGTTATTTACCCATTTTCTTATCAGTCCTGGTGCATTTAGCAACTTCCTTAAATTCACTAGTTTTTTGTATGTATCGCATGTTAGTTGGTAAGTACATTTATTTCCAAAGAAGCATTCCATGAGTAATTGCGTGTTTCAGTCTTGTTAAGTTTAAATGCGCTGTGTTTTACGTGTCTCCGTATAGTGTTTTCTACAAAAAGAATAGACATTATACCACACTTACTACGAGCTGTGTTGCTCTTTGTTCCGCAGGTCAAACGTGTGCACTTCGAGTACGGTTGGTCCTACTCCGACAAAATAATTTAATTCGTGTGAAGGATAAAGGCATTGAGGGCATGCATTCAAAACAGGTTTCCTTTGAAATCAGTATTTGCTACTGCGTGTCTGTACTTCAAATGATCGCGCGTAATAATTCATGAAGCAAGACATCTGCTCGTGAAAGCATCGATGATGTGGCGACGACCTGTCTAGTCACAGAGTTCCGCTTGGACTGAGCTGCTTCGATGCAAATCTGTGATGGTTACAGTTGACGACCACGGAGGAAGTGCATTCTTCCGTTAGCGGAGTCGATGGCACTAATGAGCCAGCGCTGACAATACTGTTCCTGCGACCAAACATCCGAACCAGGAGAGAGTGAAATGTGTGTTCAGCAGCGACTTCGCTAATTGCGCAGCAATTAACCACGAATTGAGTGTAGAGAGTGGCCTGCCCGCTCCACTTGCTATATGTTATAGCGTGGTGTATGAAAGTACTTAATAGTCGACTCTTTACGAGCGAAACGCTCCTACGTTTGCAAATTGAATGCGTTTAATCCGAGTCTGTTTATGTTTTTTAAATGTGTGAACTCCGGATTCAGATTGAATTCAATTTGCTACTCTTCCTATCCGGGTAAAAATAATTCACTTGTTGAATACACTGCTTCCATGTCCAACAAATTGGCAATTGCTCGAAATATTCAAGGCATAGCAATTAATGTTTAATGTAGCATGAACTATTGTACATAGTGTATAGTGCCAAGCAGGAGCTGTCGAAATTAATATGAAAGTATTGTATTGAAACATCCACATGTGCTGCACGTCGCATTCCCGATCTTACCAGCAACGTATAACATAAATGCTTAATCGGTGACGGGATTCTAGACTGATGATAAACAATGTTAATTAATACGTTAGCGAATTATATTTGCATACATAATCTTAATGACCAGTTCATATCTAATTGGCATCAAAATATTTACATCAGACCAGTTTAAAGTTTTCCTCTACGTTCGAGTACTTACAATCAGCTGTAGACGCCACATTGGCGCCTGTTTTAAACCAGTTCAAAAATGGATGGATTGTGTAACCGTCAATGCAGTCACTATTCTGTGAAAAAAAGCGTGTTTTTGAACCCGACGCCGCGGGCAAAAGATAGCAATTTATAGTTATTTCGTTGGCGCATACCGATGCAATTAAACATTTTCTTTATGGTATAATGCTCATGAGCTGTGGAGTTCGATGCCGTCGGTGCTGTGTAGCAACAACGGTTTCAATTTAATGAACACTGATAATTAAAAAATGTAGTACGTACTCATCTTTTAAAACCTATAATTTGCACTTTGAGGCCTATTTCCTGGAGTGGAGCAGATAATAATATTCTAATGATGAGAAATTGTCAGAATCACCTGAAAATATGACCCCAACTCAGTTATCTAAAAGTGACACGTAAATTGAAATCGTAACTCTTTATTTAATGATTTCAAAGCCTAGGACTCCTGAGACTTGTGTCTGTACCAATCCTTTGTTTAGACCAGCTAGAATATACCCTAAATTGATTAAATATTACTTTAGTACAAGATTAACGAGCCGTCGACAGTGTCCAGGGGTATCAGGTACAAGTGTAGGCGGCTATAACTGTTTGCCTAAGTGCGGTTGGCCTGTTAAACCTCCTTTTTCAGAGCAAAACGTTTTTCAATACTCTTTCAGATCCAATAAAACCAGGTTTATATCTATGTCAAGTTCGTAATTGGTGTGCTTCAACTTTAATATCAAATATCTAAGACATGCCTAAAAAGGCAAGTCGTTTTGTCTCCCAAATATGTAGCTCCACTAATTAGTGAAACAATATAAATCTTTCTGAAGCATAACCATATTGAAATTGTCACAAAACCATTAGGAGGATTTTATTTGGATCACATTTATATTTCGTTCAGTTAGTTTTAAAGGCCTCCTATTCGGAGAAGAAATATGTGAACCCACGCAAAATAGTCACAATTGGATTCAATGAATTCCAATCTGTCATCAATATGTATTACACGATATTCAATCAACTGATATTGTTTGCTTTTATGAGATCCAGTCTGTTAATATTTCTTGCAAATCCAATCCAATTTATGTAAGAATACATTACTTGAATGAATGGCGATAAAATAATTTATGACATGTTTGAATTTTGAAAGGAACATTAGTTTCCATCAATCAAATATTTTATTACTTTGATTTCATTCACTGCACAGAAATCTAGGGCATTCGAAGTCGGAGATATCGTTCTACATCGCCAAAAATTTGAGCATTTTGTGGAAACACCAGTATCCTTCAGTGTTACATTTGTTTACTGTGACATTCTTGATCGAACCCGTCCAAGTAGCTTCCTATTTGGGAGTGTCTCCGTGCACTGGACTATTTTTAACCGTGGCCGCATGCGCCGGCACGCGCCCGACCTTTCAGCTTTATGATTTGTCGACGTTCTGATACTGTTATTGATAGCTAACATCGTCTTATTCCTTTTCTACTTGGTCTCTCTTCAATGTTTTAGACGCATTTTTGTTATGTTTCCGCTTTGGACGCAGCTTTATTTTTGTTTGTTATTCCGTCCTCATTCAGTTTGATGCAACTCTTTGATCGCGATAGTAAAATTCTACGTTGTTTACTGATATTCCCGCGATGGACTATAGATAACTTGCCTTTCAATTGCAAAATATGTATTACAGTTGCATGGCTGCAATCTCTGTTATGATACCATCTGAAATTTCGTTTCTCCATGCCGTGTAGCTTAACAGTACGTGTTATTAAAATTCTGCATCACAACGGATTTCTAAGCATCGTGATGCGTTTGCACGTTTTAACTATTAGTTTACAGTAAATTAATAACAGAGAGTGATTGTTCGCGTGCTTGCTTTCTTTCTTGCATGACGATTGTTGCAGAGATGCGATGGCGCTATCAACATTTATATGCACGGCCAAACAGCTTTAGTTGATTATTCGATTCTATCCACCTCACCTTGACATTGTACTCATTCGCATATGGATTATACTTTTCGCGGTCATATTTTATGACATCATTTTTATGCCATCTCATGATGTAAGTTTTATTATCAGGCATATGAAGTAATGACATTTAAGTAGGTACTCAAGGCGCGTTTGGCAAGTTATTCGTACGAATTATGCATGAACGGAATTTGGTCAACATAAAACTTTGCTAGTAGATATGCCTAGATAAATGCTAGCTGTAAATACTACAGCCAGCAGTTAACGTAATTGAGAAAAGCAATTACCT
Organism: Helicoverpa zea; assembly: GCF_022581195.2. Classification (NCBI taxonomy): domain Eukaryota; kingdom Metazoa; phylum Arthropoda; class Insecta; order Lepidoptera; family Noctuidae; genus Helicoverpa; species Helicoverpa zea. Next base: position 12,577,240 of record NC_061454.1, read on the forward strand.
GTCAATCTAGACACACGGCAGTGTGTCCGCCAAGTTCGAGCAAAAAAAAGCGACACACCGGCCGTGGGTTATATTACACGAACCATTTCGGGCCAAATTCGACCCCCCTATAACTCAAAATCTATTTTATTTACGCATATCAAATTTCTAGTATCTGTTGAGACCCTCTCACTTATCTAAAATACAAAATTTCATTATCATACCTATTGTAGGTCTTGAGATATTGACGTCAGAAAATCGCTATTTTTACTATACACTCACTGACTGACTCACTCATCAAAAACCTAGACCACTTCCAATGGTCGTATTGACTTGAAATTTGGCATGGAGGTAGGTCTTTATGTCAAGGTAAAGGGAAAAATCTGAAAATGGCCAAGTGTGAGTCAGTTTCAAAATAATGAAGGTGTACATTTATACCCGGTGTAAATTTATACCCCTAAGGAACTAAAACGAACTAAATTTATCTATATTTATATAATATATCTTCGAATGGTCGTACCGATCTGAAATTCGATACAAAGGTTTGTATTTAGTCAAAGTAAAGTAAAAATGTAAAAACAGCCAAGTGTGAGTCACTTTCGAAAATAACGAATGTGTAACTTTGATCCACGAACATAATATATGATAACATGTCATGTTAGTCAGTTGGTAAATCTAGTCCATTTAGTTAATCTAGTTCATTTCTTTGTAAGAAGCATAGTGCTAATCAAAAATCTGAAAGATAGTATAAATGACTCATTTCCTTAACTAACTTAATCATAAGAAAAAAATAAAATAAACAACCTTACAAAAATAAATGAAATCCCACCCAAAACAAAAATGTGAAAGGCTGCCAAGTTCGATAATATGGGAATGCTTCGCCTATAAAAGAAGTGAGATCTGAATAAGTACCAAGTTCCATATACATACCTCAGTTAAAAATAGTTACTTTTTAATGATGTTACTTGGCAAGTTTTAATAGAAAATTAAATACTTGATTCATTGCGTTTAGTAGGTTTATAACAAGTTATGTGAAAACTTGCCAAGAACCATCATTATAAAGTAACTATTTTTAACTGAGGTATGTATATGGAACTTGGTACTTATTCAGATCTCACTTCTTTTATAGGCGAAGCATTCCCATATTATCGAACTTGGCAGCCTTTCACATTTTTGTTTTGGGTGGGATTATAATTTTCTGTTCGCAGCGGACAAAATTGCACCTACATACAGCGATTAATTTTGTGGTTACGCCAGAGTCAATTCAATTGAACTTCTCTACAATGAATCTGCTATCACATTAACAAGTAGTGAGTGATGATAGTGCAGTACTCAAATTAGGACAAGGACCACTTCGGTTCCACTTATTGATCAATGCGATCACAATAAGCGGACGTTGCCATAACGCGGCAGTGGTTGACGGTTGACAATAATTGTGGCAATCGACAGCCGACAACTGGCTCAATGGAACTGCTATTTGCAATTATTACCTCGTTAACCGATAGATGACGATCCAAGATATGAGAGTCGAGTTTGTCATCACTGCACTACTTTACGATTCTGTGTAGCGTTTGATATGATCAATATAAACTAGATTTAGGTCAAGCCACTCGTAGCCTTGGATTTCTGAAGAGGCTAATAAAGTTAAGGAGAGCCAAGTTTTAATGAACACGATTCACAAATTCGTATTGACGAAAAAATACGATTCAGCGTTAAAATGTTTTAGTGTCGAGTTCTTGTTATGAAATTGTTGGATGTTTGTGACTAAATTAGTAATCTTGTTTTGTATTGTTTCAGTCGAAGCAACGGGCGTCAATTAAATGGCTGCTAACGAAGGCGTTCAACAACAGGGTTCCGGATAACCTCCAGGAGCCCTTTTATAGAGATCATGAGGTGAGTTTCACTTTGAAGTAATATTTTTTGGTACTTTTAGCACATTTCATAAAAATAATGTATAAAATGCATAAAAAAGCTTTGTTAAAGCCTTATTATGTCCTTGACTTCATGTAATACTCTATTGTTTCTGAATTTGGAGACAATTACATTTTCCCCTTGATTTCTCACGCTCAGATGTTCGAAATGTCCACAAAACACACACCTGTCGGTCAAATTTTGGCTCAGCCGTAGCGTTGTGATGAGATTTCAAATTGTTATTAAGGACACCTATTTCAGTATCAACGTTTTTAACCAAACTCTTAGTCTCGTGCCATTTTTCTTGAATGTTACAAAAGTTTGAAAATTCTGTGTCTATAGGCCACCGCAAATTACCACCAAACACGTGCATTTAGCAAGAAACTTATTTTTAGTTCTAAAAAATGTTCCATTTACATTCAGCGAACAATGGTGGCCTGAATTTGGCAGTAATCATAGTTGGGTCAACAATTTACGATAGCGAAGCGTGTAGCAATGTAGCCATAAACTAACTTCTAACTTTACGTAACTACGAGTTACAAATGCATACATTAGGGTTGTACCTACGACACACCAAAAAGGAAATGTGAAAGGAGTCCATCAGTTTCCAATCGTCAATCACTTTTCGGTTAGTAGGTGTCACATAAAGTAATCTAGAACTATTATGATTCGCAAAATGAAATCATAAAAAGTCCAAATATAAACTTTGGTATGCCAGATTTGTTAAGGGTTTCACTGATAGGTACAACTCTTTTTCATTTGCAAATCTTCTTAGCCAGTGTTTTAGAAGCTTTAACACTTTACAGAGTTATAGGTACTTCCAAACTAACTACTGTTCTATACCATTAAATATTTGCTGAAATGCGGAACCTAGTTTTGGGTCAGCTATACGCTGGTTAGTTACTGCTCGTTTCCTTGACGTTATAGTTAAAGCAGAGCGTCGCCCTCTTACCCCCCAATGTTTTGTTTCGCGTAACCAGGCCATATTAACGTAGAGAATATTGCTATCAGAACCATAATTGCTGGTTTGTTTATGGGTTCCAATCAATGAACGCTATGAATGTAACAGGCATTAAAAAGCCAGTCCGTTTTACGTAAACGTGAAACGTTATCTTGAAATATATTTACTTCAACCACAACATTAGATTCTTTGATGCAGATAAAAGAACGTTGCCCCTAAACACGGTCAATGTTCAGACATTTCTCAAGTTGAATTTCCACTGCATTTGTACTCGTATCCGTTTGTAAACCACTATAGACCGTTTTAATAGATGCTTCCACTGTTGTAAACAGTTAATATTCCTTTTGCTTATACCTCGCCTCATCATTGACTAAAGATAATAAACACATACGAAGTCTGTATGTTTATACAATTTTATGGTTGGAATTATTTATACTGGTATCTACTAACGCCTTGTATTCGATTAGATCACGGATATTGTCCCAAATGGGAGTCGGGTTCATATTTCAAAACTGTTATTGCTGATGCAGTGTCACATTACATAATAACTACCACTGTACCGTCACAAAGTGTGAGATCATTCGTTTTAGAATATTCCGTTACAAGTTAACATCGAATTGCGTTTAACAAAAGTGCATTCTCGTTCGCACAGCAAATAGAAACTGTTACATAAAAGAGATTAGTTTCCCTGGTCAGACTGCTCTATCTGCTAATATAAAAGAAATTGCTTACAGAGCTGCGGTGGGTTTCCACAGACCGACTGTAGGATTGACCTTTTCATGTCGGTTTCTGCCTTTTTTCAGTCTGGGTCTACATGATTACATTCTTTTTTCATTTACAAATTCATGTCTTGTTGTTTGTTCCTTCTTAATGTTTTCTTTTAACTTTAAATACCAAACCAAAGTGAACAGAACTGCTTTCTGCTATTTATGACCTAAAAGCAGAACTAAAAGTTGGATTTCCATTTATAGATCAAGATAAGTTGTGCAAATTGAAGTTTTTAACTTTGGTCAAGACATGACCGGTTTTATCAATTGAGTGCACTGTAGAGGTAGTTTTGTAATCTCGTTATTTCCACACCACTGTTGATATTTTATTGTGGTAATTGAAATATAACATTCTACTGCAAAGTTTCATTTTGGAATGATGACAGTAAGGAAAGTAATTCCCCTACAAAATGACTTCTATTTTCAGCCATGGCTAATCGATCGAGAAATTCGATTTAACCTTTCATACGTAATCAATTTTATCAGCTGCTAGCTTTTGCCCTTGAAGTAAAAGTTCAGCATGAAACGTGGTATACTATTGATCGCAACCATCCCGCCACAGTTGCTTTGGCTTGGTAACTAGTGTCACGCGAGCTTTCAACAGTGAACAAAATGTGCTTATAGGAGTGTTCCTAGTAATTGCGTCCTTATGAGTCTGTTTGACCCTGCGTGGATTGTGTCACACTATGGCCGTCACTAGAAACAAGCGGAACCACAATAAACATGTAAGACCCTTCCTCACGATGCTCTAAGAAAAAAGTCTTGAACCTTCCAAACGATATTGTGAATTTTCAGTCTGTTACCTAACCTTTCTTCAAATCATGTTAACGATACTTTTCTAGTTTTCCGTAACCTTCGAAGTATTAAGGCCGTCTGAGCCCGACCGTAAATTAAGATGATATTATCTAGGATTAAACGTCTTCATAGCTACCATGGTTGCGTTATCTCTTTCAAATTTAATTTACTACAGCTGTATTACTAACTCGCTGATATTCTCTTTTTTTGCAAGAAAGTTTATTGAAGATACAAGCAATTAGTTTAGCTGTCCACGTGTTCTAAAACAAGAGAATCGTATAGCCGTAGAGATCATGATTTGTTTTGTTAGCCTTTCTCCGATGATTTCTAAGAAGCCTGTTCATTTATCATTGGTGGCACAGCGGATGTCCATTAACGATTGTTATTGCAAACCAGTCCAACGAGCATTATGTTTGGGCCAGATATATTTGTACTTAGGGCAGGAATACTGCAACGCTAAGTTTTGCATCTATTTTTAGAAATGAGATTCATTTCAAGAAAAATCAGGAGTATTTATAAGTTTTAAAGTTATAAAAGCTGTGTTCCGGTTCTAAGTAATTCTCTTTGAAAAGTTTGTAGAAAACAATCCGCACAGGATAGGAATAATAAATTCTGATGAACGTTTGATGTCAATAAAGTCATGCTTCGTTGGAGTAATGTGTAATAGCAATAATTTAATTCTATCGTCCGAATTAACTATTGTTTGCTAATATCTATGTTAGATAACTGTTCATTGAATGCGTGGGTGAATCGGCGATTGATGCGTATTGTACTTTGTCGGATGCTCCTTTTCAATTTTCGTAGACATGAAAAGGAGTTGGATGAACCCCAAACAAAGGTTACTCGGTTGATATTGCTTTGTTTTAGAGGTCGACAACCAGACATCGGCAAAAAGTGGTGACCAATTAATTCCTGGGGCCTGCGTTTAGTATCGGCTATCGAACAATAAAGATGACTATAACAATAAAATCTATTTCCTAAAGACATAAAGCGGCCAATGCAATAAAATCACTATCTAGTTTTACATGGGTTAAACAACCGCAGGGTTTATTTCCTTGTTTTTTACTCCAACAAACGGATTTGATTCCATAAATATAAACGTAATGTCCCTTTGAAATGTTATAAGTCGCGGTGTTCTGGCTCATCTAAATTGTATCAAACCGATTTCCACGTCGAAAATATTCTCTAATGAACGCACATTCGTCCCGACAGTACCAACATATTTTTACTTTTTTGGGAGTATTCTTCAGGCGAGGAAAATTTCCGATAGTCAGGGACATAAAGTCGAAAATGGAATGTGCATCTGTTCCAAAAGAGGCAAAAGGTAATATTGTCGCGTCGCTTTAAAAATAGTCTGCGTCGTTTCCGCCTTCGGGAAACTAGTGATCTTTTGTTCTTTTCGCCGGTGACTAGTGACTCAGCTGGCTTTATTACACACGGCTGATGTTTTCCGGATTTATTTTAGCATTTAGTAAAATTAATTTTTATATTTTAATATCTACGTTCTTGATATACGCACCAATGTTTGTGAATGCAAAATGTTATTTCAATAGTTATTGTTTTCGTGTCGACGACCTCATTGTTAGTGTGTGTTTGTTAAACGGTAGAGGTTTCGACTTCCAGGTTGCGAACTTGCCACGCTTCAGTGTTTCCATAGAGGTTTACTAAGTAGAACGGATAGGTTTTGTGTGGAAGCTTTATTATAAATAACCTAGTTCGAAAGAAACTTTCAATATGTATGCCGTATACTCTCAATAGTTTCTGTAACCTCAATAACAAAGTTATTAGTGATCTCCATAAATGTAGCTAATGTACCAAAGCTACCAATTCCGAAGACGTTTAATAGATTCTAGGTCGGAGAATTACGAAAAGATTTATGAGACACGTCTTAATTCTGATTATTTATTACATGTTATCTATCAACATTCATCTCCATCTTGGTTTTGTGTCAAAATACGACAAAAATAAATATTATGCAATCGTAAGATAACTAAGACTGTGCCAGTTGACCAATATGTCCGTATAAAATTCGCACGTTTTTATTGTAAAGCTGGTATGTTAGCTTTCGGTGAATGAATGAGTCAACGACATTACTGAGTTGAATCAGTTTGATTCAGCGTCACAAGTACCGAGCCCCAGGCTTATGGCAGCATGCTCAAAGTTTATGATTCATTCTCAGGTATAAATGTAATGATACCATTAAGCCGATGGCCAATACAATACCAAAATAAGTCGTTCAGATAATTTAAGCTTGTAAAGCTGAGGGATTAAATTAAATAATGACCAGTGCCATACTTGGCTTCTTTTATAGCCCTATTTTGAAATGTAACAACATTTAATCGTGGTCTGCGGGAAGTCATGTTGTAACTGACAGTAAAATAAGTTCAAATATCTTAACGTGAATAGCTAGGAAAGTTATTGGCTGGTACTAGTTATCACCACTAAAGGCTATTCAGACTCCGCCTACACAACACAGTCGTATATAGGAGTACATTGAAGAAAATGTGTGAATTACAGAATAAATAGTGGTATTTTGTCGCCGGCATCGCCTTTCTCCTTGACCCGCCTGCAGCCAGACGCTGCCGACTTGTCGCCGTCTCGATGCGTCTTTTTGTCGTGCCGTTCGCGTCGCTTAATTATGTGCACGTCAAGAATCTCATCAGAATTGTTAATAAGGGTTTCATGAGCACATGTTTCGTGCTAATTGAGATGCTGTGAATGGTGCTAGCTACTGCTAATCTACGAAAGTGGGCGCTAATAGCTGCCTATACTAGGCATTTTGCCTCCAGCTCTCATACGAGTAGGGCTTGTGAACGCGCCATAATTGCTTTTCTCTTCATTTTATAAGTTTCTTTTCTATCTTAGCTGTCATCAAGTTATATGGCATGCTTATATCGCAAATATATTTTGCCTGTGAAAGGCATAACCATGATAAGTGTCCGAGAGAGAGATTCAATTCCAATAAGGCCTACTCGAATGCTCGACGACGCTAAAATCGTGAGATCGTACCTCAACCTTTGGACTGTGTCTCGCGAATTGATTGTACTGCCTGATAAACCATCCCTGGAAATGAATTATAGTCAACATTATGTTTGATGCTGTTTTTACGCAATTTTCTGCGAAAAAATCTACGTATACTTACTTTAACGAAACAATTTTATGTCAGAGTAATATATCTTATGCTGTCTTACAGTTAAATAAGAGTTCTCTTTTACTATTCGTTCGAAACTACAGCGCGACATCTAACAAAGGCAAAAAGTCGGTGAAGTTTCTTTTGGTCGATGGCACGTTGCCCGGCGTTGTTCTCACGAGCGTGTGAATGATCCGATCCGAAGATAAGTTAATTAGTTGAGAGCACTTGATTCAAATAGCCTAGTGTAACCGATATACTGCAGTTCCACTAATTCAAGCATTTAAGACGTAGATGAACCGAAACCTACTAGTTGAGAATTGACGGTAGATTACTTTGGTGGAAAGTTTGATTACTGGTATTGATTTCTTACGCCCCATTACGAAGGTTACAGCTTTTCATAAGGTCAATTTAGAAATAAGTTACGGCATCAGTTTACTTTTCTGAAAAACTAAGCTGATTGATGTCTTAAGTTTTGTTTACTATATTTCTTCAGTAAAGCTATTTTAAGTAATGAATCTCTTATGTAATAAATCAGTTAACTCGCCTTACTAAATGTTGTTTCTTCGGAGAACGTCGCCCACACAGACCTTTAATAAATCTATTTCAATTTATTATTACGTAATAGCTATTCGACATAAATCGATACATGTAATGTACTCGATGTTTTCAGGGTTCTTTGTATCGAAGTAATATTCTTGAGGGTATCAAACGACCTGAGCCAAAAAGATATCGAATATTCATTGAAAGTTAGGTGCTAAGCTATGAGTCACGGCTTAGAAATTATCGTTGTCATATTGGTTCAGTCTTGTAATGTTTCTACTGAAGATTTTAACTTTAATAACAAACTTCTCAAATTATCTACCAAATGTGTGAACATTGTCGCCGTCTGGCAGCTGTCGGCTTCACTTTACGTCTCCGAGCGCAGCTATTAGTGTAATGCATTTACAATATCTTAAACGACCGACGCACATAGGGGTATTTTGCACTTTTAGCCGGGCGAAACTAGTAAAAACAAACTTTCACATAAAAGAAAAAAATTCTACTTGTTAGCCAGCCAGGTAACTACTGAACGAAATCTGAGCTTTTTTGGACTCCTACCCACACGCCAGCTATCCACAAATCTGTCAGAACTTGATCGTTGTCACATGCACTCACGTCAGTTACTGGCTACATTAAAAACGTGCCGTGTTTGATACCTCAGAGTTTTTTTATTGTGAGTTAGATAACCAAAACTACTATGGATTATCATAATACAGGTAAGAACAGTTTTATTTGTTATGATTTACTAATGTTTACGTGTATTTTTAAGATTCAAAATCAATTTTTGAAGTTCAACATTTTTAAACGTTTTTTTGTATGAATTCTACTATTCTCAGGGATTAAAGTTATCCTTCCGAGTGTTTCCGGGTAACGATTTCTGTTGTAACATATTACAAAATTTGTCAGGTGATAGATATTACACACATTGGGTGCTACTTTTTGCTACTTTGCTTGAAAATAATGGTTAATGGTTTTTAGCTAACACCAGCAGAAAAGTCTAAGTTTTGTCGAAAGTAGCAAAAAGTAGCACCCAATGTGTGTAATATCTATCACCTGACAGATTTTGTAATATGTTACAACAGAAATCGTTACCCGGAAACACTCGGAAGGATAACTTTAATCCCTGAGAATAGTAGAATTCATACAAAAAAACGTTTAAAAATGTTGAACTTCAAAAATTGATTTTGAATCTTAAAAATACACGTAAACATTAGTAAATCGTAACAAATAAAACTGTTCTTACCTGTATTATGATAATCCATAGTAGTTTTGGTTATCTGACTCACAATAAAAAAACTCTGAGGTATCAAACACGGCACGTTTTTAATGTAGCCAGTAACTGACGTGAGTGCATGTGACAACAACCAAGTTCTGACAGATTTGTGGGTAGCTGGCGTATGGGTAGGAGTCCAAAAAAGCTCAGATTTCGTTCAGTAGTTACCTGGCTGGCTAACAAGTAGAATTTTTTTCTTTTATGTGAAAGTTTGTTTTTACTAGTTTCGCCCGGCTAAAAATGCAAAATACCCCTATGTGCGACGCGACGACTTGCCAATAACATGAATTACATCCTTTGTCAAATATATTATATAAACTTCGTATATCTGTCTGACTATACATTGGCGAAAGTAATATCATTTAGCATTCGTTGTGTAGAATTGCTTTCTTCCACCGTGGCGATACGTGCAAAGGGTGAACGGACCTTGTAATGGAATTTTGTTGTCCGAATACTATTCTATATTTGCGAAATAGCTTCGTGTGACGCAAAGGGATTGTTAAGAAACTGTATTAGATAGTCCTTATGTGGAACTTTCCTTGTTAGTCAAGTTACAAAGCCTCCGTGGCTTGGGTACAGTTTCATGTCAGACGACTCAACTGAGCCACATAGTTATTTTGGAACGTCAGGTCCTGTTGCACCATAAATTCTAAATCCCATTGTAAAGATAAATCGCTTTTGAATTAAGGTGGGGTATTTACATTGCTGAATTCGTAAATTCTTGCCTTGGGTCAAGGATCTATTCTTATCTGAATTATTTATGGACTCCGAATTAGGTGGCAGGCGCGACTTTATTCTGCCGTAGCAGTCTAGTACAATATTTATTTCAAATGTCTGGAGTTCATTCTGGGTTGTATCATTATTCTTACTCAAATAATATTGTTATGTACCACCTGCTGCCGTTTGAGTAGCAATTGCCCATTTAGCAACTTTACTCAATATTGGTAACCAAACAATGCTGTCAAATATCTATCATAAAATCCAAGACCGTGGTGGTCATTAAGAAACCATTTACTGCATGAAATTGTATCGAATGCGTGTGAATCGATACGAGATTATCGAGAATCGAGATTAAAAGTGAGAGCTATCGAGGCCAGAGTGGGCCGACCATATTTCACACGTTTCGTTTGTCCGAGCTCCATGGTCAATGAGATGGTAATTTTATGTTGTAATATTTCGATTTTGCAATTAAACCGGTTTTTTTACCGTTTGCCTAATCTATTTGACTTAGTCGCGCTGTTGGATCTAGGATTGTTGACACTGTCGGAGCTTATTCTGTCCTGATGTAATTATCAGGTTTAGCAATCGATATTTAGATGATGAAAGTCACTGACCTGTGAAATTAATATTCTTGATATAAATGAGCAACACCATAACGGGTTTTCTTTTAAGTAAAATACGAGACGCTATCTGCATTAGGCGAATCTCGAGATCCCAATCATTGAAGATGAGGTTATATGGCAGCTGTGGCTAGGGTCATCAAAAGGCCTAAGTGTTAGGCGTTTTATTTACAAATGATGGCATAATAGCATCGTCTGTCTAGCCGCACCTGTCCTACCAAGGTTAATGTGTTCACCCCATTTCGTGACGTACTTAGCGCACCTTCAATTACGCACTAATTTATTTCAGACAGATTTTCGTAGTTGGTGATGATATGTATTCAAGTAGGAATAGAAAATTCTGTTAATACGAGTAGTTTAAAAATACATAGTTTTCTCTCTAACTGAGCTTTTTATCACTTGGCGCTGGGCAAAGGTTTATTATAAATCTTCTGCCTCATATACTCATATCCACTGTCATACCCTCGTAAAATATTGAGTTTATATCCAGTTTGCAAGCATTATGAATCGTTTTGCGAGTCACAAAATTAATCAACACTTTAAAATTTAAATTCCGTTTTACTTAAATTATAGAACTCTAAACAGTTTTAACACGTGCTGGGCCGGCTTTTTGTTTACGACTAAAGTAGCAACAAATCATCTTTATTAGATGTGATATTATTCGTCCTTGACATTCTTCTTTTTATCTCACAAACAAAAACAACAATATTGTTTTGGATCTTGAAATAATATTGACGTATTTTTCTTCGTCAATCATTTTTCTGAATCGATCACCGTCATCTTCTAATAGTCTTAAATACTCTATCACATTATCGGAAGCTTCTATCGCATAGAGAAAATTCTTAAAAGCTTCTAAGTAGTTCGCTCAGAAAAGAAATAGGACGTGACCTAACATTGATCTAGATTCAGGGCTCATCAGCGCTCTCAACATTGTGTGGATTGCGAAGGTTTTAATTTGAATTCAACCTCTGTCATAAGCGAGACATTTGGAGGACCCTCCGATATTACTTGAATTCCTTCGCAGGCATAATGTCCCAAACCTAAATTGCTGGTTCGTTGGAAATAAGCTGCTTTTACATTTTGATTAATATTTGTAGTATGTACATATGGAATCCTAAAGTCATCATTATCTTCGGATATTTTACTCTTTTCTAAAAATACTTTGCGAGAAGAATCTTGCAATTAGTGCATACTTCCAGAAGCATTTATCTTCAGCTGCAGTGAAAGTTAGTTTTAAAGTTACGGAGCTATCTCTGTGCCGAGCCCTAGTTCTCGCTTAGAACTGAACTTTGGAACGACAATATTTCTAGACTTCCAACTTAGTTTAGACTGCCTATCGTAAAGCCCATCAAGTTGTGTTTCATTAACTTATCAGTCATGCATTTCTTTAGCTGTTTCGGTCAATATTGGAAACTAAAAACAACAGTGCGTGTCCAAACCTGGTCACATATACCTAGCGAACATTTTATTATTGCAGTGCTGTATAAAAATATTATATTTATGAATAAAAGTTCGTGTGGAAACCAACATGACCCAAATTCCATGACGTGAGTGACGTCCACCAAACCGCATTGGGCTCGAGTGGTGGATTGCATCCCACCCCCTCACACAGGCTCTAATGAAGTTTTTAAAACTAATTATATTTATATTTCATCTTGATTAATTATGAAGTTCTCCCAGTATTTAATTTTTTTCATAGAGAAATTACGTCTAATGTTTCATGTTCTGAATCTTTATGGTCATAAATTACATATGTAAGCGTCAGTTTTATCTTAAAATCTTCATCAAACTTTACTGTAAATCTCGGCGATTTGCGCAAGATGCGTGCTAGCTTCACCGTTAAGCTTTTTTATCCTACGCCTTCAGTCTAGCAATTCATCATGTTTACTACTTACATCTTCTTGTATTACTCCTTTAGCTTCCAGGCCCCTTACAAATAAGACTATATTTTTCTTACCTTTTACTTTGTTGGTGTTTAACCAGTTGTTTTTCTCAATTCCAGGACCAAGAACACCTAAAGCCGCCTATAGTGGGAGGTTTGGCAAATGCTGAGCTTTACTGCTTAGCGCTTGCCAACATGTACTCCGACCCCAACTACCACAGTCTGAACCACTGGAACATACTCCAGACCTTCGCGAGGAAGGGCGTGCACGTTCCCGACCCGCCTGACTGCGCGCTCACTGAAACAGTGCTCATACAAACCAATCCTCTCAAAATGGTAAGTGGTTTACTACCTGGAATATTCTAAAGAAGTTTCTTTTAGATAGACACGGTTCTTGGTAGGAACTTGTGGAAGGTAGAGTCCAAAAATGAGGTCGGGCGTTACGATGTTTGGAATAAAACTCGATACTTGATACAAGTTAATCCGAGTTAATCCGTAAGGTAATTAAATGGATAACATATCTGGAAACCAAAAGTAATTCGTTCCATTTCATTCTACTACATACTATAAAGGTTCTACTGAATCTTATGACATCAAACTAACATTAGCGATCTCAGAATAAAGAATCCATTCTTCCACTCTCAGACGTCTTATAAATGCATCAGATGCTCGCAAGTTTACCATAACGATCCTGCATTACCTCCCGAGTATAATTCCATAACAACTTCTTATTTCATTCATACAGGATTATGATTTCATATACACACCTACAGACTGTTATCCAAGATAACGTAAACAAGCTTAAATCGAAAGGAAAACAGAGAATATATCAGTTGTAATAATTGGAATTCCACTCACGTACTTGTAACAGTCTGGGCTAGTCCAGTCAAGTAAACAGATTACTAAGTGTAGTCTATAACGGACCGGCTACTTGGTACCTGGTACTTGTGTCATTACTTATGTATTATTGCGGACTTTGCATCGGCACAGTGCATAGCTGAGCTGTCTGCTCCGGGCATCGCCAATGAGCTCCCATTATTCCGCGTGCAAGAACGTAATGCCTGTCTTGTAAGCTGCATAGATTATTAAGTTGTTTTCATTGGTTAACACTTCTTTAGAAATGTATAGAAACTTCGAGCAATTTGTTAGGAATGCAAACAATTGCTGTTATTGTTAAAATAGGTGACTCTTTCTCAAATAGAAAATTTTCACTTTAGCGCATAGCTGAAAAGATGGACTATAAACTTCAACTTTTATCTTATCAATGCAAATAATACGGAAATATTTACAGATATCAAGCGCAATTTCTGCGCTATTACTAAAAAGTAGGTATGCGATGTTTATTTAGCTAACTTTGGAACTGATAATGCAGTTAAATCCAACTTGATATGCTGAACAAACAGCAAAATATGTGTTATTGTGGATAAAATATAATTTGGTTTTCTCGGTGTGAAGGAGACAACACCAAGCAATTGATGCTATCAGGCCTTGTCACATGGTGTTTAATATGGATCACAAAAATAAACATTGTGGCTGAGAATGCTAATCCGACAGATATCGTCGAGAATGATAAACACTAGATATCTAGAATTAAACGCATTACGTCATCGGTTGTCATACCATTTGTTCTGGGGACATTTTCTCGTATTTGTTCGAGTGGAGCGAAAACACAAATGACACAATAATCCATTATTTTCTAGTCCGTGAATACAGGTGGGAATGTTGGTCAAGCGATATAAACAAATGAAATGCAAACATTATGCAAAGACCATGAGGATGCCGTATTTATTGTGCGAAGTAGTTCTGTTGTTATTATTATCCATTAATTGAAATTTTAATTAAATATATGCTGCGTTTATGCTAATAAACTGCAGTGTCACAAGGCTGTGATTATGTTGTTCATTATGTCATTGAAGTTCCTACTACTTGCCTACCTGATTCATAGAGCTTGACATTGTTCTAAGCAAAATAAAGGCTTGCAATTGCATAAAAATGTATATCCCTGTAAACATGGCCATTGTTATGAATAACTCGAATACTGTGATACTGATAGGAATTTTTTTATTGGTATTTATGCCTCCACATTCACTACCCAACAAAATCGGATCCTCACTTAACCATCTTTCTCAAAAGTGAAGATTTCTTCTCATTTAAGGTTTCTTGCCAAACTTTCGAGCTCAAAAACCTTCGGAAACCTAAACATGTCATACAGTTTAACTTTTTTTTGTCACGATTTCAGAGCGGTCACATGGCTGTGATAGAAGCACTGATGGTGCTATACGCGCGCGAGGTGGTGACGCCGGACCGAGTGGCGGCGGCGGCGCAGCGCTTCGGCGCGGCCGCTCCGCCCCTCGGCAACACGGGCACGACGCATGAAGACGGCCTGCTGTGCTGGATCAACGCTGCTTGCGCCGCGCTTAATAAGGCCGAGGTAGGAGGAGTATCATTATGTTGTACTTAGTTACTAGCAAAAGGTAATAGGGATCTCTTGATCACGAAAGAAATTCATCAGTATGTATTTGCTAAAATACAAGTATACAACTTATGAGTATGATGCCTTAATTGGCTAGAGACGATGTGAATCTGATTTGCAGAAATAGTAGATTGAGGAAGGAGAATAATAAAAAGACCTTCCCTTTTCCATAGTTCCTCATTTTTCTTATGCTTGCAATTTAGGGATTTGCAATCACGAAATCCAGGACAATTGTAAACGGTTTTTAAATATGACACACAAACATGAGTTTCCCACATCTTTAAGAAAGTTGATAATGTACCTACAGAAAAAAAATATGGAATCAATATTTTCTTCGACCTTTGACTGACCAGAAACTTTGCACATTTCAGGAGGACACATCATCGCACGTACCGATGTTGAAGAGTCTCCAAGAAATCTGCGACGGCACTGCGCTCGCGGCGTTGATCTCATTCTACTGTCCCGACGCGCTGCCCCGCACCGCCGTGCGGGTGGGCCGCATGGCCTCCATACAAGACTGCCTGCACAACCTCATGCTGGTCCACGACTTCTGTCGGACGGCGCTGCCTCACAACGTCTTCCATATGATGCCTGAAGACGTCACTTATATGAGAGGGTATGTTCCGGCTTTAGTTTTGACGTTTGGCAAGGAGTTTGGTTGTCAATGTGGGTCTTTTTTAAGCCGGGGATGTGATTCGGGCAGGGTTGATTTATGTAAAGTTTTTGATGAACTATGTTGTGTTTTCAGGTCAATGCGTCAAAATTTAGTAGCAATGCTCGCCGATCTCTTCAATATGCTAGAAGTTCATCCTGTTAAATCTGTTAAATACCCCGGAAGCGGTGAGTTACAAGAAATAACCCAACCCCGATAATCGTATAATTCCCCCGTATTGCATGCTATATAGTAATGGGAGTATGTGGTCATAATATCAAAGATTCTTGCCTACTAATTTTAGAAATAAATAAAATAAATATGTATCCACGGAAATGGTTGAATAATGCTTTAATTTTATTTACTGGCAATACTAAATTTTAGGCACATTCGGGGTTATATTACAGTGACCAAATTACCAATACATTTATTTGACTATTTTTATATTTATTACTATCTAAAATTGCGTGTAAAATACACTTTATTTAATAAATGTTGCAATGAGTGTGTGAGGTAAGTTTGAATTATAATACAATAAAACGAATGGATCGCTTCGCTGAATGAGATACAAGAAGTCCTAATGTTTGTCACCCTGTCTCGCTTTGCAACCTGTACGCTTGGAGCATTTGAATTGTGTCGAGCGCACAGATTTGTATTTGGAACGCGAAGTAGGGTCGGGTAGGGCGGCGCGGTGACAGGGCCGATGTGACGCTGTGTGTCCGCAGCGGGCGGGGGCGGCAACGCGCACGGCGTGCGGCACCGGCGCTGCCTGCCGCCGCCCGCGCCCGCGCCCATCCCGCAGCTGCGCGCCGGCCACGACGACGCCACGCTGCCGCCCTTCGCAGGTACCACCAACACCGCTTCTTAGCCACAGGGGAAGGCGGGAAACAAGCAGGATTCCTTTTTTGAATGTCACGAGCTCACACCTAGGGAATGCAATCCCGACTCGAGATTGCAAATTCGGGATCCCGCGGGATTAGAAATATCAATCCCGCGGGATCCCGGAATTTTCGGGATCACGTCTAATTAAAAAAAAAAAAATTCAGATGACTGAAAAAGCCAATAACTGCTTGTTTGTGATAGTGAGGTTAATTAAAATAACATATTACTCGAAAGAAAATAAAAACCTTTATTCTTTAATCTTACCAACTAAATAATAATCAGGTTGTAAGGAAATTAACGTAGGTAAATTAGGTAATCAAAACAATAAGCTTATTTCAAAGGAATTAGGAAAAAGAGTGATTTTGAAAATGACTCCTTAAAAAACAAAGGGTATTAACCTTTTGAACGCCAATGTCGGCTATAGCCGACATGAGCAAGCGTGCCCTGTGCGCCAACGACGGCTATACTCGACAAAAAACAGGTCGCAGAAAAATACAAAATAAACCTATTAAATCATTACTTTTATGTATTTTTTAGTAGATATTTAATTAAGATTTTCGGGCTTGGCTTACAGGGCATAGGAATACCGATATGGCGTGGCGGTGAAAAGGTTAATAGTTCCATCTGCTAAACGGCATCTAATGTCCGTTGCAATGTACCCCGCTGCTGAGAATGCCCTCTCCGACTCAACGCTGGTTGACAACAGCGTGGCGAAGCAATTATATGCAAACTGCAAAAATCGCCCCCTTGTTCCTCCACACTCAAGCAAATCCATTTCTTTTTTAATGGTAGATTCTAATTTGTCTAAGCTCGTGGACGTATATACAGGTGCAAAAGGACTTGGTTGTGTGTGTGTTGCGTCGCTGACCACTACCGCCCAATCCCGTCAATCTCGAACGGGATCTCGTCATATGATGCGTCGGGATTGATCCCGAAAAATTACACGAGATCTCGCGAGATCGGGATCCCGCGGGATCGGGACTGCATTCCCTACTCACACCTCTTGTCTATTATAGAGCATTGTTCCTTGAACTTCTGAAGGTGCTATGGGCTGTATTCTGTTCCATTTTTGAAATAAAGCAGTTCCTCTTCTAACTTTTGAATAAACAGTTCGGGCTTTTGCCATCTTTTTTTTCGGAGGATGAGTCCCATAAAGGAGAATAAGAGAGAAAAATGAAACGATTAAGTTTAACTACAGCTAACTTATGTTTATTTCTCAAGTCAAGTCTTTAAACATGTTAGTGTATATTTATGTAAATACCTGCATTTGTTTCTATTAGTGAACTTAAACAATACTCTTCTCACTATTGTCTATCTAGATCTTAGTGTGCACTCGCCTTCCCCATGAAAAAAAAAACATAGCGTCAAATGTGTTTCGTTTGTTTTTTTTTCTTTTGTTTGCGTGTGTGTGAGTGTCATACAAATGTCGTGATGTGAATATTACATTGGAATGTGTGTTTGTTATAGGGTGTACCTCTAAATGTAAGTTATATATATTTCACACGATATTGAGCTTTATATTAACTGGAATATAACACTTTATGGTTTGGGCTTCGGATTTAGCGCTTTGCATGGGAATCTAATGCTTTCTGAGGCACTTTGGAGTCAATGACGTTATGTCCTCACGGCTCCCAGCTATGACGTAGTGATGCCAGCACTGTAGATTTAAGCTATCGAGTTTTACTGTATTTATCGATAATAGAATCCTACTTTACCTAACATTGGATAAGTAGTATTTGCACCCGGTAATAGCACTTCATAGTCGTTTCAATTTTGTATTTTTCTAAATATTATCCTTTTCTATAATTATTTTGGTAAAACTTGATCAGTTTAATGCTGTCGACTGATTAACCTAGTAAACTGTGTTTGCAATGTCGTAGGTGAAATGATTTTCTTTTGCAAATTGAGTAAGTTGTTGTTTTATTTATGATTTCTAGTGCTGTGTTTCTTTCTAGAAGTGTTTTTCTTTTTTCGAATGCTGTACTTATGTGTTTTGTTTTTAACCAACTTTATTAAAAAGGGGCCTTTAAAAGGTACAGTGATGCTATTTGAATGTACCTTTTTACAACGTGTCGTTTTGAGCCTACAAAAGAATTTGTTGATGTTGGTGGGCTAAAAAATTATGTTCCATATAGTGATGTGCAGATTGAAAATCGCATAGCAACTTTTATCGATAATATCATTTCCGAATCAGTTTTATTTCAATAAAATGTTATCTACTCAATAAAACTTTTTGATATCATTGGCAGTAATGTTCGCTATATTGTATCGATACAGTTTCCATGAGTCGGACACTTATCTATAGTGCGCTCGGAAGTAGTTGGCCGCGCCTTAGGTGAGGGGAGGGTTGACATCTGCTCGCAACGCAAATGAGATTAGACAGTGTTGACCAATCTCGAGATATCGCGTACAATTAATGAAAATAATAAATGAAGAAAAATTTACCTCTTACAAGTTTTTACTATACCTATCTAATTATAGTGTAATTAATAGTAAAATAAACTAAAAACAAATCGTATGCACTTTAAATATTATTTCCTTCGATTGTCTTTTTATCGGCGGACTCATCTCGCTATTGTAATCTTATGTGCGTTTTGTGTCAACTAACCGGAACTGTCAACGTGTGTTGCCGTCACGAAGTACGGCGCCTAACTGAGTAATGACAGCAAGTTCCCTGGCCTCTCCGCCCCACCGCTAACATACCTAAGGCGTTGCCAACTAGTTCCGCGCGGACTATAGACAAAATTTCCCCCACCAGCATCAACAAATTACCCCTCTACCAAAACAGCAAACTTACACAACATTTCACCCCCCCTAGTACCGCGTTCCCCGTCGTCGCTGAGTGGGCGCGGTCGGGCGGTGCGGTCGGCCAGCTCCACGCCCGAGCGCCGCTCCGCCAGCCCCGCGCGGGACGACTTCGTGGTGCATCGACAGAAGCACGTCGCCACACTAGCCGCCATGGTGCACAGGGATGAGGATAATGGTAAACGATACAGTATTGGCAACATTGCAACTTTTTCTAGCGATGCAGGCATCGATACGGATGCGAAGCTGTGGCTAGGTTTGTGCCCTCGCCCACGGAATCAGATTCAGCCGCGATGGACTTCATGTCACAACATTCAGAAAACTCCCTCCCCCCACTATTCTCTCTCCGCTGTCGTTTGACTCGGTCGCGCGTTTATATCGATACAATCGCGATGCAGTAGCGTTGCAAATGCGACTAACACGCGTTAAAGAAGATGCTACAAAAAGAAATCGTGACCGAGGGGCCTAAGAAGAAGGGATGGGGGGAGGGAAGAAATGTACCGAAAATATATTTTGTTGAAGAAGATTTGATGTTACGTTAATAATAAATTTTAAATTAAATTTGATGGTTTTAAATACACTTTCCTACTTTGTGTTCAACAAATATTTAATCTAAATCGAAATAATGAAGCTGTCTTGGTGCTTAGAGCATAGCCTTATTGTAAATGTGTAATCTCTTCCAGCGATAGAAATAAACATGACAGCGGCGGGTCGTCCGTCGAACTGGGCGGAGTCGCGCGACGCGTCGTTCGCGGGGCGTCGGTCGCGTCGCTCGTCCATCACGGACGACTCGCAGCTCACGGTGGAGAACTTCGGCGGCAGCCAGGACCGGCTGCACTTCGCTGGACGAAACCCTGAGAAGGAGTTGGCCACCGTCGCTAATGTTAGGAAGATTTCCGCGCCTAGTGGTGAGTTTGTGCAAAGATTGAGGTAGTTTCCAGAACAAATCACAACTTCTGGCAATCACATCTTGAAACGAAATAAATAAAACGGATAAAATATTTTCGATCTTATTGCTACTGTTAGTCAGTAAGTTAGTAGTAGTTACATGTTGGTCCCAAAGATTACATGAAAAAATACAATTTATGAATAGTTACATTAGTATGCGTCAGTCATAAACTTAATTATGTTACATTTTACAAAACATGGCAAAATAATACTGATAAGTAAAAAATACATAAAATAATAGGCCGTCTTTAATTACACAGGTCCACTGGACTACAACCCGCCTCTCCGTTCCTCCCGCCAAGACATCCGAGGCTCAATACAGTTCTTCCACGGCGACTACCAAAACGGCTCCCAAACGGAGGACCGACAAAAAGTCGAACGACAAAACTCACAGCCACAGAACACAGATAACGAACCTTATTTCCCAATTCGACGGCAGTTGAGCAGTGATACTATTACTTTAAGAGAAAGACAGGAGAGCTTCGGCTTTCAGTGCAAAGGGGGAGGAGACGGCGGGTTCTTCCTCAACGACCGAGACTCCACAGATGGTGACGTCACCAAAACTAGCTTCGCAGACCTCAACAAAATCAGGAGTAACGGTGACCAGACAGGTTTGTTGTTTGCGCCGCGCAAAACCTATGGGAGAACATTCTTGTTACTGCATTTTAGAAGCTTCGCGCCCGCGCATGATAACAAGTCTGTTCGCCCATCTCAGCCTGACTTCGCTTCCGCGGCACTATCCAAACTTCGGCCATTTAACGCTTTGTATGTTCGCCTTTGATTGCGCTTGAGTTTAACGGCACACTGTATTCGGCATCTAACAATAAATTTGCACTTATTTAGTTTACAGTCTGTCGTTAAAGGACCACATATTCCCATATTCCAAATTCAAAATTTGTGTAGACTGTAGTAGAGATGGTACAGGCTGGTTAGAATATGAAGTACGTCACAGTTGTCGGTTGTTGCGCAGGTCAGTCGGAGCCGGAGCGGCGCAAGAGCACGTCGTTCGCGACGCCGCCCGCCAACACCACCACGTGGCAACAACAGTTCATGCAGCAAGAAAGTCATCCCAGTTAGTAGCGTTCTTGTACAAAACCGACGACTTTGAAAATTACAAACAACATATCCAAATAATTTAATTTTTTGGTAAATAAGGGCCTAATGTTTGTGTATTCGACTCCCGCACGGGGACTGCTAAAATGAACCCGTTCTGTACTCTTCGTATTATTGATATATCTATATGTACGGAAGCAGTTCTTAGTCTAGACGTCAAGAATCAAAAGTTCATAATAACCATCCCAAAGTCATCATCATCACATATAAGCCGAATTATGTGCCCAAGCGAAGTTTCTCCCCTCCAAATATTTCTCATTCCTCATCTTTTCTTTCCACATTTCAGACGGCGAGGACATAACCGACGAAACATCGACGCAAAGCGGGGGCCAAATGGCTGCTCAACTGAACAATATACGACTCAAGCTGGAAGAGAAGCGCCGACGCATAGAGCAAGAGAAACGACGCATGGAAATGGCCGTCAATAGGCAGAGACAACAGTTAGGACAACAGGCCTTCTTACAGGCTGTTACTAGGGTGAGTAGGGGAGTGTTAAGTGGTGGGGGGTGACGTTATCGAATTCTCAATAGTGGTGTATGGTGTCGATATTTGCAATGGGTAAATATCGATATTGATTTTGTGTCAAAAATGTCGAGCTTAATCCATATTTTTGTGTTATGTTCTTGTAAATAAAGTCAAATTACATTTCAGTTATATACCGAAATTTGTGCCGGAAAAGTATATGTTGAGAATTCGATGCTCGTGTGGTTGATATTTTTGTAGCATAAAGGGCAAGTGGCGTTATTTTTTGTCCTGTCTACGCCATTTGTAAGTCATTTGAGTTGAGAAGGGTTGTGAATGTGTGAGTAATTTGGTAGATAGAACTGAAATGGATATCTTGGTTATGAAGAAGCGTTTGATTCTGTCGATAGATGCAGTTATCGATAAAATAATACAACAGAATCAAAGTGCCCATTCAGTTTGACGTGAAAGTTATCTAGTTAAAAAAATAAGTAGCTGGACATCTAATGTTCAATAATAAGTCGATTAACTAAACAACGTAACTAATAAAAGTAGTGAATAATATAGTTCGATAACTCCAAACTTTTGTTATTTAAATGTTTCTGTTTAACAGACTACACACACTTATAAGAACACATTTTACAAAATGTATTTTTTGACAATATTTATGTAAAATGCGTTCGGATACAGCACAATGTTGACTAACATTATGTTCCTCTCTCAATTTGTTTTCTAATATTTCCGACGGATATATAAATTATAATTTTCTTTCTATTTCATTAGGATACATTATTGCAATACCAGTTGGCCAACTTGGTGAGTGGCCGGTTCAATACTGAGCCCTTTCCATTTAGTTTAGACCTTTTAATATAAATACTTTTTTCGTTGATTTTATTATCACTTCGTTACCATATTACTTTGTCGTTATTTTGTACAGATTTTAGTTCGGTACACGCTTACACGGCTTATTCGATACATAACATTCAACCATTTAAATTTTCAATTTATTAAAGTACTCTCGTGTATAAATTTGATTTTAATTCATTTAAAAATCGCATTATCAATTTGTAATTTTTATAATAAACGCTTTAAATACGGTAGCTTCTGCAAAGCCTAGAAACGTCTATGATAGAGGCAGCTTTTTTCTAAGATCATTATTATATCGAAATCATGAATATTTTGCTGCGCCATCACATCTTTCTAGTAATATTTAGTACAACAGAAATTATTTAAAGGTAATATAAAGATTCCTATTCATCGTGTCAAAAGTCCCAGTCCACTTCACGGTACATTTGACTCACGTTGTGTTAGCACATTAATTTGTAGGAGAAACCCATAATTTACACTTATTTGTAAGCATGTCTCCGTTGGTTGGTGTATATCCCTTTCCAAATCATTGGTGTATGTACCCAAACTTCATTATGTTTACCAGAAAACTCTGTCTTATATTGGAATATTCAAACGCCACTGCTACTACGATATTCTCCCAAAAGTTTGTCTGTACAAACTCGTCGCGTCGCGGATTCCTTCTGCCCTATTCCAACTCATTTCGAATCGTCATCTTTTACCATGCCCTTATCAATCCAAAATAACTGAAAACTTCTTTCACAATGTAATGTCACACAGTATTCCAGAAAAAACATACTATATAAACGTATTTTTTTCGTCAATTTATATGTTGGAACTTTTAAAATAGCATACATACATGCTATATTTCTATTCATGTATATTCCATTTATATGCTGTCCACAACTGCTCTTTCCTCATCCTATTTTCTCCAATCTCTCAATATTTCCAACACCCCACAAGTGGCGTTTGAATATTCCCCTTCCCTCCCGATATACCCCAACCACGCGCATGCGGCATGGGTGAGTATGACGGTGTGGGATGCACGCGCGTGTTGCAGGGCAAGGGCGCGCGGACGCCGCCGCACGACGCCGCCAAGCCCGACGTGTCGACCACGCAGGTAAGGGATAGGCTGCTGCAACGATTGGTTCAATAGTGTGTGTGTATTGTGAGGTGGGTTGTCGATATGGAAGGTATAAGAGTAAATTAAATATTTTTCAAATTTGACTCTGTCTTGAAAATTTAGACTGAAAATTATCCGGTACGATTTCGGTAACAATGTCCATGTTCGGCGGAGACTAGATAGGTACAGGCAATATTACAAAATTATTTTAGCAGGCTTAAGTATAAATTAATGGCCCGTTGGTATGGTAATCTGAGACCTAAAGAGTAACTTTAAGTTCTTTCCAAGAACAAGGGGTATGTAGCTTTGTCCAGAAAATTGTTATTAATCCTGCTGATGCTGACTTGAACTTAATCTCGGAGATTTTGTGTCGCTCATAGAACAGAGAATTATGTTGTTACAGCCTTTTTATCGTCCCACTGCTGGGCACAGGCCTCCTCTCACATGGAGAAGGATTGAGCATTAATCACCACGCTTGCTCAATGCGGGTTGGTGATTTCAGACTTTATAGTCCAGGTTTCCTCAAGATGTTTTCCTTCACCTTTTTATCAGCCATTGGTGTCTAAGTATACTTAGAAAGTACATACAAACTTGGAAAAGTTGCATTGGTACTTGCCTGACCCTGGAATCGAACCCACACCCTCATACTCGCAAGGTTGGTTCTTTACCCACTAGGCCACCACGACTTATGTAATTTTGAATTATGTAATCCAAGGAAATTCATTATGTGTGCTAACATATGCAGCGCAGATGAATATCTCATTTACTCCTGTTATTTACATATCGACAACATTATCTCGCAATACTCGCACGACACCTGTAGGTACACATTTTAGCTTTTGTGTTTATTAGTCTGGGTTGTAATGGTGGGGATATAGATTTGTGTTCAGTAATGTTTGTATGTGTGATTGTTATCTGCTTATAATGATTACACTTGGGGTATCTACTGTTTCTTAAATAAGTTAATATGTAATACTCAGATATTATAAGAAGTCGTATAGACCAATATCAAAACTCGTTGCATCAGTCAGTATTGATTTAAGATTGTAATTTAACTGGTAAAGGGAAAGCAACACAAATAATTCACAAATGAATAATATCAATTGGCATGAAGTTTGTGATTAAATTGCATGCAAATTCTTCGACAAAGTAAAGAACAAAATTCAGTTTTGAAAAAACTTACTTATGGAGAAGAAATGAGAAATGAAATTTTTCAAATCTAATTAGCCGCTTAATTAATTAAAAACGTCTATGATTAACTCCCTGTATGTTCATAAAAATCTGATCGTGTATAGGAAATGGTGGTGGAGCCACCAAGTCAGCGGGATTCAGTGGACACAGCCGTCTTAGAACAGTACCAGCAATCTATTGCCAAGTAAGTACATAATAATTAAAAAGAATTCACGTTTTGCAACGTTCAGTCATTAAGACAGTAGATTGAAGGCATGTTTCATCACCTGTAGAATTGAACTGCCATGTAAATCCACCAGTAGGTATCGATTCAAAATTGAAAATCGATTTTCGAAGATTAACATAGAAATATCGCATCATTATAATATCATTATGTTCATACCATCATTCATAATCAGCATATATTGGCTTAAAATCCAATACGATGTGACCGCACGTCACTTACAGAATGAACTCCAGCCTGCAGGACATACAGAGCGACATCGCGCGGCTCGCCAGCCAACAAACACAGCTGCAGCAACAACAACAACAGCAGCATCACCAACAACAACAACAGCAGCAGGCTAAACAAATGTTCCAACAACCCCAGCTACAGCAACAGTTGCAACAACAACTTCAACAGCTACAACAGCCGATGCAACAACAGATGCAGCCCCAACAACAACCGCAGTCGCCTTACCAACAACAACAACAGTATCAACCAAACATTCCACAATTGGTGAGTTGTTTCGTACTAGTGTTACGGTATTGCCTTTTGAGTGTGGTTTGTGTTTGAAATGGGAAGTTTGACTAATACCTGATTTCATATATAATCAATTTTCTAGGTACATATTCTCATCAAACTTCGATTTTCATTCACATAGCTTCGTGTGTACCCTTAAAGAGTTAATAATCTCAGCCAAATACATAATTGATAAATGTTTGAAACGTGTTTGAAATAATAAAACTATAAAATCTTCATATTTAATAAAACAAAAGAACAGCACAGCTAACTTAATTAACTGCGTGGAAATAAACTGAGTTTTAATTTGTAATTAATTGATAGTTTCAGCGCTTCATTCCACTATATGTAATCACACACTCACAAGCATTATACATACTATTGAGGTTACGTTTCACAATTCTCAGCAGCAAGAAATAAGCAAAATTTTTGACATGCTGGTTCAAAATTGTGTTCTTAACTCTGCTACAGACAGTATGCAAATGAGACAGCAATATTAAAAAAATCGTTCACATTTGAACTTTATTGAATTGGCATAAAATAAACAACTGACTATTCAATTCACATTAGTGAGAATTGTGAATGTTACCTCAATCCAACACATCGCTGACTCGCGCCTAACATTGCAGCACAGCCAATTCAGCTCACAGCACAATGTGTCCCGGCCCGGGCTCGCCAGCTTCGGCTCCACGCCGCACATTCCGCGCGAATTCCAACACCAACAACTGCAGCAGCAGCAACAACAACAGTTTTACAACTACGACCAACAACAACAACAGCAACAGCCGCAGTATCAATACAATCAGTATAGGGATATTGAGGAGTATGGGAGGCAACAGTTTTATCTTCACGATGCTGCGCCACCGCCGCGCCGCACGTGGGCGCAGCATGCGCAACAACAGCAGCAGCAGCATCAACAACAACACGACAATGAGTTGCGGGGGTGGCAGGTCGGTTGCACGTACATATCATGTAGATAGAGATAAATTGACTGAAGATAAAAATACTGTGATTTAAAAATTAACAACAGATTTATCCCTTAATTATTTAGATCATAAACAGTTTACTTATAAAAGTCTCGAAATTGTAATTTTTGTATAAATTATTTAAAGAGTCAGGGTGCAAGCTTATAGCAAAATCTTCACACTGCACCAAGGTGTGGGTTGCCTACGAATAGAAGTACCAATCAAAACCAATAGATTAATTTTATTCGTCATCTCACTGTTCTCTTATACATTTCCAGCTGCATCAACAGCATCAACAAAATCACCAACAGCACCAACAGTTCGGTCCTTCAACGCCGGAGCCCGCGCAACGGACGTGGAAGTCCCCATCACCACAGCCGCCGCCCGAACGGAACTGGCAACCTCAAGGTTTCGTACTGCACGACCGGACCAACACACAACCGCAGCCCTTCCAGGTGCATTACAACAACGACCGGTACCAGAACGGTACTGAGAACATTCGAGAACCGCAAAACCATTTAAGCTACACTGTGATAAATTCAAACCAGTACGTGTCTCAGTCGCCGCCGCTGGCTGCCAGCCCGCAGCGCCGCGCTAAGACTCCGCAGAGGCAGGGCTCCTTACCCGAGGTCGCACGGAGACCCGAACCTGTCAGCTTGCAGCAGCTGCAGGCACCTGCGCATACGCCCTCACAAAACCAGCCACCAGACGATATGGAGCCTCAGAACATCTCATTCATCGGCAACGCTGAAGACGACGCTCTACGGCAAGGCATCAACAGACTGAACATTTCTTCAGGCACGCGGACCTACCGCATCCCCTCCCCCACTCGGCCCTCCCTCAGCAGGAACTCCTTCCAGCAGCTGGAGCAGGAGGAGGCGGAACACAACGAGAAAGGGTTCTACATTTCGTTCGATAACGACCAGCCGAAGCGGCCGAAGCCTCCTTTGCGGGCGAAACGGGGTTCGCCGAAGAAGGAGCGGTCGACTGAGATTAGTCCGGAACGATCTCCCGAGAACACGTGGAACGAGCGGCTCGGGCAGCCGCGGGAGGAGGAGTTCGTGGTGCACAGGAGCTCGGCGCTGGAGCAGGCCCGGGCTGGGGACGTTTCCGAGCGAAGAGAAACGCCTCCGCGAGACCGGCCGCAGCGCCCCAGCAACGCGGAACCCGCCGCCTTGCTTATCGGCGAGTTGAATCCTGACCCGGTGAGTCCACCTTTATATTAACTAAAATGGTATTTTTAACAGAAGCCTATATTTCATGTATTTCAAACTGTGAAATTGAATTACAAAACATACTTGTTACAGTTCGTTTTTTCTACCTTTTAGAAAACATAGGCAGCCGTTCGTAGAATCTTTGGGGACCAATTTTTACGTAAAAGGTGTACCTAGGCTTGTTCAAAAACGCTTTTCAAAGCGATAAAAAACATGTAAGAAAGTGTTCTAACAAGACCTCACTCTGTTTCCAGAACTCAGCCGAAGAAATGGAACGCAAAAAGGAGCGGATAATGCTCCTCTCCCTGCAGCGACGGCAGCGGGCGGACGAGGCGCGGGCGCGGGCGGACGCCGCCGCCGCCGCGCGGAAGGCGCGCGAGGAGGCGGCGCAGGAGCTGAAGGCGGCGCGGAAGGAGGAGCAGGCGCGGCGGAGAGAGATCATACTCCACCAGTATAAGCTTAAGAAGGCCATTGAGGAGGCTGAGAGAGAGGTATGTAGAGAAAAAAGTAGGCTGTTTCATATTGCAGGTTTGGTGATGGTGATTTCTTCTGTTTTCATAAACACGTAAGTATACGAAGGAATATGAGTGAATGTTTATAAAATTTTGATCAGTTTTAATCGACTTTAAGAAAAGGAGGAAGTTCACAAGCTGTCTGTTTTTTTAATCAACTCAAAAAGGTTCTATTTATATTCCATCACTTCAAAATATGACTTTAAATTTGAACCATATACATACTATAAGAAATTGTTTTTATCGTTCACCAAAAAATTCCAGGGCAAACATCTAGACAAAACGGAGTTCCTGGAGAACCTAAACCGCGGCGGCACCGTCACCCCCGCGCCCACCCCCACCGCCGCCGCCCGCCTGCGCAGCAAGCCCGCGCAGCCCCGGGCCCGGCCCAAGACCATACACGTGGACAGCACTGCCTTACATGCTGCCGAGGCCATGCTGCCCGCGAAACAACCTTCTGTTACTAATCTTACAGGTATGTGATATGTGTGAAAAGGTGTTTTTTTGTTGGTTAAATTCTGCCTCCTAAGGCCTGGGCCTAAGCGTCGTCAGTGCGGTTTTTAAGTGACGAACAAAATTGTAACTTATTAATATATGACACTAAAATTGATTGTTGTAACATTGTAATTCGTACACTAGAATGTAGACTTTATTTACATATATGTAGTTTTATTCGTCGCTTAAAAATAGCAGTGCCTTGTCCCCTACAAGGGAACAGGTATATCTTCTTATACAGGCCTGAACATCTACCTAGTTTGCTCTACTAAGCTGATTGGCGATATTTTTTTTATAATAGGGTTGTTTCCAATTTTCGGAAATCTATTTAGATAGCTTCTAAATAATTTTAAGATCACCCTCTCTTTCAGTTTGCGTCTCAAATCTTTTTATTTTTTATGTATTACATTTTTTTCTATTTTTCTTAAAACATTGCTCAGAAGACGCTAGATCACGTGACTGTGACGTCACTGCTCACTGTTCATTCATTTACATCAAAGTACATCTGACGAGAAAAAACTATCATACTAACTAATTGATTTCTTAATTTTAATCATGTATTTTTATAAAATAGCTTCTAAAACTATAATATTTTATACATGTAAATTATTTTTATACATTTAGCACAAAAATAAAATAACTCAAATGTTTTGAGTTGTTTACGCGGTAAAATGAAACGGTGCAAAGAAACGTAAAGTTTGTGTTTATTTTTTATATTGAGGTTATGTTTGTGTCAGCGTTCGAAAAGATTTGATGCTGTTTCAAAAAACTTAAATTAAATGAATACCTACAAGGTTTGTGTTGTGCGAGACTGTGGAAATACGAATATTAGTGCTCCAAATAAACTGTTCATCCACGTTCCGCTGAATAAAAATCTTGGTTATTGGCAAAGAATTGAGCGACCATATAAGAGTCTACTCTTGGCAGATTGGAACTATCAGCTTTCATAAATCCTTTCTCCATAATTCTTTATCAGTTGTATCACTTAAATGCAATTAACACACAGATCTTCACAGAAGCAAATAAACAAAACATTAATTCTGAGGTTCTTTCGGGTTATATATCTGTCACTGTCAAATATAGTAGCCGGCATATAACTTGGCAAGGATTTGGGACCTTTAATAAGTGTGAGCTCGCTCATAGTGCACTAAATTATACAAAAAAGTGGTCCCTGTTATTGCTTGTGCATTATTCTATGGTTATTGACATCATTTATTGGCGATTATGTCTGCTTGAAAAAAATAGGACCTGTTTTCATCTCACGATTCTTGCCAAGTTACGTGCCGGGAACTATACTTTATTGTCAAATATAGAAAGGATGACGTCATCGGTCTCTTCTCGTCGTTTTTAATGGCGTGACGTTATAGGTTCTAAATTAAAATTTCATAAATTAATTAAAAAATATATGGTCAGTTATAAATAATATAATATAGCTTATCGTGTTTCTAGTTTTGTGAACTTTCGGTGCATTTATTTATTTTTGACTAAATGAATACTAGGAAACAACCCTATTCAACAATGATAACGTATGACAAAACTTTTTTAAATTAGATTCGGCCTTTTTCGGCGCAAATTTGCACTGCTTTCACAATGCCTAGAACAAACACGCGATGCGTTTGATTTTTTTTTTGTGTTACAATTTACACTATACATGAAATAAAAGGCCTGAGCCTAGACTGGTCTGGGTTCGATTCCCAATACGGACAAAAATTGAACATTTTCAATTTTTGGATACTTATTTACCAATTTAAAAATACTGAACTGAACACAAGTTTTTCCTTTTGCCTAATTCCATAACGTTTTGAAGCCGCACTAAATGTCAGCTTTATACCTTTTTCCCAATATTAATTTGCCGACCGGCATGCCGCCACTTTTTATGTTTACAAACCAGATGTGTTATGCTGAATGTTTCCATCACGTAAATTCTATGAAAGTTGTATTTGCTGCTGTCTCAGGGTATTTTTTACCGTTGAAAATATGTTGTAAATCAAAATTATTGTAATCAAATACACGATTTGATTTTTGCTTTATTATTTTTTTAAAAAGCAATGACAGCTGGTGACAAGGCTTTGTACTAACACTAATAAATTAAAACAAATCCAGGACAGCTTTAAAGGGGTCAAAAGAGCCATAGAGCAGACTTAAGTAAACCAAAATCCAGAGGATAGCTTTAACGGGGCCAAAAAAGCCGTAGAGTTGACTTAACTACAATATGTTGCCTAAGATACAACGTCCTTGTAACATTACATATACCAAAAAGGGCGAATGGGATCATGAACCTAATTAGTAGATACAACGTTCAACTATTTAAATTAAGATGTTACATAGCGGGCCTGCTGTAAGATATTTCTTAAGAAATAAGCAGTGCCATTACACTTCATTATTTTCTTTCTGTAAATAAATAATTAAAGTGCGAAACACTCAGCATGCTTGTGGTCGCTTGACGTTGTGTTGTGTGTAGCGGGCGGCACGATGCGACGTGACTACTACCGCGGCTCGCAGGACTCGCTCGCCGAACGCGCTGGCCTCTACCGAGGTGAGATCTCTGTGATTTGTAGACATGTAGTAGGGACTTGCTGGGTTAACCGAATTTATTTTGAATGCAGAATTTGAATGTCCCTACATTGAATAAGGGGTTGAGGTTGATAATAATGAAGATAAGAAGACTAGATGAGTCTTGACACAGAATTTGATTGTAATATTATTCAAAACGTAATGTTTGATAACGTTGTACTGTTCGGTTATCCCAACAAGCAATTTTGGAGCGCTTAACGCTTTTATTATTAAGCTTTATTTTAATTTTTGATGCATGACTATTAATGTGACCTTTTAATTTCTCACCACACACCATTTACTACAAAACATGAATCAATTACAATTGTACCTTATGCTATAGTCATACGGTTCATATTCCAGAGTCTACGATTTCGAACACATGTCAATCAAAATTATACCTTATGCTATAGTCATATGGTTCGTTTTCCAGCGTCTCCAATAGAAGTACATACATTATTTACTTCAAACATGGATTGATCAAAATTGTACCTTATTTTAAAGCCATATGGTTCATATTCCAGAGTCTCCAGTAGAAGAGCGTGGCGGTATGTCTCCGGGCAGCGCGTCGAGCGGGCCGCTCGGGCGGCGCGGCTCGTGCAAGACGTCGCGAGGTGAGTACTGCCTCGAGCCGGCTCGCTTACACTAACACTGCGCGGACGCTTCGCTGGCCCCGAACGTTTACGAATGACGACCGAACTGATGTTCTAATTTTGAATTGTTTTGGTTGTTATTTGTAAATGGTGCTACATTTTGTATTTTACATGATTTGTTGTGATATTGAATAAAGTCACTAAAGAACATTCAATAAAATTTTGCTCGATATTGGGACAAATCATGAATTTTCCATCAATGTTAGTTGTGTTCGAGACATGAAAATTTATCCTGATTGAATTGATATAATTCATATGACAGAATATAAACTTTCATGTCTGCTAGCTACAAGCTGTTTCTGTAATCCTTTAAGTTGTATCACAAACAGCTATCCCCTTTTATTCCGCTTGAATTACAATGAACTCCCAACTATGAGGTGACGACTCGACCAGATTTCCATAGTGTGTATGAAGGCGCTTCTTACGATTTTGGTTTTAGTAGAACGCTTCGTTTCAATTATTTATATTTATAAATCGATTTATTTTATATGTGTATGATTTCAGCATCGCATAGATTATAGACACCACTCCAATCTGCAAAATTTATGCTTCATACCTTTTTTGGCCATTTTATACGTAGTTGCAATTTGAATTTGAGTGGTTTACAATATTTTCATGAAAGCTTTTTTTCCAAATTTTCGATACGCCCTAGACCTTCCGCGCATTTACTAAATTGGTTCCCGAATATGTAAATACAGAAGTGATGTGATACAATTTTTATTATCGCGGCATAGCGTTGATTTTGTTTGCGATGTTGTGTCGAGCCGAGGCTGGCTTGTGTGATGCATGCTTGCGGCACGGCCGCGGTACGAATGCTGCATACATAACCGAATGGAGTTCGCATTGCATGAACTTGCCAGATGACATCTATAGGAAACATTTCAGAGCGCGTGAATGAGGAACCACAGTCTTCACGTGGAAGGTCTAAATATACCAGTTACCAGAGTAACTTTAAGGCGGGACGGAAGTCAAGCTCTCTTATGAATTTGTGCGGTAAGAGCATTTGTGAACACGAGATAAAGGCTTGACTCACGTTGGTACGGACGGTTATATATTGGTGCCGTCGCTTGTGGTGCGTTGGGTTACTTTCTGTTGCTCCGCGGCCGGCGTCGCTAGCTCTGTGGGGTTGGTATTCTGTGTCTGCTGTGTGTGATGTGACGTTCATGCAACTAAATTTAATCATTGACATTAAACATATGTTTTTTTATGGTGAAAAAGTTTATCTCGCTGAGACAAACCAAATGTTTTAAACTCATAAAAATTAGACTAAGAAAACACAAAAGCGCATCAAATTAAAGCGTTTGAATATAATTAATTTATTCAAAATAAATGTTGTGGTAATACTGTATTTATCTGTATTTGAGAACCTCTTCCATTCTGGGCTGTAGGTTAAGTTATAAAAATGGAATGCCCCAGAACATATTATAAAATCAGTCGTCAATTTTAAAGTAAACGACACAATACCACTCCGCATGACGGCGCGTCGGCTCGCGTTCTTTCGTCTTGTGCACATTTATTTCATTTGGGTCATCGGTGATATTTAAGTACACTACATATTATTATATTTAGTACCTTTACACAAATGGACTATGATCGACAATACCCACGACATAACAAAATTTTAAATTAATTCTACCATCACAAGTAAATTGATAAATCTTCATTATTCCTTTATTTAAGCTCTTTTTACTTGTGATGGCAATATTCCTGGTTGTTACATGTCTATCATGGGTCATTGTGTAAAGGGTATCTGGTTACGGTATATTTTATATGGTCGGGTAACTCGTTCCGAGTTAGCGCATGCTCTATATCTATATTTTTATATTTTGGTGTTGGTGTGACATCGTCTTTTATCCGTTGGTTAAACACTTTACAACCTCTTTTCAATTAAACGTCAATAATTTTAATATCGATAAAAATGCTAGAGGGATCTACTCTACGTATTATGATTGACTAATAAATCTGTCCTAAGGAATCTCACCTCTATAATTTACTTTATTTTAATCTTATTCACAACTGAATCTTAGCTCTTCAAAGTGACTAAGAAGTAATAAAAGGTGTTTCTAATAATGTTACTTTCAGTATTTATTTTTAAGTTGGGTATTCTCACAAGGTAAGAAATAATATGAAATATTTTTTTATATTTTTCTCCATGAAGTAAATGTCACAGAAACATATGTAGTTATATTTCATCCTTATGAAAAGATAGTTGAACGTAGATCAGCTGATCAGGATTAGGAAACGGCTGCAATATTTGAAATAATAGTGCAGTCAGTGCAGGGTGTATGTTGAAATTCACTAAGAATTATTAACATAGAAATTATACTTAAATATATATAAATTAACACCTTTACAAAGCTTAGAAATATTAAAATAAATAATAATATACGCCCTGTATAAAGCAAGTAACTCATCATAACATCTATGGTTGTAAGTGTTTACATTTTAGACCAAATTGATATATTACATGAATATAATTCGTATGTATATGTTTATTATAATAATATATGTATGCGTAAAATACAAAATGTCGCTTCTTTTGTTGAGTTTCGCCTTTTTAGTTTCGCTTAGCGGCAATAGAGAACACCCTATATGTAGTTGTGACACACATTTAGTATTTTACGCTTCGATTAACAATATTCTATAATGTAGGCAACTTATAGCTAAGGAAATAGGTATTGACAGAATAATTTTCTATACTAATTTTAATTTTATGCTAGTTAATAAAATAATAACTCCTAATTCACTAACTGGAGGATCAGTAATTTGTAGGTGTCAAAGTAAACAGTTCTGTGATATATTATGCTTTAAATAGTTTAGTTTAAATGGGTTTTTCAAAGTAATTTGAGACAAAATATGATAAAAGGTATATAGTTAGTTTTTTTTGTGTAAGGTATATTTTTAATTTGATTTCTTTGTAGTTTATTCATTAGTTTCTTACACCATTATGAGACATGACAGACCAGTGTTAATTTTCTGTTCTACCCAAATATCAATTAACTAAAAAATATTCTTTGAAATAATAACATCAAAATTGACTTACCAACAATAGCATAAAAAAAATAGGAGGATATAGGTAGGTAGTACTAGCCCCTTCCCAGTAGTATAAATTCGGAGTGGATGCACAGACTCGGGGCTGGGCCGCGCCACGCCGCCGCGCCGCGCCGCGTCGCCGGGGCTGCGGGCGCCGGGCTCGGCGGCGTCGGGGCCCGGCTCGCTGCCCGGCGCCATCGGCAAGCGCCGCGCCGCGCACGACGACGCCTCCGACGTCTCCTCCACGCACTCCTCCATCATGGACTACTCAGGTACCGTATATAAAAAAATAATTAAATTGTCCTTGTTTTATTCGTAGTCTTGCGTTCTTCAATTTTGCCCCCGTGACGTGGTAAACTTGATTGATGCAAGTCATCGACTAGTCTTTTAAGGTTGTGATGAATATAAACCAAAAATGCAATGTGAGAATTTCGAATAACATTTGCATTTTTGGTATCGTTATTTATTATGTTTATGTTAGTGGATATTTTATCGATATCGATAAAAATATTTTAAACAACAAATGACCCAAATAAATGCACAAATATAAGAGCACTAACTAAACTACAACAAACTAAATAAATGCACAATACTATTACAGATAGTACCTAAATTCCCAACTTAACCCTTTAGCACTTATTACAGAATTATTTGTCCGTCTAGGCAGCTCCGATAGAAGCCGACGCAAAGGTCCTTATACTATTCCTAGGTAGCTAGTACACACGTATACTAGACAGCCGACACAGTACTCACTGAGGAAGTTGAAACACCGTAAAACAGCGATGTCATGCCAACTCTAAATCATCGTATCTATAAGGCATGGTTTTGAAAAGCATCGATATAACAACTTGCATTGTGTCTCGCTTCGAACTCGCTTCTCACCAGACTTGAGATTAACACATAATAATCACGGCACTTAACTTTGTGCATTCACTGTGCATTTTTACATCGTTTTTGTACTAATTTAGCTGTAAATAAACATACATTAAACATAGCTGAGAGGACTAACTTTCAGATGTGAGCGTTATTACTAAGCTTTAAATTATAATACTTGATTACGATATTTGTTAGGTTTTTGATACAATCTTTTACAATATGAAAATCGATAAAATCTGTTACTACGTATACTTTGGAAGTTGTCCAGCACTATAACAGTAGATTTGAATTAGTATCGAATACAAACTTTTACACATCTAGATCAAAATCAGCGTCGATATTTTCCTTTTATTTTGCAAATTACACAAACCTACATGTATAAGTCAGTTGGCTTGTAACGTAGATTTTAAATTTCGTCACGTATAATTTTTATAATACTCTTACCGTATTACAGAATCGGACCAATCATGTCTTCTGTGATACGAACTTTGATATCTCAAATATTAATGTATTTTCTACCACAGGTCCCCGCCTATATAAGCAGCCGACGACGAAATCCAATCGTGGCATAATGCTGAATGCCGTGGAATACTGCGTATTCCCGGGCGCCGTGAACGCGGAGGCCAAGCGTCGCGTGCTGGAAGAGATCGCGCGCTCCGAGAGCAAGCACTTCCTCGTGCTGTTCCGCGACGCCGGCTGCCAGTTCCGCGCGTTATACTCGTACTGTCCCGACTCCGAACAAGTCGCCAAGCTGTACGGGACTGGACCTAAGCACGTTAATGATAGGATGTTCGACAAGTTCTTTAAGTAAGTTGATCATTACGTCCACCTCTACCAGATAAATCGTAAACGCATTCAGATGAATGTCCATAGATTGTATGACCCATTGCCCTATTCTTCATTAGCATTCTCAACTACTCTACAAGGTAAAACATTCCCTTTTTTTCTATTTCCAGATACAACTCGGGCAGTAAATGCTTCTCGCAAGTGCACACGAAGCACCTGACGGTGACGATCGACGCGTTCACGATACACAACTCGCTGTGGCAGGGCAAGAAGGTGCAGCTGCCCAGCAAGAAGGACATGGCTCTCGTCATATAGACGTCGCACGTTCAACAACCATTATCTAGTCGCCAAGGCACTCGAGTCAAGCCTTTTTACTCTTCAGTTAAACGCTATGTAGGGCAATAGTGCCAGTGTCCAATATTTTAAAAAAGTCGGTTAGTGCGTTTTCCTCGGCGGAAGCTGTTTTATTGAACATGAAAATTATGTTAATTTTTGCTTGTGTAAAGGTGTGTTGTCGACCGATGTGTTCTGTAGCGGCCGCCCTCGCCGTAAGCTGTAATCAGTCTCGAGTCATAGTAATCAATTGTAGGTAATGCGAGGGCGGCCGGGCCGCGGTGCCTGTGTCATATTGTACAGTTAGAGGGAAGTCGGCTCGAATCGAGTTTGTTTTGTTAACTGGTTCAAGCCGGTACGTGTCGAGCGTCGCGTGTTTGTGTTGTGTTTGGTTCCGCGCCGAGCTTGTGTCCGCTGCGTTACTTCCAATGTGTTACTCAGTGTATAATCGCAATGTTTGCCATATGTATTAGTGAGATGGTCGATACGTTCCAAATTTATTAAATTGTCTCAAAAATAGAACAGCCTGAATGTCTGACGGTCGATAATTTAGATACATTAATTTTGTTTTAGTAGAACTGTCTCCTCACACATAAGTAACAAGTTCACAAACTAATAATATCGCTTATTCGTTATAATATTTAACTCGTTAGTGATTACGTTCAAGTTGACTGGAGCTAAGATTTGTTTAACTGACCCCATTCAATGTTAATTCAATTCCCATTTTTTTACTGCTTGTATAGCTAAAAGTAAGACAAGGCACATTTTACGTGGTAATTGTACTGCCTTATCCTGTAAATAATTGTTTTTTTGTATACAGCTATTTATTAAACGAATGTTAAAGGAGAATTGATGAATATCATTTTTCATTGTTTAATGATTGGTCATCAATAATATACTACCGATAGTATATGGTATGCAAATATATTGTATTACTTAAAACCATAACGAAATAATATTGAATTTCATATTAAGTTGTTGTTTTATTTCCTACGCAATTACTGAAACATATTAGATATCCAGATGCGCATTCGTGGCA
The DNA here is from genome assembly GCF_022581195.2 of Helicoverpa zea. Lineage (NCBI taxonomy): Eukaryota > Metazoa > Arthropoda > Insecta > Lepidoptera > Noctuidae > Helicoverpa > Helicoverpa zea. The sequence goes on from NC_061454.1 coordinate 12,615,496, forward strand.
CATTCGCCAGATGTAGATTCACCCTAACACTCGTATTGAGCAGAGGTGGGTAAAATACCTTATTTGGGGGATTTTAAATACAAGCTGCTGTTAAAAATTGTATTTGAGATAAAGATACTTTTTCGACAATGCGCAAAAATGTATGGACCATGGAAAAAAATACAATAGTTAATCATCAAAAATTAACTTTATTCATATTTACATAACAATTATTTTTAATCGAATTAGAATAATACTGTCTAAAATCTTGCCCAACTAATTGTGACTAAATTATTTATTGTACTAGTGTTACATTGGCGACGGCATTTTCACAACTAAATAAAATTAAAACAGTTATTTCCATTATTAATTATTAAAAACATAATTTACGTATCTTAGTTAAAATTAATAATATCTAATTAAGAGATCCATCAATCAACATTGCGACAATATAGGAAGATATAAAACAGATAAGAAATAAATTAAATATATTTCGAACAATGCTTGTAACAACAAACAAGACAAAATAAACATTGTTCGAACAAAAAGATTTAAAATCGAGACATTCTGCGTACATAAACAAATAAATATACCTTTCCACAAGCTTTATTCCCATTACTGCAAGCGAAAACTAACATAGCTACGATCCGTACAAACCAACATTAAAATCGTACATCAGAATTTACTTAATCAAGGCAAAAGCTGTTCCTGGCTCTTCATTAAATTAAATCTACATTAATAATAATCCTTACAAAATTATTCCTTGACATGGTAACCATTTTAGCAAGATTAAACTTTGTTATAAAAAAATCAACATATCGTGAAAATTTTGTAATCAACATATCGTGAAATATGCCGAAGACCTTTTCATAAGTTTGCGACACTTTAATTTCAATGTTATATAAATGTGGCGTCATGGCCAGTGTTAAAATTAAATTATATAGTTGTCTTTTAACGTCTATATACGTGCAGACAATAACACAATTCTATATATACACAACCCGTATAAAATAAACGCAAGCGAATGAATCAAACAATAGTAAAGTAATGGGTAACGGGGGAAGACACGTTGGAGTCAATAGTCTTTTGAAGGTTCAGCTGATGAACTATTGTGTCTGGATTGTCCACCTCCTGGAATAACGAAAAAAATATTTAAAAGTTGGAAGATATGGTAAGAAAGAATGTTACTTGTGAGATGACGGCATATAGCTATGAAAGAAGGACATGCTGAGCCGACCCCAAATCAAATTGGGATAACAACAGGAGGAGGATGATAATGGTAACCAAGAAAGAAAACTAAAGACGAATACAAGAGCTATTGGCATCGCAAATTGGACTCTAGTGTCTGTTTCGCGAAACTTTAAAAACATCTCAAAAGGTTCGATATTTTTCTTCAAATCAGTTTATAAATTCAGAATATAATATGTACTTTATATAATAAACAGTAAAAAAATATAACATAAAAATAATAAATACCTCTTCATCTGCATATCCGTTGATCTCGACAGGTATTGTTTGTCCGTCTTGCGTTATCACCTGAAAGAAATACATTTAGGTTCAGTATTAATTTTGATCCTTTTGTTATTTGGATTTCCCCATCCTCTCGAAAGTAAAAACTTGACTGAACTTAAAGTGAAACTTGCCTGTAAAGACTTTCCGTCAGCAGACGTGATTGCAAGTCGTGTGCCATCTTGCATGGTGAAGTGCAGTGGATTGCCCTGCTCGTCCGTAACCTGTAACATTTCCCTCAATTAATATCAACACCAAAAGAGAGAATGCAATTTGGCCATCTTGCGCGAAAGCAACAGCTAAACATCTAATTCATGTGCAACGAAATTGCGAATTACGGCACAGCAAAAGAATCGTTCTAGTTATTGTGTGTTGGAAAACATCAAACAGTGGAGACAAAAAAGCGAAGACAATATTTAACAAAAACATTCTGGCAAGAACAACTATTAATTCAATTGTTAGTTCCACTCACGGGTATATTCTGATCATGATCCAACACGAGATCTTCAGGCAGCTGCTCTATGTCCTCCTGTTGGAGTTGCTCCTGCTCCAACTCGAGCTGGTCCTGCTCCAGCTCCAGGTGTTCGTACTCCGGCTGCGGCACCAGCAGCGAGGGGCCCGAGTACAGCTCGCAGGTCGTCAGCATCTTACCGTCTTGGAGACCTGCTGCCTGAGGTGCAAATAGTGTGGTTAGGAAATTAAGAATTGAGGAATGGTCTGCTATACGCCGTTTTAGTAGGTACTTAAATAAATATTCAATCTTGATATTACTTTTCACACAAATGGATGTTAAATAAATAAACGACTGCAGCCTTAGTTTATATAAAATATAAAGAAGACAATGGCTCCTATTAATCACCTGTTCCGGATCCAGAATATGGAACGCAGGAGAATCAGCCTCATCCACATCATACGTGACATATATGACTCTCTCTTCCAGTTCATCATCAGGCGTTTCCTCCAACAGCTTGACGGGAGACGGCGGTTCAGGGAGAGAGATCGTTTGTTCCGACTCAAACTCTATTTGTGGGGAGTCCACTTGTTCAATCTTGACAGGATCGCCTTGTAGGTTCGTGGTGGCGAGTAGGCTGACTTGTTTATGCACTTGCTGTAATAAAAATATGGTGGTTATTTTGTGTTTTTTTTTTGTATGATGATTTTTTAGATTTGAAATACATTTGATTTGATGCAAGACAAATTGTTTTGCAGGATATTTAATTCCAGTAAGGTAAACTTATGTGAGTCGAAATTGAGGTTGTCAATTTAGTAATTGTGCTATTATTATAAGCGCTTGCATCATGGTTATTGATATTTATCGAAATTTTTCAATTTTTAATCATGAGTTTGAACAATCAATAAAGTTAAAAAAATTATATTCAGTTAAATTCACTGTACGTCAACAGTCAATCATTCTCTTTTCCTCAACTTTTTTATTAAATAAAATCAAGTGATACCTTCTTATGCTTATTCCCAGTAGCACACTCAGGTTTAGGACAGTGCGCACAGCGGGAACCCCGCGCGTGCGGCCAGCGCGGACACCACGCGCGGGCAGCCCGCCGCACGTGCGCGGACCACGAGCCGCGAGACACAAACCTGAGGAAGATATGTTACTGATTAAGTAGATGCAATACCAGTGTGTTTTTGAATTGTCAATTAGTTAGCCACATGATCTTAATGACGATATATTTTATGACTGTAATACCCAATCTCAATAAATAGCAGTCTACCTGACTTGACTTAATTATTTTTTTCCTTTAAATTCATTATTTACTTAAAAACTTAAAAAATTATAGTTTGGATGAACGCGCTAATTGGTTAGACGCCGAAGTTAATATACTTCTTGCCGCAATAGACATAAGTAAATGGGTGAATTTCCCGGGACCAAAAATTGCGTGGCATCGATGAAATCGGTACTAAAAATCATTGTTATAATATTCTTATATTTTTTTCTAAGTAGGTGAAATAGTAATCTATGTGTAGCACTAAATATTTTGCTAATAGGATAAATTGGTTCTGCAAAAAAAAAAATTAAACCTCAAAATCTTTCATTGCCGTGTTTGTCCACACGTCACCTTGCTGTGTACTAGACCTTATTGATGAAAATGTATTAGTTATTTATATTAAAACCTACTTTTATTTGATTCGTGAATAGTTAAAGTATTGTTACGGAATACATTTATTCAAATATTTAAACAATACAACAAATGGGAAATAAAAAATAGTTTGTCCCAGAACTATCATTCATCGCCATGTCCTAAACATATTTGAGAATATTGCTTTTCCTAAGGGTTTGCGTCCCTCCCGCTGTGCGCTAAATGTTGCATATTAGTGGACGTCAAGTGTTCCACTTGGAATGACGTGTGCGCGTGCCTGCATTTTCGCGCCATAAATGAAAGTATTAATTTTTTTTATTACTGGACATTTCTTCTTTCATTGCCGTGGATAGGTCTAACTTCTGTTTGAATAAGTTTGTCCTTTTAATTGATCATTCGGTACAATGCCATTTATCTTATGTTTATTTGTGATGTGTTAATTACTGTGAATTATTAACAGATTTTTAGTTTTTTGATGTTTTAGCCTTGATATTCATCGCCGCGCTCTCATTTCCGTGGTTTCCGTGGTCAAAATTTGCTAAGACAATGAAAAAAAAATACACGGCAATGAAAAAATTTTCATTGCCATGCCTTGTAAAACAATTTCGTTTAATTGCCGTGGCCACATGTTTCATTACCGTGACTTATGTTTTCATCGCCACGGCATGATTAAGAAAAAAAAACAATTTGTACTACTCACACACCACTCCACTCTCTCTGTCATTTGACACTCCATCACACGATAGACATTCAAACACGCACACACACACCATCTCACACATGCACACGGACTGACACAAACACACACACGTACGCACCTCCACAAACACACGCACACACACTCACTTACTCACTCACTCACTCACATATACCTACTACAGTCTAATTATAAACATAATAATGGATTGAAGACGCTGGATGCAAGTCGCTTCCAACTGGTATCTGTTGAGATCAAAGGGGGAGGCCTATGTTCAGCAGTGGACGTCCTATGGCTGAGATGATGATGATGATGATGAATGGATTGATTCTTTCTAGAAAGCCAAGATGCCTAAACCGAAACTATCGGAAGCGGAAAGAAAGGAAAGAAAAATATTGTCTGAAAAAAACGACGTGAAAAGTTCTTTCATTGCCATGGACGCACGTTTCATTGCCGTGCATGCATGTTTCATTGCCGTGGCATGAAAATTTTAATCTTGTATATCTCGTTAGATTTTTAAGCTATCTACTAGATATTAAGTAAGAATACATATCTTATCTAAAACTTAAATAAACACTATTTTTTCTTGTTCTAAAGTTGAAGAATAAAAAATCCACGGAAATGAAGATTTTATTGGACCTGTTGAAATTCACCCAAATATAACTCTTACTACAATGGATACAAGTGTACATACCTCTTCCCACAATGAGCACAAGTGAAGGGCTTATCAGCATTATGTCGCCTGGCATGCAGCCGGTGCTGGCTGGAGGTGGTGAAGCGTCGCGGACACAGCGTGCACTGGAAGGGCTTCTCTCCCGTGTGGATGCGCTCGTGTTCCGATAGATTGCCTTTCTGACTGAAGCTCTTACCGCAGGTCGTACACGAGTAGGGCTTTTGGCCTGAGGAATAATCAATATGAAATTAACAAAACCTAACATACATATTATATATAATGGACTATGCGTTTTCCCGCGGTTTCACCCGCGTTCCGTGGGAACTATTGCCCGTATCGGGATAAAATATAGCCTATGTTACTCGCAGATAATGTAGCTTTCTAATGGTGAAATAATTTCACCAATCCAATAGTTTTTGATTTTATCCATTACAAACAATGATAATATTTTTCCTCTTTATAATACTAGTATAGATGAACTACATTAGATGGATTAAAGGGCATTTTATATTAATTTAAATACTTGAGTTCCTCACCAGTATGCCACCTCATGTGCAGCGTCAAGCTAGTCTTGTGCGCGAACTTGTGCTTGCATATCTCACAGGAGAACTTCTTGACGCCAGTGTGTAGGAGCGAGTGGTTCAGCAAGTTCGCCTTCGTCTTGAACGAAGCGCTGCATAGCTGGAAATATACAAAAAATCTAAATAAGCTAAGGCCATTCATTTCTTTTGGGTTTCCAAAGTGCACAGAATCTCGCTACCAAAAGCGCAAGTACATGATCTCTTGCTCCAATAATGAATTCAGATAGTAAAACGATAGGACAGCAAGATTGGAGAGCGTTGATCCTTTAATGCGGTTTCTGATGCCCAAGGTGTTTAGTTAAGACTACCATAGCCATAGCCCATTCTCCAACAACATTCCTCCTGTATTAATACTATTTGCGCAGTGTTACCTTACAACTATACGGCCTGTCCTGCGAGTGCACCAGCTGGTGTCGTTGCAGCAGCTGCTTGTGCTTGAAGCACTTCCCGCACTTGTTGCAAACATACCGCTGTCCTGCATGCTCAGCTTCCTTGTGATATACCACTGAAGATGGGTGGTTTAGCACCTGCAAATTGTGAAGATATAGCAGTTAAATTACACTGTACTTGTACAATAACAATAAAGTTATTTCAACATTTTTGAGTTTTTGGAACCTATTTATAACTTTGCGGTCATAGGTGCTTGCAAAGGCCGAAATAAATTACAATTTGACTTTGACTCAGAAACCAGAAATTGTGACAACCAGTCTTACCAAGGGGTTTAAGAAGGTCATATATGTAGTCGTTTTCTATAGAGTGGTGGTACTCAGTTACATCTGATTAGATTGGAAGCTGACTCCAACATTTTTGTGAAAAGGCTAGGCAGATGGTGCTAGGGTACCTTCCCGCAGAGGTCGCAGGCGTACCCCTTGGCGGCGGCGGCGCGGTGGCGGCGGTGCGTGACGGCGTGCAGCGCCAGCGAGCGCGGGTACGCGAAGCGCGCCCCGCACGCCGCGCACGCGTACGGACGCTCGCCCACGTGACACGCCTGGACCATACACATATGAACGGCATTTATAATATGTCAATGTCATCGTACATGCATACATTAGTATATGTTAATGAATTGGAAAACGACAGGACAGAACCTAAGGCACACGAAGAGAATGAAACAAAAACGCGCGCGAAGATACACACGCGCGCAACCCGCGGACAGTTCAAGTTGCAAAGAGAACTTCACAAACCAAAAATTACTTTAAAGCCTACATAAAGGAGTACATAACGGTTCCGCCGGGACTGTGGGATTCTTCGAAAGAGTTACCGCGGCCCTGGTACATAAAAGCCATACGACGAATCACGACGGTTTTTAGTCAGTAAAAAGTCTGACACTCCGTCACCGCTGCTAACCCACATAATTTGATAATACTTGACGTCGTCAAAAAAAAAGGAGTACATAATGGAATAGGTATATTAGAGCAATACATAAGAGCTTAGTACATAGGGATAGTTAGTTCACTTCTAACTGAAGTAAATATCAACCAGTTTAGAAATTGGCCAACTCACCTTAATATGCAGTGACTTGCTCTGTTTACTGCTGAACGTCTTCTCACAGTGGTTGCACTTGAGCCGCGGCTTGCCCGACGGACTGGCTTCCACTTGCTCCACTCCATCTGACTTCTCCGTCACAATAGCAGATGGGGTTGTTTCTAAAATATACATATGTTAATTACTACAAGAAATAATGTCAATAAGACAGTCCTTCTGATGATTAAATTATAAAGTAAGCCATTGTAGTTTTAATTTACAGAAAAAGTAAGTGATGACTTGGAATTTGCCTAAAATTGAAAAGTAAACATAATTCTGCCAATTTCAATAAATAAATAATTAAAAAATATACTCACCGACAGTTTTGACCTCACAATCAACACTAGGACTAGAAGTAATATCTATAGTAACACCCTCAGTCTTGAGGAACTCTGTGTTAACATTATCCTCAACAACTATTGGTTCTGGATTCAAGTCCGGCAAAGAGTCAGCTATAGGTAATATCACATTTTCTATTATTTGCACCGGGGGGGATTCAGTCTTGTTTGGTAATGGTTCATCTTGTATAACTATTGTTTCTGGGTTTGCTTTGTTTTTCTGAAATATAAAAAAAAGAATTACTACCTCCTCTTCAATCAGTGCGTCCTACCTGTCATGATTTACGGAGCCGAAACGTGGACACTGTCGGTACGGCTGGTTCACAAGTTTAAAGTCGCTCAGCGGGCTATGGAAAGGGCTATGTTCGGCATTTCTCTGAGGGATCGCATCAGAAATGAGGTAATCCGTCAGAGAACCAAGGTCATCGACATAGCCCACCGAATCAGCAAGCTGAAGTGGCAGTGGGCTGGCCATATTAGCCGAAGAACCGATAACCGTTGGGGTAAACGAGTTCTAGGGTGGAGACCACGCCTCGGCAAACGTAGTGTAGGACGTCCTCAGGCACGGTGGAGTGATGACTTGCGCAAGACGGCTGGCAGGAGCTGGATGCGAGAAGCTGAAAATCGATCTCAGTGGCGTGCACTTGGAGAGGCCTATGTCAAGCAGTGGACTGCGATAGGCTGATGATGATGATGACCTCCCCTTAGATACTAGAGCTTAGGTATCCTGTTTTTTTAACAGACTTCCAAAAAAAATGCAAACATTCAAATTGAGACCTCCTTGGTCTCAATTTGAATGTTTGCATTTTTTTTTGTTTAATGCTCTATCCTTCTCCGTGTGAGAGGAGGCCTGTGCCCAGCAGTGGGACGATAAAAAGGCTGTAACAGGTGTAGCATATTTCATACTCTTTTAAGATGATGTCATCTCATAAGTTGGTAAATCACAAAATTAGCTAAAAAGTAGCATCCATATAAATATTATAGTGCTATAACCAACCTTAGACCTAATTCTATCCAAATTCTTCTTGCACGGTATAATATTCTGTCCTGTATGTTCCTGTTCTTTCTGATGGTTGTTGAAATGTAACCTTGTAGTGAACGTCTCTGAACACTGGCCACATTGGTACAGCACTGGTCCATGTTGAGCCACGTGGGACATGTACCGGCCGGTACAAGTGAACTCCATACCACATATTGCACACTCTTTACGAGTTGGCCTCATTGGTCCTAGAATGAGTTTCATTATCATATTAACTTAATATTTTTTTTAGTCTCTTACTAATATGATAACCATGGATATCTAAATTAATGCATATTATCTAAACATATAATAAAATGATATATTTAAAATACTTCCAAAAAAAGGAAGGAGGTTGCCAATTTAGTTTTTTTTTATCTAATCAGTTATGAGTAGTTTTCTGAGGTTTTTAGTTTTACTACAAGTGCACATACCTTTCGGCCTTCCCCGACCCTTGCCTTTCACCACAACTACCAGTTCTCCTGACTCCTCAAGGTGTCCTATAACTTCTGGTTCTTTAGGCACTGTAGATTTGATCTCATGGGGCTGTTCCAACTTAATCTCAGGCTCACTGTCTTCACCATCAGTAACCCCTTCCTCTTTGAATATCCTTTCAAGCTCTTTACCCTGAAGTTAATAGATGGGTTACTTATTATAGAAGAACTGCTTAATTGAAAATATGAAAGTATGAAAGAAGTGGTTAGAGACAATCTTTAGTTTGAAGAATGTTACGACCTGGTCCATGATTAGTGTATGATCCTAATACCTATACATTTTTAATTATTATTTTTTTCTGCAAAATAAATAATAATTTACCTGCACAGCTTCTTTAAATCTAGTAGGAGTTTTCCTCCTGCGCTTTCCAGAAGGTTCTTCATCTCTATCTTTTATCTTAGAATGTTTGACCTCTTGCTCCTTAGCAGCTAATTCTTTGGCTAACTCCTCAGGAGATTTGGGCTTTTTGGGAGGCCTGCCTCGTTTGCGCTTTGGCTTATCAAGACCAGCTACTTGTAAGGCAATTGGGTGCTCAACTTGGTATACTCCATTGCTGGTGTTCACTGGAAATATTAGGAAGAATATAAGAAATCTGCTAGTTTTGGTTTCAAATTAAAGTAAGGTCATGATAATGACTTGTAGCATAGCCAGAATACAAGTAAGTATTCTGTAAACATTTACCTTCATAGATGATTTTATCAGTAACAACATCCTGCTCACTAGTGGGATTGAGCAGAGTTCTCTTGTATTCCTTCTCTCTAAGATGAAGCTCACGAATTATTTTCTGAAATAGATAAGTTTACTGTGTCAGTAGCAATAGGGGTCAGTGGGTGGTCTTAGGGAGGTCCCCAAAATAAGGTTATTTTACAACAGCATATTTAAGCGATAAAACCATTTAGAAAACTAAGAAAACTTACTTGTCCATTTATAATAAGAGTTAGGAACTCTACGGTGGCTTCCAATTGTATGGTGCATCCTGGACAAATGGTGCGAGGCAGTTGGCCGTCATCGGTCACCTACAAGATACAATTTGCTCCTTGTGATTGCAATAAACAGTTAATATTGGTGTATACTAAAAAGTAATCAGCAAAAAACAGTGCGAACTCTCATCTGCAAACCATATCAACTGTTCTGCTGGCTGGAGTTATTATATTCTGACAGTAAATAAAAGATAAAAATGTCGCTTCTTAAAATTTTGATTAATAATAATAAATACATTTTTTAAAGAAGTCTTTACCTATTACTTTTGTTTCATATTGTATTATTAGACAAAAATAAGTTGGAAAATGTTATTTTGTACATAAAGTCAGCCATTTTCTTTTCTTATCGATTGAAGTCAATACAAATCACAATAAATAATCTGGTATACCTTGATTGGCAAATATGTGTTAATTACTTCACTTAAGTCTTGACTATTTTCTTCACATAAATATAATAAAGTTCCATTATCATTTTCTTCGCCACATAATCGACAAACATTAGAATTATAAAGAACTACTTCCATCTTTTTACGCACTGAAAGCGCCACCTATTTCCTGCACCGCTCCAACATGAAATTATTTGACATTTCTGTATAAACGTTTAGTTTATTCAAACCGTGCCATAACAAAATCATTTTACATATGAACCATTTAAGTTGTTTTTATTAATTTAAACATAAACAAATCTCAGAAATCTTAAAACTTTATTGAATTTCACTTATTTGTCAGTTTACACTATTATTTTGTTTAGTATTTTAGAATATTTGTAAGCGACGTGTAAAGTTTTTGCGTTACGTTTCCACCGATAACTTGGCAACACTAGGCACTTCCTTCTTTTCTTTTCAAAGCCCTTTCCGGTTTAGTTCTTGGGGCAAGAAGCCGTTGTTTCGGTTTTTATTATTTTTAATCGCCTCTAATCCATCAAAATGAGGATCTATAAAGATATTATTACTGGTAATTAAGTTTCTTGTGTTTCTCTCATAAAGTTTATGTGTATATTTCATTTATAATGTGCATCTTTGATAACAGTGATTTTGACATTTCATCGGGAGTGATGTGATGATGTCTCATCGTCAACCTTTGCGAATTTTAATGCCACATCTACAAATTGCGGATAGCAACAGATGTGAACATGGATTTCAAGTGATGTTTTGTTTCTTTCAGGTGATGAGATGTTCTCAGACACATACAAAATTAAGCTGGTCGATGAAGTAATTTACGAAGTGACCGGCAGACTGGTGACGAGAGCACAGGGCGATATTAAAATCGAAGGCTTCAACCCCTCGGCAGAGGAGGCTGACGAGGGCACAGATGCTGCAGTAGAAAGCGGTGTTGACATAGTGTTGAACCATAGGCTGGTGGAAACATTCGCCTTCGGTGACAAGAAATCCTACACATTATACCTCAAAGACTACATGAAAAAGTGAGTGTTCCGTGATTATTGCTAAGTATTGTGGATAAAGTAAATCAATGGTGCATACATTGACCAGTGCTGCAGGTTTGAGGGCAAGTCTTTGTTGGTGAATGGCATTTTCCACAATGGTGTGAGCTGCAATATGTGTATAAAATTTAAATATGCTGTGTCATTAAAAATAGCGACAAGAAATTGCATCAAATCATGGTTCTTTATTTAAATTCCATGATTGATGAATTGCTTTCTGCATATTTCCAGCGAATCATGTTAATTTTTGCATACTGCACTGTGCTCTGATTGGCCGGTCAGTTTATCTGAGACATATGTTAGTCATGCCATGTGTTATTTTTGCACCTAGTGTTATTTTTGCACCTAGTATCTTTCCTGAAAGTGCAATGTGAGGCACTACAAAAAAAAAATACCATATTGTATTACATTGATGCATATTTGCAACTATACCCACAGATAGGCATTATTTAATTAATTTATTTATTTATTTAGGATCTCCAACGTAGAATACACAATTACATTTTGTTATCTTTACAACAAGAACATTTCTGTGTGCTTCTCCAATTATGGGAGATCACAGAATTTGCACGCTAAACTAGATTTCAAACAAGTTTGACATAGATTTACACAGCAAGAAAAATAATAAATTAAGGTGCATTCTATCCGGCTGGCTATGGAGAAGGGGCTTTTAACTGTACTGGTTTTGCTGGATTTTAGCAGTGCGTTTAACTCAGTTGATTTCGACATCCTCTTAGGTATCCTATCCTCACTAAATGTATCTCCTTCTGCTGTTGGGTGGTTCAACTCTTATCTTCGAGGTCGCTCACAGTCGGTTCGCGTTGATGAGGCTTCCTCTGAGTGGCAGGAACTCGCTGCGGGTGTTCCTCAAGGTGGCGTTCTCTCTCCATTACTTTTCTCCGTTTTTATAAACGCCATCACTAAGTCACTAGTTTCGCATTACCATCTCTATGCAGATGACTTGCAGCTTTATCAACACTTCAAACTTGAAGAGCTGCCGAAAGCAATTGATGCCATCAATAATGATCTTAGAAACATAAGTCGATGGGCTAAGGATTTCGGACTTCTAGTCAATCCTGCCAAGTCACAAGCTATCATTATTGGTGGCAGATATTTCCTTAATAAGCTGTCTTCTCCACCACCGGTTTCATATGATAGCGTTGCCATCCCATACTCCTCTGCGGTCAAGAACTTGGGGGTAATTATGGACTGTCATTTATCCTGGGGTTCACACATTGCGGAAGTAAGCAGAAGGGTTTTTTGCTCGTTTCAGTCACTCAAACGTCTCCAGAAGTTCCTGCCTTTTCCGACAAAAATTACTCTCGCTCAGTCGCTTCTTCTCCCTCTTTTAGATTATGCTGATGTCTGCTTTCTTGATGCGACTGAAGAACTTCTTGACAAACTCGAGCGTCTGCAGAATTTGTGTATTCGCTTCATTTTTGGCCTCCGGAAATACGACCATGTGTCAGAATTTCGGAGCCAGCTGAAGTGGCTGCCAATTCGGCAGCGTCGAGATGCTCATATTCTATCTTTTCTCTTTTCTCTTCTTCATAATCCCAACGCTCCGAGCTATCTTCGGGAACGTTTTGAGTTCCTTGTTCCCAGAGGCAAACCCTGTCGCTCCTCTGTATCTCTCCTAGTCCGTATCCCTCCTCATACTTCGAGCCGTTATGATGGATCCTTCACTGTGCGCGCTGTGAGGCTTTGGAACGCTCTGCCTCACAGTATACGTGAGAGCAAGTCGTTAGATGTCTTCAAGAGACGAACTAAAGAACATTTCCTGTCAACATGACCTTATTTGTATGTATGTATTTATTTATTTATTATATTTTATGTTTTATTTATAGGTATATATTTTATGTTATGTAGTTACATCTTTGTTTTGTTTAATGTTGTGCACTTTAAATTTTCTCTTCCCTATCGCATCTCTCTATCGCTCTAAGGTTTGCTGTCAGAGAACCCAGTTCTGGGTTAAGCTCGCCTTTGTACATGTCTTCTCTGTGTGTGTTTTTTTTTTTTTTTTTTTTTATATGTTTTTGTGTACAATAAAGAATAATAGTGCATTACAAAAAAAAAATGCCAAACGAAATTTAAAATGAAAAACTAAAATAAAAACAAAATGAAAATAAAAAATTTTAATGATAAAATATGCTTAAAAATGTTGGTCATGACTTTGAAACATACTTTTAAGGCACATTTAAAAGTCATCAGCAAAAAGCATGTTCAATATTTATGTAATCAAGTTCCTTATCATTATTTTGGCATGTCTTGTTTAGATAACGGCATATTTATCAGTGGTGTAGGTTAAGTTCATGATGTGCCAGCTGTTTTGAGATAACATGCAGTGAAAGGCAATCAAAGATCATTTAATTAGGCTTAATTCTTGAAGAAATACATCTAGACAAAAAATATTAATATCTAAGAATTAATTCTTGCCATTTCTTTTTAAATACGATATCAGATAATCTTCCAAGAGCTTATACTAATTAGCTCTTTATTAAAATATTGTAAATCCTGCTTAGCTTTAATCCAACTAAGCACAAGGCTGTGTTAGGGTAGTCTGCATTATTCAATTATAACGATAACCAAACCATAACAAGCCCTCAAATGTGAAATGATATTATAAAACAAAACACTGCTGTAAAACTGTGGGCACTATTTATAAACATTCTCACATTTCATTAATATGGCTTTCTATTTAACCTTTTCACCGCCACGCCATATCGGTATTCCTATGCCCTGTACGCCAAGCCCGAAAATCTTAATTAAATATCTACTAAAAAATACATAAAAGTAATGATTTAATAGGTTTATTTTGTATTTTTTTGCGACCTGTTTTTTGTCGAGTATAGCCGTCGTTGGCGCACAGGGCACGCTTGCTCATGTCGGCTATAGCCGACATTGGCGTTCAAAAGGTTAAATCTGTATACTGGAGCATAATGTTGTATTAGAGCTGCTATATCTGACTATAGGAATAGTTTATTGATTTGAGATGACCCACTGACCAATGTCATGTAGGGCATGACCTGTCTACTATGATTGTAAAATAATTATTACCAATTCATGGAATGTTTAGAAAACGCTTTAATGACACAGCATACTTGAGCATACAGTTTATTCTTGCAAACCATTTAATGTTTATATGGGCAAAGGTGATAGTTGCCGTCAAACCTCATTATTTTATGTTGTATGTGCCTGCTTTTCATTTTATGTGCATCATCTAATACCACTGGATGATCCTCAATATCATCCTATGGAGCTATTGATGCAAGATCATATAACTCTAGTGAAAAAACATTCATTCTGTGATGTCTGTTCATGAAATGGAGCTGACAAATCATTTGTCTTCCATAAAACCATTTCTGAAGGGAAGCTTGGGTAATAAAATGATTTGGCTGTTTCTAATACATAAACTTCTCAAATTCCAGATTAATTGCAAAATTAGAAGAGAAGGCACCTGACCAGGTAGATGTATTCAAGACCAACATGAACAAAGCCATGAAAGACATCCTCGGCAGGTTTAAGGAACTCCAGTTCTTCACCGGAGAGTCCATGGACTGCGATGGCATGGTCGCCATGATGGAGTACAGAGATGTTGATGGCACACAGATCCCCATCATGATGTTCTTCAAACACGGTCTTGAGGAGGAGAAGTTCTAAGTGTACAGCATAATTAAGTGAAAACTACTCATAATATTCCACTTCTAACACAGGCGCCTAAAACTCATATCTTTTTTATTTATTTACAAAATCATGTAAATCTGCGCATCGGCTGAAACCGGCTTCTCCCATCACAAGGCTGAACAATTTTGTAATGTTAATACATAAAATGTTGCATACTATAAATAAATTAATGAACAATTTGTGAGTGTTTTCTTTGTAAAGTTCCAATCAGAAAAGTTCGGTACTGTTAGGCTTTGCAGCAATATTGAGGTCATTAACCTATGAGTCACATTGCTGAATTAAGGAGGTTGTTTCAAGTTCGCTGACCTTTGGTCTGTATTCATTTATTACTTCGTCGAACAGTTGATGAGCTCGTAAATTAATATTTCTATGAACTGTAACCCATCAAAGTGTATTTGTTTGAATTTGCATAAGTAAACTGCAATCAACTACATAGAGATTGCAGCATCTAGTCTAGACTGATGGTAAAAAAAAAAACATTTTAGTTTCCATAAACGCTGTAAACGGCATCTAGTAGGTCTTTCTCTGGCTGTTACATTACTTGCGTCTATCAATTAGTAGCTTAACGGCTGGTACTCGTAGACACATTTTTGAATACCTACCTACCTAGGTATTAACGTTGTTTCGTCATGGGGTACTACAGCGGGCATTGCCTCACTAACACCTTTTGAGTTACATATGTCTGTCAGCTTTCCAAGTGGGCCATCGGTGTGGCAAACTAGGATTGTCAGAAGTTCAGAAGGAAGACAGCCAAAACAGAAGTTCTATGTCACTTATACAGATGGCGCTGTTTGCAGAAACTACTACTAGGCTGTGAAAGTTGGTTTCCACCTGCATATTTTGTAGTCCCTTATGTATTTTATTTCATGGCAAGGTTTTCTAACAAATAAAAAACAATTAAATTTGAGGTATGTTATATTTATCGAGTTTGTATGTAGGTAATAACTACAATAAAGTACAGAAATGACCGATGATTTCTATTACAATGTCGTGAGTACTCTAATCACAATGTTTTCATATGTATTCAATCATTTTTCTTGTATACTTTTTTAGGCATTCACTAGGCACTAACACATGCCTTAATTGCTTAGTCTTTAAATTCTCCATATATTTACAATAACTCAATAACACCATACGTCAGGTAATGTCGCGTGGGTATATAAAACTGGAGTAAAAAATGACCATAATCCAAGAAGACACAAAAATGGCACTAAGAAGGTATCTAGCGACTTAATTAACATCGTCTATTATAAAAGCTTGCTCTTATCACAATTTTAATTGAAAGGCTTGATTTAGACTATGACACATTGAAACAATATACTACAGATTAATATTTCTAGGTACTTTCTAGTTAGTTACTTTTTATAGTTCCATGAGGCAAGCGGGATTGGGAATCAAGAAAGAAATGTGCTTCTACGTGCCAGGATCTCTCTCGCACACACTGACCCTTCCCTTGCCTGTTTATACTGTTTGGATCTCTTTATTTCGTACTAGTTCTGAGTCTGTAGTGTCACAGTCTAAACGTAGCCTTACATTATGTTGTAATTGCAGCATGAATCGCAATATAACCGACGCTTTTATAATATTCGTCATAACTTTAATATTAAAATGTTTTCTACAAAATAAAAATGCTTATCCAATACCTATATTATATTACCATTATGCCTTTTTGGAATATGGCAAGAACATTTCAGTAAAATTATAGGAAAAAAGAAGATAAAATTCACAGAAAATAGTAATTGTAAGTTTAACATTGACAACGAGTAAATCGTCAGAGGCACATTATTGCAAATTGTGTGATCTATTTAGAAAGTAACTGATGAAATTGTAAGTGTTGCCATATAAAATAATTAGTTCAAGCGTTTTATAGCGTATGAAAGCTGATTTCATATTATATGAAATTGGTTTCTTGATGACTCCTATTTATGATTTGGGCGGGACAGTATAACGGCCCGATGCTTATACCTGATTGCAATTAAACTAATTGATACGGGGCAAGTTCATTTGTATGCATCACGTCGGTAATTGAGATCCTATTATCATTTAATGACTGTTAGCAAAACGTTTCTGAATAGATCACACGTCATTCATACTATGGACATTAAAAAAATAGGTAACAAAACGATAATTAACATAGGTTCGTTTCAATTCAATAATAAGACATCGTTTACTTCGTTAACGTCAATCTTAATAAAATTATTACATACAATATTAAAGTGTTCGAAGATGTGTTCATATTACAAATAATGGGTGCGTTCGTTCTTACACAATAAGAAATGTAGTGTAAGTAGGTATTTAATTATAGGTAGGTAGTGTCAGACATAAGAAATCTCGTAATTAGGATATCAGTCATTATAGCAAACAATACAATATCCCGAAATAATTTTATGATAATTTTTAGAAGAACAAGATTGTATTAAATTTTATAAATATCTCAATATAGTATAAATATATTTACATTCATTAATTCTAATATTTTTCATATTGGTGTCTTATTTAACGCACACTTACTTTATCCATAAATAAAATATTAGACATTAAAAAGATATCATATGGAATGGTTTTTTGTACAAAATCAAATACAAAATCCACCGCACTGGTAGAAAAAATTACAAATCACAATGTTTTATGACGTACATCATAGAGGAGGCTCCCCGCCGCCCCTCTCGTCACGACTAGTCTGTACATTGTACCGTGTCTCGTGTGAAAGTCTCACTTTCATACGCCCGAGCCCCCAACGTTCCATTGAAAAATAGATCCATCACTACTTAAATTTATAATTTACAAATAAGGTACTCTTTTAAAACGAATACGATACAGGATAGTCCTCACTGGTCGAACGTACACCGGACCCGAAATACTAATGTCACTAACCGCTCTAGAGCACTACGTCCGTCACGACTGACTCCGTCCATAGAAAACTTAATGGAATGAAGATTTATTGCTAGAATTACAAGATCACAAACGATTGAGAGAGTCCGTGCGCACTCAACAGTTGAAGGTGTTGGAGTGGGCGCAGGCGCGCGGGAACTCGTCCAGCGGCCGGCCGTAGCTCTCCGGGATGATGGAGTACTCGGGCTCGCTGTACTCCGCGTGCTCGTATTCGCGCTCGTTGCGCGCGAACCCGATGATGGTCTCCGAGTTGCGCATGTAGCCGTTCTCCTGCTTCCGCGAGTAGCGCGTGTCCAGGTTGCGCTGGAAGTTCTCCGGGTGGCACACCACGCCGTTGCGGTTCTTCTTTTTATCGGGCAGGGAGCGCAAGGAGCCATTGTTGAGGTGATGAGCCGGTGCGCCATTGTTGAGCGTGAGCGGCTGGTGCGGGCGCGTGTCGCCGCCAATGTACGTGAAGCCGTTGGCGGGCAGCGTGCCGCCGCCCCCCGAGCGCTGCGGCCGCCGCGCGGAGCCCTGGCCGCCTGACATGAAGAAAACGCTCGGGGAGGCGTAAAGCTCTAGCTACAGTTCCGTCACAGGAATAGGCCTGAGGCCGGGCGTGTGCGGCGGTGCGGGGTACTGCGACGGGTGGATGCCGCGCACTATGCAGTCCTCTTCCGTCGAGATAGGCTTGTGGTACTCGAGGTTCTTGCGCCCCTTGTTCCACTTGTAGTCTTTCAACTTCTCCTGCATGCTCTTGCGATACCTATACAAAATTAACACTAATGTGGCAATTACCGCTACACATGCAACTACCACTACACATATAATGGTCTGTTGTCGCGTATCGTGGAGCACACAACCCAAGTCATCGGCATTCAAGTTCCTCAGAGGTTTATCTTTCAAATGTTCGGGACTCGCGCAGTGCAATTGTGTGAAGTTACTCTTTTCATATAGCAACTGTTGGAGCCATAACAGTTGACAGTCACAGAAGATGGGATTGTCAGTTAGATCCAACTGCTTCAACTCTTTCCCAATGAATACAGATTCGCTTATCGTGACAATTGCGTTATCTCTCAGTGAAACGTGCTTCAGTTTCGGTAAGCCCAATAGTGTGCAGTCCTCAATAATTGCCAGCTTTTTGTTGTTTGCCAAGACGATGGTTTCTAAGTTGATATTGTCTTCGAATGCTCCTTTCTCAATTCTTTCCAGCTGAGTAGCGCCAGTGATATCCAGCAACTTAAGATTTTTTAAGCCTTTGAACGAATGGCTTTCCAAAGATATAAATTCGTTCTGTCCGATGAACAAATCCTCTAATCTTGTAAGACCAGACAGCTGGAGTGTCGGAACTGTGATTAGTCTATTTCCAAATAGATTGAGACTTCTTAATCCTGGAAGACCTCTGAATGCAAATTCACTAATGTTAGAGAGACCAGCTCCATTTAAGTCTAACACTGTCAGCCTATTGAGACCAGCAAATGCATCGTCTGGTAGGAAAGAAAACGCATTCAATCCTACGTGCAGCTCCGCCAGACTGCCTAAAAGACTGAAGGAAGTAGTTGGCACTGAGCTCAGTTGGTTATCGTCCAAATACAAGATCCTCAGAGCTGATAGGCCAGCGAAGGCTCTCGGCTCAATCCTTGATATCCTATTTTGACCTAAGTTTAGTTCTTCTAATCTTGGCAAGGTAGTGAAAACTCCATTCGTTAATTCCTCCAAGAAGTTTCGTTTTAAATTCAATACGGTCAACTGATTGAGTCCTTGGAAAGTTGTGTTTGTTACTGAGGACAACTTATTGTGGTTCAGATGCAGTTCTTGCAGTTTGCGTTGATATGCGAAACTTTTCGTGGGTATATTGACTAGGTGGTTCTGGGACAAGTCTAAATGTTGGAGCTCGGCGTAGAACTGCATGGAGCTGTCGATGGTCTTGATCTTATTGTTGCGGATGATGAGCCGCTGTATGGAGGGGTTGAGGGCGATGGGCAGGACGTCCAGGCGGCTCTCCTCGCACACCACTACGAGGGTCTCGTCGTTGCAGTTGCAGCCTCCAGGGCAGTTGGCCAGCGCGGCCGCACCGCTGCGTGACGCTAGAAGCTCCAGCGATATCAACAGCACCTGGAATTTAGAAAGGGAACTCAATTAGCATACCGTAATATTAGCTGCATAGAGCATACGAAACTATCGAAATTTCTATGTTTATCCAATCACTGATTGACGTGACACTGTACTGAAACTGAATATACAGTCGATCTTGAAACCGAACGTGGGATTTCAATGAATATATTTCGTTAAAAGCATGGCTGTATCACAGCTGTGTATACAGTCTAAACGTACGGACGAATGCTATCTCAATTCCGGCGGCAACATTTCAGTAAGCGTGAACTGGACCGCAAACGTTAGGCCGGCCGTTTGCCCACTAACGTGTAAGTGAATCCGAATGATTACTGAACCAGGTTGGTATGTTTCTTTGAAAATATACGGCGTGTTTTTAATACGCGGAAGTACGTAGGTAGATTGATGGTCTTTCAGTGAAATGGAATCAATGTAAGGCGAGCGAGCTCCGGACCCGGCGCAAAAGGAAAATAAAATGATATTGAAATGGGAATTTTGCGCAGTTTTAATTTATTAAAATACGCTCCTTGGAGGCGCTCGGGGCCAGCTTCTTTGCTTCAAAGACTAGCACTTTTATTACGTTTCCTCCTTCCAACAATTAGCGAGGAGATCTGAGTGTAGTCGAGATTCGACTTTACAATTACAAAGTCGAGTTTAATTTTGTTACAACGAGATCGCTGATAGATGCAACGTCGACAATCTCCTTACTTTAAAAGACAAAGCTACCAGTAGTTTGTCGGGTAAGTGGGTTTATTAGCATTCTATGGACGAGCGGCACAGGATGAAAACTCAATTGGACATCCAAGATAGCATCGAGCAAGTTTCGAGTGTTTGCATTGCTCCTCCGAGGGTCGGTTATTGCAATGAGGGCCGCGCTCACTTCGCTAAGATCAACTTTTTAGCGAAACTTTGTCTAGTCCGGCTATATATACTGTTTGTTTACGTTGTTTAGATGCGAAAACTATTTTTTCGGATGAAATGTGCACTAAAATGCGACGCCTATTGTTTGCCGTATTTTTGTTTGGAAAAACTTCCGTTGCATACGTATGGAAGTTTTATACGTGCAACGCAGATTTCAGTGTCCGGTAGCTTCCGCAGCGTTTTGCATTCCATTTGCGCATCCCGTGCTGGCCTATTTATAGGGTCGGTGGTTGTTCCGATACAAATCAGGAATCAAAATTCGATATGCGGAGGTGATTCGCAAACAGCGTTGTTGTTTTGCTCGTTTCGTCCCGTGTGCGAGTGAAATTTCCGCTAAAATCCAATAAACCCGTGCTCCAACGTGTTGTGTTTTGAACCGTTTTGCACTATTCTCGCCGGAAATTTGAATTTTTTGCAGATAGCAACGTATAATGATACCTATTAATGGTTTTAGCCTTGTCTTATATTGTTTTTCTGTTTTGTTCTAGTTTTGCAATAGTTATTTTTAGAACAGTGCTAGCTTGGGGATTAAAGTTAAACAGTCTTAGCTGCAGAAACTGTGTCTCGGCGTAAGATCTCCGCGATACTTTGACCTGCTTTCATGAATTGACTCTTACATTTCCAGCGTTGCAAAATAGGCATCTAATTGGCTCTGTCGCTTTCTTTCGCTATTTAACTGCAAATAAAACGACTGGCATGAAAATGTTGTCGTATTTTTCTTTGGTGTAGGTAGCTAGCGTAATAGTGTCGCCACAGAGCGGTCTGTTTCGCAGGTAGGACCTAAAACTGCCTGTAAATTTCCGGTACGGCGACACATACTCGTAAAAGCCTCACTTTGTATGGTACGCCAGCACTTCCCTTCATGTAGTTACAAATTATTTCAGCCGGTGTACACAGAAAGGGCGTAGCGGGTAGTCGTACAAAAACGCGTCGCGCCGAGTGCCGGCTGCGATAGGTATGCAAATCGCATAATTGTGGTCCCCAACCGTTGATGGAAAAATTGCGGCGAAGAGTGCGTCCGCGCGGAACGGTGGGCCCGTAGCCTGTGCTAACGGTTTTAATTATGGACCCGTGTAAATTGACTGTGGGCGTGTTTGTAATAGGCTTTTGTGTTCAACATTAGGTGTTTTTTGGATAGTTTTTTTCGTGTAGTTTTTTTAAGGGTTGCAAAATAATCATACCTACATCTTTTAATCTGAAAAACTACCTTTAAAATTACTTTGTGTATTTCAAATCTGCTATCTCAACTGGCATCGAGCCACTCTTGTGTCGCAGGCCAGTTTAGTAAGCATACCATAATATTCTATTACTTAATAAAAGTAGGCTGCAATAGGCTTTAAAGCGCACATTCCGCGGCCCTCGAGCCATTAGCTAAACAGCTTAATCCTGCGCATCCGAGAGGACGCTAATAGATCCGCAACAATTTGAGACCAATAACACATGCCGTTTAAAATGCTAATCCCCCAGTTGGAGGACTGTAGAGGTGGGATGCGGTATCGATATGTGTTTAGTATTGGTATATATGTGACACATTTCGAGGTGTCTTTGGTTAAGATGACATGATGTGGCACAGAAAAGATTACTTCTATAAAGTTGATAAAAGTAATGGATTGTAAAGGACCTTTAAAAATAATATTTTAAATCCTTTTATGCCTCATATATAATGTTAGAATATTCCTAACAATAAATCAAACACAAGGAAATTAAATCCACCGAACGAAGTTAATTATATCTGACACAACGGTATCCAAAATTTAAATTAGACCGGAGCAGTTATCGATACCGACACCGAGGCTCAATTCTTGGCCCATCCTTAATATAGGCTATTACTACGACCGTGCTCACGTTTATTAGTGCGGTACCCTAAAACAACCCTTTTGCTGTCCGTTATTCAAATTAGCGTTCCAAGGGTTTGTTGATTAAAAATGCGACTTATGAAGATGTAACAGTGGAAGGCTGAATATAAAGTTGAGGAATTGGGTCATGGTTGCATTTTACGCCTTGGTTTAATTTAAGTGTTGTCGTTTACAGCAATTTCTAAAAAAACAAGAGTTTCAAGACGTTTGAAATAAAACTGTGACCATAGATGCTGTAAAGGATCCGAAAAGTAGTTTTATTTAAGTAAATTAGGTGTTACACAAAGGATTTGACCAATCAGCGACAGGTATCCAAGCTACGTTTATTAATAAATTTATCTAAAAATGTACCGAGTAGGTGACAAAATAATTATACCATCTACCGGTATCTCTCTTTAATATACTAGAAATAGAATTTAGGTTCATGCAAGGAATATCAAAATCCTATGTTTAGAGACTAAATATTGATCGATCCTTTATTAATTAAGGGCATTAATGAACGAAGATATTTGGGAACTTCAAAGAAAACGGAAAGGGATTTTTTTTAGATAAAGCACGTTGTCTATGTTATCAATCTGTGAAAAAATAAGTATCGAGGTGAAACGAAACCTGAAGTTTTTAAGTAGGTAGGTATATAGATTTTTTTAAGATAAAGTATTACAAGATTAATCTAGGTTAATAAGATATAAGGTATTAAAAAGTTTACCCTAATGAACGGGAGTGAAAAATCTATCATCGCCATTACAATTTGTATTTTTTTCTTGTCAGCCAGCGTTAAGAGGATAATGTTATTAGGATCTACCTGCGATAGTGTAGACATTCGTAGATACATCAAATTAAGGATGATGTATCTACGAATGTCTACAAGAATTTACACAATTTAATTTACAATCCAAGCAATATAACTTGACAACCATAAAAAAATACAACGCCAAATTAATCCTTATATCAAAGAAAAGTTTTATTAAAAAAGTCTGTGAAACGTCAAGCTGCGTCGAATTAAAAATTTAAACTTCAAATGTCAACGTGCCAAGAGTTCTAAATTTGAAAATGCAGAATTCTTATTTACTTCTGAGGAATGCGAAGAGAATTCACGAAGTGTATTCACCTCCTTGGCTAAAATCTATTTTGTTTATTAATTAACACCAAGAATCTTATTGAAGTTTGTACAACTGGAGACCAATGTAGGACCTTAGTTTAATCAACCTACAAGTTTACGCAGTTAAATTATTACTACTCCTTTAGCAAAAACTTGAGTCAAACTCAATTACGGCACCTACAAAGCTTGTATACGCACATACATAAGTTATGTCTACCATACACCGACTGTGAGATAACTAAACCAATCATCTATTAATTAATATGGCTTGTACTCTATTGGTAATGCACGCAGTAATATTGTGGAACACATTAATATTGTATAAATGTACCTCTATACGTTATAATATTGAAATGCCTCGTGTTACTATGGTAACGAAGTATAAATCAACAGTAATTTTGCTGATTGCAAATCTAGGACGGGATAAATTATACCTACAGGCTTCAAATTTTGTGCTTGTGCTTACTGTGAGTAAAACTTAAATAAGCCTATGTGACTCTAAGTTGCTGTTAATAGGCGCGTACGCACGTACGAACACGAACATAGCGAACACAAACACCAGACCCGAACATTTGGTTCGTACGTATGGACGGCATATTCGAACACGAACGCAAACATAGTTCGAGTCGAGTTCGCGAACAACAGTCGTGAACTCTATCTTAGTAGCCATGACGGCGCCGTTGTAAGTAGTCGATTGTGAAGTAGCGGAGAATTTTTTGATGTTCGCAGTTTTGTTGCGTAACATTTATTAAAGCTCTTCGAACACCGTCCATACAGAACACACTACAAGGATCGCCGCGAACATGTTTGACGAACAGAGTGTTCGATGTTCGATAGTGGTACGCACGTGCGAACCAAGTTGTTGCATATCATGTAACGCAACAAATTTGTTCGTACGTGCGTACGCGGCTAATGACATACATTTCATGATAATGCATCTCTTAGATAGACAAACGATGCTTGATAATATGCTATAAATAAAACAAAAGGTATATGTTTTTCAGGAAATTTCTCCACTTCCACTATACCAAAGGACGTTGGAAGTCCGCAAGTCCATACATACAATAACTACTTATATTAAAGCTTCGTTGAGTCGAAACTACTGTGTACGTCCGATCGGCTTGTTACCCAACAGAATCTATTTCAGCACGAAGGCTTTATTACAAATTGTTTTGTCTCAATAAGCGTCCGTAATAGGATTCAATTTGATTGTATTATTGCGAGTGAGTAGAAATTCTTCGGGTGCTGTACCTATCAGTATCTCTGTTGTGTTGTTATTAATCATATCTCGAATATTCATTGGTTTATAATATATTATATTAATATATATTATATGAATATTCGAAATTAGAACGGTCTGTGTTGTGTGGGGTATTAATTTGAATTTTACTTCCGACTCCAGTAATTAATCGTAGGTTCTGGTGAATACTAGAATTGTCTATGCCATCGTGGTCTCTGGTAAAGTTCTCTATTTTTAGTTATGCATGAATTTTGACTCGTATTTCGTTTGTTATTTTAAATAATAAATATTTATATACCTACAATATATGCGATAGATTTTATTTTGTATTTCAGTATGTAGCAGTTTCCAAAATAGTTGTTACTTTTACTGCATATACCGCCATTGTTTTTAACGGTATTGGCGTGGCTTCTATTGCGTTCTGTCACATGCTATCGAGTGCAGTAATGCCTAAATCCAATACGCACTGATGTTCAAACGTGGTCCAACCGGTATCTACCCACTTAGCATTGTTATCGTACCTATACTAGTTAAAACCATGCTGAGTTAGCATTACTTATCCACGATTGTGTAAAAGCTTGTTCCATTAATCCGTTATTCACAATTTCATTAAATGTCACAGTAAAGCTCGCATTTCCAAAAGTTCCATTATATGAAATTCGAACAAGCATTCCACAAAGAACGCATCGATACGTAAAATAAATAAACGGACAACATCCCAAGCGAACAATCACTGGGTTCACGCGCTATTAGACATGCCACAGTTTTGCGAATATTTGCGTTTCGGCCGCGCAGATATAACCAGCCGCGGTTGACATCTGGCCACATCTAACTGTTTTGGAAGACGTAGTTCTGGTTATGTTGGACGTTTTAAACATTTTCAGTTGCGCTCGCTTCATTTGTCGCTCACAAACGGTCGGTAAATGAGTGTCGCGCATTATGCAGATTGCAGGAACGACGCACTGGAGCGACGGCCGGCGACCGGCGCGCTTCGTTTCAGCCGGAATGTTAATTGTCCGCGCACTAATAGGCAAATAATAATTTGCTGGAGATGTTCACGTTTAGACTGTTACGGTGGGGAGCGCAATTGGCATATCCACGCGTCCTTTGAATATTAACCGAGGGTTGTTACTTGTTACGTTGTTTTATACAAACAGTCCAAGTTAAGCTTTGTTAAATTGGTTGCAGTGTTCAAGCCACCGTCGCTTTATAATAGGTACATCTGTAAGCTAGATAATATCGTCCGTCTGGCGGTGATTCGATTGCCACAGAGCCCGAGGTGGACTTCTCGAGCGCACTCCCAGCCAAACACACCATAACTGAATTAATTACATAAACGGTGCGGATAAATTACATAGAGGTTGTTTACGCGCGTTATTCATTGCACGATGCGTCACAGCGTTATCAATATTTTCATCGAGATTTATTACGCGACGCCGTAATTGGTAAAGCTTTTGTACGTAATTACGTATAGTTTCGTCTGCACCGAATTTTGGCGGTGTTGGTGTCTGTAAATAATTGTCATTTTATTGAATAATTACTTACGATTATTGGCTGGCTTTGATTTAAACTTGGAGCGGTTAATTAATCCCGTCATTGTCACGCGTTGCGTTAATCTAGATCCAGTGTCTAGACGGTGTATATACATAAATCAGTTGAGTTACTATTGCGACCATTAATTATAATTACAATGGCTACGAGTACAGGCTCTAAGACAATAAATTCATAATGTATTTGTGAAGAAATAGTTCCTATTTGTCTGGAGCCGTCGTCTTTGTTTGTGGATCTCTATTGAGTGTCTTTCAGTTACAGTTCAATGGAGATTTCTGTTAGAAACTTCAATTAGAAACAAGATTACTATCTACTGTGATCTACGTAGCTTCAGTCTCTTTCTTTTTTATGATTAGAAAAGAGGACAAAATACCACGTTTTCTCGCTGACGTACTATGTTGAATACCGAAAGATAGATACTTACCAGGAAAGCATTGGACGTGATGAAGGCAGCTAGCCGTCTTCCGGCACGTAGTGGCGACATCTGTGAACAATGACACAAACTGAATTACTAAAACATATTTCAAGAGAAGACATCACGTTTTATGGTATAACCATCTTCTTACATAAGACAAAATAAGGTCACACTACATCCCTGGCAGGGGTAATAAATAAGCCTCTTATTAACCTATAGTAGTTACCGTACAAAATTTCACAATAGGTACAGTCAGCACCAAAAGTCGATGAACAGAATCAACATGACAAAACACCTGTTCACAATAAAATGCCATAAGTTATAGTCGCAACTAGGAAACAAAATAGACTGTACACCAGAAATTTATAAAAGTCGTTAAACACGAGTATTTCAAAAGTATTTGTGCACTAGTATTCCTAAAGTCGCTGTACACCATCAATCCAAATGTCGCTGAACATGATTATATCAAAAGTCACTAAACAGCAGTAAATACAAAATTAGGTTAACAAAGTATATTTTTAATGTTGCCGCGTGTTAATATACTTTTGACGCTTATGTTGTTCAGCTACTTTTGGGACAGTGCTTGCTTGACCTTAATAATGTGTGTTAACACGTTAGTATCTATTTCAATACTTATTTACAAAGCAATTATATTTTTAACCGACTTCCCAAAAAGGAGGAGGTTCTCAATTCGTCGGGATCTTTTTTTTTATTTTTTATGTATGTTCACCGATTACTCGAAGACGCCTGGACCGGTTTGCAAATTTTTTTTGTGTTTGATAGGGTTTACCTCCCAGGTGGTCCCATAATCACACGGTCAGGATCTGATGATAGAAACCCTGAGAAATCGAGGGCAACTTTCGAAAATTGTAGGAATATGCAGGGTAAAAACTTGACACTAAAGCGTATGTCTGATAACATTATGCAATGGTGAAGGTTTAGAGCTGACCTGATGATGGAGACCAGAGAAGGTCGAGGGAACTATGCAACTGAATATGTAAACTACCTCGTGTTTGGGCTTGTATTGTTCGTATTGATGAGAACTTTCCAGTTATGCGGATAGTGACAACTATGCTTGTCACTGAAAAGCTAAAAATAAAAAACTTTTTACAAAAAAATAAAACTGACTCCCAAAAACATTGTAAAACAAAAAAAAAACTATTCTTAGGTGCATTGGCCTAGAAGTCGGTGGCGAAATAAACTTAGTTACATCCATTAGACAATGTCTTCTAGGCCGATGCACCTAAGAATAGTTTTTTTTTGCTTTACAGTGTTTTTTTATTGTCAGTAATCATACTAATCTGTAATATGAAATAACATAAATATAACTCATTTAATTAACATAACGTTTTTAGAAATAACTTATTAGCTTTCGGATGAAAAAACATTTCATTCTACTGAAAATGGTCGTATGTCGCTCTGGCGCATAAATAATACTCGATATGCAGAACGTAATATAATCGATAACCGAATATCTGTTGGGTTTTGGCTCTGGTGGCCCTGGAGAGGCTGGAGAACTAATCGAGATAGGAGACTTCTGTGAAGTTCATGCTCCGTAATATGCACATTATACGGTATTATTGTGATATTTATCGATTGATGTATCTCAATAATATAAATAAACAACTATACACTTACACAACGTTTCAATTAGTTCAGACTATGACAATCATACGCTAGACTAAAATTATCACAAGTCATGTGAATAGAAATAATAAATAAAAAATTAAATGAAGGTAGGTTTTGTAAGATTCGCGAAAAGTAAATTACAAGTACCGTCGCAATAATCGCTTCGTAGATCATTATAGTTGTGTTTTACGTTTTTCATATTATAGATTAGTAAGATTACTGACAATAAAATATAATTGCTTTGCAAATAAGTATTGAAATAGATACTAACGTGTTAACACACATTATTAAGGTCAAGCAAGCACTGTCCCAAAAGTAGCTGAACAACATAAGCGTCAAAAGTATATTAACACGCGGCAACATTAAAAATATACTTTGTTAACCTAATTTTGTATTTACTGCTGTTTAGTAACTTTTGATACAATGATGTTCAGCGACATTTGGATTGATGGTGTACAGCGACTTTAGGAATACTAGTGCACAGATACTTTTGAAATACTCGAGTTTAACGACTTTTGTAAATTTCTGGTGTACAGTCTATTTTGTTTCCTAGTTGCGACTATAACTTATGGCATTTTATTGTGAACAGGTGTTTTGTCATGTTGATTCTGTTCATCGACTTTTGGTGCTGACTGTACCTAAGCAATCTAACCTATTAAACCTATTTTTAAATTCAAACTACACAATTCAATTCTTCCAACGATTCCTTCATTCTAAATTCAAATAAAACAATTGCCTGCTTTCAATTATAGGCTATTGGCAGCCTATAGGCAGGCTAGGCAGTAGGCACTAGGGGTGGTCTGCTAATCCTAGTTGAAGGGTAGCACGCGACGATTTCAATCGCACAAATTACCTACGTCGTGTTTGAGGAGCAAATACTGGGATTCGTCGCTCTCTATAATTTTCATGTTGGATACGTTAAAACGGAACGGGCTTATTATAGAGAGCGTGTGTGGCTGCTAAGTCAGCGGGTTGCTTGAGCGGTAGCGGGCGCGAGGTGGTCAAGCCAGACAGGTATGTATCACTTTTTTGTGTTGTCTGGTTAATGTAGTTATTATAAAAACAATGATTGCTTAGAATTGCATTTAAGTTCAGCCAGCAAATCGCCTAAATTTTATCTATTTTATTCTTCAATTCTGGCTTGATTTGGCTGGAGTAGATTAGCAAAGTATCCTATATTTTTGATTGATTTGTAGCAAAGAATCAAGCCGTGTTGGATAACCGATGCCAATAAAAAGCTATTCCAAACATTTATGACAGCTGATTTCTATTTTTTGCTACTTCTAATAAAATCAATTCAGTATTCCAAGGAAACAATGGCCCCAACTCTTCAGCGGATCACATTAACCAGCGGCCAGCCGACATGGCGATTCCCACTACCCACGATTATGATACACCCGTGTTTATAACAATTTCATTAAAGGCACTCACCAGTTCCCACAAGCCGGGTAAACGATCGCCAAGCTTTATTTCCTTTTTAACCTGTGATTTCTCATAGCAATTTTATAGTCTGTGCATGTTATTCCGCGAATCGCTCCGGTGTTTATGTCGTTCGTATTGTGAGCGATTTAATGCTGTAGTTATTAATAGGCGCGCTTTTCAAGTGGCCAGGAAGTCAGCGAGTTGTTTGTTTAATTGATTTTGTTTTGTTTTTTATTTGTTCGTTTGTTGGAGTTGTTTTGTTTTTAAGTACGATTGCGCTATTCTGTGTTGTTGAAGTATCATCAATGTTTATGTCAAATCAATACAGGAATATATGTAGGTGTGAAGTAGGTACCTAAGTGTAGACATATCCGATTACCGTTTGCACTTGCATCGTGCATAGTTAGAAGCGTCTCAATTCCGCTCTTCCACACCATTGCCTATCACAACCCGCAATCAGGAAATCTATACCCCACTTACACACACATATGTACGTACACATGACACCGTAGTGCAGATAATGCTATATAATTAGCAGCCGACTCCGGCATGCAGTTATTGCGCTCATTACGAGCAGGGATGACGCGCCGTAGGTCGCCACGGACCAACTATTACGCAATTCGCCAACGAACAAGTCCGTAAGTTAAACTTTTAGTTGGACGGCGGTTTGGTTGTTTGCGGCCACCACCACCGAACGCTCGTTACAACAGTGAGTGCGCGAAATTTCCTCTAAAAAGTAATTTGCTGTGTCACTGGCGGCTTCAATTTAACTAACGTATTTGTCGAAATGCAAAACAAAATGGCCGCCGTGACTGTGCGGGATTTTTGCGAAGACTTTTGTTGGTCCTTAGGAAATGGCGGAGTTAGCGTTTCACTGAGAGCTTTATTAAAGCTGTTTCGGCTGAGTTATGGTCGGTGGCGATAAAGGCGTTATGGCCAGAACGTACGAAATTAGGTGGCCATATTTTTAAAAGCGCTTGGAATTATACGGGGTTTCTATTGTACTAGAATCATACTGTAAGAGGGATTATAATCAAAATGTCCATTATTGTAGAAAATTGTAGCGTTTGGAAGAACAGTACAAAGACTTATTCTTACTGCTTAATATTCAAAAATATGCGTTACAATCTGAGGTAAGTAGCATAGTTTAGGGCACGCCACCATCGTGGCGGTAAGTCCCCTCTTTGAGGAGTGGCTCGGGAGGAGTCACGGCGCCCTCACGTACCGCATGACGCAGGTCCTCACCGGACACGGTTGTTTCGGGAGGTACCTGCACCGAATCGGTCGTGAGGAGGCGCCCGGGTGTCACCATTGTGCGGACAGCCCCGAGGACACGGTGGACCACACAGTCCAGGTGTGCCCTGCATGGGAGGGGCACCGCCGGGTTCTCGTCGAGGCTTTGGGCGGCGGCGACCTCTCGCGTCCGGCCCTGGTTCAGGCCATGGTCCGGGGCGAGAGGGAATGGGATGCCGTCGCCTCCTTCCTTAAGCGGTCATGCTCGAGAAGGAGGAGGCGGAACGCCAGAGAGTTCGCACCTCTCATCCCGGCCGCCGCGCTGGACCAGGTAGACACCATGGGCGCCGGGTGTCGCGAGATGACTCCCGGCCACCGTAGGCGTGGGTCTGTGGGCGGTGAGTTCGGGTGGCTCATCGCCCCTCTGTCTACTTAGACGACAGACCCGTGTCGACGGCGCGCGTTGTTCCACGCGCTCCTCAAAGAGATGTCAGCAACCCCAGCGGGGCCCAGCAGGGCCAAGGCCTGCCGGGGCTGCGGGTTGTTCGAAAGAGATACCGCGGCCCTGGTACACAAAAGGCCTATGACGGAACACGACGGTTTTTAGTCAGTAAGTCTGACACTCCCTCACCGCTGCTAACCCACAGCGGGAGGGGTCATTTGATGATTTTTGACGTCGGAAAAAAAAAGGTAGCATATTTTTTCAAAACATAGTAGAAAATGATCCCAACACACACTTCGAACAGTATTTCGGCTTGCAACCCCAGACATGTTCGATGACCGTCCCAGTACGTCACGGAAGTCAGGAGAGGATTACTTACCTCAGCCTGTCTGCCCACTCAGATAAACCTACCTACATCTATGTTCTATGTGTCTGAAACTAACCAAGATATTGGGCAAACACTTAACCGTAGATCAAATTGCAGGCAAAGAAAACTAAATACTAATATTTTTCTGTATTTGTTATTTTAGCGGCAACAAAAACACATCATCTGTCAACTGTCTTCCTATCATGGTTCATCAGATACGGCTGACACTGAGCGACGTCTCGGTAATAACGTCCCTTTTTACCCTTTGGGCACTGAATCCTAAAAACAAGTCTAGCATACTGAAAACTTCATTCCATCCACCGTATTTAGCCCAAACGTTTTTCCAAGTCATTCCACGAAATGATCAACATCTGTTCAGTTTCATTCCGATATCAGCTCATAAATGTAAATAGCATACAATTTACAACACAGATAAAGATATTTCGGAAAAAAAAACTAGCTCTCAAACGGGTCTCGATTCGATTCGCAAATAAAACCATACGACACAATTGTATACATTTAAAGTAGTGATTTCTGCAAAAGAAGGGTGGTTTACCCCTTCTAAGGAGATATTGTTAGATAAAGTAAACTCGTTTTCTATCGGAGAGGAGACAGTGTTTACAAAAACCCTTTTAGAGGAGGTATGCGACCTCTGAGGGCCTTTCCGAGGGTGTCCATTGCCCTGCGACCCTCGACTACTTTCTTAGTTCCCTCATAAAAGGGTTTACTGTGTTCTATTTGTTGAAGCATTGAAATAAATTGGGATTTAATGTCGAAATTCTAATTATTTAAACTGGCTATGTTTTAAATTGCATTAAATTGTAAAATTACCCCAAGTCGCAGTCAATCGGGAGAGTAGGTACCATAAAGCGTATGGAACACATCACTATATAATCATGTCAAAATATTTTGGACATGCAAAACAAAAGTCATTTTTAAGCGACAAATTAAGTGCAGTCAAGTTAATTAAAAAACTCTGTTCCGTAGAAATTTTGACGTTTTTAACAGGAATGAAATATGACATTTCATTTGATTATCACGGGTTCAGTGGCTGGCACGACGCCCAGTCTGCAGTTTGCTGTTTATACCGAATTAATATGATTAGCAACATTTGTTTGCATATAATAATCGGATTTGTTTCGTATTCCAACTGTTTGTTTTATTATTTATTGTATTTGTATCTGTCGAACGTAAATGAACCAATTAAAAGTTTGATAGGAATCAATTTCGGTTCGATTTAGTTGTTTGAAGCCTTATCGATAAATTGTTGTTTATTGATTGTTACAAATAGGTATGAGAACTATAATTAAATAAATGGTTGAAAAAAGTATATAGGTAGGTACGTATTGTAGAGTTAGGTTTTTTAAATTAGACAGTTCCTATAGAGAAAATAGTTAAATATTATCATCCTCCGAGCCTTTTCCCAACTATGTTGGGGTCGGCTTCCAGTCTAACCGGATTCAGCTGAGTACCTACCAGTGCTTTACAAGAAGCGACTGCCTATCTGACCTCCTCAACCCAGTTACCCAGGCAACCCGATACCCCTTGATTAGACTGGTGTCAGACTTACTGGCTTCTGACTACCCGTAACGACTGCCAAGGATGTTCAATGACAGCCGGGACCTACAGTTTAACGTGCCATCCGAAACACAGAAAATAGTTAAATATTATTAATAACTATTTTATATATTATTTAAATATTAGTAGAGAGTAATTAGATAGTAGGAGATAATATCTGCACTTACAGAGCTTGTCATCTTCTATCACAAAATGTAGTACATAATACTTATGTAAACGTATTGTACATCGAAGCCTAAGTTATTCACCCTGAAAGTTTTAATTAATATCCAGATATTACCTACCGATATTTCTTTCAAAACTAGTTTTCATCAATCGGGTGAACTATAGAATATTATTAATTAATACAAAGTTATATCGGGGAAGCGGTAATGCCGACGCGCTGAGTTTTATAACAATTAACTTGTAAATAACTTAAGTCTAAAAGTTTATTAGTTCCGTTACAACTCAACAGTTACTGTTGCGATGTTGTTATTAATTAATAGTTTAGCTTCTGTTTATTATTCGTTGATTATTGTAGTGTCTATTTCTAGCCATTTCAAGGCTTCGTTTTTGTTTGTTTGAAGGCTGACAGAAGTTAGTCATTGACAATGATAACTATTAAATAGGCCCATGTTTTAGGCTTTCAATTTACATACTTTAATTTACATACTTTTAAATCTATATTTTTCAACCCAAACAACAAAACAAAAGACAATCGAATAACAAATTAGCCAAACTCTTAAAGAGTGCATTACCACAGATAAGTAAAAACCAAAAAGTTCCATTAATCCAAAGAGTATTTGTTACCAAACTTAGATAATTCTGAACGCGTCCCAAGGACGTTTGAGATTCGAATTCAAAATTGAAAATCCTTCCATAGACCCTGAAAGGTTTCGTTAAGGGCGTATAGTGGGTTTCTCGTCACGTCTTCTACGTAGAATAGAGGTGTGCCAACCGATTATGCGAAGTATTCGAGTTATTCGATTGTGGTAGGTTGAAATTTAATTATAAATCCGATATAAACACAGTCCCATGACTGTGTTTTAGACAAGTTGGGATCGTATTCATATTAATATTAACTAACCACACGTGTTGACAAATGAATTAAATAATTTCGTGAGTTATCTGTTTGGTGATTTAATGAAATGGTTTAAATATCTTCCTTATAGTAAACCAATCTGAAAAAAAAATATTTCGATCAATGACTATAAATGGATATTTCAGATTATGATTCGAATCTATACTAATATTATAAAGCTGAAAAGTTTGTTTGTTTGACGCGCTAATCTCAAGAACTACTGGTCCGATTTGAAAATTTCTTTCAGTGTTAGATAGCCCATTTATCGAGGAAGGCTATAGGCTATTTTTATCCCGGTACGGGAAGTAGTTCCCACGGGATGCGGGTGAAACCGCTGGCAGAAGCTAGTGGTCAAAATAATAGCTTAGTTAAAACACTATCGATAAATATACTTAAATCCAGTTACAATGCGCAAACTAATCACTAATTAATGAATGTCATATTGTTTACAATTCTCCTTTTAATTTACGAATATCTTGTACAAACAGACATTGCGAAACTTCTCTATAAAAACCATTTAATCGACTGCTAAGTCACAGAACGGATCTATGAAGAAAAACATAAAAAAATATTCGAATATCGATAAAAGATCCGAGGCGATTTTGCCTCATCTCCAATCAGTTCTCTATTTCCTTGTTTCATTCCAGGGCCGTAGACATTAAAGAGATCGGGAGAGACCTAAACACACGGAAAAGTGTTTTAAAACGCCCATTCGAGGCAATGTGTGTGTTATACTGTATTCCAAGGAGGTCGACCCGAATGGAGCTATTTGAAGAGGTTAACGCGGGTTTAACTGCGCACAGCCAGACGAATTGCGAATTTTATATCGACTTACAGCCCTTTCACACGACAGTCCAGTTTTGCGGGACCGGCATTTTACTGTATCCTGCAAAACTGAACTACATGTGAACACAGCGTCCGTTTTAGCAGGATTCCCGCTTTTTACTGGACGAACGATCCAGCATCAAGTGACAAAACCGAATCGCACAAATCGACGGGAACAGCATTTTGCAGGATCCTGCATGCGGTTTGCTCGTGTGAACACTAGCCTATAATATCTTTTGCGATCAGACGGGATCCTGCAAAAAACGGTATCCTGCAAAAAACTGGACTGCCGTGTGAAAGGGCCGTTATATCGATGTAGAAACAGCTCTATAACACAGACGCAATACATTTACGCCACACAAAATATAGTTTTCTGCGAAAGAGTATTTCAGTCACGTACCCAATAATCGACTATTAATTCTTTGCCGAAAATACATTAATAAGTCTTCTTTCAATCAGAGTGAAAATAATTAAACGTGTGTTAGCAGAAAAGTAAATGACAGTGAGCTTAATAACGAAAAGAATATCGTATCAGAATTGCGTTCTGTTTGTTCAAAGTAAATCTCAAATAATAATGTAGGAAAGCTAAAGCTGCAGTCACAATCAGTGTCTCACAGCATATCAGTATCATAATGATTACGTGGCGTTGTCTCGTCGCAACACCGCGATCCTTGAATCCCGCAAATTAACCAGCCCCGGGATCCCTCCCTAGACGTGATCCCTAATTTTCAGATACATCTCCGGGAATAAATAGGGGATTAGGGGCGGCACCGGGCGCGTAAATAACCTCGCGTCACGCGCTAAGGTTCCAGAAGATAAGGGGTGAAATTGCCCCCAGCTGAAGCGTTGTCCCAAGCCATGAGCGCCACCAACATTACTATTTCTTGGAAATTTGAAGGCGCTCTGATGTTCCATTTAAGTGAATGGGCCGTGATGTGTGTAAATTGCAGTATTCAGCCGTTCCCAGTATATCTGCGTTGGCTGTAAATATGAATAGAGATCTAAGAAATATAAATCTGGAAATGTCTTTCGTTAGTACACCTTTCAATAACTCAATATTATTTTTCCTTCGTGGCTAGACTACAGCTCGCAAAAAATCGCTCTTACTTTATTTTAATTTCCAGTGACAACATTAATATTGAATCAAATTCTTAATTCTACTTGTACCATGACACAGTCTGAAGTGTTACTGCATGAGTTACAGAGGCTTTTTGTTAAGAACAAAAGGCTTTTAGTGGCTGAATAGTAGAAAGTTGGTGCGTGAACTCAGATACACTATTGTTTGTGGAGTTTGCACGCAACGCGTCGCGATATCGCGATATGGCCGACTTGTTCCTTGTTTGAAACTTGACAGCGAAACGCGCGGGAAATTCCTCAAGTGTCATTTGTGTAGTTGTTACGAGTTTCATGTGTACCCAACCATAAAAGCGAAAAGCTTTCAGATATTTCACTAAATGAACAAAGGTTTTATTTTTCCTTCTAATGAGGTTGTTTTTTACCAATTTGGAATAAGTAACAGCCTAAAGGGGAACGAAAATCCGGCCAAGTAGATAACTGTGAAAGGAGTTAATTAACAATATCAACAAGCAGAAAATTGGACTGAAGTTAAATATTTTTGTTGATTAAATCAGTATTTTACTCTTGACAATACAGATACAAAGTTTTTATTGAAATCAATTCAGCCGTGTTTAATCTAGTTAAGAAGAAATAATTAGTTCGTTAAGTTTATTTTAATAAACAAAGTTTTAATATGATTTATTAGTTGCCTAGTCCACCGAGAGACCAGTTTACGTAGATCTTAATTTTTCTATTGTTTTCGTAATTCAAGAAATATTATTCAATTAGTTGTCATACCAAATGAAGATATTAAACGAAAATTAATAACTTGTTACTTTATTGGAGCTGTATGGTTTGTGGGAGTATTTCTTGCATTTATTGTTTTCATTTGGGGATAATTTCGAAATGGTGATTTCAAGATAAGTATACAATTCCGTCGTTAAATGCCTGTTCGTTTAAATGAACTCTGCTCCTTCAAAATAATAACAGGTAAATAAGGCCCATAGAGCAGGGTAATTCGATTTCATTTCACGATGGTAGCAATATCAATTGAAAACAATTTCGATTGAATAATTTAAGTGTAGAACAGAGGAGAAAATTGTTTTAATTCAAATATATATAAGTAGTTTGCGACTCACGATTTACCTGAGATTAAATTATCTCCAGGATCTAGTGCGTTGATTATCATAACTTATTTCTGAAAGTTTTCAACTCTGATTTGATAGGCTTCTTTTGAAGGCCACATTTTCAAGTTCTAGTTAGAAGAGAAAGCCGACTGGAATATGAATTTTTTAGAAACTTTTTAAGGGCACTAATTGGTAGTAATCGTGACGTACCTAGAATTCTATAGAACCTACTATTCAATGTATAAAGCGTTCTTTGAGAAGTTATCCATTATTCCATTTGCATAAAAAGATTTTTATCTTAGAGTTTGTTGACTTGATTATGTATTTAAGTTAGGTACCTAATGGAAATTAGCAATTACTATTTCAGCAAAAAAAAAACAAAGAAAGTTTATAGTTTTAATAATACTCAACACAAAAATACTGGCTGAAAACTTCTAAGAACAGAAAGTAAATAATAAACTAAGAAATAATAACGAAAAAGTTTCTCAATTTCACCTCACAATGTTCATATTCAGTTGGAGTACAAAAAATAATAATATTAAAGTTACTTTCAACAACATACACGTAAGAAGTTTATCTATAACAATCCCTTTTGAACCCTGGATGGGCCCTTAAGTGATTGCGAAGGGCGTAGGTCGCGCCCCTTTGACCGCGTTTGATAAAAAAAAAAAAACTGAAATAGTCCGTGGTGAGTGTAAAAAGGTATCCATGTAGTGTTCTGAACTCTTTGGTATGGTAATAAACATGGTTTATTTGCCTTTGTTCAAAAATGCATAACAATTCTGTTTAAACATATTTTAATAAAGAAACATTGGTCTAATGTAATATTTTGTAAAACCTCGTAACATTTTGTGTGTGTCTCCAAATTACTACAAATCCCTAGGGTTTGTTTGTTTTATTTAGCTTTTAGTGTTCAAGTATTTTTTGTTTAATAAACATGAGAGAGCGGTCAACAGTTTTTGTACATAATTAGTTTTAATATTTACAAAAAGTAACATAATAAACACTGTCATTCATAAATAAAATAAACAAAAGATTCCATCGAATTGAGAACCTCCTTTTGATTTTGAAGTTGGTTTTGAATTGTGTTAATAGCGTATCTTTGAATACAAAAAAAAATCCTATATAAAGATAGGCCTAATATATGCCATATTTAGGCACATACCAACTGACCTCAGTAGATCCCTGCAATTGTGATAAATCACAGAATTTCAACATTCTGAGCTAATGGCCTATATTTGGGAAAAGAACGGCTTTGGGGTCCAAAAGTCGCGCGAATAACTTCTAGAAAGGGCTTTTGTGTTGTGCTCAAAAGTCGGCCCCGCAGACCGACTTTGTTGTTAAAAGTACTTTGGGTAATCCTTTTTTTACTTGCGTCGGTTAACCAGCCAAATGTGCTTAGTTCTCACGGTATTGTTCTTATTTGCTAAAGTACATAAATCGTACTTATGAAGTGGATACATTAGCCTCTATTTAGTAGAAAATATTTGCATTTCAAAGATACCTCCTAATATGCACCACAATCTTTAAGAGTCACAGACACAACTGCATTCCACAGTCCTAACTCCTAAGTATCTAATCTAAGCTTACATTGAATCTAATACTCATAACACAGTGATGTGCATAAACCTAGGTTTCCTACAACGATATTAGCCATAAAACACGAAGCTCGAATCTAAATCACCGACCATAACTCGTTAGTAACATGCTGATGTTAAAAGCTTTTAATACTGGGCGTACTGTAGGTGGATCACACACTGCGAGCTTTAACTAGATATTAGTACTGAAGCTTTTATTTAAAAACCGAAGTAACTGACACAGAATAAAGATGTACCAGTAATGAAGCTTAAAGTTGACAAAATAATGACGTAGGCACCATTGAGTCATAGGGCTAGCCGTCAGTTGCACAAAGCTCCATTAAAGTTAATGCTTCTTTAAATCTATTGCTGACTCTTTCTTTGTCAACCAGATAAAAAGTACTAGCAATTATAGATTTAATGAAGCTTTAATTTTAATGGAGCTGTGTGCAACTGACAGTAGGGCACCTAGTTCTGACAGCACCGGGAGAAGAACATAGGTACAAGCTCGTCGATGCACATGCGTGTGTGAGTGACATTGTTACGAACGTTAGTAGGTAGCTTCACAACTGATGACTTGGGTGGGAGTGTGTGATGCCCGACGTGCTACCGTTAAATGCAGGGTAATGTTGTAACAGCAATATATTCATATTTTTTTCCAAATTGCAGTTTTTTTGTTGACATTTAATTTGAATATATAGGATTTTGGGTGCAGTAATGGAAAAGCACCATTAGTGTAGTGTGTGACACCCATTTATATATTACGCATATTTTTAGTCCAAAATACTATTGAGAAAAATAAAAAATAAAGTAACGATTAAAAATCTGAAAAATACAATAAAGGCTTTTATTTGATTATCACATAATATCTGCAGTTATAATATCGCCAGTTCCTTTAAGAGTTGTTAAGGAACAATTTCCCTTTAAAATAAACACTACATTAAGAACATAGGTACTCTTACGTTTGTGGGAACATCCACAGCTGATCTAGGTTTTGTTTTCTTTGCTATCGCATCTGTATAGAAACTTTACTTGGAAATCGTTCTCGATACTTTTAAATAAAACTTTATTTTGTCATTGGTTTCAAGGCAGCATAAAAAATCTAGTTATCTTTACCTGATGATCAAATTTTAATGTATTTGTGTAAAATAATTAAACTACACTTAAAATTATGATTCATTAAATTACCTCATTAAACTTATTTGCGATAGTGTAAAATTACATATAAAATGCATGCATAAAATAAACTCGCACCAAAAACACAATAATTACTCAGCATTTAGGTATCCCAATTATATTATTATCAACTGAAATAATTTTACGTACTAGTAATAGCGTGTTTACGTTACTCAAATTAGTTTTACATATGCAAACTACATTAAACGTATTATTTTACAACTTTATTAAAATATATTTGGGTAACACAAAACTGGGTAAAAAGACGTGTTATGAAACTGAATTAACTTGAATATTATTCATCAATATTTTACTGCGGCGTGCAACGGGTTAATCAAATTTTACGATGGCTGTTATTGTTGGCCATATCGGCACTATGGGCGCTGTGTTCGCCGTTTTCCATCTACGAACACAGTGTTTATTGTGTACAGACTTGCACGGTGCACCTTCATTGCTCAGTAACAGTTTACGACACGGCAACTCACCTTTATAGCCCGTGTTTAGTGGGTATCAAGTTTCGCGAGCAATACTTTCGTAAATTAAATCCTTGTGAATTCATTTCAATACAAGCGAGGCCTGGGTAATTGTTTATATCGCACCTTGTTTTAACTGGTTAGGGAGGTGTCTGGATTTCTATGTTGTCTTTAGTTACATTTGTGGAGCTAGTATGCAAATATTATTTGCATTGCACTGCTATCTTTGGAAACAAAAAAATAACACGACCGTGTTAAAGCTTCCACTGCGTAACTTTTTAATCCTAGTCAGCCAAAACCCCTTGCATCTCTTACGCAAACTGCCGAATTAAAGCCACAATACAGCGCATCGCTTAGCATGTAATAAGTCGGTCAACACGAAGCTTTTATCAACAATATCCATACAATCACATTGTATGTATTAACTATGAAAGTGTATCCGCGAATAAATCGCAACACCAGCTTAATGCACTGATATTACCCTGTGATTTACACAGTGTAGGAAAACAGCAAAGTGGGCTAATACCGTTCCACATGTTTGTGTGTTTTACGCTCAATTTCATATACATATTGCCTGTACTATGAACTACGGGAACCACTCGTATTTTATGCAACAACCCAGTTTTAGAAATGAAAACAAACTATAAAGGAAGATATATTACACGTTTGGGAGGCCTTAATTGCATAACCTAATGGAGCACCTGGTTTTATTCAGAATTTTGGTTACATTCTATATTCTGACTAAAAGTTCTAAGGCATTTAACCCCTCGTCATCAAGTATTCAACGCATTCTAATGCCTACAGTCATTAAATCCCTCAAAGAAAAATTCCAGCCCTCCAAAGCTTTTGTAGTAACAAAACTAGTCGTCCTAAGTTTCTGTTGTTTGCTCAACCCTCCGTCACAACCCTTGCTGATTAGGCCCACCCTACACGGCTCCTCACAAGTTTCTAGTGCCCCAAACCCCGAGGGCGCGCATTAATGATCCTATGGCGACGAAAAATCAAGAAAACGCCACACAAAAACAAGGAAACTCAATTCAAAAATTTCACAAGTACAATATTTTTACCTTTTTAACGTTGAGGTGGATTTTTAAAAATAAAGCCCTTTGGGAAATCAGAGGTGGTTGGAACAACTGGTGAAGGTGGAAATAAGAAGACAAGCGAATATCTTCTTTATTTTTATTGGATTAAGGCCGCGTAGATGTAGTTGTTTCGGGGACTCGCTGTAACTTTGTTCCCATTTCGCAAATGCAATCTCGTTGCGACTTCGTTTAGACGTCTGAGCAAACAATTAGTTTCTGTTGCTCTTCATATGCAATTTACTTGAATATCTCTTTGAATGAAACATTTTGGATTTTTCATTAAACTAACGGTTTATTACCACTCACTGTAATAACTGCAAATAACAGCGTGGCTCTTTTAAGGTTAATTGAAATATATACAATGTACTATTTAAATATCAAACGTTAACGTTGCAGAATGCTCAAGTTTCGTAAAGCGAAGTGGATACAGCTTTGTGATGTAAGCACTTCCACCAGCATTGCGAGCTGCATGAACGAATAACTACAACGTTGCTAAACCATCGCTTCCTTAGCGGTCCTTCCATACTGAGAAAGCATTCCGATGGAATCTTTTCCACTTTGGCTGATTTAATACATCCTGCATAGCGTGGCTGCCAGCTTTATGCAAGCGAGGCCTCCCGCAGGGACTCGTACCTGCATGTTCCCCTGCAATAATACGCTCTGATAGTCGCCACCGACAATACGAAGCACGATCCTCAAGCAAAACTTATTCACTACAACACCAAATAGCTCTGTGGGGAACCTTTTTAATTTAATGTAGAGATTGTGCAAGAAATTGTCGCAATACATCATCGTCATTACCAAACTGTG
The DNA here is from genome assembly GCF_022581195.2 of Helicoverpa zea. Lineage (NCBI taxonomy): Eukaryota > Metazoa > Arthropoda > Insecta > Lepidoptera > Noctuidae > Helicoverpa > Helicoverpa zea. Next base: position 12,658,430 of record NC_061454.1, read on the forward strand.
TTGGAACGTAAATAAGAACGCGAATAGGCACCTCGGGCCGCGTTTCCCGCGTTACGCGACAATGAAATCACAAGTTGGAGTCCCAAGGCTACGCCTTTTTAAATTATTGCGTCTTCAAGGAGACAATTTGGAAAATGTATTGTTGCGAATGTGTAGCCCAATCCTCGGGATTACGCTGAGCGTTGGGCGTTTGAGGGGAATGTGCAAAATAACATTTTCGTACGTCGCCATGTGTATTCCTCCTCTACTTTTTATTTGGGAGGCTTTATTAAATGGCCCGAGATGGAACCTTGTCGCCTTACGAAATTAGGTCAAAGTTCCTGCATTTGTGAGCCGATCTTGTTACATAATACGTTCGTGTGAACCTTGATTAGCATCGCGAATATAATGAAAATGTTCGTGTTTTTTTTCCGTTCGGTTAATTTAATATTTCTTGTATCATTGTCTAGACTTTACGTTTGATTTGCATTTTTAAATAATGCATAAAATTCGGTGTCATTTGCAATTGATTACATATTCCACGAAATCGCGGGATGCAGAGAAGCCTTTATTCGTTTCAATAAAATCAAATATTGGATTTTACAATCCCAATCACTTTACTCATTTAAAGCCGACATTCGTTCATAATTGTATAAAATTAATCAGAAAAATTGGTGGAACCACTTAATTTTGGTCAAAATATCGCATTTCATGTTTTTTGTGGGTTGTTTTTTGGTGAAACTTGCCTGGGGTATCCGAATCCAGTCTTAGCATAATTAATTAGCGTTCACAGACAATTTCATTAGAGGGTAAGATAACAGATGGACCGGCGTTCAATTACCCGGCCGGTATACCGCATTGTTAATGTTATTAATGGGTTAATACCGCAAAGACAAAGCCTGGCTATTGTTAGCGGTATTTGCCGCTTAAATTTCGAACGATATTTTGCGTCTGAGAGATGCGGTTTTTAAATATTTATGTAGTTTGGTTCAGGAGAGTGTAGTTTTAAAGGAAGTAACTCGCCATCAGAAAGCGAACTGTTCTATTGTCGAACAGTTTTCAAAAATACATAGTTCATAAAATTAGTCTAATGGTTAACTGCTAAAAAAGTGAATTGAGTGCGTTTTATAACTGGTCAAAAATATTTTAAGATTTCAAAAGCTGCTCCATTTTTTTTTGTCAAAACTCGATATTTGATTTTACACAGCACAAGGACATGTCGAATGATGCTCATTTCACTGCAAACAGCCATTCAAAAGAGCAACTTAAATAAATAGAACGCCTTTTCGTTTCAATACATTCTCAAAATGGCTAAAATCCTTTCCCCGTTCATACGTGCAAACAAGCGACGAGTAAAAACGGATTAATTTGTTAATCTGACCCGTTTTAATGATCGCGTATATTCACATAGCGATAAACATTATTATCAGCTAAAATATTGGAAGGATAGCTCTTTTAACTTATTATATCCTGGTACCTGGATAGCAAATAAACGCCATTGCTGAATGAATTATGAATATGTTGTCAACCAAATGATGAAATAAACGATTTATTGATACTAAATTAGATACATAGATAGATAGATAGATATTCTTTATTAGGTACACCAATGTTAAATTTTTGATCTTAAACTAGGTAGTTAAAGTAGGTGACATAATGGGCGGTCTTATCGCTAAGAGCGATCTCTTCCAGACAACCTTGGGATGGATTGAGACGAGAAGGAAAATATTATATATGGTAGGTAGTAAGGCAAAGTGTACACTTGCTCCTGCAACTTGTGTACCTATAATAATATTGTTGTCATAAGTACATAAACTATAAACTAAATATATATAATAATAACAATAAATACATATATACTTATATATAATGTCAATGCTAAATATAGATTTTTGGAAATAGGAATAGTATCCTACCGTTAGGAGGAAAGGTAGTGTTCTTTTAACATACTCTTGAAAACGGCTAATGATTGAGCCCGTCTTATCGTAACGGGCAATGCATTCCATAGCCGAACAGCCAGAACAGTAAAAGATTTGTCGAAGAAGTTAGTGGAATGCATCGCCATCTCGAGCCTCAAATTTTCTGATGACCTTAGATATTTTGTATGTGTGTCATGAAGGAACTTGAAACGTTCTTTAAGATAAGGGGGATTAGTGGGATTAAACAAAATGTTGTATAGTAAAGACAGGATATGAGTATTCCGGCGAAGACGTATAGTATGAGCTTTGAACGAAATTCAGAAATATAATCATATTTGCGCAGGCCAAATATGAATCTAATACAAACATTTTGAAGTCGCTCAAGTATATCTAATTGTGCCTCTGTGAGATCCGGGTAGCTGACATCTGCATAATCAAGGATGGGAAGCAGGAGGGATTGTGCGAGCGCAGTTTTGGTGGCAGTCGGGAGAAAGTTCCTCAGTCGTCTCAGGGACCGGACAGATGCAAACACCTTGCGACTAACCTCTTGCAGTTGAGGGCCCCAGGAAAGATGTTTGTCAATAAGTACACCTTATTGACAAACATCTTTAGGAATGGATTTAATGTTGTTTTGTTTATGCAAGAACCAAATCGCTTTTCAAAAGTAAGACCGGTATCAATAAATAAATATGTACCTTTGATTTTAAATGAAGCCATAGGTTTTGAAAACGCATTTACAAAAAAAGTTGCGTTCTATAAGCTATGGTTCAAAAGGTCGCATGGCAAACTGGCACAAGTCACAAATGCGTCTTGGCAAACCTAATTACGAACATTCTCGAATTTCCACTTAGGTCACTTCATTACGAGGGTGCGAAGTAATTCACTTAAAGTCTTACAGGATCAGATACACTTCATTAGTTAAATTAGAGGGATTACAAGATATTTCTATCGGATTCTGAAGCAAGTTTGGCATGATTACATCTTATGATGGACACGTTTTCAATGGAATTATAACTTGAAATCCATTTGGTTGTTTGCATAATATTAATTGAATAAGTACTTATGTTGTAGTTTGATGAAATATGGTAGTTAAAGTATGGTACAATTGCGCTGATTTAAAAAAATATTGGCACAAAACTAAGTAAATAAAAAAAATAAGCAACTAAACAGATTGTGGCCAGTGGTTGCCAAACCATTTAATTTAATTTCTTTGGCAGATTGCTGAGATAAGTCTAAATACGTACTTAAAACGGTACTTATTTATGTTTTACAGTTCGGTAAAAGTTTGCGAAAATAAATCTGTAAGTAAATCCCTTGTGGAAATGCCTACAGCTGAATATTATTGAAAAAAAAGTCGCCAAAATGCTGATGGAAATAAAATAGAACTGCACATACATGTATAAAAGACAATATTTATAGCAGTTTTCTCGTATAAGTTCAGTTTATTCATCGAGTTAATAATAAAAAACCGCAGTAATCCACAGTGCAGATGCAAACACAGCATAAACTGAGCTAATCCGATTCGCTATCGAGTCGTTATCTATCCTCTAACTCACCGCACGATAAATATACATTATTATACATGCATATTGCACACATTAGCATTTTATCTCTTACTACGTTTAATATTCATGCACGCGACGCAGGCGCATACCATGAATTCATTAACTCTACCTGTGATACACCCCGGACTAAGCAATGTTTTGGGTCACTTTTGATCTTACCACCACAAAGTCAGCCATTTTGCATGATTGTAACTCTGAATGTATAAATAATTATGTCGTATGCAAATTTCATAATTTTGGCTTTTATGAATTACATTTTATAATGTACCTCGGTATAATGCATTTAGGTTAAAACACAAAATTACACTTAACGTCGAAATTAATGAATTGAAATAATAAAATAGTGAGCAATGGCCGTAATAATACTTTATGACAACATTTACATGTAAAAAGCTTTTATAGTATTCCCCAAAGAGAATTTATTTCTTTTCACAAAAACCGCACTTCTATTTTAAATCAGAGCGAGCTAAATGGATTTCAGATAATTTTAACGGCAGACAGAAAGTTCGTTATTAATAATTACCAATTTAAATTCATTCGAACGTTAATGTGGAGCTGTCATTTTGGGTAATTAAGGACTTGCGTTGCCGTATGGCTTATGGGTAATATAGCCTTCTCATTGACTAAGAATAGATCAGGAACCTGTCCCGTAGAAGCCATTAAATAAAACTTTACCTAATTTAAATCGTAATTTAATCAATGGCGATAATTGTGCTACTAAGTGCAGTTATTATAGTTTCAATATACGCCTGTAATGCTACACGAGGTTCTCTTTCAGTACGTGAATATCAGCATATACTTATTTACTTCAAAGGGTAATTTATTGTTCGACTTCTCACATACAGTTTCGCAGTCTTTCATTCAAAACGACTTTTTGAATAAGGAAGCGAAAATCTCAAGAAGCATTATTACAAACATAGCTATATTTACAAACAACATTTTAATAACATTAATACATTGTACAAGTTATAACGAGTCGCAAGTCACACAAGGAGGTTCACGAACTCACATTACCGGCAATTCATCAAACCATCGCCAACTTTGGCGTTTTCGCGCCTTTAATTCAGTTTTATGAGTTGCGTCGCCCTGGCGTGACGTGTACCGCTTGGATCATTGAACAAACTGGAACAGCCATAAGCACAAATGTTGAAACGAAAAGTCTATCAAGTTACTTGCAGAGCGCGAGGTAACACAGGAAAAATGTGAGAAACGACAGAATTTTCGTACACAAGTATGAATTTTCGTATGATTAGAGGTCTCGTACTTTTGGCAGAGGGCAAGGGGAGGCAATGTCCTCTCCTGTAGGTAAAGTTCTCTAAGCGGGCCCCGGATTTAACTAGATATGCTAAGGGAATGAGATTCATAAGCACGTGTTAATTGATGTAGGGATGACTTTAATGACTGTGTGAGATGGGTACTTAAATATACGTGTAGGTAGGCTTGTCGACCTGGTACTTAGTCTGTTTTACGGCCCATTGCTGTGTTTCTGACTAATGAGGCGCCTAGTCGAGAGGTAGTAAGTACCAGGGAGCACTGTGTTGCCAGTCGGCAAATGTGGTAAAATATTTTTTGATATTTATTTGCAATGTTGGGTATAAATATTGCGTAGTGGTAACGTTAAGTTACTTAGTTACTTACATTTCATAAGTTTAACCATCAGAAAAAAAAAACAATGTTATGGTTGAATTATGCTACGAGTGGTTTTCCTAATTTTCAATTAGAAAACGTGTTAAAACTATAAACAAGTCGTGTCTATCATTTTTCAAAATTTCATAGAGATATTACGCAACAGTTTCATAAACTAAAATCCACACACCATAAACAAACATCTAACTCTACAAAAAAAAGTATGTAAATGCAAAGAAAATCCTTTTTAGTTTCGCAAGCCGCTTCCAAAAGTTTTAATGTCATGATATGAAGGAGACAACAGTTGGGCTCACGACAGAAATGAAAGATGGCCGCCGTCAAGCCGAAGGTAATGAAAAAGGTTTAGAAAGCCTTTGTAGCAGCTTGAAAATCTTACAAAAAGTTTGGAATGTTTTTCTTGTTTTTATTATTATACGAATATAGTGGCATTGTCTGGATTTTTGGAAAATATTATTGTTTGTTTTTGTTATTTTATGTGTTTAGAGATGTAGGGGGATTATGGTGGACGATGGGCTAATAATGATTTTTATTTCAGGGTGAAAGTTTACTGTTTATTTACAGTTATTTTAGTAGACAGCTGTTGCATTAGGATTGTTATGTTTGTTGTTTTTATAAGACACGACAAGAAGCTTATTACTTTAAATTTAAGACTTATAAAGGTTTTTTTTAATATAGGCTTAAATATTTTTAAGTTGTTTTTTGCTGTACTCACTGACACTCCAAATGAGAAATAACCTCGTACAAAATAATGTAGACTTACCTGAAAACAGAGAAAAATCATTATTAATAAACTTACTTAAAAAAAAACTATTGACGACCTCGATGGCGCAATGGTTACCATGCCGGACTGCCGGACCTGAGGTCCCGGGTTCGATTCCCGGTTCGGTCGACATTTGTGTGATGAGCATGCTTGTTGGCCGTGGTCTGGGTGTTATAATATGTATTTATAACTATGTATATATGTAGCTATATGTAGTTTATCAGTTGTGTTAGCACCCATAACACAAGCTAATAAATAGCTTACCATGGGGCTAACGGACCGTGTGTGAAGGTGTCGTGATATTTATTTATTTAAAACATATAAAACCAACAGAATGAAAACCGCACATTCAATCATCATTCAATTTCATCAATAGAAAATTACGTGACTATCGACAACTCTATAAAACGCAGGCAAAGATAACTTGCTATACAGCCTGGGGTAAAAACTATTACATTCCAGTTTATCATGACATAATATGCGCATTGAGCCGACATTGGCGTCCACAGAAAACCGCGGTCTATCGATAGATTAATTAGCAAAATTGCATTAGCAATCCCGCCTATATCGTGTCTATATTACGGGCTAATTGTCGAGTGCGTTCGATTTAATGTGAATGCTCGCGAACGCTATGTGCACTTGTATCATATCTGCAGACGCCCGTTAATGTCCGCACAGATTATATCCGCTGCGTTTAGTAGCCTCACCTGCTAACCCGTTAGGGTTGTCTGTCGACTTTGTTAGTTGAATATTATCAAAACATACTGTCATATATAAAGGTGCTTTAGGCTTTAGCTTTTAACCGCTTTTTCGGGTAGAATATTTATAATTTAGAAAAGTATAAATAGAGATATTACAAATAAACAACTTAGTTACGGAAGACATTTTTCTGAAAACTTAACTTCAAAAGCACGTTAGCCCTAAGTGCAGTCGTAGTGGTATTGAACTTGCGAGAGCGGAAACCGAATGCAGTTCGCACGATTCTAAACACTTCCAAATATTAGGAAAATGTTTTCACAGAATATTCAACCGTGCGCCGTCGAGTTAAAGGTCACGGTGGTCCAATGTTAAGCTAAGTATAGTTCAGAAGAGATGCCGCCTTCCGCCACTGTCTGCTACTAATGAGTCGGTCAATTAACCGCCACATTAACGGACCACTTTGTAATACGTGCGACGAAGAAACAAAACGCAGCTCCGTTCCAAATTTAAATGTAATTCGGCGTTCCAATTTATTCAAATATAGCGCTTACTTTTTAAAAATGATAGGAACATTTTTTTATTACAATACCTACAGCACAAAATGAAACTTTACGATTTTATCGTTGGGAAATCTCGCCTTGTTTGCTTTAGCATACTTTAATCTATTCTACTTAGAGCTGGCTTTTTCGCACCTGAACCGGGGGTGTTTTAAAACGAATTTACCGCCTCTTTGTTAGCGAGCTACGTGTCTGTTAATTCGTTTACTCTTTGTGAAGAGGGCTCTAATGGGAGGGCTTTTCTTGCAATTAGCCGCAATTAAGATACTTCGTAAGGAAATACCGCGAGGGATTCTCGCGCATCGAATCACGGGAACCGTTTCTAAATCGTCGATACGTCGGATGCCGACGTGGCCGGGGCGGCGGTCGGCGGACGGCTCGCGATGCGGATTTGTTTGGGGCTGCGGTAATTAAAAGCCGATTACGTTGATATTGAATGTTCTCACACCAATCAACATTACACGAGGGGCAAATTGGAAAATGATATGACGAGCAGCCGCCTCTGTTTATTAGTGGGTATGTTGGTATTTTTCATTAATTACGGGAATGTGCCACGTTTTTTGCATATTCACTTGACATCAATGGCAGGGATATTGAATTCCGGCAGCCGTGAAGTAGCGGCCTCGCCTTTGTGATTCCCAACTTGAAGCGTCCACTTACGAAGATAAGAATTGACATTCCCGGCTACTGTATATACTGTCACTTGAGAGGATCTTCTTCAATTTTGAAGCTTAAAAATAATCTTAAAGCGACGTTTATAAAATGAATGAAATAAAATTGAATGGAGCACCAATACCGTTGCGGCTTAACTCGCTCGCTATCGACTATCAAAATCGTCGTAGCACAGATAATAAAAGCAAACGTCAAAATAAATCGCCGCCGAGGTTATCTGTGGTACATTAAGCTTCCTTGTCGCACTATCTCATATTTCTTGGTCATCGATAAATAGAGGCGGCGGCCACCTATTATAATTAAAGCGCTCGATAAAATCGACATGTAACGCACTTTAGTGGGGCTAGTGTGGTGCGTTATCGATAACTGTGATGTGGCTGGGTGGCCGGACCACCCGTGCACTTGCGCAAGAGTCTAGCGGTCATACGGCAGATACGTACAATAGGTACACTAGTGTACACGAGAGGATGATAACGGAACATCATGTTCTTGGGCCAATAAGGGGTTAAGAACAAAAGGGCATCGAAGGTTTGCGTTGTACAACTTTATTGGACTTCTAGATTCAAATTTTCCATAGAACTACGAAGTTTTAGAGAGCAGTTCTTCTGTTGTTTTTTTGTTTTGTGTTGTCGGGTGAACTAAATTAAGTGGACATTAGCATGTAAGATAGTTTCGAGACAATACCTCGAGGCATGTCGCGGTATACAACTGCGGTATAATGATGTGTTTTCGGGTACCGCTCGATCGTAGACTTATTTTTATTGTCACCAGATCTCCGGTATTTTATTAGATTTTAAGTCAATAGATAAGTTTGACTGAGCTTTCAACATCGCGATTGGGTAGTTGAATTATGTTTTTTGTATTGCAATTGTTAGATAAAATGTTTTGTAATCTACAGATACCAACTAATATTTTTTTTGGAAGATAGGATTACAAGGAGGTTACCAAAAAAATCTAAGTTTAGAAAAGTTTTTTATGCCAGAAAATCTGCTTGCTACACACAGAGAAAAAATTATCTTTATTCCAAAAAATCGTAGCGTAAAAATAAAACACCGACATTCAACTTCAAATTCAATTACTAGCCGAAATAATATTAATATTAAGTTATTATTTCTCGAATACCTCTGAAGTACCTTTTGAATAGCAACAATGTATAATAGAGGTACAATTACGAACGAACAAGGAGCCAGCGAAATAAATGACTGAAACGATCTCGAAGTTGGCGACCTTAGACCATTTAACTAGCTGGATACGCCAATGCTTTGGCTTATGTCAAAGATACGAGAGTACTGCTCATACTAGTATGTACAGATACCGCCTTAATAGCGGATAATTTATAAATTTGACTGATTGCCTAGTAGCTTGATGTACTAAGGTCTGTACAAAGTATAACATATAGGAAGTGGTGAAGGTTGGGCGTTTTCGGGGTTGTCTCTTGTAAATTCAAGTTCAAAAAGTGCTGTTTTGAAGCCAAGTTAGAATAATTGAGTTTGAGAGTGTGTAGACTTTTTACTCGTGTTAGCACATTTTACAATGTGCGTTCGTAATGATGTGTGAGGACGAGTGAATTATTATCATTGCGTACCCGCGGGAAAAATTGGCAGACTCTTTCGCATAAAGACTTCATGGCGTCTCCAGTTGTTTGAATTCTCAATGTTGGCAACGCATTATCTAAGATTTCTTAAGAGGCAATCTGAGGTGAATTATGTTTTGACGTAAAACACAAGCGAGGGAGAATACTGAAGATTGATAAGAATGGTTTATCAGTTGCCTGGTAACATTGTTTATGGGTGAGTGGATATTTTTGATCATTAATCGGTATTTTGTTTGTTGGGTGGACTGTTTGGAAGTTGATAAGGAGATATGAATGGGTTTACGTATGTATGTAATCAGTTGGGTCCCGTAATATTACAAAATCGTTGTTTCTTCATATTTGTTTGTATGGTGCAGGAAAATCAAAGGTGAGGTTACGACTTCCTGAAATGTGTTAATTCTGTTTTACAAGAGACAAAATTGAAACCCTATAGGTGGTGTATACTTTGACCAATATTTTTACAGGCTTTTTTCACAGAAGATGAATATTATTTTATATACTTTACTTCGGCCTTGAAATTCCTATATTGTTTAACATAATAAGCGTTTACATAAGCTCCCTTATATAATGTAAGTGATGTAAGTTCACGCATATTTCACGAAACTAATTTAAACATACCTTCTCTTGTCAGTTCGTACCACTTACCTGAACATTAAGACGTTTATGATATACTTACATACTTTACTATTGTGGATATGAAATTGTTTTAGGTAGTTCTACGGCTGTATCAACATTTTTGCTGGTAAAATACAAGGTTTTTTCTAACTGTAGGTACCAATATTTTTGCTGGTAAAGTATACCAGAGGTTGTTTGTAACTTGTACCAAAAAACAATATCTTAAGGTACCAGGTTCTCGTTTAAAGTACCAGGTTTTGTCAAAGTGTACCAATATTTTTGCTGGTCATTTAGGTACCAGTTTTTTTTCTCAGTGAACCAATGATTTTATGAAGTACCAAGTTCTCTCTTACTATACCATCATTTTAGAAGTGCATGATCGAACTATATTCTACTGGCATGCCAATATAATTAAGTTTTCGGCTCCTTTTTGTGCGAATTCTCCCTTTTGCCTTCATAAGTTATCTTATGGTTTAACCCACACGATATGCAAGAGCTTTATGCAGGCTCCCGGCGCAATCACTCGCTATTGTGAACTGCCGATACCTTGAGGTACAGGTTGCTTAACATATAGGTAGCTCTACTGTTCTCAAGAACTATGGAACTTGAAAAATAAATGACTTCTTAACTACAATGACTAGTAGCTAGTATGAATGGTTTAAATCTTAAGTATTTTTATTTTGGAATAAAAATCATATACAGGAATACACACACACATATACAAAGTTCTTAGGTTGAATCCCGTTTGAGTGTTTAACTTAATGTAGTATAATAATTAAAATTCTTCTAAATATGTAGCTGTTTCTTCTTCTAATCTTATTATTACACATTTTTGTACATCATCTTAGCTAGATTATTAAACATAACCACGAAACTCGGAGCAAAAAAATTGCGAAAACCTTGAAATACATAACTATCTATAGGAATAGGAAACCGAAATAGGAATTTAACTATCCTTTACAACAAGACTGTTATACAAACTTCCATACCTACATAAGCTAGGTACGCCTCTACATATACCTCCTATGCTTCTACACACAGACCTCAGGTACATAATCTCATGTGCACATATGGCGAGCTCGACATCCCAGGTATGCAGCAGCGAACCACGTGCGTGCTCCATGAGAGATAATACCACCATTTTATATATATGTTTTACCTACATGTTATATGGTGATTTATAGGTCTGGACCTCCTTAACATGACTGGGTAAGATAATGTTGCTGTTTACACCATGTGATGTTGATTGGAGCATGGTGCGAGAGATGTTAGCAAAGAGGCAAGGGATATCTCCAATTGGTCTTTTGCATTTTAATGAATCAAAATCGAGTTTTAGCGAGTGGACGTAGGGATATTTATAGATATAAGATATATTTATCTTGCTCCTAGCTTCGTGGGAAATACACCGCGCAACCAGATAAAAACAAGCATTTAGCAAGTATCATCATCGTATTTAAAAGAAGAAATCATATATAGGCACTATGTACACTTCTGTTAACCCTTTTAGAAAAAACAAGCGTGATAATATTATATAATGCCCTAGTTTTATAAGCACAGCCATACTAAAGTACACAATACGAAGCTTTATCCAGAGCACTGGCATAATATGTCGTAAATCATCGACAGCAGTTTGATAAGAGGAAAATGAAAGGGCTATTAAAAAGTTGGCAGTACCCGCTCTGTTCTGCCAATCAGCCATTGTTCAGTAATATCAATAAAAATTACAATGTTTATTATAAAGACGTACTCAGTTTACAGTATTGTATTGTATTGTGACACAGAGAAAATCTCTCCATGTAACTTTCGCACACTTTCGGTTGTGCTACAAGAGAGTACTTAGTACTATAGCCGTGTATTTAAACAATTCGGAGGTGGAATTTCGTAAATTTCACCGAAGCTATTTCGTCCACCCCCGCCGACATCCTGCATAGTTGCACACCGAATACTTTGGACTCCGGTCCGGCCGTCCGGGACCGTCTGCCGTCTACTTTTTGCCGTTTTCAATTCCTCCGGCGATCAATTAGACATGGTTTAATGGATTCGGGTGTCGTCTGGGGTGATCGATCACGTGCAATAAGTACATTAAGTAGTAGTTGGATGTGGACGGCAAACCTGATCGATGGGGTGACGCCCATCGCTGTTTTTCATACGAAAGTGTAGCTTTTGCCCTAATCATTTGTGAGTCAGTTCGTATGTTGACTTCTGTTGACTTGCTCTAATGCGGGCGGACAGATAAATGAATAACTTTTTATTATTAAAACTTACGTAAAATCGCTGTTGTTCCGATAATGTGAATTCAATTGTATTATTTCAATATTCTGCACAGTTGACATGAAAAAAATGCATTGTAAAAACATAGATCAAATAAGTTGAAATTATAATGAAACGTACATTATAAAGTAAAGCAGGTTCCGTGCATCCGCGGTAAGTGTTACAGTCACGGAAACGTCAGTTGATTAAAAGCTATAAATAAGAATATAAATATTTCTGAATCACGACGTGCTAGCCTAGCCGGCCGGCCATGCAATAAATTTTACGCTGTCGACGCATAAGCATAAAACTGCTGCTTTTTTATGCCCTTTTGACGATATTTGAAAAGACAACTGCATATAAATAATTCATCGATTGTGTCGTATTTGTTTTCCGTATCGATCGGCTTTATCGGATTTCTGGAATTCCGTAAATAATTTAAGAATTAGGCACGTCAATCGTGTTCCGTCGTATCCGCCACCACATGCGGGCGTGTAAATAACTCAATGTAGGCGTTAATTATGTCGAGTGATCTTGAATGAGTCGGGCTTAACGCGCCTTCGTGTTAAACGAAACGTAATCACGCGGAACATTCCAATTCCGAATTCTATTATGTTTTGTTTCCTTTGCCAACTTATTATTCTCATTGACTCCTCTATTCTAAGTTAGAACATGCGAGCTTTTCATCTTCACAGCATTTGTGTTGATTGTTCGAAAATTCAGTTCACAGTGCGAATGATTTTTCTTCGTAAACGAACTACAATACGTATTCTAGACATCTTTAGTAGAACGTGCGACAAAGCATTTGTCCCAACAATACGAGCCTTAATTTATTACATTGAAGTTTCGACGAAAAACATTTTACCGTCACTTGAGCGAAAATGGTTTAGGTCTAACACATTTATTTGTGGGATAGATTTTTTTGCTCTAGTATGAAATATCTTCGTTCAGAATGACCGAACGTTCCTCCGCGTCCCGAGGAAATGGAAGTGCACATGACTGAGATGGATTAAAGCCCATTAAGGGTAGCTTCGTGTAATACCTACGTAGACGCAATATGTGCTCAGATACCAATAAACGCTAGCGTTTAGGCTATAAGTACATCTTTTGTCTTTACTTTATTGCGAATACGTTACAATGTTCTTTCTAATTCCAATTTTGAATTTGTTCTTTTCATTTTTCTGGATTTCAAATGACGAATTTTAGTAAAGTGAAGTTAACAGTAATTGCCATACGTAATAAGATAGTAGTTTTATATTACAAAAGTTGAATGAAATCGAATACGATACCAACAATGAAAATAAGAGATAATAATGAATTTAACAATAACCCCTGTCTTTCATATAAAGCAGAATAAACTCGATGTGTACATTAAAATACGGTAAATATTTATTCTTTTAAAAACATGACATGACGTTAACATTTATTGCGATTTCACAATATTTCATTTAGTAATGGCGGTCGCGCGGTGTTGCCAGCTTTAAAATGGTAAAAAACAAAATGGCGGGGTGGTTTTCCGTTAATAGAAAGAAACAAAGACAAATCGGTGTCTCACATTCATTGGAGCACAGATTAAACGAAGCACTGTTTATGTTAATGAAATGAGATCTTATCCGTTTACATTTAAAGTTGGCGTGGAACTAGATCTGAGACTGAGTTCGTCCTGGGGCCAAAGCTGGTATTGTACTTATAGAAATAGAACTATATATACCCGTATATTATCAGTGAACTAAATGTTTTGATAGTTCATGTTACAGCTGGTTGTTACAACTCTTCATTGCTGCTGACACCAACTTAATTACTTTTTAATTAATTACAATCGTTCTGTTGCTAAGTCGAGTGGATTTGCCATTAACAGGGACTGTCATTGATAAATATCTTAATCAATAGAATGCTGAACCCCTGTTAAAGATATACATCAAGTTTTGACAGGTAATCTATCAGACTGAAGTGGCGTGCCTGAAGGCTAGATACACTGCCTTTTTTAGATTTTTAATGAATTGGTCTAACACTATTTTTTTCGTAGAGTTCAACATCTTGCGACTAAAAAACAAATGTCAATTTACAGCCACATACACAGCATAGGTAAAATATATATTTTTTTTTAATTAAAAGCTGACAAAAAGTTCCAATAATAAAATCAAAATAATTGGACAAGCAACACCTTTAATCCGTTTCAATTATAAATCTAAAAGATTATTTTTGAAAATCCTGTATACAATAATTAATGGAGAGGACTGGCGGCGCATTTCATCTGTCAGTAATTTATTGTCCGACAAGTTGTGACATCGGCCCATTGAACGACATTATTTATGCACAATGGAATTTAAGTTAAAACTACCAGTTCGAATTTATTCACTACAGCAAGATTCAATTAATATTGAAACTATAAATTTAGACGATCGACAGACCATGGAAAATGGGCTCAGCTCGCATTTATATGACTCGAAGATTTTTCTGGTTCTTGTGAAAAAAGTAAATGGATTTTTATTGAACAGCGAACTTTCATATAGTATTTCATACTGGTTGTAAACAAAAGCGCAATACATGTTGATTTAACATAAAAAAATCCCGTTTGCGTTCCATTTACGAACGAGAGGAAAGCAGAAACAATCCGCCATTAAAAAAGCAACATTTCCTCCAGCATTGTTGCTATTGCTGACAGAAAAGAGGTTTAACATAATAACCAACAGTTTACGACTGGAAAGGCTCCCAAGCTATTATAAGCGTTCTCTGTAACGTTCGCTATTTCTACATAACACATAGTTTCGTAATTAAAGAGTCACAAACAGCATTATGCTAACGACTTTATTTTGTAGTAGCCATGGCCGTAAGAGAAAATGGCCGCCGTTAAAAATGTTTCGGGTGTAAACTGGAACGTTATTATGCTGAAGCCATTAGTTTTTTTTGTTACCAGAATTGTTAAATTGTTGGGATAGTTTCACTAATAAACAGAAGGTGCTTTTGTAAACAAAGTATCTATTTGGGTCGTATGTGAATTTAAATTTTAGGCTCTACAATTTTGCAGATATGTGCTGAAAAAGTTACTGGTGTTGCAAAAATATTAAATAAACCTACAAAAGCGATGTTAATACACAGCGTAACACTGAAGCTTTATTTATGACACAATTTAACAGTCCCAAACACATAGCCCTGAGTAGGAATAATAATTTCAATCAGGCAACATTACTCACATTAGAATTAAGATCCGAAGCTCGGAATTAAACGTAAACAAAGAGATTATTAAAAGGCTTCAGTGACGGTGTTTAAATTGATCAAACTCCAAGTAAGTGGGATAATCCGGCGGGATTAACACAACAACAGACAAGCCTGTTTGTTGAATATTGGAGCACCCACTTGTATTAGCGTGGTTACGTTTTGATAGCATTGCAAATAAAACGAGCATTTCTGTGAGGCTAGCGAATCCTGATTCCCGCCAATTTTGATGTCAAATATGACATTTTGACTTTTGACAGCTAAGTGACATATCAAGTATCAATGTTGCCATTGCAGTAATTTGACAGAAAAAAATGTGTCCACTCCATGCGATTAATGATATTAGTAAATTAAAGTCACGTAATGAATGCGACTCGCACCCCCACTAATGCCCCGAACACTTATAAAGATAAATGACCGCACCCATTCCGCCGTTACGTTTTGTACCAAACGGGGTTAAAAGGGTTTTCAGTTCCTTAATAATTAATTGAAGGGTAGTCCATTTTCGAAATTAGCATGATTCCGTTTTTAGTAGCTAGAGGCTATGTCACTGACCGATGATAAGATTGGGGTTTGATCTATTAAAATAAATGTGGTTAATACCCATTCGGAATTACAATGATCTGCGAAAATGTTACAACCAAATGATATTTTACAGTTTTGATGAATGTTACAAACCTATTATGTAATACGGTTTTATTTTTCAGTCATAACAATGAAAGATGTTCACGTGAGCAATAACAGCTTGCTCTGATAGTTCTTTATCACAATATCGAGTCCGGTGCGATAGAAAAACACTTGCCCGAAAATATCGAGGCGCCCGAGCGGGAAGGGTACTGGTGCGACACATTCATTTTTCCATAACGCCGGACGATTATTCACACGCAAAATAATACCTATCGATTTAAAAAATGAATCCTTTTATAAGCGGAACGAGCGTTATTCCGCCGTGAAAATAGCTTCGATGCTCCCATTTTACAGCGCCGAAAGGGTTCCCCGCGAGCGAGTAATAAAGTAATTTATCCACTTCCGATAACCGGCCAATAATCCTCGAGCGCACTTCGCGGAATATGAGGAATAAATAAGAGGAGTTAGGAGGAGTTGGAAGGAGTTCGGAGGGGGATTCCGCCGCGTGGCGACGCCGATAACACGCGCATCCCTCGATGCACTCCGCAGGCGATCGGAACTGTAATTCTCATTGAACTTAGTTAGCAGATAGCATACGGCCGACTTAGTTGTCACCAAGTATTTTTAACGAGGATAACTTCGTTGATAGTCGCCATGTCTCCCTACTTGTTACACTAACTTTGTTTGTTAGACTTACGAATGAGGTCCAATGTGGTTTAGTCGTATCTGTTTAGTGCCACCGAAAGTGTAAAGCAAACACAGCATAAAGCTCTGAGCGAACTGTTTACATTCCGAATTTTATTACTTAATTAAGTTTTCTATTAGCCGGTTCCGATGAACGGTAAATCAAACACGGTAATTACGTTCAAATTCAGATTAATATCACGTAACTGGTTATAAATTGCTTCACTGTTCTCAGAATTCGGGAATCAATTCAGTACACAATCGGGTTTCGGGCGGCACTATGGCTGCGGGGCAGAATGTATCATGTCGTACATCCCGCGAACTTTATCATGCCATTGTATTTCATCCACATTATCCCCTAAACCCCTCAGTGGCTAGATTCTCATCACGCTCCAAGTGCTGTCCCGAGGCACTTAGAACGCCCTAGGACTTAGTAGTGATGTACTCACCCTATCGCAGTATTCGATTACCGAGAACTCGACCATATACAAGCTGATTACTTAGCCGAATCAGTTCAACGGGTAGTAATACTATTAAGTAGTAAAATGGTCTCGGATGGATTTATTGTTGTTTTATTTTACGAGTGCAGTGTGCGTTTTCCATATTCAAGTCGTAAAGTTATATGGTTTATTTAATTTTCTGGTTATTCACAAAGTGGTTGTTAACCTGAGCATCCATGAATTGCGTGTTAATCGTTTCGCATTTGAGTAATGTGCTTATGCAAGCGTAGGTATTGGACAACTCTACGCACACGAGTTTATTTATTTATTTATTTATTTAACTTTATGCAATCCTAAAATTACAAAGGCGGACTTAATGCCATAGGCATTCTCACTAGTCAACCTTAGGGTGACCTTTTTTTTTTTTTTTTAGCGACGTAAAATCATCAAATGACCCCTCCCGCTGTGGGTTAGCAGCGGTGAGGGAGTGTCAGACTTTTACTGACTAAAATCGTCGTGTTCCGTCATAGGCCTTTTATGTACCAGGGCCGCGGTATCTCTTTCGAACAACCCGCAGCCCCGGCAGGACCCGCAGCCCCGGCAGGACCCGCAGCCCCGGCAGGACCCGCAGCCCCGGCAGGACCTTAGGGTGACCTTAGGTTCGATTGTAACTCTCGGTGGAGTCAAGTGTAGGTACACTGAGAGATAACGATCATTGTAGATCTCATGAATATTAAAAGAGTGGAGTTATTTTATTAGTTGGCTACCCTGTTAATTTACGTCATGCTCCAGACTGTGACTATGTTATTTACATTTAGTTTATTTGCAATTTTACTGATTTTATACTAGTCAGGCTTCTAGTTTAAGTTACTTTTGACAAATGTTTACCTGTATCTATGGCACGAGCCACGAGTTCTACAACTGTACGAAAAACGCTCGAGGTCAGTTACCCAGCCTGCGATACAGGGAAAAGTATTCCACCGAAATTCATTTATTTTGTCGAAACTCCTGTTTTATGCTGCTCTCCTGGTATCGGACCAACCGTCAGTGTTATCGTGAAAAGTTTTTGTAAAACAAATGCGGTTTATTATGATGATCAAAGAGTAATTTGGACCTATTACAACTAAAATATAGAAGCTACTAAAGCTATTCACACTATTATCTATCTAATGCTTATATTCTGAACCCGCCATTAGTCCGTAACCGTACCATACAAGGCCACAACATATTATTTTATTTAATGTCCGAAATTCGTATTCTGAAGTGTTTAATCCCATATTACAGTGAGTGGGGCATAATTTCCTAGGCCGACTTAGATATGGGGTCTGGAAATTACACATAAAGGAGGACAAGGACCCTACGTAACTGTTATGACAACGTTTAGCGGTACAGGATAATCCCATATCACCACGGAGGAGAAAAGACTAGCGGAGATGCCCTAACGAAAAATCTCCTAACAAAGCAGCGCGCCAAAATTCGGGTGAGCGGGGGACGAGGAACGTTACTGTCTCCACCCGTGCTCCACCCTTATACGCCTTTTATGGGAAGCCACCCATTTTTTGTAAATCCATCTAGCGTGGAATAGGATGATTAAAATCTAACCCTAAACTAACATCGACCACTAGTGACATACTCAAAAGTAAAGTAAACACTCAAAATTAATAATTCTTTTAAAATAGTAATTCAATTAGAAAGTTTAAAGAAGCATTCATTTGAAATGAACGAAGAAAAAGAGAGAGATAAAAAAGTTAGAAAATTAATTGTTATATAAGTATTATTTTGTGCAGAGAACTTGCCCCACAACAATTTATTTACTCCTCCAGAAATGAAATAGGTTTCTAGGAACCATTAAACGGAGACTCGATGAAAAATCATTTTTATTCACCACGGGTCTAAAATACCCCCATGGTGTAATTTAAGTATCAACTTATGGCATTGTGTTAGTTCGTCTACTAGCCACTATGGCATCACAAGCACGAAAATTCGTTCTATTTGTTCTAGAACCGTGCTGCGATGACTGTTGTTATTTTCGATGTTGCCACATTACGAAATTCACCAAGAAAAATGGGAATTAAAATTATAGGGACAGTGTTTATCAAATTAGAGTTTTCACAACTGTATCATAACGGCGCATCCACTAAATAAGTAGCAGACTTTATGTGAGTCGGATGTTGCTCTGAGTAAAGGTACATTCAAAAAGTATGTACGGCAAGAGAGATATACCTATGTAAAACATTGCTGATCTATTCTAATATTATAAAGAGGAAAACTTTGTTTGTTTGTTTGGTTGTAATGGATAAACTCAAAAACTACTGGACCGATTTTAAATATTCTTTCACCATTAGAAAGCTATATTATCTGCAAGTAACATAGGCTATATTTTATCCCGGTGCGGGCAGTAGCTCCCACGGTACGCGGGTGAAACCGCGGGAAAACGGCTAGTGATGAATATAAATAAATATACATAGTTAGAGTTATGATTAATTTTAAGATAATTGCAGCTTTTTTAAATAAGACCTTTTTTAAGAATGGGTGATTGCATTTTCGATGTCTGGTAGCACTTAATTTTGTAACGGGTCTCTCTGTCTTGATGAACACAATTTTACTTCAAATTTACGTAAGTCGACTACTTACCGAAAGATGGTGTTTTTATAATATTCAATTTTCATGATAATATATCATATGTTTTGGTTTGTAATAATCTATAAAAAAACTTGTAGGATGCAAGGAAAAATGAAGCTGCTTTTTAAGGCAAAAATTGATACCAATAATATACATTGATACAAGATTGATACGAAAATAATACAAATTCACTTAGAGGTTCTAGAAATGCAGCTATTCGACGACAGATGTCTCTAGCAAAAAATATGTTTTAAAGCTAAAATATTACTTACACGTGAAATGTTATCCTATGGTATGTTTGAGTTTGGATCCTGAGCAATTTCTACAATTAATGATAGCGCATTTCATCGTTTTAATCGAGTAACAAATAAAATCTGTTGAAATTGTGGTAAAAATACAACTATGACAAGATGTCAGTTTGATGTAAAGGACGGTATATGGGCGGAGTCCAGCCACGCCTGCCGTGACGTAGTCGTGACGTATTTGACCTACCTGAAGGCGCGTGACCTACCTGCGTTAGGGCATCTCCGCTAGTCTTTTCTCCTTCGTGCATATCACAAACTGTGCCAGAGGAATTCTAATTAATCCTACCAAAAATGTACGATTTAAATCCTTTGGGATTAGTTATGGGGGCCCTGGGTTCTGTGGTCGATGTTTGCGAATTGCTGATTATTATCTTAATAGGATAGCCGGAGATTTACTGGGGGACCTCACATGTACAATGGTAGACACTACGCAATTAAACTGTGTAAATTTTGGTCTTTATAGTCGATGATTTGGGGAGTTCGACTTGAAAGACCAGATATTTTTGGCTGGAATCAATGCATTTAAAGTGAGATACAAGATAGGCTTTTGAATTTGAAGAATATGTGTAGTGACAAAGCCAAGTTTGAAGTCTTCATTTAGGACTGAAAATAACTTTTTACACAAAGACTAATTTCCCAAAAATCAGTCATCGCTAAATTCTCCCTACAAATTTTAAAAGACCCCAGTTTCAATGTCCCAATACTTCCCATTTCGAAGGCTGCGAAGGTCACAGCGGTTATGACGTGATGCTGTGACAAATGTCAGTAGTTGGGTGTAATTCACGGCGCCTCGCAGGGATCATTTGTCGTACCCCGATAAGACTCGGTGTTTTCCCTGGCTGTGGCTGATAAACAGCCGGTATTAATAATTCGCCTTGTTTTTGGGAACAGGTATTAGATATATAGGTAGTATTATTAGGTGTTTTTTGTTTGTTGTTGGTACAAGGCTGTTTTGAATTTGTTAGTACCGTTCGAGCTAAATTTGGCGAATTAAATAACTGTTTATAATTGTTAAGTTGCTAACTGGTTTTTATGTTTTTTGTTCGTTTTAATTTTCCAATGTTTTCTTAGATAATTAGTTTTTGCTAACCCTTCTATTTTTCTCGGAAAAATCTCTTCCGTATTTTCCTAATCCGAAAAGGATTAGTTTTCACAAATAATATTGTTCTTATTGCTAACACTTCCTAATGGAATAATTCATGAACTACCCAGATCTCAGCCTACCCCACAAGAGAAAAAGCGTGAGGCACAGTCCGTGATACATGGGTCCCGGGATCTGGCATTTGTTGACCCCCGCTAAGGCCAATTGCCAGTATAGTCTATGGTCCGAAACGGCCATTTGTCTCGACGGTTTGGGCCGAGGGAAATTTATTCACTTCTGTTTATTGGTATTGTATTGAAATTGAAATTAATAGACGCCATAGTTTTGTAGTTTGCTTGTATTTGTATACTTATTGGACTGCGACAATTGTTGAGCCTTCGTTTGTGAATCATGTAAATATTTACGGAAAACGATTGAAAACTATATAATCTACACTAATATTAAAAAGGCAAGATTTGATTATTTGTTTTTTTGACATGAATAGGCTCCGAAAGTACTTGACCAGTTTGAAAAGTTATTTCACTCTTGGAAAGCTGCGTTATCGCCGGTATACAAAGGCTATATAGGTTTGAAACCGCGGGAAAATGGCTTGTATACCTAACACTGCAAATGAATAGGCAACTAAGATGGTTTAAAGGATAGAAAAATAATCTAAAATAGATACAAAAGCTTAATGAGAGAAAGATTTGAATCAGAATTTCTCGTAAAAACAGCATTGCAATATCTTTTTAAAGCCATTCCCAAATACCTGCAATGCATTATTTATTTTCTCAATCACAACAGCACATAAATAAAACATACCACGATAGTTATCACATAACAAACACGTTAGAAATGCAATAATTGTTTAGATTCACGTTTGATAATGAATAACGTCGTGTGAACAAATTCTAAACAACCCGAACATTAGTACTACTGTCCACTGCGATTTATAGCCACTATCCGATTATGTGGCCTTTCCTAACCTCAAACCTTTCAACCTTATTTTGTACACAATAAGGTCGCATTTGCATTAGCAAGAACTTACCTAATGCACTTTGCATATGCAACCATTCAACCTTATTGTCTAATCGATAAGGTTGAATTTCCTTTAGCAGAGAATGTAGGTTAAGAATATTAAAAAAATCTTAACGTGTAAAAGTTCCCAAGGTTCTAATGCTTTTAAATTATGTTTAGAATATATTAGCGAGGTTCTGTAGTGGTTTGTGTTATTAGAAGTTATTTTAGCGATTCTTTTAACAATGAAAAACTTTTTTAGTATGATCGGATCATAGACGCTTGTCTTCATAATATTTAAAAGTTTCGAGCGGGAATCTTTGTTACGTTACTCAAAAGCCTATGTCTAATTGCGGGTTTATATAACCGATCTTTACTTTGTTTTGCCATTAGATAGTAAACTGTGACATTAGCTACATATAAATAAAGTCTTATCTCCAGTCGCAAGAAAATCATAGATCGGTTTTAGAAATCCGTACTCACAACCGTAAATCAGTACTCTAAAACTGTAATATCATCTACCCTCATCTCAGCTGAAATAAAAACTAAAAGTTAATAACACATTTAAATATCCTTCAATAAAGCCATGGTTATTATTTACTCTCGCATTCAGAATGGAAATGGAAGAAAAATACAAAAATAAATATTTTTATCTCTTCTACCATAGAGTGCATAAGTATTCATCTGCATCGATACACCATAATGATCACATACGGGTTTTTATTGACCAAACATTAGATTTTTATGAAACTATAAAATAAATACGAGTTATAAATATGATATTATCAGATAAATATCTTTTAAAGTAAACTACTAGCAAGTGCACCAACTTAGTTTGAGGTCCAAGGTTTGATTCCCTGATCGAGTAATGTGAGAATCTCTAACTCACAGTTACAAGTTAGGTACTAGCCGATTTCCCGCGGTTTTACCCGTGTCCCGCGGGAACTACTGCCCGTACCGGGATAAAATATAACCTGTGTTACTTAGGAAGAGAGTAGCTTTCCAGTAGTGAAAGAATTTTTCAAGTTCAGAAGTTTTTGAGGATACAAACAAAAATAATAATAATAATCGTCTTTATTATATTAGTGTAGGTGTAGAAGTATAGATGTACGAATTTAATATGTTATTTAATCGCATCACGTTTTCTTGAAAACGTGGCCATGCCAAAAACAAAAGAAACACTGCTATTTCCAAGCTAGTTATTGTATCTAATAAAAACAACAGCTGTTCTTGAGGTCAATGACTGAACACCGCACAAACTCAAGGTGCTTTTATTAAAGTTTTAGGGGAAAAAACGTGTTTATCAAATATTAAAGTTGTTTAGAAGTTTTACAAAGTTGATATTATTTCTTACTTTTTAATTGCCAAGGCTAAGGAATACCTATTTTTACCTGTCGGCGTAAAACTTAGTTTAAACTAAAATAAACCAACATCACTGTTGTTCTTTTCTTTCTGTATATTTGTTAACGTTACTTGTTAATGTTATAAAAACAATATTAATAAAAAAAGCACAGTACGCATTCACTTGGCCTCACGCCAGGCCATACTTTTAACTACAAGTATACATCCTTGATCATATTTATGGTTATACCCTCTATGGTTTACTCAACCACGTGATAGATGATCGCAGTAAAACCTTATATGAGTTCGCAGGTGCTTTCTGCCTACCCCACTTTGCTAATTTATATTTAGGGTACTTTCATAACATTCGTTCATTCCCTTAAGGCGTATATGGGTACGAGGTATAAAAACAAAATTGCAATTTTCATGCCAATGCATTGCTACGCCGTAGCTGACATGATGATTGACTACGACAGCTACGAGATCGTAGCAGAAGATTGACTCGCGTCATTTGTATTACTGAATCGACTGTTTTTTGGTATGTTTGGTTTGGAATATAATTTTAGTGAGATTATGAAAAAATATGGTAAATAAGCGACACCTAACACTACATATAAGAATTTGATTAATTTTCAATTACTTATGACTATATACTTACTTTTTCCATCTTATGTAGTACATGTATTAAGATGCATTACCAATGAATTATTTAAAAATCTACTCCAACTTTTATATCTATTTATCTACACAACAATGACACTACCTACCAACATCAGTACATAGAAACTCAGTCACCACCGAACATTGGAAGCAAGTTTATTACTTCCGAATAACTGTCGAAACAATTAGTTTGTCGAAACTCCGTCATTGTTCCGATCCGTTACTGTAATGGCTAGGTTTGTATGCATCTAGATTTAATCTAATTGGGGCCCGACGCCGCAAACTGTCGTGCGATGCGACCGACAATCCGACGCAGACCGCAACTATTAAACTGGTACTCCCAAATCATATGTATAATGTCTCCGGTAGTATAGGTACGACTTTATGAGGTTGGGACCAGACTCCGTATTGTCTATGGTTATTGCTAGTTCGAAGTTGTGTTGCAGAAGTTAGCGTGTGATGTTCCGTTTTCGAATTTCAAATTAGGAAGCGTTGGTTACGTTATGGAAGCTGATGAGTAAAGAGTTTTTATTTAGTAGAAGATAAAACCTTTGTAGTGACAGATCTGAAATTGTTTCATGAAATAAAGTGGATAAAAAGCTTATCTCGATACCAAACGGTTCTCTTTGTGATCTAATAATAAACTTATTTAATTCTGTTTAACAGAACAATCAACTCAAATATTTGAACGAATTAACGATTTTCATTGAAGTTCAATTACAAAGCTTTCAATACATATTGTACTTTTAAGCGTTACACAAACGAAACGAGGGCAAGATTGATGTTAAAAGTAATTATATCGTGCATAGACTATTGGGTATCGAAGCGAAATGTACGCGATAGATAGCCAAACTACGAGAACACATCTCATTATACACTCGAATAATAAATCGATTGAATCGAATAATTTTCTAAGAAATGTAGTTTCTCGGTACAAAAGGTAACCTTAGTCGATTACGTCTTCGTCCAATTAAAAGCTTTTGCGAGCGACATCATCAAAAATTCTCTTTCAGACATAAAATATCATTTCCTGGAATTCGAGTTGTTGAAAACAAAGAACCGTCAACATTGTAGACGAATCGATACTCTAATAGGTAAATGAGAATCGTCCCCTGGCTGTTTCTATTCTAGTGCGAGACGAGTAAATAAAACATGAGTGAGCACAGTTGTCCAGGCGGGGGTCCATTAATTCCTGATAATTTTGGCGCGTCCCATGGTACGAGGCGGACGCTTCGTCCGACCACGATTGATTAATCGTACGGTTGTCGGCGCAAGATCGGCAGTCGACTTAATTGAAAAGTCAACATCTCGATGCTACACACGATCGATTACGATACACGGAGTTAATTTATTATATTTGTTACGACCGCGCCTCTACACCGACCGATTAATATGTTGTCGGAACGGCACCGCAGTTGGATTTTTAATTAGGCCCTAGCTTGACAGCCGCGGTGTCGCGTTACACCAGAATTTTACTCAAAGCGGTTCCCAGAACTAGTCTTAATAATACGCATCAATTGTTTAACTAAAGCTTGAATTTAACGCCGTGCTAGTAATCAACTAATTACGATTCCCCCCGAGCATAGCAACAAATAATCGTGTTATTACCGAATGCCCGTGTAAGTGCTAAATACGATTATGGAGGGAAATTATAACAAATGAAATTATTGCGAATTAAATTACGTCCACAGTTTAATGCTGTGCTTTAGTTCTGGTTTATTTTCTCTGTTATGTGAGAATTTTTATAGCGAATAAACGTGCATTTAACGGTAACAATTAGTGGTTTTATATCGGCGTAATGTTCACACACCGTGCTTTGGACGGAGGACAAAGGGTAAGTGACGGTCACTGGCGGCCATTTTGTACAAATAATTCAACAAGATTCGCGCGGAATGGCCGCCGCTTCCGGCAGCCGGGGAAACAACTTTATGCTTATTTTAACTACCGTTAACGCACCTGAAAACAGACGTCAAGCTTAAATGTCAGCGTTGTTTTGTGGGAAACTCTCTCTGTTAGAGAAACTAGCAGTTAGTTTTAACATTTACTGTGGAAATATGTTAGCATTTCTAAACACGTCGTCGTTCAAACAAAGAAAGCTTTATCCAGGTACTTCATTGAACATAAACATTACTAGCGCTTATTACCGCTATTACGTACTGAAACAAAATGAAAATTTCTGCGCACTCCAAGCAAAAACGCGACGATCTTTATGTTGGAATTAGTTTTCTTGCTCAGGGTTTAGTACGCATAGATTACACACACACGAGCAGAGAGCAATAAAGGGGATTCTTTATGTGGCTCGGAACGGAACAGAGTTCAGTAGGCGATGCGGACGGCGGCGTCGGGAACAATACGCGAGTGACCGGCCCGCGCCGACTCGCGTTCGCCGAATAACTCCGCTAAAATCGGCCAAATGCACTGCTCGCTTCCGTACCTCGTACTGCACAGACATAGCTCTGTTTTACTGCCAACAGTATTTGGGATCGTGGTTTATGCACTATGTGTAATCGGATAAGTTTAGTTGAGTATCGATGGCGTGATTGATTACGGTGCTCCTCTAGTTTAGATTTGAATATAGATTTCGGTTAGTTATGTGGCCATGCATTAAATATTTATTAGGTGTGAGAGTTTTTGATATAAAAATATTGAAATATTAAAAGTTCGTTATAACGGAATTAAGTAATTAACAATTCATATTTAAGCTCCATAGACAAAATTTATGATCACCGCCATCAAAATATTTAAAACGCATTAAAAAATTAATTGAAAGTATCATCAAAGCAAATACTTTATGGGCAAATTAAAAAAGCATTCGCTGCGATAAAGCATCGCCGTGGGAACAGTTAAACCGCTGTGAACGCATAAATTCCGTTCCGTTGCGATAAAAAGCCTTATAAAACTTGCATTTATTATCAGTGTGCCATCGGGCATCGGTTACGAGCGTCGAAATGTCGCAATATAAGGAACGCGGTCATCCGCAGCCAGGGGTCATTAGTTTGATGTATGTGCGCGATAAAACACGAATACGTGTCCCGCGTTAGATTTTATACGTCACACGCAGGGAACAACATTTCTTGGCAGCGACGGAATTCCGAACTAAATTCAAATTATACTGAACTTGACGTCTAGTTGACGTTTGCCGTCGGAAGTGGCGCCATCGCGAGATGTCAAATTATATTTGTCGAAATGAATATGATTCCGTCAAGAAAATGATAGTGTTTATTATGCTGGTTAATGTTGGTTGAAACGCATTTTAAAGGTTAATTAAAATTTTCGGTGTTGGCAGTGACACCTTCATGGTCTTAAGTTGGCCAGTTAATTGCTTATATGCAGTTAAAAAATACCGTTAGGTACGCGTAAAATTCACCTACACTTAAGCATTTTTAATTATAAACGTATCTATCAGGTAAAGCTGAGATTTTTTACATTTTGGTACCTGCATTATAAATAGGCCCGCTATATTTGTCTACTATTCAATGAGTTAAGACTGCTAACTAATAACTTACGAACAACAACATTCTATGACATGTATATTGCAACGACGCGACATGATTTGTCAGTCACATTAAACCAATTATATTTTGTGGGACATTGGTTGTGCAACAGTTGCTGTCCGTAATTGATTCCATGAGAGCTGATAGAAAATGATTGATAGAACAGCTGTCACACTGTTGATGGTATAATCAGAGGCAATGTTGCAAATCACGCCTCATATGAATATGGCCGCCATTTTGTGTTCGGGTAATGGCGCGAATAAATTATTCCGCAATAATTTGATGAGTATAAATGGTTATTTTTAGTTGAATGGGAAATTATGGGGTTAAATACGGTTCACTGTACTCGTACGATATAATTGTTTATGATTTATTTGTTGCTAAAAGTTTATTAGAAGTATTTAGAGCCTTCATTTAAAGTCTGGCTGGATAACCACAATAAAATAAACAAAGAAACAAACAGCTGCATTCGTAGAATTTTCAAGCTCCTAATCCAAAGTAACAAATAGAAAATTAAATATTCGAACGACGACGTATTAATTATTAAAACTTCAAAGACAACGATTCTTTGAGCAGCCATTATTTTTTCATAGTGGCAACAAAACCGCAGTTCATTATTAATATTAAATTAAAACCGATACCATCTGCTTTCAAAATTAACAAAGGTTAATTTGCCCTTAGAATTAATAACGCAGTTGCTATCTAACAGCGGTGATAGTTTTAAATGTATTAGGTATACTTTATTTTGTATACGAAGATAGTATCGGGGTAAAAAAAAAATGAAACATTACGTCCCTTGCGTGTCCAAGTAGGACGAATGCGGTCCGACCTTTTTTATTTACGAACATTAAAAAAAGTAGTTGAGACGTCACGCGACCAAGTGGGTTATAGTGAAAATGAATTATATAGTACGTCACTGGGGTGCCTATGTAAATAAAAATAATAAGCAAAGTGTTGCCATACACAGTTTTTCAAGTCGGATATTAAATGACGTCACAGCATTTAAATATAGAATGAAATATGAGACGTTGAAAGTAATTTACGCTGTTCTACGATGAATAAAAAAGTTAAGATATGCTGTTATGCCATAGCTCCATATTTATCGTTGGTCGGCATCCCTCGCAAGTTGTAAAGGTCAACAAAAGTTTATTAATTTTAGGTCTCGCCGGGAAAGATTACTACTCAAACACTTTACGGTGACTTGAGGGTTTAAAAGTTTCCACTATGAATTTATATTTAAAATGAGAAAGTTCGTTTGTTTAACCGGATTTTAATGTTAAATTCAGACGGTCGTAATATTGCCTTGAGCTCCTTCTGGACTATAAATATGCACTTCATCGGAAAGCATAAAAATCTGCTTATACTTTTATTTTAATAAAAAAGTATGAAAGGGGTTAATAATAAAACCTATTTAGTAAAATCCGGTGCAATTTCTTACGGCCTATTAAAGCGAAGTCGTTTCCAGCGCTGGCCGTTCGGATTTTACGTTCGAAATTTAAAATAATCGTAAAAATGCGCGCCAATCGCGTGCACCGGTTGCAAACGAAGTGAATAAGCATGGCGACGAAGTACGGATACGAATAAATAACGTCAATGAGGATATTGCCGCTTACGTGTGCTAGCTAGCGTATTTATTAGTGCTAACGTACGATGTATTCACGATTTAGATTCATATTTGCAATTAAACCGAGTAAGCTTTTCATTTTGTTCTGATTTTCAAGCAAAGGAAAATATCACGTTTGTTTAATAAGGCATATTGTTTTAGTTTATGGTTTCTACACGAAGGAGGCCGCATTGTGCCTTTTTGTTTATATACGTACAAAATACAGTTTCAAAAGTAACTCATGACGCTAAGCTTCAGCTAACCTATGTCAACCTATTAATCTCCCTTAAAATTATTCACGACAAAAGTAAAACAATGTTAAGGCAAACAAAACATAATATCATACCTCCAACACTTTTGTTTAACTAACACACGCACATACCTGTCATACAATAAACTATCTATGTGTGCGTAACAGCGTCACACTAACAAATTGCGCTTGATGTCGACCATTGAGAATAAAATGACTAGCGGAGATGACATGATGACAACGTAAAATCTCCTAAGAAAGTAGCGCGCCAAAATTTGGATGTTTGGAGTATCTCATACTCTAAACATCCAAATTTACCTTACTATCTCCGCGATCACCACCTTTTGCAGAACCCGTCCACTAGTTTCAAAATAAAATCGCCAATAAATCAAGACCAATCTTTGACAGAACGGTTTTGGTTTGTCAAGGAACCCGTACGTTACTTGACCCAGCTATCTTATGGCATCTCCGCTACTTTTCCTTCGTCCGTGGCGTCAACTCTCTTACATTCCTAAAAAACAATGTCTCAAAATATTTTCCCTTTAAATCCTTATTCTGTGAGCCTCGCTATTCGTAATAAGCCTTCTTTTACACCCCTCGGTATGCCGTGACGGCTGAGTCGTATCTAACAACCCCAGGCGGGGGCCTGCAATTAGTACGTCAAAATGCTCGCGTGCGTTGCGAGATCGAATATAATAAGGTTGGCGCACGATATTCGAGAATCGGACCCGCCCTGTGACGGGAATTTTAATAAAGCTTATGAAACTACGGCCAGGTATGATATGCGAAATTTGTAGCCGGCCTTATATGTAGCGGTGAATAACTTTATGCTTTTTATAACCCGTTTCTCGTGTGATAACAAGTTATTTGTTAATGGCGCTGTTTTAAAGGCCTCTTGTTTGTAGTGGCCCAATTTCTGTAAAGTTTATTTAGTGTAATTTTAGCTTGTTTAAGCAATGGTTCGTTTCGGGTCTATGAATATTAAATAGTAAGAAGAAATTCGGTTGTGACAATGTTAGTAATGTCATAAGATCAGGGTTAACAATCCCTGATTTTATGGCCTACTATTGACCTTTTAGTTTATTTATAACGTAAGTTATCGATAAACATCATTTAAGGTTGCATAAGTTTAAAATAAAAAGTAAGGAAAGGTCAAACAATAACTTTAATGTCAGATCGAAAAATGAACTGAAACAATTTCGTAACACTGGTCACATCAGAGATGCCATAAAATGTAAAATAACAAATGTGCTCAAGTTCCAAATTTAAAAGTACTCGCGCGTTCTCAACCATAAACAATAAAATTGTTGTTATTTTAAATTTCAAATGGTAACATTGTAAGGGGCGCGTTCTGAGGCCGGGCCCGGCTATTATTCATAGTCGAAACACGTTATTTAATTTGCGATATGCGGCAACAGTACGTAGCGAAATAAACGGATAACAGTGTTTGGACGCGCGGCGTTACACTTATAACTAGATTTGCCTTTGTGGAATTCTGCAAACAGACGCCCTAATGGGACAAGGGTTTAAATTCAAAATATATTACGACATTTTGATGTGAATAAACGTGAAACTGCATAACCAAGCTTTGTTTATTAAAGCACCGCCTTGATAAACAGGAACAAATTTATCTTCGCCACGCCATGTCATAATTTAAGGCTTATGCACCACTTTGAAGGAGGAAATTAAGAAAACGTGAGCTTCTTTCACGGAAATGTTACATTAATCTCTAAAACGGTAGCTACCAGCTTATTCATTAATCTTGAAATGAATACGAAAAGTTGCGGCGACGTGTAATTTCCACAAATGACCTATGTAAAGCGATCTGCGAGAGGTGCAATAACTCGATTTGTGAATAAATGGCTCGGAAGTTGATCTACCGTACCGCCCTGCTCCAACGTTAGAACAGCAAAATTCCACCTCCCATTCCATCGCTGCTTTAGTTACGGGAAAACTTTCCACACTCAGATTAAAGCTGCAATATAAGGGGTTTAAAAGGGGATTCTCGATGCAGTTTCGATGTTTGCGCGCCCTCGGTACAAGGAAGCTTTTTTGTTTCGAACGCGACCTCTGACTGCGCGATTTTCGCATGGATTCCACTTTTGAACGTTGCGCGCCAAATGAAAAATGGCGGCTTAACTGTCAAAATGGTTATTGATGTGCGAGTTGAATTTACTTTTACTGATATCGGATTAGGCAACGTGAGGCGGGATCGAAAATTGTGAACCGATTTGTAGAGGAGGGCTACACTGCCGTGTATCATTTGTTAAACGTCGATGTATCGCCATTTCTTTTGTAAGTACCATGTATGCTTGCGTAACTTTCACTCAGCTTTGATAACAATTTGAAAGCGTGTTCGAGAAATATGACTTGTTTGACTTTGATAAATAAACGTTGCTTTCACATTCGCATGCTTATTATTTGTTTGGTAGTTATTTCTTTATAAAACTTTTGCTGTGTAACGAGAAATTTTCGTTGTGCGAGTTTCAAAAACGTTTCCTCTTATCTATCAATTGAAACCTTAAAATACATTAGAGTGGTCTTCAATTTTGTGCTGGAAGTACTCCCAAGAGCATTGCTAATCTTATGAAGTCCCAATCTGCGGGCTCGCTACGTTCCGCCGCCAATTAGTTCTGATAGGTTCTGTTTAGTTCCCGAATAATGCCGAGTGCGCCCGAGCACCGACGAGAGGGTCCGAACACTGCCGACGCTTCAGATAGGGTTGGTCGTGATTTAGGCTTCACTAGACCTAGATTTTAATGACTGTTTAGTGTTTGTAGCCTAAGTGGACGGACATTTGGGTCAGAGTAAGGGTTCTGTGTGTAACTTAGTATAACGACACCTTCTAAATGTTTTGCCATTAGTTATTATGTGCCATAGCTGGGTAAAATATGAAATTGGTCTATTTCTATTTAGGTCTCCATAATGGAAAACTCTCTCAAACCGGGCTAGAGATTCTCGCAGATTTTAATGTATTAAAATAACAACCTTCTGTTAATTTCACAACAAATTGCGGTCAAACTTTTGACCCACTATCAAGGCTTAGATTCGGATCGGTGCGCAGCCCTAGGGCACGAGAGAGGCGCAGACAAGTGGCACTAAGTTAGCAAGGGGCGAGGTCGCTTGAGGCCCCGGAGTCGCAAGGATCGCGAAATTGCTCGCGTTTCGAGTGCCCCGAGATTAGTGCGGGCTACGATGATATACACACACTGTTATAGCTGCCTCGCTCCAAATTTACTAGTTAGTACTCACAAACTACTGAAATTCGCGTCGGGATAGCGTGTTTGGACCGAATTAGGTTTAGAACAATGTCCCATTCGTCTGTATTACTTATGCGTCCAACATTACGGCTAACGATGGTTATGTGCAAAGTTTTATCTGCATTCATACGCGGTTTGAACAGGAGCTCTGATTAAACGAGATACACCAATGTTATAATGAACACCTTCTTAGTACAGAATGTTAATTTTTTAAAGTTAATTATGAAAGTGTGAACTTGTCTAATGTAGAGAAAATGTTCACACTACGCAGAAGACAGAGTTAAGTAACTATCATACATATTAAATGAACGAGAAAACTTTTTCTTTACATGCTGCGGAGGCGAAGGTGCCATTACCAAAGTTACTCAAGTAATTAGCCGAAAAACTTACAAGCCTTTGTATCAACGGTTTAAACTTGGAATTCGGAAACTTCCCAACATCATTCAGGGGGAAAGCAAAAAGGGCGGGAAAGTCGTTCGGAAATTAACAGATTTCATTCGAAACTCACGGACAAGTTGTATAACAATCTCTTTCTTATCTGCGTTGGCTTTGGAAGGAATCTAAGCACGTATTAATTCGCAAGTTTTCGGGCTTGATGACTGCACACCGTGGGTGCGGGGCGCGAGGGACGGGGGGGGGGGGACAAGATCGTGACAAGAATCGCGAGTGGTCACAATAAAAACCTGGGAAGGTGGAGTACTTCTTTTGGGAAATTAGTTGTCGCATTAGGTACCTATTACTGGCGTTCGGGTGCTGATTAACCACTGCCGAATCGAATTTTGGGGGGTGTACGTGTTCGGGACGCAGCCATTGCTAATTATCGCACCGTTGATGAATGTTTGCGAACGCACCTCAATCAATGCCATGGCGGTGTAGCGAGGAACCAAGGAACAAAACAAAAGATTTTATTTACCTTTTCCCGTTTCTTATTTAACTTAGTGGTGAAAATACTTATCAAAAAATCTAAAATAAATGAATGATTTTGATGAATAACTAATAAATAAAACGAAGTGAAAGAGCGAACGAAAATGGTGGGCGTGTGTTTTGTGCAACAAACGTTATGCAGACTTATTATGAGATATGGCAACACTCAAAAACTTTAATATGGCGTATCGAGGGTGCATCTCTGGGTTTTAATGTGCGAGTGTGTTAATGTCAGCCATAAAACGTGATAAATCACAATTTAAGAGCCATGGAGGTTAAACGCTGCTATCGGCAACGAGAATAACTCATTTACTTCGAAAAATATACACAAGGGTCCTTTTTGAGCCCGAACAAAGTTTGTGTCGTAAGGAACAATCCCTGTAACTTTGCACTCAAAAAGTTTCGAAATTACGGAGTGCACGGTGAGTAATTTATTTTAATTACATAGTGTGAGTGCATGAGTTCTAATGGTATAAAATGCATGTACATATTAAAACACTACCCAAGAGTGCAGTAAAGAGGTTTCACACATTTCAACAGCCAAAACACTAGATTCAAAATTGGAACCTTTTAAAGAACCTTTCCATCATAGACAAAGGAAAGCACATTCCGATATCCGAACACTTTTAAAACACTTCATTCTAATTCGAAATGAGGACACGAAACAAAAAAGCATCAAAGTTGGTAAGAGCGGTGTCCCCGCTCTACAATTAAAACAAAAGAGGTACAGAGTAGCTCTTCAAAGCGCAATCGATTCTGAAACACAGCCGCAACTGAATTAGAGAACGTGTGATTTGAGAATATTGCTACTTATTCGCATTCCTCTTTTGTAGGGAGCTCAACCTCGTTTTCGAACTCACCTTTTTGACAATTTTTATTCGTTTTTGTGATGTGGTAACCCTGTTGTAATGTCAAAGAGAATTACGTTTAAAATGTTAGCGAACATCGATTGAGGCTTGTTTCAATGGCTCTTTTTGCTGTTTACAATTTTGACTTAGGGGAGTGGTATAATCCAGTACAGTTGTGTAATCGAGTGCTATATATAAACTTGGGAACTAAATCAAAAACAGGTACACACTATCTCCATAAATCATAACAAGAAAATATCAAAGCAAATTCAAAACCCCGATACTCAATAACTCAAAGCTAATAACGATTATAATTACATTAATTGAACAGTATCTGTTTCAGTGAATTATATTATCTAAATCTAATTATTAGAACGTGACGTCACAGTAAGCGGTTTAATATACGATAAGACGTAAAGTAATTAAGCGACAGAATCTACTGAGACTTACGTACAGCGGCCATCTTGATTATTGTCAGATTAATATTGTATTTTTTTTTGGATAGATTCCAAAATTTGTTTTTGGAATCTTTTTATTATACAAACTTTGGAATCTTTTTATTTTTTATATATGCTCTTGTAATGTTAGCTTCCAAATACTCACTTAGATTATGGTGTTTTAAAATTACGTATTGAAAATCCTGTTTGGATTCATCATCATCATCATCATCTCAGAAGTAGGACGTCCACTGCTGAACCCAATTGCATTAAACCCAATCTTTTGAGGATTTTTATGTACCCAAGACCTAAATATAGCACCTTAATTTGGAGTAGTTAAGTAATTTTATCACAATATGTTACGACGAAAAAAAAATAGATGGGTATTATTATTCACATTTGTATAAATTACATTTAAGACACTGGCAACCCTGACCAAGACAAGCAGTGCAGCGGCTAAGCAATTTACTATTTCGTCTTACTACAAGTTTTCGACAATCGCTTCTGCAAGTTTACTGTAGTAACGAGTATACAATTCAAAATTACTGACAGCTTTGAGTGAATAAAGTAGTATATAGTAATGTTTAAGATGAATCATAGTTTCGATACCACGATTTGATTTATCATCCTCTACTTATTTTACTCATCTGGCCACCTTTTTTTTCAACTGTGTTAAAGCTGGGTTCCAATCTTGATAATCATCTGTATGTTGTTTCAGTACTTATGCAGATTTATCTTTAAACATTTTGAAAAGAAAGTCGTGAACCGTTTAAGCTGAAAATTTGAGCGGAGGTAGCCTAGACCCGGGAGAAGCGTACAGAGTTTTTACCACCATCCGGCTACGGGAAGCAGTTAGCTCGGGACGCGGTTAAAACCGCGGATAGAAGCTAGTATTATCTCATATACCTATGTATTCAGATTCTCGTCCTAAAATAACCCTAATGAACCAAATCAAACATAATAGGTGTATACCAACAAACGTAATTCAATTATCTTGTATCGCGAGACTCTTGGCGTTAATAATTACCAAATTGATATCTACAAAGAGCACTTTGTTCTAGAAAGTTCTAGTGGCACTTACCGTTAATTTAGGGGTAGATTGTGAACGCGTATTCGTTGTTATCACCTGTAACAAATAAAAAAAAATTGTTAGTATATGAAGAGGTAAAATATTGTATATTTACATAAAAAGGTCTTCCAAATAATAATAGCTTTATTCAAAGTTATTCAAAATTTAATCAATAATAAGCAAATTTGGCAAAGTTTAATTTAATTAACTAGATGTACTAAAGCTAATCGCTTTTGATTATGTCAGGCAATTTCCGATTATCTGCATGGATTACTGAACATGTTACATAATGTTACTATTGTCGTATGTCAGGATATCAATTCACAGATAACTACTATACTAAAAGGCTACTATTTATTTTTTTAAAGCGTTAATAATAAAACGCAGCTTAATAAGCGTAAGTCTGCAATTCATTACTTTTAAATGTAGCAATTACTGAACGGATATTAAAATTAAACGTAATTAAGAATTCCATTTCAAGTGCAAGGGATCCGGGCTTTGCGTTTTATTATTGCTTGCACCATAATTATATCTACAGTTGCGAATAATTGCCACTTAAAATAAAGCGGATATTTCAAAACATCTATTTTTGTTTGAATCAATCGGCCACAATAGCCGTATTGTGCATTTGACGTGTTTAAACGCGTTTACGAAGCTCGCTGCGTTCCGGACGCGTGCCCTTTGCAAACTCACTTCACGGATGATTTGCTTGTCCGTATTCAACTTGGAGTTTCGGAAATTTCACGGTTGTATTGCGAGGAATATTATCAACAATCCGTGTGTGTTTAACAATTTACAATTAATTATTATTCAATCTGCCTGCTTAATTACAAATTACGCGTTTGATTAAAGCCTGTAGGACCGAAAATTGTGTTTTGGTTCATTTTAATATTTTGTTGCTAAAGAAACCGAATTCATTGAATTCATTGGTATAGTAAATGAAAGTCTTTAGAAAAGAAATATAAAAAATAAAAATATTTGGGTTGTTCGCCGTAGCGTTCGATTTTCGTTGTGATTTTTATTGCGCGGTATTCTTGCCCCTAAAGACACAAGTTTTCCATAAAACATGGACATTATGCCCTACAACTTTCAATTTAGCTATGAAACAAAACTAATCAAGTAACGTAACAAGATATTTGTAGCACAACCCCAATACCATATCGGCCTAGATGTAAGAGCCGACGCAATTTGCAGTAAATAAGGATATCGGTTTAGCGTCATTATCCCGGCGCGGCTCGCGATATAGCGGACCTCGTAAACGCGCCTCGAGTTAATGAGTTATGCCCTACCCTCCTCTGTTGTGTGTTACACTGTGCGCTTCTTACCCACGATTTATTGTACTCGCTACGTAAGCAATTTCTTTAAACGATTTTTCATCTTATAGGTAAGTATACGTTTGAGTAATGAAACATGTAAGTAATAAATTACCGCCTCCTTAAGAACATGCGTGGCGTGTTCCGTGGGACTTATTTTTCATGTTAGGTCTGACGCGAAAATTGTAGCCGACATTTGTGGCGCGTATATTAAAATTTTCATTACCTGTCTGCTTTAGATTAAATTAAAATAGAAGTATGCTTTTGTTAGTCTGTTGCTTTAACAAGGCTGAGTGGTATGAATTGTGGGTGACGTGCCTGTAGAGTGGTAGACCTAAAACCTTGCTTTATTAATATAAGCTTTTGCTATGTACGTAATTCGCTAAACAAAGATACCGTCTAATAAGTTAAAGGGCTTTCCAAGCTTAAGAAATAAATGTTTTATTAGGACAATTACACCCTCTCAGGAGTTTAATATCAGCGTACTTGAGAAACACGATGCACATTTTATTTTAATTCAGTAGGATTATACAGCTTATCCTGTGAGCGGCTAAATAGAAGGCGTTTGACGTTGTCCCCTCCAGACTTGACGGGACAAAGGAGGGACGTCCGAGATGGTTTCTAATTACGACACAGACCGTTATGCAAATCGGGGGCCGACGCGGCGGCTCTTTGTCTCTAATAAACATGCGCGGCTCTTGCGGTCAGACCGCCAAATTGCTCGCCTTCCACTCGCCCCACCGGCAATAAAACCACTTGAATTGCACTGCCCTCTCTGTACAATTAGTACTCTTTGATCAACTACATTGGACGATTCCAATATTGAATTTCGTTTAGCGTTCGATTCTTTCTTAATTCTGTTTTAATCGGCGTTCAACTTTTGAATAGCGAACCCGTTTACGGCAGCGTTTATTAGGAGCTAAGACGTTCCGGGAGAGCGCGGGCCAACCTATTTAGTTGGCAGATGCGTTCCGGTAAATTGAACGGCAGCGTGGTCCGAGGAAATCGCCAGGTCGTGCCGTGACTTCGCTCGTTGTGAAACTAGGCTAAAAGCACCGCTTAGCCGCCATTCGGCGGTAATTTTTCACGGAAAACTGTCCGACCGTTCGGCGGACATACCACCGATTTAAACGAGTTTACGAACGTTTCGACAATCTGCTCGAACGTTTTTGTTCGAAACGCTATTGTTTTACGTCTATAAATTGCGAGGTAAATTTCGAGCGTCAGAATTCTCACAACTAACGCTGGGGACGCTCAGTTGGAAAAATATTCATTTTTCACACGCTCGGCAATATTTCCGTTTTTATTGGAACAATCGATGTGCCTTTTGCTCGTGTCTGTACAAAGGTTTGCTAAGCGACGCGTTGGCGTCGGTATTCGCGCGTATTTCGGAATCGTTGCATTTTCGCTTCGCGTTTGCAAGGGAAGTCGTTACCGGTGTCGTGATCGCGAGCAAAAAGTATAAACTGCTCTATCGGCCTTTGTAAACGCACATGTTGTAGTTTATATGTTCCTTGTGTTACTGTTGTAGTTTAAACTTTAACGCGCCGGTAATAAGATCATTTTGCTGTGGATAAACATTCGTGTTCGCGGGGAAGTTTATGCGAAATGAAATTGTAATAAATTAATAATATTCATTTTTCCGGAAGCGGGACTCTATTCTTGTAAACGTTTATGTTTGTTACACACGCCTTATGCAATTATTATATTTTGTAACATTGTATTGTTTATAGTTTCCCATAAATACGTAACTATAACAATAGTTGGGTTCACCAGTTTCTAAGTAATATTAATGACATGTACTTACTTATCTAAATTACCTGGCTTGTTTAACGCCAACGAGAATAACTCCTAACATTTACTTAGAAAAACATTATTTACTAAGCAGCATCTCACTATTTAATTACGTGAGTAGAAGTTTTTATAATAAAAAAAGCTAAACATGGCTCAGCTCTGTCTTGAAAGGAGTAATTAAAAATGAGACTTCTAAGTAATAATCGCACAGCTCGGTCGATAATGAAGTTAAGCAACGTTTGGCGCGGTTTATCCGTGGATGGGTCCGAAAATAGAACTACATAGGAAAATCAAAATAAATCTGTTTTGTTCAAAATAATTTAATTTTTGAACCAAATTCCCGTCCGTACAGACCAAATGGGAATACAGCGTCCCATCACAGGATCGACATTAGATCTAAACCCAGATTAAACTTAATCCCAGGTTCAAATCTCATTTGTTTCGGGGCACTCACACGTGTAGTTACGGTGAATTACTATTACTTAACTTTACTGAAACTAATTACTGGGAGACTGTTTCAACGTGGATGCCATCCAGTTAATTATTCCTTATTATACATTTGAACGCTGGAGGGAAATAGGTAATGAGTACTGTTTTGGGGAATGTAGATAAAGGTATATAATTTTATGTTAAAGTTTAGAATTCAACTCTCAAGTTTCATCTTTAAATATACATACGAAAGTACGTAACTCTCTCTGTCTGGCTTTACGCCATGTTGTAATTAAACAAGGAAATAACCAAACAATCTATTAGTTTTTTTTTCAATATAGGTCAATAGTGAAAATAAGATCCATACAAAATTCCACTATTAATTGGAGTAATTCATCAAAAATACCCATTCAAATCCATTAATATGAAACACAGCTAAACGACCACGCATCCATACCACAGCAGCCATTTTGAATGAACTCCAACAATAAAACGAAACAAAATCAATCATATCTAAATAATATTTGTGACATAACAGCGTACAATTGGAAAGCTAAAAGCTTAATTATTCAGTTGTTAATATTTCATAAACCCTGTGTGGACTAATGAAACTCGTTTCAATATAATAAATTATTTTCCGCTGCGAATGACTGCGAAATAATATACTCACAATTAGCTATGGTAGTTCTGAATGAATTTTACTAACAAACACAGGTTGCATTTGTGGGGTTAAGTTAAAAACGACAGCCGTTTGAAATTTATGGGAGTGCTCGGTGACTTGCTTTGCATATAAAAGGGGTAACAATTGATTTATTGTTAGTTTCCTTTTTTTCAAGACAGGGAATATCTGCACGTTTAAATAAAACCGATCAAAATGAAGCCGATGTTGTAATATAGGAGTAGTCGAATTATTTTACGCAATTTTTAAATATATCATGTGTTCACGCATCTAACGTGTGAACCACAGCGGCGGGAGACGCGGCAGGCGGGGGGACGCACACGGCTGATCGTTAATATTTCATTAAGAATTCTATATCTGCTTGTGTCCAATAAGCTTTCTAAATTAAGGATTCTTTCTAAGGGTTGTCCTACTAATTAAACTTAGTTTTCATCCCCTTCAACATTTATACTCCTATTGTGGTTATCTGCATTCATTATGCTGTCATGGTGAATCCCATGTTGGGTCACGCCACAGCGGCTTAGAGGCTTAAAATTTTAACCCCATAGGAGCAAAAGGACCCGGCTCATTTTCCAAAATGTTTGAGATTTGTGCGGTCATGCTTCATTGGATTGTCTTGGTAATTAATTTAGGCGATGATTTATGTAATTATGTGGGTTTATGGTAAATAATAATGGTATATTAGATGGAAATATCCTATTTACATATTATATGTATGCTAGTCATTTTGTGTAGACTGGTGGACTCGGTCGAAAGATCGAGAAGCCACACTTCTCCACACTCGAGATGCAAGATGGGGCGGCCTTTGCCCAGCAGTGGGACATTATGGGCTAAAAATAATAATAATATAATAATAGTCATTTTGTTCTTCGTGTATGTATGTAATATCGACGTAGTTACAAACTGATTTCACAATTGAAGTGATTAAAGCAATTACCTAAACTTTTTTTGTAACTTATTTCTGTAACCTCAAGAATAGTGTGGTTATACAAAATACAATATTTGAACGCTTTTAGCTCGTTAGTTGCACCATCTCAAAATTAAGCTCCACTTGCAAAATATTGACTTTTAAATATTATGTCATTATAACAAACCTGCATATTGTATGGCAATGTTATTTGTTTGTTTGTTTATCCTGAATAGTATGTAAGTAGGTGTGTTTGTGTTACATTGGCACACATTAAATCTGTGTTGTTGTTAATTCAGTTCATTAATTAGGTCTGCAATGCAGGTCTTTTGATACGAGTAAACTGTAACAAGTAAGTATTCATAGAAAATCATTTATTAGTGGATTTTAGCTAAGTACAGTTTGCTTATTTTTTCAGTAGACGTTAGTTGCAAGATAGCTTTAAATAAATGAAAAGTTGCAGGTGTAATTAAGTTAAATAAAACCGGCCAAGTGCGAGTCGGACTCGCGCAGCGAGGGTTCCGTACAAATCCTGTATAGATAAAAAGTGAGTTTCGCGCCAACCGTTAAGTTTAGAACAATCTTAGTTATGGTAATTTCGTGAGAGTCAAAATAGTTAATATTTTTTATTTTATAATATAACTAAAATAGTAGGCCAGTACCTTGTAAAAGTTATTTATATACAACATTTTATAGTCATCATTCAGAAATTTGATTGAAAATAACTAATTATGTCTTAAAGGTCATTGGGCATATCTGACCCGCTTTGTAAAAAGTGGCGGACATGAATCAAAGTAGTTTTAAATCGTGGAGAATGGTATGACGTTTCTTTGAATATAATATTTTATTAAAATTCCATGGAGACGAATGTCCAGGATCGTTTGAAAAATATAAAAGACAAGCAGTTTCAGAGGATTGTACAGGTTGCAATGCTAGTTTCTATTGTTAAAGAATTTTCATAAAGAAGGAAGATGCCAATTCGGATGACCAGGATCTGATGAGGATCTGGAAACCCTGAGAAATCGAGGGCAACTCTTGAATATTGTAGGCACGCATCGAGTCATAACCAGATATGTGAGTGTATTTTTGAGGGTACTGGTAAACAGTGCAGGTTTGGAGCTGATTTGATTATGGAGACTACGAGTCGAGGGAACTCCTGAACGGTATGTTGCAACTACCACGTGTTTAAGTTTATTTTATTCGTATTGGCGAAGACTTTCCACATAGATAGGTTTGACTGCCATTGTGGGATCGATAGCAAAGATCAGATATAGTTATGGGAACTCCTTTACAATTTATAACGTAACCTTGCTTGTGTTGGAGCTTATTTTATTTTAGGTGACGAGAATT
Source organism: Helicoverpa zea (assembly GCF_022581195.2). Taxonomy (NCBI): domain Eukaryota; kingdom Metazoa; phylum Arthropoda; class Insecta; order Lepidoptera; family Noctuidae; genus Helicoverpa; species Helicoverpa zea. Next base: position 12,701,037 of record NC_061454.1, read on the forward strand.
CACTACTAACTTGGGTTAAAGCAGCCATTGCAGGAATGGGATCTTTTATTTTTGAGGGATTAATCACCTAACGAGCCCCAGTTTCAGGTTTTTTTCGAAACCGCCTGACGACTTGTAGCTGTCGAATTGTAACAACGACTGCTAGAGAGTAGGATTCGGGGCTGCTGGCTTTACGTTTCTAGAGCCTTGACAAAAGTATTCTGTCCCTTTCTTTACAAAAGTATTTTGTAGCATTTTACAAACAAATCCAACTTCAAACATATAAAAAAGCAACAAGAAAACAAAAGCAAGAAAGAAATTAAAAAGATGTTAGGTGCATCGGTCTAGAAGTCGGTGTCTAGAGGATGCATCTATATTTATTTAACTACCGAGATCTAGACCGATGCATATAAACAGTTTTATTGTTGTTTTTAGAAGTTGTTTTTTTTTTTTTTGTAAAAAGTTTTTATTTTTAACTTTTGTGAAAAGTTCTCGTCAATACGAATAATATAAACACGACGTAACTAAAAACATACCGTTAAGGAGTTCTCTCGACTTTCTCACGTCTCCATCATCAGGTAAGCTTTAAACCTTCACTGTTTGATAGTATCACCAGACATACATCTGAGAATCAAGTTTAAATCCTATGCATGCCTACAATTTCTGATAGTTGCCCTCGATTTCTCAGGATTTCCATCATCAGATCCTGACCTGATGACAATGGAAATAAACGGCGAGTATACTCTTTCACTACAAAGAAATGATTTCTCAAATCCGTCAAACGTGGTCGTTTAAATTCCCCATTGAAATGAGGAAAATATTTGATGTTTACACCTGATTTTCTCTAGATTCCCATGGTTCACATTGATGCGACTAATGCCATAGTAAATCAGAGCCTTTATCATTATACTGTGCTATATTTCGTTCGTATCCGCCGTGGGTATGGTTTCCATACTAAGGTGCCCAATGACCTTTGAATGATTTAAAATTTTTCACAGTTTAGAGGCCATTATATTTAAGAAGTGTTTGATATGAATTTCACTTTTTATCAAAACTTTAATATCTCTACGCGTTCATGTGAAAAAGGGTAAGTAGTAAGTTTATAATTATTAAAAAAATATTTTATGTCATGTAAGCAAAAATAATATTATTTTAATATTTTATGTAACTTCAAATTTATCATTTTCGTAATTTTTCCTTTATCTGTACTATATAACGTTGCTTCGTGCCGAATTTGAAGATTCTGAGTTCACGGGAAGTACCTTGTAGGTTTTGATTCCCTAGCGTGTGACGGAAATTCGTCTAAGGTGTCGGTAAAACTGCTGTATCTTTTGATCGCGTTAACTTAGAAGTTTGATTTTTTCATTGCTTAAAGGGACAATAGACCTAGGTATTTGGTATAAATTTCAATTTGGTACCTTTATTCATTCGTGAGAAATAAGGTAGTAAGTTTCATTTTATTAAAATATTTTTATTATATTATATAACAAAAAAAATGTGATTTTCGCAATTTTTCATATATTTGCATTATATGACAATGCTTCATGCCAAATTTCAAGATTCTGAGTTTACGGGAAGTACCCTGTAGGTTTTGATTCCTTTGCGAGTGTCGAAAATTTGTTGAAAGTATCGACATAATCGGTTGTATCTTTTGATTGGCTTGGCTTAGAAGTTTGATATTTTCACAGCTTAAAGGGACAATAGACCCGAGTATTTCATGTGAATTTCAGCTTGATACGTTCACGCGTTCTTAAGATAAAGGGTCTTGACAGACAGACAGACAGACAGACAGACAGACAGACAGACAGACAGACAGACAGACAGACAGACGGACAACAAAGTGATCCTATAAGGGTTCCGTTTTTTCCTTTCGAGGTACGGAACCCTAAAAACAGACTTAACCACCTTATTTGCTGATGTATTCTTTCTTTGTTCAATTAGCTATTTGTAACAAATATTCCACAATATCAAACAACACACTGTCTCCCTAAAACAAACTTCCCAAGTCCCCTTATCGGGTAAAATAAACAAAGGTACACTGATTGCAACTGGAAGTCCACTCCACAGTCATCAAGCCCAACGTTTGCCCACTATCCAAACAATAGTGGGCAAAACAAATTTATCGATAGTGATAAATCGTGGGACGTTCCCTGAATAACTTTGGCCATTCTTTTTGTCCGATTGATTGCCGATAATTTCGGCTTGGTGAAAGAAAATTGCTTCCATAATCGGTTGAATGGCTTACGTTATAAGGATTGTGGGGGTTTCTCTTGTTATATGATTTGATTTCGTTTTTTCTTATGTGTTTTGGTATGACGATAGTTTGGATATGCTCTCTTGTTTTTTCATGACAACAATGATCAGTTCAACTTAGTTTGCAATTAACAACATAGTAGTTGTTTCACATTGGCGGATTTTCCAAGCAGTAAAGTGCGAAAAGGCTGTAAAATATTCTTATTGTTAAAGTGTGAGTAAAACATGAATATTATATTACTCAAACGAGAAAATCGAGCAACCTCACAAACACAGTTTTACGATTCAACCCCATTCATAAGATCGGACAGCATAATATAACGTGGCATAAAAGATATCAAATGTTCGCGAGGTCTTTGCTCTCGGATGCACGCAGCATCTGTACACTAGCGACTGAGATTAATGGATAGCTGGCGGAAACCACCACGGTATGCGGCTTCATTTGTTTAAATATTGTTATTGGATACGAGTGCAGAATGGAGAACATCTTGGGATAAAAGATTGGAGTGGAAACGTTATCTACACGGTGTCATAATATCCTAATCTCCTTATCTATCTATACTAAATAATAAATAGATATATCTATCTAATAAAGAGGAAACATTTTTTCTGTTTATTTGTACCCTAAAGACTCCGAAACTGCTGAAACGATTTAAAAAAAACCGGCCAAGTGCGAGTCGGACTCGTGCACGAAGGGTTCCGTAAATTACAGTTAAATCAACCTATCTCAAAAACTATAAGAGATACTTTGATCAAACCAAAAATCGTTGAAAGAGTTAATTAGCATGCATCACCTCTATTTTTTTTAGAATTTTATACCCCGTAGTTATAAAAATAGAGGGGGGGGGACATACTTTTTACGACTTTGAGAGCTGATATCTCAAAAACCGTTCACTTTAAGAAAAATGTTTTTTAGAAAACTTTATATCATTTTAAAAGACCTTTCCATTGATACCCCACACGGGTATGTACATCGAAAAAAAAAATTTCATCCCTCAGTTACATGTATGGGGGGCCCCACCCCCAATTCTTTTTTTTACTATTTAGTGTCATATTTTTGTAGCGGTTCATACAACACATATTCCCATCAAATTTCATCACTGTAGTACTTATAGTTTCCGAGTAAATCGGCTGTGACAGACGGACAGACGGACAGACGGACAGACGGACATGACGAAACTATAAGGGTTCCGTTTTTGCCATTTTGGCTACGGAACCCTAAAAATCTATCACTGTTGAAAAGCTACACTATTCCCTAGTGGTACCTATAGGCTATATTTTATCCCAGTACGGAAGGAGTTCCCAAGGGATGCGGGTGACACTGCGGGAAAACGGCTAGTAACTTAGTACTGAAGTCCTATTAATGTTATGAAGTTGAAGATTTTATTTGTTTGTAAAAAGTCATGCATACTCTTATAAAGAGTATACAAAGTCTCTTTGTAAATTATTCAAGTTTTCTATCAAACCAAAAATTGTGCAATAAACATTCCCGAACACAAAATATACACATTAAAATATAACGAAACGAATAGTGAAAGATAAGAGCTCTTTGTATCGAAGCGAAGTTCGGAGCTCTTCGGAACACTTCGGAACCGCTCGGCTCCGAGGATATCCGTCATCTTTTCTTCGTCCGTTGCATTCTGGCGGGACAACTGTCGGCTGCACCACAATAGATCGTATATAACGAGAAATAAATGTACGTTTGTATATCAAAATACGGGATACTTTTATGTGAATTGCTTCTTAGATGAAGTACCTACGATTTTTGTTTAGATTTGAGATGTGGTGACATTTTAATTACTTAAGAGTTTTGTTTGATGGTGATGTTAGTAAAAGTAGATGCACCATTTTCATCAGAATCATAAAGAGTGTTGTAGGGTAATAAAAGATTATATAGATCATACGGTTGAATTGAGAAGTCGGTTTTGAGGAAGTCGGTTAAAAAAAAAATCCGGACAAAAGACTTCATCACGAAATAAACCCCAAGCTATATTTGGTCCACCACCAAAGCATTACGTTAAAAGACCATTACACGAAGTAGGGTGACAACGACACCGTCCGCACACCGGGATTCCCTTATAATTTCTTTTTGATACCGGAATAAGTCCGCATTCGGGAACTTAAATTACGTATGGTAGGAGGCGGGCCCGTATCGCGATTCGTATCGAGTGGGAAATAAATCCCGGGGCGTCGTCGCATCCATTCGCCATATTGGATTACTGGCAAAGTATTCTCTTAAGTTTCATTAAGCGATCCGAGTGATATCCGCTGGGATAGATATGGGATCTAGACGCCGTATAAATCTTGATGGGATTCCGCTGAAAGTTTGGACACCCTTTATTTACTTTGGACGTAGTAGGCTCGGATTTTTTGCGGATTTTCTTTTTTTATTGTGTGGAGGAAGATTCAGTTTTGCAACATTTATAGGTGGTTATTTATAGACTTGACACATTTATTCGACTTATATGAACATGGGGTACAACATGTTAAAATGATAGGGACATAATTTATGGACTGAAAAGTTAATTTAGACTAAAGATATTATGCCCATTTTGAATATTCCATAAATAATTTATTAAAAAGAAAAAACAGTACATCTTTCTTTTACATTTCCCGTTAAAACAAAAATTACACGGTCTATGCCTGCCTACACGGTCTATGCCTGCCGGTAAATATAATGTTCCAAGGGTTCATAATTATTTTGGTGATAGAACTTTAAAGAAGCGTGTACCATATGTCCTCAACAGTTTACCGGCAGACATCAGACAAGAAAATAATAGAAAACTCTTTAAAGTTAAGTTAAAAAAGTACTTTCATAAAATAATTGAGTAGTGTAATACCATTATATATTCTAGTAGTTTAAAAATTATAAATGTTTATATATATAAGTTTATGTAAGGCAATGCGGCTCATCACCCACAGTCAAACCGCTAAACCGGTTTTGTGGGAAAATGTTTATTTTAAAATTGTACATTTTTGAAATAATAAATAAATAAATTAATAATACACACTAAATTATACATCCGTGTCGTCTCATAGCTCAGCAGGTAGATGATGCAAAATATTTCTGCCCTATCTAGGCGCCCATTTCCAAAACATCAGCACGATGTATGTGACCTATAATCCAGTACCTCACCGTGGTGTGAGGGTAAATAGGACCTCACGAGGGATGTTAGGAATTTTCTCGAAGCTTTGTGCCTGACCTGTGTACTGTTATATATTATGTATCAATTGAGGTCGCCACCTTTGTTGTTAAGTTATAGATTGTCCTGTGTGTGTTGTGACTTGTCATGTGTTTTGTAGGTTTTCATGATTTTGATCAGAAATTGACGAGTTGTTAGCTTCAACATAGTGCGGCTTATATCCGGCAACATAGTGTATCTTACGGCGACAATAAGATCTTCAAAATTGCGATAGAAAAGCTAGGCAAATGTAACCTTTTGACGGTGTTCAAAGATTTCACACTTTCATTATGGGATGTAATTCAATATTGAGCCACAATTTTAATCATATGCGGTAGACTTTCGAACTTCTATAAATCTGAATCATTTACACATTCTGAAGAAGGTTGTGTCTTCATTAAAGACAGTTAGTTCCCTTGTCGGTATCGCGTGACGATCGGACTTCGTCTTCAGGGTAGTAAACTCCTATCCTTTTTCCCTATCCTTTTACGTATTTTTGTAGTAACAAGATGAAATCTAGTTGAAAAAAGACCCTAGTAAGAGTACAAACGTGTTAATGTTTATATACTTGATATTCATATCATCAGAAAAGCGAGTTAACTATAGTCCCCATCCATCCAAAAAGTCTTAACTTTTTTATACATCATCACATACATTGACGATCGTACAAACAGCCCAGTTTAATGGACGGTAGCGTATTTTGTTGATACCGACGCTTTTTACGGTTTTCCAGTGACTTCTTATGGTAACTCTGCTCGTAAATTAGGAATATGTGGAGGGAAATAGCGGGGAGACGACCTTGAACGGATGGTGTGGCTTTTAAACTAAGATCTCTGGGTAGTTTATAGACTATTCTAGAAGAATCAGATTGGTTTGAAATCTTTTTGTAGGTGGAAGGAATTTTTAAATAGATCAGGTGTAAATACAATTCCAATTTCTGTAGTATGGGATATTTCTACAATGTGAATTATTTGTGAGCCATCTTCATGATGCTACGATATAGTCCGCTACGAAGTGCTACGGCGTAGCTTGCTACGAGCACATTATCACCACACTTCAAGTATATTTTAGGAATGATCTTTAAGGTACAGATATACTGTTAAACAATGCGGCTGTAAAAAATCGAATCGTTACCATGTATATTGTATATTAGGAATGTTAATTCACAAATCGAAGCCGAAAATCGATCTCAGTGGCGTGCACTTGGAGAGGCCTATGTCCAGCAGTGGACTGCGATAGGCTGCTGATGATGATGATGAAGTCACAAATAGACTGTGAAACATGTTATTTGACATGGCATAAAAGTTAGTTAATAATCAGATCGGAACCAAAAGTCCCCAACATTACATATTTCATAGACATTATTAAACTGACCGCTATACCGATATTATAGCTAATAAATACTCGACAATAATTCTAACGATAATCGATTTTATTGTGTGGATTCGATTTTGTTATCATATCGTGGATTTTATTATCATAAATTCAGTTATATAAAGGAAGAAATATTACTACGTAGATATAATTTAATCTGAAACTAACTGTTGGGTAGTAAAACTAGTTTTGATTTAGTTGCCCTAGTCTACTCTTCTCTTTTGTGTGAGTGTGGTCATAACAATTTATGGAAGGAAATAAGGGATTTAAGCGTGATTATACTAAGCAAAATTGGATTAAGATTCTCTTATGCACCGTGCACTAAGAATCTATGGTGTTCAATTGACTATTCCGCATGTCTTGAAATTATTATATACGTAAAAAAAAGAACTGAAAAAATACTAAATTCTTAGTGATAATATTGTTTAAAATAACATACCTATTAAGAGCATTTTATTTATTTTTCCCATTGACAATGGTCAAGAACAGTCCAAAGTAAGTAAATGAATAGATCCCTTTTTTAACAAGGAAAGTACTCTAAACCAATAAAATCGTAGTCACGTAAAAACCCTTTCGTGAACGTAAAACGGAACGTATTAAGTTTGGAGTTTTACGGTGTGGACGGGTTAAGTTTATGTAATGGTAACTTAATGGGAACGAGTGAAAGAACTCTTTCTTTCTCCTGCCCTGTTCCCAAATATAACTTGGGGTCGGCGCAATATGTCATTTTCTTCCATTTTCCACTGTCACTCGTCATACTGACACTCACTCCCTTCCTATTCATATCATCTTTCAGGCAATCCATCCATCTTTTCTTAGGTCTTCCTCTTCCTCTCCATCCATCTACATTCATACTTAGCACACACTTTGTTGCATGCGTATCATCCCTCCTCATTACATGTCCATACCACGACAATCTTCTACTTCTCATCTTTTCTGTAACTGGCGCTACTTTCAGACTTCCTCTAATGTAATCATTCTTCACTTTATCCATTCTTGTAACACCACACATCCATCTCAGCATTCTCATTTCTGTTACATGCACTCTCGAGTGAAAGAACTAATTTACTGAAATAAACACCATGTTAAAAGTTTATTTTGTTTCTTCTAATTGAACTTTTTAAATGACTTTATGTCATTCTGACTAGATTTTTCTCACGTTTGAAACCTTCCCGTACTCGAAAAAAGATGGTCTATTAAATAAGGTGAAATTTCTATAAGCAAAATAACTATTAAATCAGTTCAGGAGAGCCCGTAATTACGCGCAATGGGCTCACAAAATTTTATTTTTTCTAATATTAGAATATATATAAATACACTAGCTTCTGCCAGCGGTTTCACCCGCATCCCGTGGGAACTACTTCCCGTACCGGGATAAAAAGTAGCCTATAGCCTTCCTCGATAAATGGGCTATCTAACACTGAAAGAAATTTTCAAATCGGACCAGTAGTTCCTGAGATTAGCGCGTTCAAACAAACAAACAAACAAACTCTTCAGCTTTATAATATTAGTATAGATTTTAATCATTATCATAGAAACTAGGCCTATATTTACAGCGTAATATCTCCAGGTCCATTAAGAATCATGTCTCTCTGCCCAAATGGTTCGAAAATTCATTTTCATTAAAGCGTGTGACTAAGTTCGGGTTAAGTACAGCACTAGTACTTGCTAATGTCAAGCTTTTAACTTAATGCGAGGCATTTTAATTGAGATTTACTTAGATTTCTTAGAACTTGGCGCGAATGGGTGAATGAAAATGAATTGTAATTGTTCCCAGTTTCCTTTCCTCCGGGGAGTTTTCGCGGGATCTTGTAATAGAAAAGTTTTTTAAGAGGAAATCATTTATTCGGGCCAGTTGAAAAGTTGTTTTTGTTACAACCTAATTCCTACTTATTCTTAAAATAAAGTTTCGGTCTGGGTTAGTGGATAATGGTAGATTTATTCAGGTAAACAAATCTTCATTTGAATGAATAAATGCTGGCTAATCTTAAGTACACGTATTACCTGTATTTTTAGTATGCTTCTTATAAATTGTGCTTAAGCACTTTAAAATAACTTCTAATAGGTATTTTTGTAGTTTTGTAATAAGGTAATGTTCACTGGTCTCAATTGTTTCCGATTTCTTTGGTTTTCCTCCCAAATTCTATAATATTGTCCAAATATAATTTAAATCAAATCACGTGCTAACAACCAATATGATAGATTCCCATCGGCTAACATACACAAAATTATCGGTTCCTCACAAGTTTGACACCAACTTCAAACTGAGGTTGAAACTCTTGCGAAATCATCAAGTGATAAGAGAAAGCGGAATTAGGACTTTATTCAGAAATAGCTGGGCAGGTAGATAAATGCAGAAAATAATATTATACTCCTGTTTAAAGATCCTTTTAAACCACAAAGGGTTGATGAATTGTTTTCAAATCATTCAAATAAATTAGAAAAGAAATCCATTTTACCTATTCGTTCGTAAAGATATTGTAGCATCAGACAAACGTAAAAGTAGGCGCATAAGGATACATTACATACAATACGAATAAAACCTTTTAAAAACGTACTGGAGCGTTTTCTCTGTATATTGATTTGCTTGCTAATTTATTTTTACATAATTTTGCAAGGAATAAAATACCGTATTATTTTGTTTTTAACCAGTTTCGGCATTCCCCGCTTCAGCTTATGTTTTGCTCCCCAATAATGTATATAGGCGGTGAACACAAGGTGTGGGGTCAATAATACGAGGTCAAATATTTGTCCGTCGCGTGCGGGTAGATGTTTGTCAAGGGTCACAGGACACCCGGGTCTTAGGGTACACCCGGGTATGTACGGTTATGTTTTATTTAGTGAACGTAAATAAGAGGCGTGTTATCAGGAGTTAGGTTAGAAGGCTTTGGTGAAAACTTTTTGTTACGAATTTTAGTCTGTGTTTTGTTTGAATTATTTGTTTGATGGCCGATTTTAGAGTAGATTTGAATCTGGATAGCAATGATATTTTATGGTATTATTAATTATAAAACATGCAATCCTTCCTTTAAATAAAATCTATATTTATTGATCAAATAATATACTATTCAATGAACAATGTCATAAAGTCTTGAATTAACCTCAAAAATGTCCGTTTAGAAGTTACCAAACGATACGTTTTCCGGAAGTGTTTGAGGAGTCAAACACTATTCTCACTATAAGGGTAAAACTCCGAAATCGCGAAATAAGCAACTTACGTTTGATTTTTCCATTCCTGACCTTGTCACCATGTTTACTTCTCAAAGCGTTTGTTCTGTCGCCATCAATCAATAGCTTTTCTCTTTACTGGGTAAGTAGAGAAAACCCATGGCTTCCCATACCTACTTCTAACACATAAATGTACTACTCTGCATGTTTGTGTTTTCCTACTTTACGGGGTAAATATTTTTCGTAGAGTATCGAATAAGTTTTCGCGTGTTACACAAAATATGCGCACATGAAAAAGAAATGTATTTGTTAGCCCATTCTTTATGGTTTGTTGTAGTTAATTTTGGGAATGAAAAGGGTTGCTTTCCGAACATTTTTTTCGCTTATATTTTTTTTGCCTGTCGATTGAGGTATGAAACTCTCACTTATGAAAAGTAATAACATTAAAAGTGTAAAACAGAATTATAAAAGTCAAACGCGGTGTTTCGGTCAACCATATTCACGTAAACGTTTCGAACAATTTTAAAACTATGAAACGTTTCAAACTTTGAATTTGGCTAATTTAATTAGCGTGTAATCAAATATGTTTGGTGTTCCAAAAAGTTCAGCGTTTTACTGAAAACCTATTTTGACATTATTTTTCATGCATGCATTAATTTTTAATTGCCATTATGGGTTTAGTTATTGTGGTTTTGTAATTATATTAATATAGGTAGGATTTATCTGACACATTGTTAGCTGGAGTGAAAAATTAAGTGGAATTAGCTAACATCATCATTGTTCCGAATTAGGCTTAATTAATGACATAGAAGCTTTGGTCTGTCGTTGATGTCCAAAATATACAAAAAATCATCAGCATCCAAACCCTTTGACTTTGGGTAGATGCTATAACCACTAAACCACTACGACTTTGTCCTCCGTGACTTCGTTTTTTCTACGACGATTTCATACTTTAGCCACAACATACCAGTATTTTCACAGCAAACAAAAGCTAAAACAACCTAATTAATAATCGAGTATTTGCTTAAATAACTTATAAGAGCCGGCCCCTGCATATGTATGCGGTGCGGTTCACAAACGGAATCAAATTAATTATGATGAAGTGTTGCACCTGTTGGCACGACTAATAGCCGGTGGACCGCACTTATTGGAAATGGTTTACGTAACCCCTGATTTATTACTAAATTAGTTAGAGAAACGTGATGATTTTACTCAATTCGGACTACAGACTCCTTTGTATTTCGACGATATCTTGGTATCTAACTGCGCGGAACGTGGCTATGATTAATATAGTTTGTTCCAAAAATAAAACAAAGGTTGTCGTGACGTATACAGAGGGTGATGCCCGCAAGTCATATAATCAGATTCCAAAAATACTTTCACATATTAAAAGCAACATCATCCTTGATACTACTTACGGAGTTTTTCCACCCCGGAAATATTTACGGCTCCTCTGGGAAAGTTGAAGAAATCGTAAAGAAAAGCTCGTAAATAATAGTCCTTTACGCTTCATTTTAGCAACATGTGCAAAACAAAACGCATATTATTATTTAAATAGAAAATAATTTAAGTAATAACGTATTATTATTGAGCGAAACGCAACAAAAGAAAAATGTATGTTGCGGTCCGCCGCATAACCGCAACGAAGAAACAATACTTAATAGTATTCACAAATATTTTTGTTATTTTCTCACAAAGCACGTTAAAATATAATGCCTAAGTGCGGTTATGCGGGAAACGAAAACCTGTTTTACTAGCAATAACTGGCTGTGCACATTTTCAAATGTAATAAGAAAATATCTATCTATAGGTACGTAACACCAACTAAATCCCATAATATAAAAACAAGAGACATTCGGCCACAGACACCAGGGCCGTTAATAACGCGGTGTCGGCGACAGCTAGAGCGCTCTAGACAGTGTCGAGAGGTGTCAGAAAGAAGTGTAGTGCGCAGGTGCGGCATATAAATAATGGGAGCCCGGCTTGCCGCGGTGTCGCGAAAAATGTTCCTCTAGATATTTAATGCGAGGCTTTCCAGTATATGTGCGTTAAGTACAGAGTTATAAAGGATTGTTCGTAGCTTTGGGAAGTTTTGCTTCAGTCCGGGAAATATGGTGTTTTATTCTAAGTGTGATGTTGCTTAAAAATATGAACCATTCCGCTACATTCAATAGTTTATCCATATAAAAAAGATGATGGTTTTAAGAGACGTGTCCATAGCATAGATGGATAGTATTCTTATGCTGCGTATAATTATTATGTTCTACGTTTTACGTAAGAGGAACTATCATTGAGGCCCTGGTTTCCACGTCAGTGTAGACAGGAATTCCGGCTCCCAGCGGATCTGGCTGCTCAAATAACGCCGGACGCAATTAACAAAATTGTCTCTCACCCAGACTCTTTTAATGAGGTTTATGATTTCGACAACGCCATTCTTTTGTTTGTGGTACCTGTACATAACACGCTTTTACAGAAAAAATATATTTTAATTTGACATCTACTTAACTTTGGCGAGAAAAAATTAAAAGCGTCATTTCAATTTCGTGTTCATTCAACTTGAAAATTGTTTGAAGCCAAAATATATTTAACAAAGGCCGTCCAAAACCTAGATTAATTTTGGGCAAACACTTTACGTAAAGCGAGGGCTCATTTTCAAGTTCACACCAATGAAATAATTCTGAGATTTCTCCATCTATAAGTGCTTTTGACTTATAATACTCAAAGGTGTTTGTTTGAAGGCATTAATTCCTTGAATATTCAATGCGATTTTTGAAATGATTGTTGTATTTTGTACAAGAAGGTTATTAGCTAAAATATGATACCATTTTGCGCAACTAAAAAAAATTACAAAAAATACGATTGCTATACGATAATGTGGATAAAACAAAAGAAAACAGTAACTTATAAAGCCCTCGATCCGAACACTTGATATTTTCATCCCCAAAAAAATCCATTTTTCTTACCTTTCCGAATTCTCTGATGTATCGAAACATGTAATTTATATAGTCGCCGTAACGCCTTGAAACGATGCTACGGGGACAACCGGCGGCGGCCATCTTGGAAAAAAGTATCGGAAGCGTGCACTGTCATAAATAATTCAGGGTTCCGTATATTTATTTTTATTTTCACTTGTGAAGATGTGGATAAGAAATTGGACCTTGGTGATTGTGAAATGTGTTCGGATGATTGATTGCTGTTTTATTGTTACTATGGTGTTTTCTTTTTTGCAGAGAATGAAATAAGAAATGAAGACGTGTGTTGGTGCAGAGATTGCCCTGGGAGCATAGATTAAAATATAGGAATGTAAAAATGACATGTAAAGACATACATACTCTGAGAAATTCTTTGTGATTTTTTTTTACATATATGTTAGGAACTTCATGTTTTATCTACAAATGTGAGTTATTTACAACATTAAATTGTTTGTACATCACAAATACCCTAAGCTAGTTGTGTAACCTAAAATGGATGGAATATATGGAATGTACTTGATCTTTGTCAACCCCAACATGAACCCCGAAGGTTCTATTGCCAATTGAACCCTAAGAAGTTGGAACGGCAGAAAGCCGGAACCGGCGGTTACACGGCATCCGGCCGCCGTCCCGCCACTGAATTATAGAGCCTGATCCGACATGTTTTGTTATTATGCTTTTATTATTTCTTCCTTTTCTTTCCGCGTTTCGAGTCTGTCCTTGAGATTTGTAATTTATGGGAATTCAGTTAAGTTGATTGGGTGAAAGCTGTTTTTTCTCAGTGCGTAGAACCATCGCAGAAATAGAAGCAAGTAAGTTAAACACAAATATGGTAGTAAGAATTTTTATGAATCTATAGAAAAAATAAAGATTTGGTTATTTTCGTTACAATCCTCTCCGTTACTAGTTTGACAGTGTTTGCAATAAGCTGGTAGCTTGGTCGTTGGTCAAAATAAAAGCTAACCTTATATTCACATAAGTCATTCAGTTAGCTTTCTTTAAAGCAGTCGACCTGCCTTACTCTTCAAAGTCACAAACATAACTATCATCAAAACAGCATTTCAACAAACTCCAAACATTATATACCGCGGAAACAGCAAAATACACTCCAAGGAACAATTCAAGGGAACAGCCAAGCAAACTCCAGTGACGTCACAAATCTACATATCACAAATATATTGTCCATCATTTTGGAACGTTCTCGAAGTTTCCATCATATTCTTATGTTATGGTAGAAGTTGGGCATTAAAACACGCAAACGACGCCGTTACTGCGACTCGCGATAACTCACATGTTACTCGCACTCCCATGTTACTCGCACTCACACTCACTCACTTCGCTATGCATAGCTTTGACCCACATTCGAGACAATTGGCGATAAGGTCGGATACAAGATTTATGATTTACACTTGTAATGGCTTTTTGAAACGTGTTTATGTAATTTTGGGGACAAAGGCTGCATTTATTGGCAACCCTGGAGTTGAGATTTCGTTTTATGGCAATGTTTAGTGGTAAAACTTAAGCAGTTATGTGTAAAATTCATTCAGTAAAGTAGACACTTGAGGACAATGTAATTTGACTCAGTTGAAACTTTAAGTCTAAAAGGATTTTTGTTCCTACAAACAACTATGACGATAATAAGTTTGAAAAGAAATCTTGAAATTATTGAGTAAAAGAGTGCATAAACCATTAATCGGTTCAGCATACAATACCTCCATTTCACACATATTAGTTTCTATTTACTGAACATAAAAACCCATACCGTACTCAATAAAATCACTTCTCCACTATATGCGTAGGTATATTGCTTCTAATTAAATTCAAAGTTCTATAGAGAGATTCAAATTGTATAGAGAACATTCAATGAGGAGCAAATGTTAATTAAACCTTCGGAATCAAATCACTAATACGTACATTTCAATAAACGTTCCGTGAAGATCCCTATCTAATTTCTTTGTGTTGTGTAAAGGTGGGAACAGATCGGTGTATTAAGGCAAAATCATTTTCAATTTACACTTGAAATAAACGAATTAGATTCAGTAAGAAAAAAATATATTTAAAGATTTCATTTCAATGCTTATGACTGTAACAACGCCTCAAAGAGCTGTCGTTTTATAATGGTAACAACCAATGCACGACATTTAACACACTCAGAACCTTACCATATCGAGAGCCATTCATCATCGTACGACAGTGGGTAAACGTTTTACACTAGATTAGCTTCAGTGGACTTACATGGGTAATACTTGGTCTTGATAGCAGCGAATGTTATTACATGGTAATGGATTATTGATTGGTCGACGTATTATTGGTCATGCGGTCACCAACCCGATTGGTTAGGTAAGTACTGTGAACTGATTTAGGCCCAGATTATGGTGTAGTGACATAGTTAGATAAAAGTGTTAGTATTAAAAATGAATAAGGTAACACTTTTACTGAAAAAAACTCTAAGTACTTATATCAACCCCAAGGCCTTATTGTATAAGAAGTGAGTCCCTTGGCATCAATAGCAAAAGTAACGGCCTAGATTCAGACTCCCATACTCCTCAGCCTGAGGGAAGCAAACTTTGGGCTAAGCTAACTCAATTCAAATTCAGGAGCCCTCTGAGTGAATTTTAATGAAATATAATGGCAACAGGTGAAAATTAACTATAATATCATAATATACTGTGGTTTCTACATGAACATAGATATAGACAGCGTTGTTAAATTTCTCGCCAAGGTCATCAGAGAAGACAGAGTTCTATATAATTCTGTGGCAACACCATAAAAGGTTACGAGAGGATTTAAAACCATTTCAATAAGACACCGATCTGAACAGCTCTTTACAAAGAAACAATTGAGAATAGCACAAAGGCTGGCAGTACGATTAAATCCCAAGGTGTCGGCTCAAGATATTATAAACGGGAACGATTTAAAGTTCACTTTAAACAATACTGTCTTTACATTCACCGGTTTTAAGGCAGAAACAATAGACAGTTTAACACTTGTTAACGTGGTAATCTTCTTTAGGGCTATTCGGAATGTTTCCGTGTATTAGGAACGAAGTAATGGAGGTTAATTTTAGAAATTGTGTTTTTGACATTGTTAAAGTAATGGGTCAAATTTTTGCTCAGGCAGTGTATTCTTAAATACTGCTTTACATATTAAGTTACGGAGAAATGATCACGTTAAAATATAGCTATGAAGAGTATTTCAATTGATACAGATGCACTTACGAGTACTGCAGACAAGAAAGTCAGGTATTATTACTACAAACACACTTCGACAAACGGCACCCAATTCAGACAGAACACGAAACAAGGCGTAGTTGATCAAACTTTCATCGAAGTCTAGTTCACAATTCGGTAATAAGGCGCCTTTGTGCCGATCTCAATCATCCCAGCGCGTAAGGCGTTATATCCAGGCGCTTTGTTCCCGGCCTAATAGGTTTACTCCCACAAAATGCTTGTCTCATGACTACCGGTAATTGCGTCAGATTTTTCCGTTCCCACAAAATAGGCTTCGCTTAAATCCTAAATGGTAGGATGGCTTTGCTCCTGATAAGATTACAGTTTGTAATAAGCTCCTGAATTTTCTACCAACTGAAACTCAAGTGGAATGAAATTATTTTATTGTTTTTTTTTTGCTGTCGAGAATATTATATTGGATACCTCTCCTAAATGGATGCTACGTTTGTGATGCGTTTGCAAAATGATATTAGTTTTTCGTAAAATAATATTGGGTCTAAAGAATCTTGTTTACCTATCTGTTTTTGTTTTATGAATCTTTTGACTTAGAAAATGGAAAAGCAATTCAATAAACTAATTTAGTTTTTTCGATAAACATCAACAAACGTTGAGAAATAATCAAGATCCAATCAACTGAAAAAATAAAATGGACACTTATTCGACAGTTGATTGCCTTTCATATTAACAATGGTCTTAAAACAACTAAATATTTTTTTATTAATTTTGCAGATCACCAACCACTTTTATTATTAATTAAAAAGTAAAACTGTGTCCCAACAACTCGAAAACTATGCCGAACCCAAACTCTTCAAAGAATAAAAAACAAAACACAAACTGTAACAAAAGATAAGCGGAAAAACAAAACGATATTTTCAAGAATGGGCTCAAAAACTGGACCGCGGACAACGCCTGTTGCCAGGCTCATTTGCATCACACTGATTGATTATTCAATCGGACAGTTGGAGTCCGGACGCTAACACCCCCGGACACTTCGCTCCGACCAGCGGGGCTGGAATTGGTTCATAACTAAATGCTAATGGATATGATGTAGACATCGTTGTGGCTCGCGATCCTGTTTTTGATGTTCCATCGGTTTTGGCTGAACGTGTTGGAAACGATACAAATGCAATCAATGTTTATATAATGGCTGTAAGTTGGTTGGTTGGTGGAGCGTGGTGTGGTAATGCCAAATATTGCGAGTGCACGATTTACGAGATCGACAGATTTTAAAAAGCTGATGGTAGAAAGATCAAAATATTGAACAAAAACTTTTTTGGAGGATTAAAAATAAAATGAATAGGTACAAGATGTTTTTTCCTTTGAATATATTTACAATAAATATTCCTTTCTACAGCAAAATAATAAAGATTACTTAAAACATTTCTATGTTGTTCGGTTCATGGAAAATTTAAATTGAATTATTACAGACTTTGTACCAGTGCTGAGGTGGAATAAAATTAAAACAAACATCAAACTTTGCGAAGGCATCTGCATTGTTAATCAGTAACGAAATTAATATTTTTATGTTTCACCGAGAGGGACTATTTTGCTCTAGGACTCATTTTAATACATTGCTTCGTGGTACAGAAATATCATGTAAAGAAGAGGTAGTTTTTAGACTAAATGAATAAAGAAGTAGTCCTTGTAAATCTGTCTGTGACGCTTTTACGCGAAAGATTCAAAATGGCTGAAGATATTGTATTGTGCTTTATATCGGCGTATATGTATGCAAAATGTGCGTATATGTGTGAAGCGCCTATCACTAGAGTATAATTTGATCCTAACAGCATTATACTACCATATATGCCATCACAGTCTTGGTTAAGATTCACGCCATCATCGCCCTATCATTTCCCGGGAGCTTCTCATTTTCCATTCCTCAACTATCAATTATGCTGATAGCTAGCGGCGATACGGCGGGTTCGCCCGTCCTCCCGCAGATTGCCTTAATATGCTCAGAATTATACCTGGAGCGAACGTCACTGTTTTGATGAAGGAATTTTAATTGAAAATACGCATAAGGAATAGTGGTCAAAGAAGTGCTCTTGCAAGGTTTGGTAGTAAAAGTGGCAAGAAAATTGCTTTTAAAAACATGAAGAGTGTTGTTATCCATTATTAATATAGTTGTGAAATCTGCTTGTTATAATCGAAAATGAAGTGGTTAATAGCTCTAGATTTTATGGTTAGATTAAATTCCAATCACGAAATAATAATTTACAATGCGAAATGCAGCGCGCGGCACGCAACACATTTCGAATTTGGAAAACTATTTTTTAAACGTTCTATTTTCGAACAACAGCCGCCAAATAAATGAATAAATATTTCTTGCACGTCAATACCATGTTTCAAAAATGGAACGACAGGATTCCAAACTAATCTGCCAATAAAATGCGCATTGCATCTCAAGTCTTGCCAACATCAAAAACCAATTCCATCGGCGTGACTGAAATCGCCACGCCCTACCAATGAGTACCAATATCGCGGAAGGCTTTTTCAATCACTCTGCCGTCCTCGGTTCATGAAAAATTTATATCCGATGCCAGAAGCCTGGAGGTCTCCCAAGACGCGTTATACGCCGAATAACATTAGTTTACGAGCATAGGCGTCAAGAGCTCAACCCAAGAGCACTAAAGTGCTACCAAATTTAATACCAAGCCTTTACGATGTATGTAGAACTATGTGTGCTGTTATTTTTACTTCCACGGGTATCCGAACGTCTTCGATTTCATGTCGATTTGATAAGTACCGAAAACATCTCAGTAAAAACATGAAACCTTAAGATAGTAAAAGAAAACATAATATTTAGGAAAGTAATGTTCCAGTGAAAGCGAACTTTCGACCCAGTTACCAAGCAAAATTAATTCAAAGTAAATACAAAAATAGATAACGTCAATTTTCATAACGCCTACAAAATTTCCCTCCCCGGGGCATTGGTGGAAATGTTTTAATTCCCTTTAACTCGACTCCGAAGGCAAAGATTGAATTATTGAAGGCGAGAGAGCGTTAATTGTTATTAATGTACTGGAATATTAAGATATTAAGAGAAAAGACAGGTAAATGTTGAACGGAGGGTTACAGTTGATTACGCGACGAATTTTACTCCGAGCTTTCCTTCTGTTTAGAAAATTAAACATTTTGAAATAAGTTTTGAACAACTTTTAATTATTGAATTTGGGTGTCGAACATGTTTTATGCTTACGTCAATTTAAAGTGCTGTCATAAATAACACATTATTAATCTGTAATGAATGAGCGACAATTTGTCTCTATTATGCTCATTCACCGTTAAATTAGCGATAAAATTATACGATATGATTAATCCAATGCGCAACAAAAATTATTGTTGGCTTGTTATGATAAATAAATTAAGTTTTTAACAAAGTGTAATATCAACAGCAACTTCCTAAATTAAAAAGTAAAAGTTGTTAACCTTTAATCTGTGCTCGAATCTAATTTCGCGCGCAAACAATGCGATGAAAAAAAAAATAACGCGCAAAGACAAAAAGTTTAATCATATATCAAGTAACGAAACAGAAAAGGCCCTCACGTACAAATTTGGAAAATAATGAACTAACCGGCCAGTCTCTTCGCGGGTCGTTAGCGAAAATTGGAAACTTTCGTAAACTGTTCCGTGCGTTGCCGAATGATCAATGGCGTCGGTTGCTTATTGAGTTTTGTTTTGTTCGAAGTTCAAATGTATTTTTGGTGGTTCCTTTTTTTTAAATGGCCAATTGATTATGGTTTGTTTGGATACGTTTTTGCTTAAAGGTCTCAGCACACATATGGGATCGGAAAGGGATCGTAACCGTAAAGCCTTTCGCCTCGCTGTCAACCAGGCGTCAACCTACCGTATGCACGTAACGAAAGCGTATCAGCAGCGCCTGTACGTCAACTCGGCTACGGCTAGGCGACACCGCGCTTATGCCTTGCCGCCCCCTGGTATGCTGTATTAAGCATCACTTAAGTCATATAAATATGAATATTTTCTCACTTCTTCAATAAGTTCCTCCCTTTGCATCGTTATTTTGTGTTTGAATCGAACTTAAAATTTTAAATAAAACATACGCGCAACACGAATGAAATACTCCTTGCGAATGGCGGCGTCTTTAGCAGGCAAGTCGCGGGAGGGGAAAGGGGAAAGGGTGGACGAAGAGATGTGAGCTCGGGTACGGAGAGACGTAAGCGCGGGGACGGAGAAACGTAAGCGCGGGGACGATGAGCCGTAAGCGCGGGAATTCAAGTTCGGAGCCTGTTCCGAGGCGAGGCGATTACGTTATTATTCCGATTAGTGTGCGTTGCAGTAGGGAGTTTAATACAAACCATTCTGAACGGCTCGAGGCGATACGGTGACGATCCCTTTCCGATCCCATATGTGTGCTGAGACCCTTAATCGTAACTGTAGGTGCGTCAAAAGGACTGGAACTTATAATAATGTTCACAGAGTAAATACTGTCTTTGACTTAGAGAGTAGGCAAATATTGAGTTTTGAAATCTTCGTAAAATTAACATCTATCTAACTTTAGAAATCCAGGCTGGAATCCAAACAGTCTGGATACACACTCCATGTGTTAGCAAACCAGCTAGACTCGGGTAGGGTGCATGTAACGGTGTCATTAACGCAAAGTTAATCTGGCTCGACAATACCTCTGTTTATGGAGGACTTCAAAACATTTGCATAGCGGATGATGTTAGTGTTGCCACCGCAAATATTGATGTAGTGCGATTGAGGATCGCTTAGACGTGTACACAGCGGTATCCCACTGTTATTTTAAATTATAACGCTGTTTTAATATTCTGGCAATACTGGAGTTCAAATAATGGCGGCATTGAAGATGAAGATAATGAATTGCGTCCCCATAGACAAAGGAAAGGTCAAGGTTTTGAATTTTGATGTCGAATAAGAAAATGATCAAAATTCGCTCTAATCACCAAAAATAGTTTTACATTAATTACAACGCCTCTTCCCATGCTCAATCCTTCTCCATGTGAGAGGAGGCCTGTGCCCAGCAGTGGGACGATAAAAAGGCTGTAACAACGCCTCTTTAAGTATCATTAACATTATGTAACTACGCAGCTAGAATCGATTTCTTACACAAACCCTTATACGTGTATCCGAACACAAAAAAAAAATCCTTACCTATCTCAGCGTATTCAATTCAAATTTGGAATAGGTACGAGTGTATTGTTTGCATTGTCAGTTCAATTAACAAATTACGGGCAGGTACGTGTGCTAATGACAGCTAATAGTCCGCTGGGCCCACATTAACGGCCATGACTCGATTCTAATAGAGCATTTCGCGTTTTGAATGTCGTATTTAATTGGCGATATCAATATAAGGTTTGATGTATGTGGTGTTAGTGATGTCACATGATTTGATGGTGAAATTGTTGGGTGTTGATCAAATTCTGTAGCTGCGAAGAAAATGGGGAATAGATTGGTAAGTAGGTACCTATAGTGTGTTTGAATTGAGTTGTTCCGCACGCTACTTGTAAAGGAATCTTTCAATTGTCATAGTATGGCATCGTTAAATCCAGTGAAAGGACTTTAGGTGGATATGACGTGATGTTATGCATAGTTCTGGTCAAATAACTTTACCGAAGTTGGTTACTAGTGACACCTATGTAAGCGATGCATTAAATGGCTGCCTTTAAAGGCCAAAGGCTGCCAAAGTTATAAGAAGGGAACTTAAAATCTTCATATAAATTCCCAACATAAACAATAAATTCAGAGATTCAAAATAAACCTTCGTTATTTCTACATCCATTTATTTTTACATAATACTACAAACCTAAAGTACCTAGGAATTATTCGCATGAGTTCCTCAAAACGTGTTCAAAGACGCAGAAAGCGTTATTAAAAAGTTCTGTAAAACGTTACAAAAACGTTCCACAAAAGCCGCTTCGCAATCGCTAACCAACTTAAACAAATATTATTTACACACACCACCAATTGATATTGACACATCGTAAAACTAACGGTCCCTGTATAACAGGGTCTATTTAAATTGGTCGCCAGTAAATATATTTGTATTGCTATAACAAATCATTTTGAAGCTGAAATTCATTGCGGCCTAAAGTGGTTTACTAACATAACGTACTCGAAATGACATTGTTAACCACTGCCTTTTGTTCATTCTAAACTCATCCAAACTACAACGGCTTAAGAACCAGAATTGCTTGGCTTACCGCGTCGATATGTCTCTTTGATAGTGACGATGCTGGTTATTCAATTTTGTTATTACAAGACAAGAGTAAACCGATTCTAAAGGATAAGCCTCGAAGGATTGGACACAGTTATGTCCCTGAATTATTTATAAACAGTCGTGGTCAAGGTAACTTCCTGAGTGTTCACAGCTGTTTCAATAGATCAGCAATCAGGTAAACAAACTCCACTAATTAGCTTCCACGCAAATCCTTATCAAAGTTTGAGCTCCGAACGCCACTAAAAACTCCAATCAATAAGTCAAATAAACTCTTATTTAAAAATCAAAACCTTTTGGTGTAAACACTGAAGTCTGTTTACCATTCGAACCGTAAATAAAAAGTCGGGCTTCGAAGCAATATCGGGCTCTGTCAAAGCTCAAGAGCGGAACTTAAAAAAAAGGGTAAAAAAGAAATCAATCGAGCCAGCCCGATAGTGGCCATTAAAATATCGTTGAATTTCAAAAGGTGGAGACGTTCGAATCTCAATAGTTGGTCGATGCCAAGACGTATCGCCGAAATGGACTTTTGATGTAAGGACCGAACGCATTCGCTTTTCGAACGCTCATTTCGATTTTTGAAATTTGAAGATACTGGCTGGATGATTTATAGACTTGAATAATAGAAATAAAACTCCTTCAATTTTCCGAAGATAAGTACAATTTCAAAATTGGAATACGTTTAATAATTTTTTATTTATTTATTACATTTTAGAGAAGGCTTACATTTATTGATAAAATGAATGAGATCACAGTAACCCGTAATAAAATGATGACCTGTGTATATATTATATTGTATATATTTTATGTAATTATAAAAGGTATATATTTAATTTATTAAGGTATTATACATATAATATTCTTTTTAATAGTATAAAGTTGCACATTTGCCCGACCCCATCAAATCACTCTTTCACTCTAAGGTTGGCTGTAAGAGAACCCAACACTGGGTTAAGCTCGTCGTTGTACATGATCTCTCTGTTTTCAGTGTGTCAAATGTATTTATGTGTGCAATAAAGAATAATAATAAAATCATCTTAAGATTCTTCGGTCTTTTAAAACAGCAAAGCTATAAAGACCTTAGCGAGAAAATAAATAATCCCAGACACTACAGGGCACAGTTCATCGGTATCTGTATTTTTCACCCGACTGGCCGTATCCCCTTAAGACGGGCTTCGTCTTTTAACGAAGGTGCCAAGTCGGCCGGATAATGCCCCTATTCTGATATTCCGAACTTTGGAAACCCAAATATTTTCTAAAAGATTCACGCTGAATAAGATTCGGAAAAAGTTGTGCTTTTTATGTGCAGTGATTGGAGAAAAAGTTTATAAGGATCTCTTTTTTTGGCTGGTTGTTGCGTGTCATAGACAAAAGTGGCCATTATATAAAATAAAAAAATATAATGAAATGTCATTCACTTGACATTTAACAAGCTGACATTTATTAAGTCTTTAAGTTTCGGTGAAATTTTCATTTCGGTAATTATAAATCTGAATTAAAGCAATTAATAAAACATATGACCAAAAGACCGAACACGCCATTTAACAAAAGATTAAAATTTCGTCACTCCATTATTAAAAATTACGTTATAACAATTAATTTGTGACTAAAAAGGCAACTAATGAAGCAATTAACATAAAAGACGAACATATTACTCGTAATTAAGTTATTAATGTAGCTGTCAAAGCTTCAATAAAAAATGACATATGTCAGACATGTTTCTCAGCGGCCATTTTGGATTGTCGCAATAAAACTTACTGATTGCTACTGGTGTAACATTAATTGGCCATATATTAAACTTGTAAGTTCTCAGACAAGAGATAATTATTTGAATGTGAAACTTGTGCTGTAATTATGAAGTTGTTAACATTAGAAAATATGTGTGGAGTAAGTGAGTGCTTAGATTTCTATCGTAAGTAATTTTATAGTTATGAGATCCGTAGATAGTCAAATGTGTGTGTATCTTTCACTAGAAGTTATATTTTTAATAAGCCTTGTTCTCAGTCTGAATTCTTAGAAAACCTTTATGAAGATGATATGTATTCCTAAAACAAAGATCCCGATTATATTGAAAACTATTATCTTTGACTTTGTTCAAGTAAATATTTTACTTATTGAACCGGGCTTAAACTACCTACAAGTTACTACTGATAAACTTTCTTGTACCATTTCATCTCAAAGAAATCATTATCTGTTAAAAATCAACCTTCTTTCTGTGTCTACGCAAATACATTACAGAATACCACCCCAGTTCACTATTCCGAGCACATCAATGGGACGGGCGGCGCCGGGGCTCATTCTTAGCTAATTGTAAACCACTCCGCGACGGTACGCTTTCGAGTCGCGATTTTATGACCAACACGTTAAGAATAAGAACTTAGGTTAAGAATTTAGATAATTTTTTTCATTATTTTGTTCGTATCCTAAGTAAATTACTTCGGGAAGCTAAATGAATAGTATCCAGGGACCTTCTTAATGATTCAAACTGACCTCTTTACAAGAGACCTATCGTATCACCGATAAAGCTTAACAAAATAAACACACCAACCTAGATTTAAAGTTAACTTATGCATAAAGGCTGTTTGGTCAGTTCCCCGTATCAAAATCATAAAGTTTGCCTTAAGTATTAAACAGTTAGTACTAGGAAACGACCAATGAGGTAAGTTTACATAAAAATTATAACACCTAACATTCGCAGAAAATAGTACAATTTTTTTGTGAATTTTTCCAACAGGCCTTAATTAGCCGTAAAAGAAAAGACAAATGAGACGAGTATATTTTCCTTCCTCAAAGTTAAAACAACAATATTTTGAGAAGCTTTTGTATTTTCTTAGATCTCGAATTATTAATTAACAACCCATGACAAACCGACTTTGTCGTCCAAAATCCATTATTCTCACAAACGCCGATCAGTAAGACGTCTGTTCTTGTCGACGTTTCATAAATAACTGATATTAATTCAGACTTCCTTTGAGGAACGAAAATACGTTAGCCGATTCAAACGTCATGACGTGACGTTTGTAGTTATTTCGTTACGTCATTTTTGGCGGGATTCTGACGTAAAATGCGGGCCGGAGGAGTCAAATTGTCCGCCATTACAGAATTGAATTGAGCGTTACGTTTCATCAACGTAACTTCAATGATTGAATTTTTACTGGATTTATATCGAAAATATCCCATTTATTTGTAGCCATTTTGTGTGGCAGGAATTTTTACACTATATATTGAGTTTTTTTGGCCAAAAGTCGTGGTGGCCTAGTGGGTAAAGGACCAACCTCTCAAGTACGAGGGCGCGGGTTCGATCCCAGGTCAGGCAAGTACCAATGCAACTTTTCTAAGTTTGTATGTACTTTCTAAGTATATCTTAGACACCACTGACTGTGTTTCGGATGGCACGTTAAACTGTAGGTCCCGGCTGTCATTGAACATCCTTGGCAGTCGTTACGGGTAGTCAGAGGCCAGTAAGTCTGACACCAGTCTAACCAAGGGGTATCGGGTTGCCCGGGTAACTGGGTTGAGGAGGTCAGATGGGCAGTCGCTTCTTGTAGAGCACTGGTACTCGGCTGAATCCGGTTAGACTGGAAGCCGACCCCAACATGATTGGGAAAAAGGCTCGGAGGATGATGATTGAGTTTTTTTTATTTCGCATCAATAGCTAAACTTGATTTAAAATTTAGGTTATCATAGAGTATCAATACAGAACCGATTATAATTTCAAGAAGGAATTCGATCAACAAAAATATTACCATTCTATGATTCGCCATTCGCCTTAATAGCGGATAACACTAATAAAAAATCGATTAACCGAACCACAATATCGATTAAACTGAAAAACGATATCGAATAACGAATTTAGAACTGCGCTTTTTTAATCACATCGAAAATATTCGAGCTGGCAACTAGGTTTTAATTGAATTTATTCACGTGACGTCACATAGGGTGAGCGTCCCTGCCACCGGCCTGTGCAATAACACGTCCGAGGGGCACTGTAATGTGAAAGCGTTTTGTGGTAATAATCGGATAATAAATATAGTGGCGCCGACGACGGCCACGCTCACCCTATTTTGTAAAGTTTGTTTTCCTCTGCGAGTTTGAGTTTTTATGAATGTTTATGTGTTTTTCGTTGGTGTGCTAGGTGTTTGGATTCAAGCGTTGGGTTTAATATTGGAATGGGTTGCAGCTGCAGATTGCTGTGCATAACGACATCGCATCAAGTGTTTTGGCGACACTGGTGAGCTACGCTGTGCTACTTTTGGTTTGGTTGGTTAGTTGGTTTCAGCATAGTACAACTATGTATGTAAACCTGTACTAGATAGCTAAGTTTAAAGTATATTTTTCTTGAGATTAAAGCTGCATTGTTTTTTATATTTGATACATTGTTATAACAACACTCAAAATGTAAATAAAGCAACTCACAAAATAAAGCCCGAAAGCTTGTTAACTTCCGCACACTGAACTTAGTCTACAAAGCAGCCCAATTTAATTAAACCCATGTAAAGCATAACCTAAATAATCTGACATCATAACCTACTAAATTTCATTTGCACCGACTATTCCGTGTGACATATTTTATAGCGGCAGTTAGTATTCGCTTCGCTTGCAGTGTACGGCCGGCAAGCTTCACGCACTGTCGGCCTTGTTGAGCTCTACATACTATGGTACATGTTGTAATTTTAATTTACAATTGTTTTACACATTTTAACCAACTTATCTTTTAGAAATTGTTCGGATTAGCCGAGGAATTTTGTTGTAATTAATTTTGTGTTTTTAAAAGTTGTTTGTTTATGTACGCTTTGATGCTGGTTTTGAGAGTCACGCGATGTTTTTATTTTGTTTTGGTAATTTATTTAATTACAGCTTATAAGGTAATCACGTTTTCTTTTCATTTCAAATATTTTCTGGATCACTGTTTGTTATTTACATTTGACACATTTTCCTTTAACAATAAATATTTCCAGGTACATAATACATTAATACATATTTATATCTTTTCTTTGAAATTCCTTGTCAGCAAAAATATCTCGTATGTTTTATCTAACCTTTAAAATACCCAGAAAGCCCATTTTGAGCACAAACAATACTCGTATAATACACAGTAAGACTGACATTGCCCTCGTAATATTATTAAAAAGTAAGTACTTATGTAAAAAAAAAGGACAGTTGCCATAAAAACAACAATTTCAGAAATAAAGGCCGATCTTTCGCGAAACTGAGATATAAAAAAAAGAAACCCGTAGTTCCCGATAAGATAATACAAGGCGACAATTAAGTTAAACAGCCAATGTTGGACAGACATCGAAAACACATTTTGTCCGGGTATTGTGCGAAACTGGCCGGGCAAAGTGCGCCTCACCTAGAATTGAATTAAAGGAATTTACTGTTGTTTGTCGTTGTTTTATATATTCAGTTGTGTGTGTGGTAGACATGTGGAAAGCGTTGAGAAAAGAAAAACGACAAACGAACGAAGTTTAAGCTATTGTAAACAGAATCCGGTTGCAGAAGATTTGTTTCAGAATATGTACCTAAGTATTAAGGATCTTTCAGATGTTGTCTGTAGTCACAGAATTACATAGAAACTACAAGAAGTAGAAGCTCGTTATTCTACGTTGATATTGAAGAACGCTTTTTCATACTAGCAAATTTTCCGTTGGTACGATGCACACAAAAAAATGTGCTAAGGAAAGCGCTGTAAATATCAAAACAGTACGATCAGTAACCAGAACGAGCCGTTTCTTGTTAATAGGAATGCGGTATAAAACATCAAAATTACTAGGAAAACGTCAACAAAGTTAGTTTTTCTACAAAACTCAATTTGAAAATGGCAGATTCATGTTTCCACCATTCTCAGATTTCTAAAAATCTCTTTACAATTTGTGTATGAAAACAATAAGACAATAAGAAAACAATAGTACCTACCTAAATTGTATACAAAACTTGATGAAAGTATGTGCTGAAATTGTTTGTGAAGTTTTTAAAGGAAAACGCATTTACTGATGAAAGCTACATACTATCTGTAAACATTATTCAAAACGTGATAACGAGAATATCATTGGCCAGGAATTAGGCTGAATTGTATTTACAAATCTACATTTTAGTACTGGAATGTTACTGTCCCATGTAATGTGGAATGATTACATATATTGCCAAAAGCGAATTAATTGACAACTCTACAAAGATTTGCATACCTAAAAATCCTTTTATATTTCCCAATTCAGGTATTGAACACAAGACTTTATGCTCGACAGCCAATCTTTCGTCCACACGACCATTAAGCATTAGTTTGAAGTATTATTTCTTCAATGCCAATTAACATTGGCAAAGAAGACATCTCTTAGTACTAAAATACCTAAATTACAAGCATTATCTTCTTGCACACGACTTGAAGGGTAATGAAACTACCACAGGGGAATTCCCTTCCCCCACTTGGAGAACAGATGACCTTCGAGCAGAGTACTAGTATTGTTTAAGACCCTCGCCCTTGCTTGAAGCCAGTCCTAAGGGGCTGGTCTTGAGAAGTATACAGAGAGGATAATCAGAGTGATCGATTGTTTTACTTTTAGGTAAAAACGAGGTATTTTCTACTTTTAGATGAACTGATTTTGAAATGAATAGTATTTCAATGTTGATGTAAATGAATATACATTTTGATTATATAATGTTATATCACAAATAAAAGGTAGATGTAATAAAATATTGTGTATTTGATTTACAAATTATTATTTCAAAAAAATGTACAATCATAAACAGACATATACCTTTTTTACGTTTAAACAGAAATCTCATTTTATAATGAAATCCCTCTGAAGACTGATAGTATAAAGCAACAATATTAAAATGTATTAAGCATAAATATGTATTTTATGAGCAAAATATATTATGACGAATATTTATTTAACTTCTTTATTCCGCCTCCGTAATACAGATTCAGGGAGGATTATCAAGATCCCTTTCATAGAAGGCGCGATCATTAATAATGTATGTGGAATTACGTGAATATTATTTCCAACATTAATTTTCTTTTATTACTTGTTACGAAAATATATTAACAATAGTGCTGTTGACGCATCGTGTGAAAACTAACAACATGGCGGAATATTCACAATAGGTCCGCACGCAGTGACTTTGTCAGGCGGTATTGATCCTATAGAATATTAGTTTAGGGTCCCTCGGGTCCCGTGGGGGGCTTGTGTGAAATTGATGCTATTATTGTGCGAAACGGTTAGAATTGAAAGCAACATGACCAGCCTAGCAGATGTGTCGACAAATATTTTGCTTGATATAGACCGATTCACAAATATTGACATTATCAACACTGTTTAAATTAAACCAAAATAGTAGCAGGAAATGTGGATGGTGCAAATATTTAACCTCATTTAATATTTACATGGTACAGTTGTCATTTGACACACTTACAATTAAGAAACGTCACAACGGCTGTATTTATTGTCTGTATTGTCGACAAAGTATTAACCTGAATATTGACTTATTGACAATAGTGGGTAAACATTAAGCTAAATATTGGTTTAAAAAAAAGTACCCTAATAATTTCATCAACATTAATCGTCAGATTAAAGCAACAATCTTTACAACTTTCACTGCAAAAGATTTTCATCTTAAAAAAACAATTTGGAGATTACGTCAGAACTTGTAATCAAAGTTAAAAACAACACAGTTGAATATTTTAACACCGGCCTACAACCGGTCGGGAACTAAAGTTAAATCCTTTGTTTAGAAGAGGATTACCAGCTCGCTTATCAGCTGCAACAGTGAGGCTTTTTATACTCGTCTAGTTTCAATTAAGCGTCGGTTAATTCCGGTGCTAAGTGCTCGGTTTAAGTCGCGACTTAATTTATTTCCGGCCGCAATTTATGTCCGGGATTAATGTAATGAAAGTCCCGCGGCAGGTTCCGTGCTAATTGCTACTCCCGATTGTCTAAACAAAAATAAAGGGACGCCTCAAGGAATTTATCGTGGCAGGTATCGTTAGCATTTAAAATGGTAAAGAGTTACGCTCGTTTAAGGTTACGTCGCGTGGTTCTTGTTAGATGGTCTTATTGTTTGAAATTAACAGTTATCGAAAATGAAAGCGTTCTCAAAAAGCTTTAAGAAATAAAAGAGCAAATATATACCTTTTTTACGGTAAATAGAATTCGTTTATTCTCCTAATCTATATAAAAAGGGCTTGTTTGATAACATTGCAAGTGCTCTTGAAACACAATCAACATACACACGCAGCTGCGGATCCCTAAATTACTGGCAGTTTGCGCGTAACGAAGGGTTCCTTAAATGACAAAAAAAAAGAACAGAAATACAAGACTAAAATTGACAGTTTAATCTATGGAATTGCGAGTGGCTGAATGGGGGTGTGTCCCGTGCCTTTGCATTATTTAATAAAAGAAATAAAATTGTAATACTTATTGTTGTTAAGTTTTGTATGTAATACAAGTTTTTTTTACGTTAAGAAAGAGTTAAATAAATATTATCTGATTTTCAACAAAAAAATTAAACCGACTTCCCAAAACACTAAAAAGCAAAAAAAAAAAACTATTTTTAGGTGCATCGGCCTAGAATTCGGTGTCTAATGGATGTTACTAAGTTAATTTTGCCACCAGACTTCTATGCCGATGCACCTAAAAATAGTTTTTTTTTTTGCTTTTTAGTGTTTTGGGAAGTCGGTTTAATTTTTTTGTAAAAAAGTTTTTTATTTAAAGCTTTTCAGTGATACGTATAGTTGTCACTATCCATACAAGTGGGAAGTTCTCATCAATACAAAGAATATAAGTCCAAATACGAGGTATTTTACATATTCAGTTGTCGAGTTCCCTCGACTTTCTCTGGTCTCCATCATCAGGTCAGCTTCAAACCTTCACTGTTGCAAAGGTCTTGTCAATACAAATAATTTAAGCCCAAACACGAGGTAGTTTACATATTCAGTTGTCGAGTTCCCTCGACCCTCTCTGGTTTCCATCATCAGATCAGCTCCAAATCTTCACTGTTGAATAGTGCTTTTAGGCGTACACCTGAGTATCAAGTTTTTACCCTATGTATGCCTACAATTTTCGAAGGTTGCCCTCGATTTCTCAGGGTTTCCATCATCAGATCCTGACCTGATGACTATGGGACCAACTGGCAGCTATTCCGAGTCGAAAAAAAAAAGAATCACGTAAATCGGTCCATAAACCTCGGAGTAATCGATGTACATACATAGAAAAAAAAAAAAAAAAAAACATACCGGCCGAATTGATAACCTCCTCCTTTTTGGGAAGTCGGCTAATAAATAAAAAAGGAAAACTTAACTAACCCAAACCTTTTAAAAATAAGTATTTCATTTCCTAACTAAATAATAGTAACGTACCAAAATAATTAACCCAACTATTTTCAAATAAGCTTTGATGCATATTTAAACAGGCCGCTTTAGCTATAAAATTTAAGGTACTTTATTACGGATCGACCCAAAATTAACATTGGAAACGGAATTCATTAACATTATATTAACCGCATAACCCCGATACGATTTACAAAAAGATTGTGTTCAACTCACGAAGTTTCGTGAATATTTCAACCTTTTTACGGATACCCATTATACTTGTAGCACACGATTTGTTCTAGATCTTACATTTTTAATGGCTGTCACGATTGTACGTTATTTGGTAAAATTATTGTTATTTGTATTGATCTAACTTCGAAGTTTATTCTACATTCTACAAAATAAGTATGTAACACGAAAGAAAATGAAGGAACATTATGCAACAACGAACCATTAGTTCAAGTTCAATTACACAATACGCCATTAGACTTACTATAAGATTTGTACGATATCTCAGCTTAGCAAATCTATTGTATATTCTCTAATTACATTTTGATAACTTCCTACACCACATGTACGTTCGGATACAACTGCAACATTAGACTGAATGGAATTTTAATGAGCATATTCTGCTTCTGTCTAGCGTGTATTCGAACGTTGGAAATCTGAATTCGCATTTCGAAATTCGAACATAAATTCTGATAAAAGCTAAGCCTATGTAGCTAAAAGGACAATAAAAATTACTTGTACAATGTAGCAGATACAGAATTGTTCGTGTTAACTGTTAAGGTGACTTTTTGCCACTAATATTCTGACCTTATAAATCAGGTCATATGATATTAACACTGGCACAATGGCACAATACAAGCCACTCGTATTTGCCGTAGACTCGTCAAACAAACAATATTGTTAATAACTCGGTAAGATAGAGAATCATCAAATATTTACTTCGGTTATGACGTGAATACGTAATTCGTTTGATCAGTAAAATATTCAAAAGCAATCAGCGATGCCATCGATAAAAACCTTTCGTGTAAAACTGGCGGGAACTTGGCGTTTTTTGAATTTTTCGCTTCATTTCTGTGCGAACGTTTTTTTTAGTTTGTTTTTTTCTGGCAATGCTTTGACAGTCATTCAGCCAGTTGCAAAGTTTGGATGCTATATTCGATTAAACTGTCAGTGCTACCAGATACGCTCGCATTCCCACATTTTTTCGGAAAGTTATAGTATGTATTTACCATATATTTGTTACAAGAGCCTAGTGGAAATATAGTAATTATTAAATAATATTTAAGATGATCTTAACAAGCATTAATTTTAAAGCAATAAACCTACCCCAAAAATACACACACTTCTATTTTCGCAACATCAATTACATCCCTATCGCGCCAAAAAAACCGATCGACTCGATTCATAACTCGATTACCCAACGCCGCTCGATTATTTATCGTGAAACCGGTGTTTACTCTACGCACGTGTGTTCGTGCACGTGGTATTACAATAACAGCCCGATCAAAGACCCCGACTGTGTAAACTGGCGATTAAAATATAATTAACCGACAGTCTGTTAGTTGTGGCTTCACGGCTTTTTTTGTATTTAATTTAGTTTAAATTATGTTAACTTCAAAGCTGGGTAACTTTGAGCTGTGTTCTTTTTTTTTAGTTATATTTTTTCAACTATGGAATATGCTAGCTGGAAAGGATTATAATGTTCAGCTTGTCTATGTTAATCTATAGTCTGTTTTTTAATCTCGTAGACTAAATTGACACTTGCAAAATGTCAAACTTCCAAATAATTTTGCTAGCTCTGTGGTGCAGTGTTGTACTTACGATACCGGTTCGTTGAATCGTAACTTTTTACAATAAGTCATCCTGAAATAATGGGCTTATCCTTGATGATTACGCATGGCTTTGCGTGGTCAGATATCCCTGGCAGTTTGTAGCACGTCGTACAGCCATGTGTACGTACGTGAATTTTAAATATAAAACTTTGAATGAATATTAAATTCGTCTATTATAGATAAAAAGTTACGATTCAACGAACCGGTATCGTAAGTACAACACTGCACCACAGAGCTAGCAAAATTGTTTGGAAGTTTGACATTTTGCAAGTGTCAATTTAGTCTACGAGATTAAAAAACAGACTATACAGTAATATAACAAAAAGGAATACATTGTTTTTTGGTTTGTACCCTGAAGGCTCCTAAACTAGTACACCGATTTGAAAAATTCTTTCACTGTTGGGGCGCTACACTCTTCCCGAGTAACATAGGCTATATTTTAGCCAAGGACAGAAAGTAGTTTCCATGGGACGCGGGTGAAACCGCGGTAGAATAGCTATGTCGAATAAAACCTTTTCGTTTCCTTAATAATTGTGTTCTTTGCTCTTGAACAAAAGTTCTTGTCTATGCCTAACTTCTTCTTCACGTTATACTCGGGTATTAGATATTATTGTTATTAAAACTTCTACAGAAAGTTGTCATTATTATAAAGTTTTGTGTGAACGTTATCTGGGATTAAGACATTGTTACATTGTTGGTACATATTGTGAAAGTTTTCGTCTTATAGTTTTGTACCTACTTGTACACAATGTCACTTACTTTCTAGTGCCCCTAAGATTACTGATAGAGCTTATATAATTAATTACTAGCTGGATTGTTATACCAGTTAAAGTCAAATATTTTTATTTCAAATATGTCTTTGCAGGGTCTTATGAAACGTCACAGTAGTTGCACGGTTCCAAAGTGTTGGTCACAAGGAGAAGAATAGACACTCTTTTTAAACAGGTATGTAATATTTTCATGAAGACTCGGTGTTAAACCAAATTTTTTCCATAGTTTAGACATTTAACTGTGCTTAATAAAAGAATTTTGTCCATTTTAAAGAAACAAATCCAGCCTACAGTAACAACTTGCCCCACTCTAAAGAGCAAAGAATCTAAGCCAATACGGGACTGCACAAATACGGGCGAAAATTAACGCCTGGGGAGTCTGAGAGACTCCCCATTTCGACCCTTTGTACGCTATAATGTGCATGTTATAAACATATAATTTACGCTCGTAGGGACCGGGTTTTTTTCCTAAAAACTGCGCAAAAAGGGTGTTCAGACCGTAATGATTTTATCGATACGATGATCTTAGTTTTGAGATAAGACGATAGAAGGGTTGGGCTTACTTGGATGGTAGAGAAATCTTTACCAAGGTGTTTTAAATAAATCCTGTGTCTGTCTGGGTGTTACAGTGAAACAATTGTTTCTAGGAGATAGCAAGGTATAAGTTCTTTTTGAAGATGCGAGATAAATAAAGCTCTTCAGGGAAAAATAACTAAAAGATAAAGAATAAAGCAATAGGACATTAGCGTGTAGTCTTGAAAATTAATAGCGTCATTTAACCTGACAAACGAGCCAAATTATATCAAATTGCTTATGTTAATAAGCAATACACTAGGTTCGCTGAAATAATCCAATTTATATGTATAAGCAATACTAATAATTACGTATTAGTTATGTAAGGGATATTAGTCAGAATAAATAATGTAATGTACTACTGGATCTGCTAATGTTACAATTTAGTAAGTCTAGCCTAAGATGGAGTCTAGACAACCAAGGTCGGCCATTTTAAGTTTGGCTTTTCAAGTTTTTATATTATTTCACGAGTCACAAACAAAAGTATGTTACAAACTTGGATACAAGATTAGTATTGAAAAAGGTAATGATCACTGGTTCTTTCTACATTATAATTTGGAGGAAACATATAATAGTTTAGGTAATAAATAACTTTTGATGAAATCAAAAAGTGTACATTTATTTTAAAGTTGCGCCTTTCAATTGGATTTAAAGAGGAATAAACTAGCCTTCCAAGTTATAAGTTAAAAACTAAATATAAAATATTTCTACCAGGATTTCATAAAATAAAGCCATGCTTTTCCAGCTAACTGCACCGTATCTCACTTTAAAAATCCTGTAAAGATTTAAAAAGCGAGGGGTCAAAGGTTACTGTTAGTGCGCTCCGCTAGCTACCAGGCTATCAGAAGGGCCGAAGAGTTCTATTAAACTAGCCTTTTGAAGGGAGGGTCTGACAGATGTGCGGTCCCCTCTCGGTCTACCGTGTCTTAGCTCCCGGCCCTCATTTGAAAGCCATTCGTTCGTTAGTTACGACCTTCCGAAGGGGACAACACGAGGGTGACTCGATATCGCTTTTATGGACAATTTGAGACAGACGAATCGGTTCTTCAGTTATATTTTGGAAGTATTTTTCGCTATTTTTGCTGAGTTTGAGAATGTGAGGTGTTATAGCTGATT
Organism: Helicoverpa zea; assembly: GCF_022581195.2. NCBI lineage: Eukaryota > Metazoa > Arthropoda > Insecta > Lepidoptera > Noctuidae > Helicoverpa > Helicoverpa zea. The sequence continues at coordinate 12,737,001 of NC_061454.1, forward strand.
TATGCTTATTGATATTGAGGGATGGTTTGCACACATGCATATCATTTTAGCCAAGTATGTAACATTCGATTCGCAATCTTGCAACTCGATTTTGCTTGCCGATTTTTTGGTAAAGTCACACGGCCCAACAAAAGTGTAAATTAGATACTGTCCTAGGTGATCGATACCTGTTTGCAAAGTATCCGTGACTTTTAGACTTAGGGGCTCCTATCTCCCTACTTAATTTAGGCCAGGGTTATAACGTAATGAATGACTAACGATTTTTCAGAGTTATATGGCTCCGGGTAAGTTAAGGCAGGCACGAAGTTCGGTCAAATTTCTTTGGGATCCGTATCGTTTACAAAAACCGACTTTGGAATCATTCGATTATCTTGAATAACGTCGTTTTGTGCTGGCTTAAAATGTGCTTTAGATAAAAGTTTGGTTGGACAATTTTTTTGTTTATCAGCCACAACTTTTTCGATCGGTCTTGGAATAAGTCTCAAGTAAAATCTACTGGATATAGCTCTAGTACATTTGCATACCTATCGACTATTTGGTGAAACTTATTACTATGTGGAGTTTCATATACACCATTCGATGATTTACATACATTGTCACTCCTGTCCAGTCCCGGTATCTTTACAAACCGTTTTTCAATTAAAACCTACAGAACCCAAAATGGTTTACCCAAATAGGGGTTGTAATCTGCTTGATATATGAACCTCTGTGACGGGTTAACAAAAATGTTAAGATAAAGAGATGTTATCGCAAAGCAATTTGTTCACTTAATTTATGACCAGATTGTAATTAAAGTTATCTCACGGGACAGTTATGGTGTTCGGTGATTAAAACTGTTCGGGAAAAATGACGGTGAATTGTAATTGATATGTACGGTTTAATTGTTTGGAAGTAAGCTGTGTAGTTCAACTGAATTTTTTGAGTGAAGTTAGGGGACGTTGAAAAAGAATTAATGAAAAGTTTAAAATGGTAAGTCTTGTTTTAATGATGTCGTGCATTTGATTGATAACATCCACTTTATTTATTTTAGATCATTGCATGAATTGCTAAAGCGGTTAAATGTTACGTTCAAAATAAATAAAACTTGTAACGCGGTGTCCTGCGTGAGCGACGAACGCGACGCGACGCGACGCAACACGACGCGACGTAATGCGACGCGATGCTATACGCGACAGATGTCCTACGTGATTTTGGTCATTACTTCTCAAATCATGGAGAAGTTGTGTTACAATTTTGCTTGAAAGTTCATATTTAAAGTACAGACAGCAACAATCTTCCAACTTGTTTGTACTAATAAACGATTTCTTTAATATTTATGTTTTTTTTGTCCCACAACAATCAACGCTTCTGAATAGTTCGCGGTGTCGCGTCTGGTCGCCCTCAAAACAAGTACGCGTTACGTCGCGTCTCGCCGCAGACTGTCACATAGGCCGCATTTAGGGAATTCCTTTGAGTTGATCGCGTTCGTCGCGTTCGCAGCGTCGCGTCGCGTCGCGTTCGTCGCTCACGCAGGACACCGCGTAACAGAAAGCACTAACAGCAAACACACAACTATAAAACAGAAGACATGTGTCTTCGATCACTTAAAACCTCTATTCTTGCAACAACGAGAGAAAAACTATAGCTTTTAAAAGCAGCTATTTATTTGCAAACAGCTTTTAGCTGAGACTCAGTCGTGTACTCGTGTCCCCGCTATGTACTCACAACTCTCGGATTACCAGGCTGACTCAATTCTATCGAAGGGTTCGTACGTTTGTTTGTACTCCATGCTTTTGTATTTCCCTCGCTTCCATTACACTTTTGTACGATTTAAAACTACTCTATTTCAACAGAAAAATGGTCAGCCAATACAAACCAGTAAGTGCCTGCCAACATCCTGACTGATTACACGACCCAATTTCAAAGTACGCGCTACGTAATGCGTCCCGTCTTTCTTTATTAACACTTTGAAACGCTCGTCTTATAATGCTATTCATTCATTCATTATTCACAAAACTTCTCAAACAGTGTTTCAAGGCAAAGTCGGTGCACTTAATTTTGTCACTTTTCACTTTAACAAACTGAAATAAATTAAAAATTAAAGCCGACATAACATTGCTGTGCAGTCGTGAATTTTCGCAAACTGAATTATGGATGGGAGCACTAAGCTCATATTTATTATCGCGCCAACATATCAGGGGGGTCTCATGAATTTGTCGTTAAAAGCGTATTCCAGATGCGCCCTCTAAAAGCGGAAGAGGTAACATGCACCGGGGGCGGCGGGGTGCGGCGTGCTGGGTGCGGGGGAGTGCCGAAACAAACATGCCACAGTGCCGAAGGCTTTCTCTGCTTGTTTGTTTGTTTTGCCTATTGTTGGCTGCCGATACTATGAATTATTCAATGCCACTAAGTGGGTATTGTACAATGAAGGTGGGGTAACATTAGTAATAGCACGAATTCACTCCAATGCCGAGTTTTTCAAAGAATTCCCCGAGCGAATTGAAACGAAATGGTAACGATATTTTTTAATTCCGCCGGGTTTGATCGTTTCGCCAAATGGAAATGCGCGAACTCTGGGCGGCCATTACAAAAATAACAACAAAAGAGAATGTTTCCAAATCAGTTTACCTTGTTCATAATATCCTACCGGGGTTATTATAATACATAAATTCAAACAAAAGACAAGAGGAAACCGCGGCGCGAACTTAAAATCGTGGTCCGAAACTCTCGTTACAAAGTCAGGAAGGAAAAGTCCCCAAAGTTTGTCCGAAAAACCGGGAAAAACCCCGAAAATTTAAGTCCAACATTCTGTTTCCGTCGGACGGGGGTACCCGCGTAAATATTATTCGGGACTTTCTTTTATTCCCTTTGTTTTAGACGTTTTATTATTTGCGGTCCGAGGTGAGGCCAGCGAGGTGAATCAGCGCATGCTCGCTTAGGGAGGGGGATTAAAAAATAAGCCCCTACGATTTACAACACAACAAAAAGCCAAATGGCAATTTTAGCGCAACCGAAGGAAAGAAACCCGCACAAAAATGATCTAAACAAGATTTTAAACTTTTGTCCTTTTGAAACAAAAGAGAAGTCTAATTTATGTATTTCTCTTTAGTCTTCAAAGCGAAGTAGACCCTCTTCAAAAGTAATTGACAAATTTGTTCAAATACAAAAATAAAAGGCTGAATGTTTTTCGCGTCCTGTGCGAACGGAGTCGTCTCGCGTAATTAGTTCGCTAGGAGCGCGAGGTACGCTGGGGGAGGATCCGATACATTCCGCATCACTCGTAAACTGGGAATTTTATTCTTAGGCATTCCTCTAGGCGGGGCTTTATGAAAACTGTCTCCTTCGCACTTGACGCGAATAAAGCAAAGTAGAGCCCGTAATTCGTGCTCTTTGAGTGATATTTTGGGGATCATTGGACGGCAGATGGCGCGATATTGGACATTCTAGTTTTATGCGAAGGTCTTTGTAGAAAATGGGAACCTTTCGCGAAGGTCGTAAAACAAAAAGCCATCTGTCAAAAACTATGCGCTCAAGCAGAGCTGAGTTGAAGAGATTACGGAGGTGGAACAATTTGGATGATTTTTTACTACCAACATAACATGGTGTCTATCCAAGCAGATAGTCGGAAGTATCATAGCAAATTATGATATAAGTTTCTTGTTAACAGTAACTGTGAATTTCTTCAAAGAAATAAAAGCAGTATTTTTTTGAAGAATTAACTTACCGTTGACATGTAATTACATGTGTCGTTGCAGTTGTGTGTACTTGAGTCAGGGCTCTGTAACAATATAAAAAAACATTAGTTAATGGGTAATATTTCAGTGTATATATAGCTGCAGTTTGCACCCTTGTCGAACTAAGAGTATTAATAGTGGTTTGATTTGAAAAAACTGATTACAAGTTGCACCTCAAGCGTGTAAAATATTCTTCTCAAGGATACAGTGGGTTAAAGTAAGTTTATGTAAATAATTTACATAAAAGCAAACACTGCACATGTGTAGGCGAGAACACGTGTGTGATAGAAACATTGTAGATAGAACGAAGAATATTATATCATAGTGACCATGAATTAGTAAACCTACATCGACACTAATATAATAAAGCATCACTTTTTGTTTGTTTGTTTGTACTCGAAAAGCTCCGAAACTACTGAACCGCGTTGGAAAATTCTTTCACTATTGGAAAGCCGTTCCCGAGTAATATAGGCTAAAATGTATCCCGCTACGAGGAGTAGATCCCACTGGACGTGAGTGAAAACTGTAAGTAAGCTATAATTCAATACTAATTTATTTAAATCAATCGTACAGGAAACCAACTAACACATTACAATCGTGTCAATTTTTTTCTTAAACTAAAAAAAAAATTGAACACAAAAACGTAACAAGCACCATCAACCCTTTCTCAATCAGGGGTAGAATTTGTCAATGGAAAGAAATGGAAGGCAAAGGTCTGCTTTGTCAGACCAATGGTCTGAAACTGTAACACCTGGGCTTTGTCGAGACGTTGTAACATGTGAAAGTAATTTATTAACTTACGTCTCGCAAGGAAAAACGTACAATATAGAAATTCGAAGGAAAAAATAAGAGTGTTCTTTTATTTGAGAGAGCAAATTTTTTTGGTCGAATGTACCTACAGGGTGTGCAAACAAAACGTGGGCCTTTTATCGTTAAAATAAGTTAAAGGCAGTGGAAGTAAAGGGATTTTTTTGGGAATAAGTGTTCTTAGTTATTTGTGTTACACTTTATGGAGATTGGTAGAATATGTCAATAAACATAATGTTTGGGAGTAAGTAGCTGAGATATTACATTTATTTCGGATAAAGTGTGTCGAGTGTTTTTGCATTATTAATTGCAAATACATAACGTTTATTTATAGTTCTGTTTCGACTCTGCATTGTAAACCATACAATTAACAGATACATTTAATAACGTAAGCTAACTGACAAAAAATAAGTCCAGTAAAATTTTGTTTGTATGTGATTTGAACAAACAGAGGTTTAATCATTTAATCATATTTACAAACCCGTTACAAAAATCCTTTGTCTCAGAAAATGTCACAATTAATCCCCTGATCCGAATAAATGAAATCTAATTTGTCCAAAAGCCCATACGAATAAAATTGTTCCTTTATTGCTCGTATAATCATGTCACCCTAACCCTGTATTAAAATCATTAAAAAAATATATCCATTAACAGTGTACATGGTTATAAATAAATTATGGGGTATCCACGCGTTCGGGAGTGTCCGGGGTGGCCATATTTCACGGCTGGGCCTGTCCCGCGAACGTGTCGACACCTTTTTGCACTTTTTTTGGGATACTTTTTGCGCAGCGTGTGGACACATGAACGTGTCTGTGGCTTTTATACCGTTTTTAATAGATAAATAGCTTTGTAGTTTGACGGACACGGGAATTTTAATAATAGCGACGTAGATACTCCGTTGTTACGTCAGATATGGCTGCACAGCTTTTTCGCCTTTTTTATCAATTATTCGGTGCGGGTTTGTGAGTGGTGAAAACTGGTGTATCTGATATTTTTCGCTGCCAGGAAAAGTCAATTGAGGAAAAAGTTTGTTGTTGCGTCCGTCCGTTGAATTCATTCCTGTTGCTACTCGAATATGAGTGAGTTTTTTTATGAATACTAATTGCTTTTTTGTGTGTTTTTTTGTGCAGGTGTCTTCATTATTGTGTAATTAGTTATTTATTATTTGAGACTTGCAAGTAGCCAGCAGTTTAAACAAACTTAGTTTTTGATGAACTGCAATAAATTCCAAGCACAGTTTAACCTACATTACCAATTGTACTAGTATTCTCAGTACAATTGTAAGTACAAATTATCCTATTCATACTGTCATTTAATACCTTCAAAATCTTTTGTAACTCGCCAAAATGCTACATTACAAACTGAACAAAACATTATAAAAAAGCAGTTCATATTTCACGTTTATTCCAAACGAGAACGAACGACATTGCCATTCACTCATTCATTCTGTATTTAAACAAAGAGTTTCTAAATAAACACGGCTAAACATTCCATTCATTCGCTCATTTGTTCGTTCGTTCATTAGAGACAAGGTTGAGAAAAATATCCACCGTGTAATTAGTGCACTCGTTGTTAGATAGAATGACGGCTTTCGGAAGTGACTTTTACTAAAAGGTTCCGTAGATTCTTGAAGAAATCGGACGATATTGTTGTTTCACTTTAAAACTCCTTTCAAGACTTTAGCCAGTATTTAAGCTTTGTTTTTCTTCTCAAAGATTGTCTGCTCAAAATATTTGAACTTTTACTACAATACAAAATGTATCGTAAACAATTTTTGATTCTGTCAATACCAGATAAATAAAACAACAAGCGAATATCAGTTGTCATTTAAATATCAATTAGTTTGAAGTCGTTTGCACAAAAATGTTATACAACTTAGAAATTTGCCCTCAAAATGACCAATTGGCATTAACAGCCAAAGTAACAAAAAAAGTGAAACCTGCATTGGTATCGATATATCATCAAAGTTATTGCGAAATCGATCGCAAAAATCTGACGAATCGAATGCAGTTAGAAAATATCGGTGCGCAGCACAATTTGTGTGATGACTTTGAAATTGCTCCAATATAGCAGACGAACGAATATTATGCAATTTTATAGTGAACTTGAAGAAATGTTGAAATGTTGGTGAGAGAAATATTTAGAGAGTAGGACTAACTAACCTATGTATAATTATGAGGCAATTTTTTTTTTACGTTCCCAGTCGACAGCGATGAGGCTTTTAAGTTATAATGTAAACCTCTTTTATACCAACATTTTTTATAAGGTAAATAGTTTTATTTTTTACCTAGAATTGTCAATTTAAAGGCACCGAGTTGTCTCCATTTTGATAAACATTTCTTGAAGATTCAGAAGACCATTGACCTAAAAGGTTAAGTGGCCAAAAAAGAGACGTATAAATTGTTTACAGTAAACAATATTCATAATGTTGACAGTAACAAATGAGTTTTTTCCCACGGATCCCCAAAAACTGGCAAGTGTGAATTCAAAAGCGCTTTGTTCAGTTACCATTATGCCTGATTTATATTTTGGAGCCGTCAGTCCACACAAACACGTATTCCTTCCGACGCGACGGTGAAAAATGATCTCAGTGTTGCCATGTGCTATTGTGGCATCCTCCACTCCCGCATTTTAGAGTTGCCAGAGGTGAAATTTAATTGTACCTTGCTTTTGTTGTTTGTGATGTTCGGTTTTTTAGTGGCGTTGAAATTGTAGTGTTGTTTCTGTACGACCTCTATTATAACAGGACTGATATATTTGTATTCTAAGATCTAACTTAAAGCTTTAAAGTTTTAATTACGGATTTTAAAGATTAATTAATATCAAAACTTATAAGTAGCATAAGATTCGTACTTTAAACTAGCAAGTTTATGCAACTTAAAATAAAGTTTTAATTAACTAAGATCAACAACAGATTTCATGCTAATTCTATTGAAGCTAGTTCTGAATCTAAATCTTTAAAGGTAAACTTTAATGCTGAAAGTTTAACCCTAACACCGCCACGTTGGTCGCGATTGCCGCGAAACTAAAATTATTTGTGGGGTTGAAACTCTTGCCGGTTATGTTGGCATCGGGAGACAAAGCGTTAAGCGCTGAGGTAAAATCTATTAAGCGATAATAGCGCTTTGAGCGGGCGCTGAAGGTGCGGTGGCGAGAACTTGCGTCTAATTGGCAGCGAACAATGGAGAGCGCACAAAGCGCGGTAATGGCCAGCCGACATCTTTACGCGGGTACCGATTGACAGATTTCTGATCTTCCGAGTTTCTTGTGTAAAAGTACTGCTCTCTGATTCCTAGCAAGTTTTAATAACTGACTCCTATAACAAAGTAGGCTATGCCAGCGTCCCGTGGGAATTACTTCACGCACTCAAATCGGATCAGTACATTCTGAGATTAGTCCTTTCATATAAAACAAGTTCTTTAGTTTTAAAATATATACCTAAAACCTGTTTAATTACTCTTGAGCCCTCTAGGTAACATCTCAAGTCATTTAACCGCCACCTCAAAAAGCTAGTTAATCTTAAATTATTATACTACAACTCTAAGAAACCTAAACGCCTAAAGAAACGTCTAGAAACTAAAGCAAGCGTGGTTAAAGCCTGTTCGTCTCTGTACTAAATGTCTATGCCCTGCGGTGGGACAGCAAAGGAGAGCCTTAGGGACTGTCCGGCTATTCTTTGCCTACATGTTCATTTCAACTGTTTGTTTTACTACAATAGAGGGTTAATCATTGGTACTGTTTCTGCCTAAATGTTGGCCTAGTTGGCGCAATGGTCACCAAGCTAGAATGCCGTTGGAAGGTCTAGGGTTTGATTTCCGATACCTTCAACATTTGTGTGGTCAGCTGTATGTAGTGTGTGTAGGCCTGGGTGTTTTAATATGTGTTGTGTTATGCCTATAACACAAGCTTATCAGTTAGTAGCTCACTTTGTGCTTTGGCTACCGACCGCGTGTGAAAGGTGTCATAGTCCCTATAACTTAACTGCGTTCTTGTAATCGCCTTATTCTCAAATATTTTCAGTAGACATTTAATTTATCCTTTAACAATTGCAATTTTAAACGCTTTTAAGTTCTACTGAAAATATCACCGATGTAACGTTTTCTAGAATCGTCACAAAATCGACCAGGCAATCAGGCGTGCCGCGGCAGTATGTCACCCACTGCGTATGCAATCCGGTGCAATCCGGTGCGCTCCGGATTAGCACAGGTTCGATACCCGGCTATAAATATCCCCCACTAATGCTACTGACACGATCTAACATACGTTTGTGTTGCAAGATTGCAAGCGTACCCCAATTTTGGGGGTTTTCTAGTTCAGATTACTGGCGTGCAAATGGGAGCACCTATTGCGAGGTGCGATAAAACGGGTGGGGGTGATTTGCGATCGTGAAAGGGTGCAATGGGGACTGATTTTTGGTGATTTATTTGTTAATTTTGTAATGATAGCTACCTGCAAAAAAAGTAGGCTAAGTTTGTAGCCTTTCTCGCAAAATGGGACATCTAACACTGAAATAATTTATTAAATTGGTTCAGCACTTCTTGAGATTAGCGCGTTCCATTTTTTTCATTTTTTTCCATAAAAATTCGGCTTTATACAGTTAGTCCTTGTATGATATTGAATGAAGAAAAGGAACTCTTGATAGAAGTTCTAGCATGATAGAGTTATGAATTTAATCGGTAAATATGAGGAGTACCTGTGTGGTGAGGCAGACTCAGTGGGGTAGTTATTAAGCGGTCAGCCCCATCCGCACTTGACCTCGATCTAAGTATAGTCTGCACGAGATCTATGTAAGAGATTAACCCCTAGTATGCTGTACAGATTTTGATATAAGCGAGACACAATTGATTTTCTATTGTTTTATGATACAAGATGTCGATGAGATGTTGTTTTATGTATACAAGAGGTAATACTACATATGTGCTAAGGCCCAACTTAAATGTCGTTTTCTTAAAACAATTGTTTTTTAATTTGTTTTTTTCACGTTCAACTTACAAATGATAGTTGTTTTAAGAAAAACGGACGTTTATGTTTTTGGGCAACGTTTATGTTTGGTTTAACTTGGGCTTAAGTCTGTGATTCAACGAATTTGCAAATAAGTGTAATTTACTAGCGATTTCCCGCGGTTGCACCCGCTTCCCTTAGAAAGCATAACTTGAAATGTTTTTCTCAAAATTTCGTAATAAACTGCACTAAGTTACCACTTTACAAATAAATACAGGAAATAACATATCCTTAACATAAACACACACTCATCTTCTACACTTCTATTTCTGAACACCTCAACTTGTTTGTTTGTTTGTGTCGTAATCTTGTGTGACGAGAACAGTGCTTCTTGATTTACAGTTGTCTTAGTTTATTACCGGCACTTATGCTCCTTAGACTTTAAATAGCCAAACGACTGGCTTTCAGCACTGTTTGAATAATATTCTAAGACGTATTGCAACTTGCATGTGTTTACGACTTCACAAACAGTTGGTTTTGTCTGTATTTAAGTTTGCTATAACAATGCAAATGTGGTTTATTTTTGCTCAATTTAAGTATCCAGCTTATCTTCTATTTCTCTTCTATATATATATTTTTTTCATATTTAGTGGTTTATGTCAAGTTCAAACAAAATCCGTCGATTGGTTCTTCATTTATTACGTAGAATAGCACGTAGGTACCGGCCGAAAGTATTCCATACAAAATCTAAATAAAAATTAATTGTTTCAAAAAAGTTTGGTTAACAACATACTAACCAAATCTCGAAACATCACAAAACAAGCTATTGTTTCTTTTTCCACGAATCTTTCACTCATCTCCCGCAACCGAATTCTACATTTTACATTCCTTTTTGAAAATGCATTCGCCCACGAATATTCCTCTTACCTGTTCCAGTTTATCCTAGCACGTCGTCCCGACTGATTCCTCCATTATGCTATTTCGCACACAACCCGTCAAGTGCGAATATTCGGGAATGTTCGAGAGCGTTCGATCTGCGTTCGACATCGCATTCGGCTGATGTGAACTCTGCATAACATCGAACGACAACGTTATTGGTTCCGATTCTATGGGTGATAGTGGATCGAAAATCAGTATGGTAAGTTGGTGAATTTTATTTTTAGGTAGCATGTAGAATATCACCGTAAACTAACTGTGGATTCGATAACCTATCTACTCCTAGATTTTCTTACTAGAGATAGTAATCTGACATTATTTGTAAGGCTAATGTCCAAATTCTGTCCTTTGTATAGGTCATTTAAATACGCACATATACCGTGGTGGTAGTAAGTACATATGGCCTTACTACAAAAACTTTAAACCCTGTTTTACACTTGTCTAATAAAATTTTGGCTGCAAAATGAACCATATGTCAACGTCATAATTTGACATTTTTTTAGACAAGGCATAAACTGACGTTTAAAAGTTTTTGTGGTAAGGCGGATAATGTTTAACAGAATCGTTAAAATGGAGACGTCGAAAAACAGATTTACGAAGCTCATCTTAGACTATTTAATATTGTATTCTCATAGTAAAACAACGAAGAATTCAAAACAGTACTGTGTCTGCGCCCACTACATCAAGCTCTATTGTTCATTCTTTTTCTGCCTACTCGAGTAATGGCTACCTTTGATAGCTGTCATCAGTATTGCATGTAACTATAAATATAGTTATAGTATAGGTACCTTATATAGCATAGGTACCCACACAGTGCAGACTAAACAGTCGACCGATAGTTGGCCCGATGATTTTTTAAAACAAAATCTTGACACCAATCAAAGTTCTCTCTCGGTCTGATACCGGCTAAACACCGGATCTTTGTACCTAATATTCGTACTACCATTCATCTTCATACTGATTTATGAGCCCAACGAACTATCGGCCAACTAAAAGTTTGCAGTGTACGCGTAGGCTAAAGGATCTTGTGGGCAGCGTCCATTGTAATGATAAGATCAGGATATCACGGTGCGATCTCTTTTGAAGCCTTACAGGAATTGCTATTGCAAAACGAAAGGTTTTTCGCTTGTTCATAAAGTATGGCTAAGGGGAAATAGGTTTATTGTGGTGTGCAAGTAAATGCTGTATTGAGTTATTTCGTTACTGTTTCTTCTGCATAGGTAACTTGATAGCAATATGTAATCATCACATCAGCCTTTTTATCGTCCCTCTGCTAGACACAGGCCTCCTCTTTTTCTTGATGGGATATCATTAAATGTACCCGTTGTGGGTGCAGCGTGATGCAGTGTAAGACTCTTACTGACTAAAATCCACTATGTTCCTTCTTAAGCCCTTTATGTACCAGGGCCGCGGTAACTAGCACAGGCTTCTTCTCACAATGAGAAGGATTGAGGCGTTACCACTACGTCTGACAGCATTGTTAGATATTTTTAAATCTTTGTAAATACTTAAGTATATTTTCATTTTCTACATTGTAGAAGTATGAAATATTATTTACTACAAAACAAGCCTTCCTAGTCAACGCCTTACCTCTTTGTTGAAGAGATTTTCTCGTTTAAGACCCATTCGGAATACTTAACTTTGTTGTAGTTACATAGTTTATTCTAAAGACGTGCCCACACTTCATCGTCTCACCACATTGTACATGATTTCTCCAGGAACTTTACTACTTTCGTGAGTAACTGTTTTACGACCTGAACATTAAGTTCATTGAGAAATATCGCAATAAACACACAATAATGAAAGACACAATGTGATTTTCCTCGGCTTTAGTGGTTCCTACTCATAATTATATCTACATTGCGGTTTTATTTAAACCGTTAAATGGTTTGGTGGAATTAAATTTTCATTGTACATTAATGTTTATCGCTACTCAAAGAGTTCGCCATTTTGCGAAGGAGAATGGGCGAAAAATAACCAACGCTTTAATTTATGAATATCGTAAAAAGTGTTGCGATGTTTTTTGTTCGCGTAATAAAAATCTAGGTTCAATCGATTCGGTGAACGATGCCCGGATATTGGTACATCGTATCGGCGCGTAAATTAAAAATTCCGGAAACGGAAGCAGCAGTATTATCTCATCCTATTTGCTCAGTTTTAGCGCACAGTGTAATAATACGAATTGCACTGCAAAATAAACATCGTGTTTTGGAGCAATATGTACGTACCGGCTTTGTTGTGCTATCAGAATTTGATTTCAAAATTGGATTTACTTGGTATTTGTCGAAAATTCAAACGAAACCTACCAAAAGGACACCCAATATTAAAAAAAAACACTCATTATAAATCAAAAAAGCCTCATTCACCAACAAATATGTTTAAGCTGGAAATGTCAAACCACAATTTACCTCCGAAAGACGTTGTAATTCATAAAAATAACGAACTAGAGGGAACTCATTATAAAAGCCACAAAGCATTATCGTAATTTGAATAAAAACCGTGCCGCGGGATGGCGGGCTCCACTTTAATATTGCGAGTGAGATGGCGCAAGGAAAATATTATTATATTAAAATTGTCAGGCAGGTGAAAACTCACCCGGGACCGGGCGATCTGATACCAGCCACACTCGCATGTACCGCGACTTTAAGTCGCAAGAATTTTTACTCGTTAAATATTCAGCGCTCAGCTGTACCATTCTCAAACATAAAGCTATTACGTTAATGGTTAAAAATTTGCATGTTTCATAAAGTAATAACGGGATTAGTTCGATATTAAATCATCAGAGGAAACACGTGTAATAATAACTTTCTGGGATACGTATAACGTTGGTAGATAATCCTCGTGGTGTGTTTATTTTGCGAGCATTTCATAGTAATATTGGCTTCGTGGAAATCGGGATCCTAATTCGAGCACGAAATATATTCCGCGTTCCTAATCGCAAGTGCACGCCAAATATAAATCAAAATAACCGAACTTTTCGTTCGTACGGGTGTATTCAGTCGCGCGCCTCACTTCACTTTATTTCACCGAGTTTTTCCTTTGCATAATATTTTCCTTTCTCCGTTTTCTTTTTATTGATCTATTCAATCGCTAGAATGTTCTTAATGTGTTTTTTCGGTTCTCCCGCGCTTGAGCTTGTTTTATTATAAGAAAATATACAGATTATTTTCATCGATGACAAGAACCTTTTAGTCAAATATTTCCGTATGTACGCGCCGAGAGTTTGTTTGTGGAAATCTCGAAAAGCTTTCGACCGTTTTCGATGATTCTTTCACTGTGAGCTTAATATGTGTGTTGACTTGCTGTATCACCGTGATTGCATGTTAAATAGAACACGGCTTTAAGTAGTTTATAGTGAACGAAAAAGCAATAAATTCATGTCACGTTCGACCTAAAATAATTGGAAATGAAAACAGTAATGTTTTACTAACGCTAGAAAAACGTAACAGAAAAGCAGTTTGTTTGGTCAAGCTCAGACATAAATATTACTTGTTCATTTCCATAATCCTGTATCGTTGGATATTTTAATATATTCGCTAAACATTGTCGTAATAAAGGAGAGATAAAGCTAGGGAGAATAAAATAATAAATGTGTGGATGATGAGTTAACAGCAAAAGTAGCGTGTGGTTGACTAAACGTTGTTCACAATAAATTATACTAATGAGTTGGTAACACAATAAAACCTAATGAAGATATAATATATTCGTAGTTGAGGAATATATTACGATTGTTAAACGTGCATAGCAATGGCATTTATGAGTATAGTGGGCGGACAAGATGTCGCCGACATACGAAGACTTAATACTTTAATTTGTTAGAAAAATCTTCATAATTGATCACGATTTCTTTTATAAGAATTGAACTTTGTGTTCTAAAGGTTAAATGGCTGTTTAGAAATTGTGTTGTTAATGAATTGCTTTTAAAAATTAGCATTAGCAAGTTGAAAAATCTTCAACAAGTTTGTTTACTATCTTTTTTTTTGCTAGCTATTTCAAAAGCTTTTTCCATTACAAGAGTGCGAAGATAGAACAGTTATGTTTTACTTAGAACTACAGCTATTCTCTTCATCAGAAAAATCTATTTCGTTAAACTAAACCCCAATAACATAGATTTAGGCGTCCATAAATAGAAAAAGTCTAAAATATTGCAAGAAAATAAAACTCGAAACGAAAAATTTCTAATACTCTTTGTATTAAAAAGCTATTTCGGTAGAACTATTTACTGAACTATTACTTCGGTATATTATTTACACAACTCTCGGGAGCAGATAAGCTGTCGATAAGTTCATTCGTTCGTTCACGTCATTCATTCACATGTCACTGAGGAATGAACGATTGTATGAAATTCTGAGGCAATTTGTAGTATTTGTTGTTGGAATTTTCTGAAAATCTTCACTTATCATGTAACTGTGTAATATTTTTGAGTTGTATAAAACTAAATTATCAATTTTTACTTATATTAAGACGAATATACAGCATTTTTTTGTATATTGTATGCATAAGATTTTTTCTATCTTATAAAAGTCATGTAGTAAGTAATATCTCAAAATGAAAGGCCTTGTCGAAATGTTATTATATGCTAGAATCTTCTTGAATTTAATAACAGCAAGCGCAATAACGGGAACGTTATATTAAAAAAAAAGTACAATATATCCTGTATTTTAATAAATGCGCTTACAACTACACTGCAATCACAGTTCATATTTAAAAGCAAAATTCATACAGCACAAACATTTTCCAGTTACATTAAAACACATTTCACCTCACTATTCCCGCATAAAATCCCGGACTCATAAAAACAAGTTTAAATAATTACGTTCCGTTTTTCCCGATGTCACCCCGGGACAAGAACATCCTTCTCGTACATTATAGTGCAACTCTTTTAGCTAAACACGTCCCACAGATAACATGGTATGACTGCTATTTATACAGGGCGAATTATTACTAACATTACAGGGTGTTCTAAAGCAGAAACTACAAAGATCACGTAGCCCTGAGTTATGCGAGTAATTCACACCTGTGTTTAGTCACCTTTGTATTATGTGATACGTCATGTTTGTAAGGGCACAGCTGTTTGATAGTGCACAGTATATGGCGGGATTCACGTACAACTTGGTACGGTATAAATTACGCCTAGGCTTTTCGAAACTTTGTAGCGTCCCTGTCAAATATATCTGGCTTTGTATGAATTTAAATGGATACAACTCAACAATAAAGTTTTTATTTATAGCTCTAGTGATGTCCCGTATTAAGACGGAACTATCGATAGATTCGCCACTATAACAAACCACGACTCATGAACCGTATCTCCCTCGCGGCACAAACAGCGATCCTTAGCTTAGTAAAATTTAATTAAGAACATAATATAACGGCTAGCGAAAGTCAGGCATCTCAAAACACGGCTACTGATGATAAAGTCTGTGCTTCGCAACTAATCTCAAAAGCTGGGTTCTCGAAGCTATTGTGCAAGACGTGGAATAAGCCCCTGCTCTGCCGGCCCCCGGCTAAGTGGGGTATAATGGTTGGTTACCAAACTAATCCATAAATCCCGTCTTGACTTGGGTTACCGACGTTTGAGGATAGTAGCCACTTAGTTGGTGTGGCTAAGACGCTTTTTATTTGGCGGTCTTAGTTGTTTGTTTTGTTTGATTGCTATTGTGGTTCAAAGATCGGGTACAGCGAATGGATAGAAATAGTATACTGTTGTTTGACAAGGAAACCCTAACCCTATGGAGTCAATTTATATTCGAAATAAAATTATTTCGTGTCATAAATCTTTGCGAGTCAATACTAATTCCCTTTTCGAAACATATTTATAATTTATAAATATTCAACGAAACCTCGTGTGGCAGGACCACATAGCGAAATTATATTCAGAATTTAAAACGACAGTAAATAAAACGATAAAATATTCAAAGATTCAAACAAAACCTGTCAGCCGATCGAATCGAGACACCGGTATCGATTACTCATGTTGCACGTCACTATAAATCAACGCGACCTTCACCGATAGTGATGCCCACGTACTAACTAGTCGATAAACTTAGTCGATAAATTCACAATTCTTGCACGGTTCGTTTGCGAAACCTGTGACTTAAAGCAACGTCTCCCTCGCATTTTACGTTTAGAAAGTTATTGGGATTCTCGTCAGACATAGTAAAATTGAGAAAGATAATACGAGGCGTCGTAAAATACCTTAAGGTCTATCTTCTTCGAAGGAAATTTCAGATTTATATTATTTAGCGATGTAAGGATTCCTTTTTACAGACGAAAATAGAATTAACGTCAGAGCGTAACTGACATATCGATGTTTTTGTTTATCGTATCACCTCCCTATTTCCAATACATTGTTAGGAATTTTGCAATTTTTCAAACTGCCGAGATGTCATCGCGACACTGGATATAAAACTATCGAGTCTGAGTGTTTGTAGATAAAAGTTTCCGATTCTTTTTGTGACGAAAAAGCGCACGATTACGACTGTTTTCATCATTCGAACTTTATTGGACATGTTTTCGTAATTGGGACCAATATTTCGTTTCAGTTGCCTAAAAAGACGACAGCAGAAAAAACGTATGATGTATGTAGCCCTCTGGATATGCTAAAAAGTTGTCTAGATATTTAGCATCGTTAGTGTGCTTTGAATTTTTTCCTTTCAGTTTTTTTCTGCCTTTTTCGAACTTGTACCTTCAGTTATTTACGTAACATCGTTATATAGACGTTAGACGAAATATTATTTTCAATTCATAATGCTTTACTGTAACGCTTTTAAACCACTCAAATAACTGTTAAGCTATTAATATCAAATAACATTGACGAGCAAGTGTTAATAAATGTCTAAACTTAGATCTAATATAATAGGTCGATTCGCTAGACTTTACAGATAACCCACAGTTGAATAAACTAACCGAATTCGCTTAGCCTAAAATCGATTGGCAGAAGCAAAAACATTTCAAACACAAACCCAACCTCTTTCCATATTTGCAATAACATAAATTTTTATTTGGGTCATTTTATACCGTTCCGAAATAATCAACCCGCAGAATTTGGCCGATTTCTAAACTCATTTGGGTCCAAACGGCGTGCGACAGTCGTTGGGACAACGAGTGTTGGACTGAAACGAGAACGCACCGAACTTATCGTCGATATATTGAAAAGAATCATCATCATCGTTTTCCATAAATAGTTGTTCGTCGAGTGTAATGGCACTCGATTAAGTGGTTTCGATACAACACCAGTATCGTGTTTCTTTTTTTAATCCGATACTTTTTTCTTGTAATTTATTCAAAGTTTAGAACATAATCAAAATGAAGATTGTTCATTGTATACTATAATTGAGCAATGTTTGATAGCTCCACTTTCAAGAGATTAACGATAACGGACCAATATCAGTACTAACTAGTAAATCAAGTCTTATTGAACAACATTTAGTTGTAGGAACCAGACAAATCGCTACTAGTCCGTAGGCGACAGGCTAGCGAGCGATAACTGGTATAATATTCCTAACAGTAATAGTGTATTTACTGTATTGCAAATGGACGATAAAAGCGACAACGATGCCTGTTTCAATCTTACAGATATTGAATGTAGAACAACTGAACTGATATTACAGCACGTGGGACAAATTGCATAAGAGTTGCTCGATGAAGCGTAACGCGACAGTCAAGTCCAGCTTCCAACTAATTTGGCACTAACACAAAAGACAATCTTAACTAGCAAAATTCGTAGTCTTTGACTGAATCTCAAATCAAATGAAATCAAATAGTCTGTAAGATAAAATCAAATATTTAAACAGTTGGCATGGTTCCATTCGCTTTGGAGTATTCGTGGTACGGCCACATTTGCATCGACGTAGATGGCCCGTGATTTTGTTCGGTGCCACCCGGAGGCCTGATTAGGAAAATAATCGGATTTATCGGACGAATGGAGAACCGCTGACAAGCACTAAAGGGAATTGTAGTAGCTTTTCGGGGCTTAGGTAAGGTAAGTATTATATTGGGATGCCGTAATCATTTTTTCAGCGTCACCTAAAATTGAGGATGAACCTTTGAGATTTCATTTATAAAAGATATAGATCTTTTTAGTTTAGATAAAAGACCTCCCCTTATAAATCCTCCTTCATATAAATAAATACACGAACCTCGACAAACAGACCCACGAGACAACAGTATACAAACGCGGAACAAAAGCGAACATGTCATTTGCAGTAGTCATAATAGTTGAGTTAACCCTACCGCTGCGATGAAAACATCTGATTATGTAAATGCACGTAGTGTCGTGCAAAGTGCGCAAGAGTCGCCGACGTAATTGCTTGTTTGGTTGGAGATGTGTTTTAGGGTTATATAGGATTGTAAATAAAATGGCTTGATTACTACACTAGTTTCATAAAGAGGATTTTTTGTATTCTAAAGGCTCTGTAACTAGTCAACTGACATGGAAAATTCTTTCACTGTTGCAAAACTACTTACACTAAACCGCAAGAAACAGCTAAGTAGCATTTGATAGATACGCAGATTTATTTAACCATGTAACATAATCCGCAATACCCGTAAAGTAAATATTTTCTCAGAAAACAGCAGGTGTCCATCACACATACTTCCATAGTGTTTCCCATAAATATGACCTATAGGCAAATATCGACTTTCTCTGGATGTTTCGAGAGTTACGGAGCTGTTTAATGAACCATTAAAATGTTATCTTCGTTTGAGATCTTTTCCTGGTTAGTAGAATTGTCTTTTGGTTTGTTTGCCGTCGATATGTTGGCATTTTAGGTAACGGATGATAGAATTATATTTACCTACAAAAATACATTTGGTTTTCCGATAGCAAATGTGTTATTTGTGACGTCACCTTTCGGACAGAATCGTTCATTAGGGTTTTTTTTATTTGTTACCACGATTGTGAAAATTAAGCTTAAGCTTTTAGCATACTAAACTTTATTACTAAGCCTTTCATAACAGCTATTCTTGGTTTATTACATAAAATCTTTCCTTACAGTTAGGGCCAGGCCACAACAGTGCGTTGCGGCGTCGCATCGCAAAAACAACATTGCACAGCTATGCGATTAATATGATATGCGTCGTTGATTTTTGCGATGCGACGCCGCAACGCACTGTTGTGGCCTGGCCCTTACACTCCATATTAGTAAAGAACCCGTTAAGAATTAACCTTATACCTATTTTATACCTTACCCACTCAATCCTTAATCTGAGCTACAATAATTCCTCTCATTTAACTACAACCCGACTCAAGTGTATATTTTATTTGATTCCCCAGCTACAAACACAAATCTCCTCTTAGCAGTTCTACAATGAGTTGTAAAGGGATCCGGGCGGCGCCGCGGGGCGCGCCTAGTCTTACTATAAACAAGCTGTGCTTGAGACAGCATGTACCAATAAAGTGGGTAGTTGTATCCTGGCTCGAGTGTCTCGAATGTTCTGGTGAAATGCGTGTGACGTAAGGTTCCGCAGGTATTTTAATGATATGCCATTTTTGTAGTTTTTTTAAATGTTTGCTTTATAATTCTTTTATTTGAGGATACAGGATTTAAATAACTTTAAAAGGAATAATTTTATTTATGTAGTGGTTTTTGATGATTTGATATGTTGTCCACGCCATATCAATTATGGAGCTTAAATAAAATCAAATTGATAGTTAGCGATAAGCAGTCTAACGAAAAAATTATTTACTGTAAAAAATTATAATTATAAATTAATTTGAATTATAAAAACAATACTATACAAGGTATTTTACTTAGATTTTGTTATTCAATGCCAATAAAAGCAACAGGGTTTTCGATAACACACAATGGATCTCCACAAAACATGAAAAAATTGGCGGCAAGCCAGTTTAGCTAGACCTTACTGGATACAAGACGCGATGTATTACACACGAAGTCTTTATAGTTCTCTAAAGCATTATCCCGAGTAATTTAATATCGACAACCAGACCAAACAGTAAGCTTTTATTCTAAAACAAATCCAGAAATTATCGATATATCTATCTTCATAAGTATCGACCGTCCCCCGACTCGATTAATACCGGTTATATCTAGTTTATTCGCGAACTTGAGCCCATAGACAGAATTTATTTGAATGAAAATAGGCGGTGTAAGTGTCCCATTGATTTTATTGCGGTGCCCGTGTTTTGCCGCAGCAGTTACGGGTTAATGGTGCAATTGGATTTGGAACAGTTGAACGAAACCGCAACGAGCCGTGGCTCGGTGACTTTTTACTTATATCTATTACCCGGGTTTTTCTGTAAAAACTTTGAAATAAAGACTTTTATAATATTGTAAAGTGGGGCACGAGCGTTGAGAACGTTGTCGATGCTATTAAGTTGGTATAAAAACTACGTTTTAGACGACAAAAGCACGCTAGCGGAGGGTTAATCGCGCCATTGGAGCTGCAGTAATCGCGTTCCGCGTTTTGCCGCGCGACTCAACGCTCGCCGTTCCGTTTTACATGGAGCGCTTATTTTCGTGTAGTGCTGTCTGTTGCACTCGCTGTGTAAACGGTCGTACGGAAATCGCAGGCTTTGTTTTTGAAATTGGAACTCGTGTTTTTAAATGTGTGAATAACATTTTAAGATGTTGCTGAAACTTTTCTTTGGGGTGTAATTGGCCTGTATTTTGCGCGTTAACAACATTCTCCTTGCTTGTTTTAGAAATATACTTTTTACAACTGCCTCGTTGGTAGCTATCGTAAGCGCGGCTGCTGGGCATGGGGTCTCGGGTTCGATTCCTGGGTGGTGCAGAAGTTGCTTTGTGGATTTTAGAAATCTTCACAAAGCAGCTCTGAGCCTGGAAGTTGGTGATTGATGCCTTCGGGCTATGACAGTGAAGGAATAGTGCGTGTACCTGTGTCTGCTCGCGTCGTCGTCGCAAATGCTTGTGCTCTATAACACGTACTGCGCAGTTGGCTGATCTCCTTATATGATATAACTAGCCGATTATCGGCTAGGAGGACATCATCACCAAAAAATATACTTTTATTTACAATTCCTCAAAAGACCGACGTATTTACCGATGTTAAATCAACCTCCTTGTGACGTAAAATAAAGGTCATGTTCCACCAGCGCAGGCACGTACTATTATTCTCTGTATGTGTACGTGATTTTTACCCGTTTCCTCGATGTAGCACTAATATAGTTAATGTATGTATTTCTAACATAAATAGCGAAGGAATAACAATGTTTACTTCCTATGTCGTAGATATAGGTACTAGAATGTATAGCAATTTATTTGTTTGCTGTATGTTTATGTTTGTTATCTGTTTTATGGTTCGTGTTTTAAAATTGGTCGTTTAGCCAATTAATTCTTTAATTGAGGCAGTTTTGCTGGGGTTACTTGAATCGGCTTCCCTAGGTAACTGTTAGTAGTGATGGATAAAAAATACTATACTTCCATCTTTTTTTGTGGTAGGAGATTGCTATTTACCAACGTTTTAAGTATCTTATCGAATTTATTTTTTTACAATAACAATCCTTAGTTACTTTTGATATCCATATTTACTCGCACTTTTACCTTAGCGCTATTTTTATTTCAACCTACACCTACCAAAATACACACAACGTTAAAAGCTCAATAGTATAGTCGCAAAGAAAACTCTTATGTCGCATACCCATACAAATACCTACAATGTACAGTTATCAAGTAATTTTCCACATTGTGATTAAACTGCGCGTTATCGAGTGCTCAATCGATTCGCTGAAAGTAGGTCGCGGGTACATTCGCGCACAGTATTGTTACCGTACATTCGTACATTCCGTCTTTAATTAAGAGGTTTGTACTTTAAAAGCACGATTATGCACTACGGTTGAAGTTTTGTGTATCGGTTTTGGAATTGTTCTTATTTAAATGTGGCCTAGTCAACTCTAAGTCATAGGTTTGTATGTCATATAGACCTATTACAGGGAACATGTGCTTTAAGACTTAAGAAACGTCAAGCTAGTAGCGCGGTTCCAAAGGGTGTGTAAAGAATCAACCTCTCAAGTAGGAGTGTGTGATTCCAGGGGCCCGATTCTCCTAAGTTAATAATGTCAAAATCGAATAGAAATCGAATCGCAATATGATCGCAATAGCAGTTTCAACCATATCGGGCATTCTGCTACTAATATAAGACCAATCGTATTCCAACGACATTCGATTGGTTTGCGATTGGTGTGCTATTTTGGTGATTTTGGTCTATACGGTAGTTTACTCTACAATCACATTGCAATAGTTAATCATTTGTAGACAAAATGATTCATTATTTAATGACAGAAAAGGATAAAAACGTTTATTTCAAAGAAAAAATAGCGGAATACCACATACGTTTCAATCGTAATCGAGTCGGGATTGGATCGCAGTCGAACGTGAATCGTATATTGCTTAAGTAAAATTAGTAGAATCGGGCCCCAGGTTAGACATGTACCAATGCAACTTTTCTAAGTTTGTATGCACTTTCTTAGTATAGCTTGGATACCTATTGTTTTTTGATAATTGCTGTTCAGATGTGCTGAATGTACCTAGGGATAATGTGAGGTTTGCAGTGAAATTGTATAAGCAATTTTTAATTTATACGTAGAGAAAAAAGTTACTTAAGCTGATGGCTGTAAAATGTAAAGGATTAGTATGTTTTAGGTTTATAATTCAAATAACAAATTTTTAATAATGGGATATATGGACTAAATCGGGAGCGAAATATAATTTTCAATATTTTTATTAAATTATTTTTGTATCACTCCACAAAAATTCTCCAAACACATTTTCACCTCAATAAAACAACGATGGCCTTACTACAAAAACTTTAACCACTGTTTTAGACTTGTCTAAAAAAAATGTGGCTCCAAAATGAACCGTATGTCAACGTCATAATTTGACATTTTTTTAGACAAGTCTTAAACTGACGTTTAAAAGTTTTTGTGGTAAGACGGCGAAAGTTTAACCTACAAACAATAGTTTGAAACCAGTTATTTCTTTATGAATGCATTCGGAATGTAATTTCTAGTGTTCTGTATAACAGAGATGCGTGGGAGTCGATGCGACCTTAACGCCTACGGAGTGAATATGCATTGCAGTGTGCGTCAATTTGTCGCTATTGATGCATTGTTTCGTGCAATGCAGTGTAAGGGGTTGAACACGTGTTTTCAGTATCTATTTTTAGCGAACATTTAAAGGAAGAACTTTGAGTGTGGATTTTAGGTATATGAATAAAGAAAAGGGTATATGAATGAATAAAGAAGAGTGAAATCATCTTTAAGTCTAGCGAAAATAATATATTTTGCAAATTAGTTGCAATTGTAACTTTTACTTGTCACAACTCATATTAGCATATCTACCCACTAAGAATTGATTTAGTGTGAAATCTTAAAACAGTAAGAAAATGTAAAATTGCACTTAATTTCAGAAATTAAGCACTTACCGTCTTACCACAAAAACTTTTAAACGTCAGTTTAAGGCTTATCTAAAAAAATGACAAATTATGACGTTGACATATGGTTCATTTTGCAGCCACCATTTTTTTAGACAAGTGTAAAACAGACGTTAAAGTTTTTGTAGTAAGGCCATTAATGTTTATTAAATAGTACATACAAATTAGGCACTAAACAACATAGTTGTGGTATTTTTGGTATGTTAGTTACATTTCCATATGATCGCATTGATATTTAAACAAAATCTAACCAAAATCAAAAACACTAGTGATGTCCCACAACAACGAAACCATAAAACCGATATCGATAAACAAACTTATCGACAATACGCGCACCTTTACAGTTATGCAAGAATGAAGATCTATTTCGTTGCAAATAAATTCAAACACTGGCTTCATTGTATAACATTAGTTTTAAATGAGAGCTCTTGATTGTTCGCGTGGGATTTCCGAGTGGGTTTAAAATGGCATGGGTGGTCGAATCTGTGATGTTTTGGCATTTCATCTGATAAACATCTGTAAATGAGGTGCATTTTCCGACAGCTTTCATGATGTGGAATTATTGTAATGCTATGGGAAATATGAGCAAAAGGAAATATGGGTACCTAAGTTTGGTTTTCTTGGTTTGGGATTTTTGGAGCAATCTTGTGACTTTTTATGCTTTGATTTCTGAAACTTACGCGAATGTTAGACATTTAAATAAAACTACTTTTTCGGATTTTATCACGGTCATATAATATTATTTAATCACGACGTTTTGGATCCTTTACAGCATCCACGTTTACGGACAAACTGATTACCGCTCAACCCTTTTCTATGTGAGAGGAGGCCTGTGACAACCAGTGGGACTACCGTCCCATAGGCTGATCATGATTATTATATAAATCCTAGTCAAGTATATACATAAGTTACCATATGTATTTATTAATTCCATCCAATCAAAACCTTCTACATAAATAACAAAAACTTAACTAAGGCGATAAAGTTTCGCTCAATTTACTTTATACCTAATTAATTTCTAATTACATATTCAAGAGTTAATTTAGCAGTTTCTGCAGCGGTGTTTCATTAAACCAACTAGTTTGAAGCTAGGCTATAAATTGTAGCCTACATCTGCCTAAGTGCCAACACAGTAAATTCTTATACGCCGCACAAGATTAATGGCGCCGCACTATTTGTGATATCACATTATTGAGCATTAGTGATGTTACAGCGACTTATCGATGTTTTAAATTGTGTTGTGCAAATGTATCGATATTTATGTCTGATTTTTTGTCTTTATTTTTATGCGTGGCATTGTTATTTCTTTTGTGTTTTTGAATTGAGAGTTGTTTTTTGAACGTTAATCAAAGTTTCTTTACAAATGTTAAGTTAAACAAAGCTGCAATAAATAATGATGATAGTTTAAGAAAATAAGTTAGTGACGTCTAAATAAGCGTTTGAAAAAGAAGATTGGTACCTATCATTAGTAATGTGACTTTAAAACTAGTCTGATTATCAAACTTTTTCTTGAGATAACTTGTTTTATGAATTATCTGTTTAATTTTGTAGAGCAAGGGTTCATTAAAAGTTTGTTTTAATTCGTACACAGGTCGTGAGAATATCAACAACCTACTTTGCGCGGAGTAGTTTTCAAAAGTTTTTAGTATAACTTTTTTTAGAGTGTTATTTTTCCATAAGGCTTGGCAAATAAAAGCAGTTCTAAAGTTATATAATAATCAATGAAAATCTGTGTTAAATTAACTATAACATTAATTCAGTTGTTTATGCACATGA
The DNA here is from genome assembly GCF_022581195.2 of Helicoverpa zea. Classification (NCBI taxonomy): domain Eukaryota; kingdom Metazoa; phylum Arthropoda; class Insecta; order Lepidoptera; family Noctuidae; genus Helicoverpa; species Helicoverpa zea. The sequence goes on from NC_061454.1 coordinate 12,762,584, forward strand.
GATATTATTTTTAATTTCACTCTTCACAGAGCATAGTTATTTTCAATTAATTTGATAATTATTCCACTTCGATACAGTCACGAAGTTGCGCATTGCCCACCACTAACTCGCATAGTGCTGCCTAAATATTGATTCGATTAATCAACCTCTCGATATATTTGTCGATCGATTCGCTCGCTAGTCGTGGGAAACTCAATTTGGATCTCAATTATAGAAAACTATTAGTGTCGATATATGCGTTCGTGTGTCGGGTAATAAATTAAAAATGGACGCCAATCTCACGGCTATTTGACTGTTTAGTCAGTATTAATGACGTGCATTCGAATTTCATTTAGCTAACTGATTGATTGAGACTTTGTTTGCCTTTGTTAATGTAGTTGAAACTTTAAATTGCCGATTGGAGATAAAATAAATTGAGCGTGACTACAACTTTAGATATTTTCTTTGTTTATGAGTAATTATGCAGAATTTATGGCTGGTACTTTCTGTTCGCGCATTAGTCGAGTATGATAATTCAGGAATCGTGTTGCGCCATAAACAAACATAGATACAATGGGGAACAAAGGAACCGGCGACCACACACTGTTGAATTTTAAATTAAAATTTTCAGTTCATGAAATATTAACACCGGAATAAAGCTGGGTCCGCACTGTCGTGCGCAAATATTCAAATATGCGCTTGCGCCGGTTCCCACCGCGTGAAAGGTCGCTAGTGTGCACTCTGTGTTATGCTAAGCAATGCTGAGATACTCCTCTGTAGATGGAGTGCCGACTGTGTGAGCGATGAGAGATACGCGATATCTAGCGTTGATTGTGATTTTTAGTTTTGGTTTGCCATTTCTAATTGTATGGCGAAAAAGTATAGTAATTTAAGAACCATAACTTGTAGGAATAACTCATTATTTAATTATAATTGTATTATTATAATTGTATAATTAAATAATATAATCAAATGATAACTTTTAAGTAAGATAGTACATGTGCATGTGAAAACATGTTGGTCATTTTAAGCACATTTTTTTGCTATAACAGAAGATACTGAACTGTTAATATCTATTCAGACATAAATCACACGGAAAAATACAATCACCACATTCTCAAGTCATATTTCATAAAAAATATCAACAATTCAAATCCCCATTTATTTAAACACTGCAAATCGCTCACCTCTTCCCCTTACACCACACCTCTCCCCACAAGAATGGACGCATCGTGGCGCATAAATAAATGCAACTTTACACAGGTGTATCGACTGTTCGCTGTGCCGTACACGACTCGTATGCGGTTCGCGCTTGCCCACTATTGTTTACCTTCAAGCTATCTTGCTTAAGAGGGCTGCTAGAATTCTTTGGGATATATGAAGATTCTTTCGTCCTTCCGTGTTTCGGATGCCACGATTAAGGTAGGACTCTGCTCTCATTTGAACATCTTTAGCAGTAACTGGGTTGAATTTTAACTTAAACCTTACTTAATAATTACTCTATCCATATTATATTGAGGAAAACCACGAGACACTCTATGATGTGGTTTACGAGTTTGTTGCATAGAATTTATTATGTAACAAAAATAGTCAAAAAAGTAAATGTATTGTCCTACAGTTCCTGTTCTTCACACCGGCTGAAATAGCCCGAGCCAGTCTTAACAAAGATTAAAAAAATATTATATATTTTCTAATTCAGAGACTGTTGTTTATGTATCCAAACGTTTTGAATAATTCCATTCATTTTAGGCCAGCAACTAATTCATTAAAATGTTTCATACAATTTCAAGTCGCAATAAATAAAATACCTAATAAATAACGAAACATTAAGAAAATAAAATTATGAAGCTTACGATTAATTCTAGCTTACTAAGAGAAAATAGTTTTTCCTTTCTTTCTGACCTTTACAAGCAATAAGTTTCAGACGTATTATATTTATGTGGAGAAAATAAAATTTTATTTTATTTCGTGGCTTTACTTATATTCCTTTAATATAAAAATGTTCTTTAGAAATGGAATTTAGACATATAAAGGCTATTTCTTTATTGTCGTTATAAAGTTTGAATGGGTAAATACTATAATGCCAAAAATTTTATTGCTTGAAGGTATGTCTCAATATTCTCAGGGTAAGACTGCAAATAATCAGTTTTTCTGCTATTTAGTTTTTTATTTTTCAGCTGAGCTATTTAAAAATGTAGACTTTACAAGCTGATTTTTAAACAATGAAATATATTATATGCGATTAGTAATTTAACCCCAAAAATTTCATCTAAACTTCTATGTACTGCAACGCCATTCAAATTAATACCCTAATCATTCACACATAAGGTGAATATTAAATTAACAATACTAAACAATTCTTCCTGCATAAAAGGTAGCGTGCAAAAAACTTAATCGGTCATCTTGCATTCCGTGCGGCTGCGAGACGCGGCTTGCATACTGCGCGAGCGCTGCGAAGATTAGCGCCGCGAGTAGTGTGACCAGGAGTTGTGGGGGAATTTTGACTTGTGAAAGGTATATGGACACATACAAAGTATCTAGGTGTGGATGTGTTTAAAATATTATGTATTTTGATTCTGGTACTTGTTAGAAGCTCTCGTTCTTTTGAAGTTTTTAAATACAATAATCTGTCGTGTAACTCTTTATGCTTAAAATTGAGTCGATAAACTTTCACTATCCGCTGAAAATTATCACGAACAGCTACCATGACGTTAATCATTTAATTAATTTTGTTTTATTTATTACAAACATATTGTCACCAGTTTTTATCTTTAAATCTAGATATTTTAGTACCACAAACAAAAATATCGTCATTTATGATAATAAATGTGTACACTCAATCAAAACACAATATTTGCCCGCCATAAACTACTAACACAGACAACACATAAAACCTCAATTCTCCACGCGTGTCCTATAAATCTACGTCGTCATGCAGCCCCTAAGCGCGCGTGCCCGCGTCCAATGCGCTCGGCTGCGCGCACGCACGCCGCAGCCCCAACTTCTATGCTAATACTTTACTTTGGTGGAAGGAAGTTGAGAAGGTCAATATGAAATTTGAGCAAATATTTTAATTTTTACTTAATTGATTTTGTTCCGTGTTTTGTCGCGTTTTGTACATGTGCTCTTAAATCAAGTTTTAGTGCAAAAATGTCTAAGTACATTTCATTGCGCAAAATTACCAATAGAAAAGAAATGATACTGTCACTTTATGTAGGCTGATGCAAGATGTAATTACATCACCTTAAGTGGACGATCAATTATAAAAAAAATATTAGAATTATTATGTCTAGCTAGACGATAATATTATCGATTACATCCGAATGGATCTTCTGTTTTTTTCCATACTGTGAGTAACTGCTAATGTATTCCATGGCAACCTTTCAACTTGTATGTAGATTCTCCATCGGTTTTGGAAAAAGTCGTGCGTGTTTATATTTTATTCATATTGATAACAGATTGATCAAACTGTGAAATTAAGCTACTCGAGTTAAGTCAATTTATAGATGGGTGAGTGACCGTACTCCGTAAAACTCTTGCTGAGATTATGAAAGACAAATAAAAATATTTTCTTTTCAATAACCAAATATTATGATGTATAGTTTTTTTGCCGTAAGAAGAGTTCCTTGACAGTTCTTGTTTGACAAATGTAGTGATGTGACCTAACGAAATTTAATCGATATTCATACTCATTTGACAATTCATTATATATATTATTACTATTCAATTTAAATTATTATCATTTGAAGTCATTTTACAATTCATAAATTTAATGTAAAATAAAGTGACAGGGAACTCTTCTTATGGCAAAAAAACTATAGTAGAGAACAAAGTCAAACTATCAAAAAACATTGGTACCAACCATTTATAAAACAAACTACATTTGAACAAGCAATTTCCAAACAAAACGCGATCGAATGTTTCGATTGAAAAAATATGGCTTCAAAAGTAAATATATATACAAAAAAGAGAGAAATAAACAAAACAATTTATATTTATAGTCTATAATTCATACGAATATTTACGTTGGCAACATTTTTATAGAAGAACCGTTTTATTTCGAGAGGGTCACTTTAAATACACCTTGAAGTATAAAAATGATGATTCTATTCAATGCAAGGCGAAGCCACAGAATATATTAGGAATAACATTATGCCAAGTGTTCTAAGAAAGGATTTTGTATCAATGAACGTACTGGCCGACAGGTTTTTATTCATAGATATAGTTTCTGGGGTACTTTTCTCTATGGTTCGTACATTTATGTCCAACGGTTTGAGTTGTAGTTGAATCGGATTATTTTACATGAAGATGTAGAAAAGAATTTCTTTGTTCATGGAATATGGCATGTATAGATACTTTTCTGACATTGAACTTTCTTTACTTATTACTATATGGATACTAGGTTAGTTAAAATGAATGTAAATATTGTGGAGACGAATTTAACTTGCATTTTATAAACATACGCGTAGTCAATGCTATAAAAATGAATCTTACCTCACATATCCGTTGGTCTGTTCTTCGTCTCATTTCAATCCACAAAGATCTGAAAATAAAGAAAAATAATCTTTAGATTTTGTTTTAATTAATCAATCACACTCCCTTCTGTATCTCAGACTATTTTTAATCCAGTTCCCAAAAAAGGGATGTTCCAATTCGACGCGTGTGTATATTTTTATGTCATTAAAATGACCACTCAAAATAATTTGCATCATAAACAAAAAACAACACCATCATTTGCATGCTTAGATTGTTTCTCCACGAGCATTATATATTCACCCTTCTTCCTACAAACACCTACAACAGAGCCATATCTACCAGCCACTCAAACACCTATTACCAACCACCCCCATTTTCCCAGTATCGACGAAATTCCATTCAGGCCTAGTTAAGTGCAAAAAGTTCAATTTGCGTATATTTCCAAGCTTCCCCGCCTATTTCAACGTGATGAATAGGCCTGTCAAAGTTGCCAACTCATTCTTTTATATTGCACGCTTTATTTTTGGTTTTCGCTAATGAGCTCCCCGTTAATGGCAACCCTTTGGGATGAACGGTTACAAGTGAATGGGAGATGCAAGTCATGTAATTATGTGTGACACGGCACCACGGGTGCTGGTGGTGAGCTTACATTTTGTTGGGTTAATTAAGGATAAAGCGGTTTTTTGGGAGGTACCCTTGTAGGATTAAGCTGCACAGATTAAATCGCTGTGCAAAAAGATTGGCGGGGTTCAAAACGGAGTAACCAATATCATTTTAAGTAGCCAATTTACTGGCATTATATTATCACTACTTCGCACAAAAATAAGGTCTACATCATCATTTCTAATATTTCTATAGTCATAAATATAGATTAGACGTTTACCTGTCCAATCACAACAAAAATCTACCCAGACAGACATCCTTATGCATTTTTGAGCCTGGTTTTTACTACCCACAAGTCAGTAGTCCATTGTGTAAAGGCCAATCAGTAAAAGCAATGGTCGATGAAAGGCCGTAGGTTACTTAGCGCAAAGGAATGTAGGCTAGGAGAACTAAAATGCGGTCAGTTGGTCTAGTATCGGCGCCATGTCATTTTGGAGATGGTTTTGGTCAGACTGTGCAACGAGTCTTACGTTGTTAGGACTGTTTGTATTTTTAGTAGACATTGTGAAGGATTTGTAAGTAATAACTCCTGAAGAAGCTATAGGTGTAGTAGATGGGTTCAGTTTAGGGGAAATTATTTTAATATTAGCGCGTGTTTAAAGTTACGACCAATGGTGTATTTCAAAGATATTACTATTACTATGGCCTGATAGCATCTACAAAAGATGATTAAAGCTGCATCCGTTTCAGGTGGTTTGGCTTTGGCACTTGCGCCGATGGCTAACAAGGCCAAAGATATACCACGCCTATTTTGAACAAATAATGGGAAGATGACAATGCTTTAAACAATGCGCAATGATCAGGAACATCAAAATAACGAATTATTTCGTTGAAGGGTCTGAATCACCCCATAAAATGACAAATTCCGAACAGTGTCAAAACTGCAAGTAATTTTGATTGTTTCTTTGAAAGAATCGATGTTGTATCTTCTGTTTGAAGTCCAACTCACCCCCTAACAAGAAATAGCGTGAACAGTAAGTAATACTTTCAAGAGGGTACTCGTAATTCAAGCGGAATTCTGTACAAAGAGCCGCTACCAGCTTTCGTTGGGTTCGTCGCCTTAAGACAGGGATGCCAAACCATTGTAAGCATGTTTTATTGTTCAAATAAAAGGGTACCTAAGTTTAATAAGGACATGAATATTTTTGAGCAGGAAAACAAAAGAAAATGTTTAATATTCAAAAGTTTGAGAGTGAATCTAGAAACGCGATGTTCATTTGTTTTTCATTTTTTTTAAATCGATTTTTTCAGCAACGTAAAGTTGCTGAAACGATGTACTCATATTTTTTATTAGATAAGAGTCAGATTTGGCAAAGAGTACAGTTGCATTTTACTAAGTAGTAACTTATAAAATATATTAAAAACACGCACATATTCAGACTCGAAGTTGCGCCACGCACTACCAGCCAACTCCAAACTACAGCCAACCGCGATATAAGATTCCTACGTCACAGCACACCACAAAAGGCGTGATTTACGACCCCTGCCAATTCCGTGTAGATTTCTATGCGTGCCATAAGGTTTGCCAGCCCTGCCAGGGAGATTAGTATTCTTCCCCCGTTCTTTCACGCATAATAAATTTAATCCGAGGATTGCATTCGTTAATCTCATTATTCTTGTATATAGCTAGTTGTATAAGGAATAAGTCTTCTGGAACATTGTTTTGGTTTGGGGTGTTTAGAATGCAACTACGGTTTCATTAGTAATCAGAACCCTAAGTATAATTTTCTTCTAAATATTTGGTTGCTTTGGTGCAAGCCTCATTATTCTTAACTTCGAAAAGGTGACAATGATATAATGTATGCGAATCCAAATCCAAACTAATATTATAAATGCGAAAGTAACTCTGTCTGTCTGTCTGTCTGTCTGTCTGTCTGTCTGTCTGTCTGTCTTTTCTTCACGCCTAAACTACTGAACCGATTTGTGTGAAATTTGGTACAGACATAGTTTGAAACTTGAGAAAGGACAGGATAGTTTTTATTACAAAAAAAATAAAATTATTCCGGACATATAGCGCCATCTATTGGTCAAATCAAAAATCTGCTGGTAGTCACTATTCCACGCGAACGAAGTTGCGGGCAAAAGCTAGTTTCTATATAGGATGAAACAAGAAAAAAGTTTTATCGTTGTTATTAAAGGGGCATCATCTAAAGGACTTCTAAGATGACATAAGACAGACGTTATGATGATGATTGTAACGAAGTACTCAACAACATCACCCTTTTTACCACCAGTAATGATAAAATTGTTTCAGATCTTAGAACAGACCCGTAAACATCACATACTTTATCTGCCTATTTTCCAAATTCTACCTTCAACAATCACAGCGCATTGAATTATCTCATTAGTCTTCTTCAAAGGCTCCGAGTGGTCCATGTACCTACACATGTCAAAGTTCCATGTATTGGTCATGTGATGTTATTGTCTACAAGGCATGAATCTATAGGCACTTTGGGCTGCTACTGAGAATCTCACTGGAACAACATAATTATGAGGAAGAGAACCTTTACTAGAATTTCTGGGTATATTCTGTTCAAAATACTTTGACAACCTAGTTGTCTTCTATGTATCCCCACACATATTACAAGATATTAGACCACATAACGTGCCTTTTCTCGTAGAGGAAAACTAAATAAGCCGATGGTAATGGCGGCACTCTATTACTCTAATTATTAAAATTTATCGGTTTTGCAAATAGACCTATTACAGGTTCTTGTGAAACATCATAACCTAGGTGCACGCTTCCAAGGAGTAGGTCTTACGGTGGACAGACCCTAATACGACCAACAGTCCTCTTTAAAATAAAGGAATCTGTTGACACTATTTTAGAAACTGCATTTACTGTCTTAATTATTGAGTACCTTTATTGAAGAGTACTGTATTTGAGCACATTTAAAGGTCACTACCAGACGCCGTATCGTATTAGTGCGTACGTGCAGAACCAATGAATTCAGCAATGGGGTTACAGCACCATCGTGATCGGCTACCTTCAACACGTTTAAAAACAATCGAAAATAATCAGTTTTCTTAGATCAGAAGTTCAATTTTACATGCGATTGAGCAATTTCTGGACTTCCATTATTTTATGAAATTGGTTGTGTTTTTGATTGAATCAAAAGCTTATGAAATAAATGTTTTCCAAATAATAACCAATACTGCTATCGGGAAGATATGCCACGGTCTACAAAACTTATTGTATGAACAAGACAGTATTTTATTTAAAACATAGGTCATTTATGACACGCGATATAATGTACTGTATTAAGTACATAAAATGATCTTTCTCGACAACTGTCCCAAGTAGAGCCCAGAACATTTATCGTGTCAGTTGAACCGCACATTCTTGTGACTGCCAAGAGGACCAAGTCTCGTTTCTCACGCAACTAAGGGCCAGCCCTTCGACTAAGGTCCCACCGTCAGCGAAGCGGACTCATTTCTCGCTCCGCTTTGCTTTAATTGAAAAGGGGTAGTTAATGTATCGTTATGTTGAGTGGAATTTAGTGCAGTGAATGGAAAGTATTAAAAGCTGATAGGCTGATAAATTGGAATATCTCCCCTCTTGTTAAGCACAATGATTTGGCAAACCCAGTCGTTTAAAAATACATTAATTCTTAATTGAGTTTTTGGGATGTAGGCTTAGGTCTACTTATTTAGAAAAAGTGTTACTCTGTCTTCACAGATGACGTCATGTTTATTGTGAGACCTACAGTGAGAAATATAATGACAGTTAAACATGAAACTAGGCCATGCATAGTCCCACAAAACAAGCCATTTGCAACCCCTCATCCGCTCATTATGACTCGCTCATTTCACAGTGCGCCCTCAACCCAACCTTTCGTTGTATTTAGTGGAAGTTTGTCGTGCTCCAAGAGTTTAGGCTACAAATGATGGACCGTAATTAGTAAGTTGCGTGAGTTTACGCACAAAATAGTCGAGGAGCTCTCGTTTGAGGAAATATTCCGGAATTGAGGATAATGCGGTTAAGAGTGCTGCGGTTGTGTTGGGTAGGAACCCTTCCCTTTATCGGTGACATGTCGTGCCTAACGGTTTTTGATAAATTCTTTGTTTTCTGTTGTCTTTTGTTTTATTTAGTAGGCGAGTTTGTAACCTCCACTGGGTACCTACATGTCCAACCTTCTAGGTACTGAGCAAGACCACAAGGGAAAACCCAGTATCGGTTTACTTGACCTGTAAATCGAAGACGCTAGAAACAACGACTGTTAAGAAGTGAAATCTCAATTTTTCACAATAACATTTCTAATAAATGATGCAAGTTTTTATTTCCATAGACTCTATGAAAAACAATCCGCATAAAATAACCATAAATTAAAAACAATACGTAACCTTAAAAGGGAATTCACAACATGAGAAAGCCATCGACACGATTTTCCACAGTTTTTGACACAAGTTGCATCACTTAAAGTACTCACACACTAACAACTTTTAGTTGGCCGATAGTTTGTTTGGGCGCATAAATAAGTATGAAGATGAATGGTAGTACGCACATTACAAAGATTAACCGTCTTACCACAAAAACTTTTAAACGTCAGTTTAAGACTTGTCTAAAAATGTCAGATTATGACGTTGACATATGGTTCATTTTGCAGCCACAATATTTAGACAAGCCGGTGTTAGACCGACTGAAAACTTAGATTGGAACCAAGATATTCTTAAAAAAATAATGCCAACCATTGTTTCAATTGTCGGCCGACTGCTTACTCTACTGTCTGCGGGTATTCTAAGTATTTATTTATTGACGTGGCGGCCATTTTGTATATAATTGATTGAATCATTTTACGATGCTAAGTCGGAATATTGAGGCTTAAAAATACTGAGTTATTTTATAGCATTTTAATGAATTGAAGTTTTATGGTGGACATGAATAATGGATGTGGTTTAGATATTAATATTTTATGTGTTAAGTAGTTGAAGGTGAAGCGTGTTATTAAAGAATGCTCGGAGCTGTGTTGCAAGACAATTATGAATATCTAAGTGCGAGCCGAAACTTCTTTACATAATTTTATCTTCTTCTGAAATTGAGAAAATCAATGATACTTTTAAAATATCTAAAGCAATATTAACTACAAAAAAAAGAATACTGCTGAGTCACAAATAGGTTAAGAAAATTCCTTACAAGTAATTTTCCAACGGTAGAGCGATCAGAAGCCTTACATTACACAGTTCTTTCAGTACACACATTTTCTTTAGAAAGTTATTGGATTTAATATTCTTTATGCTTTTTAGACGCACATTCTCCGTAAATAAGGATTTATGGCTGTTTTCACATATTCCAGGTGTGTGTCGAACAAGATTTCGCGGAAAATTATTTTGAGTCATGCCATTTAGGAATATTAGGATTGATAGGTATCTCACATTTTCAGTGTTCTTTTATAGGGCAAATAAATGATAAACATACAGCGTCTTCACACAAGTGTATTTTCCGTTAAATGAAAATAAAAATGAGCCATTGAGAAAGCGCTGCAAGAAGTCTAAGTTTAACCCTCGCTCTGACTATTGATAAATACTAAGGTAGCATAAATAATAATGATGGGACTGCGAAGAAAACTGTTGCGTCTACAAACAAGTAAATAAATTAAACCTTAACCTCTAACCCTTGCTTAAACCTCAAACGAATACAATACCACATCTGCTTATATAACAATTTAAAATACCATCATAAACAAAAAGAAATTACCATTAATTATCGTAGCCGAATAAACAATAAATATTAAAAATTAAAATATGAATGGCTGAACAGATCGCCGTGTGCGTTAATCTAAAGATACACGTAGCTTAGACTAAGATCCACAAATCATTTCATTTTATCTCGATCTTTACTCGTTGACAAGTTGACAATATTGCGTGGTACAAGATATAAGCGGGAACTGGGAACTGGGAACGATGAACGTGATAGTAAATGGATAATGATAGCTGTGGGTGGTAAACGGAGGATGAGCAATTATAACTATTATCTACCACCTTCCTCTCTCTCAGTACATAGATATTTGTCTACACTTGTATGAGTCAGAGATCCAAAAATGATAAAAAAATGAAGAATGAATAAAACGTCGATTATTTCTCTTGCATTAGGATCAGATTTTTAACAACGTATTTTAATAGCTTCTATCTATCCTTATTGCCATTCTAAAAAAATCTTGTAACAATAAAAAATATTTTTGATGCATTCTAAAATTACCTACTCCCAACTTAGTTGATTGTTCGTAATCTTTTGACAGTCATTATGAAGTGATTTATTAAACCACCTAAAGGTCAGGAAGGCTCCTAATACTAGGTGTAGGTGTTTGTTTCTGATCATTAAATCCAAGAACTTTACTAAAGTTGAAAGGTTAGTTCAATTTTAATAGTAACTCAGTTGACATTTTAACTTTGTTAGCGTACTGTATCCAGTTACAATACCATCTCGTTAGTACTAAACTTAAAATAATTTAGAACTAGACGTTATTTACAAACACAGGCCTAAGAATTGCAAAAATATTTTACTTGCAGAATAAAAACTGGCGAAAAAAAAGGAAAAAAACAAATAAAAAAACTCTCAGCCGCCGTTTTTTTACAACTTGTTTCACCAGTGAACCGGTTGTGTGCGCAGACGCACCGACGCGGCCACCTGGCGGCAACTCATTGCATTACCACTAAATTATGCCGCCATACTGGTTTCTACGTATTTTTTTCTTTTTCCTACATTGCACGGTTATATATAACTCCATTCATGCGAACTGGCATGCTACGGAACCAGTTACAAGATTTTATTTTAATAAACTGATTTTAATTTTGTCTTGAGAGGTTTTATTGATGTATCCTCATTATGTACATGTTGATGTTAATTTTTATGGTCATCAAGCTTACGAACTAATTGACATTATCGTTGTACAAAATTATTTACGTGCGGCAACAGGTGTACGGATTTTTGTATCGTAATAAAAAGCCTTACGAAATTATGGTCCGTTCAGAATAATTTTCGAGAACATTGGAAGCTAATAAACTTATTTCACAACGACTATGCCTTTTCCACAACTTTCCTGTTTTTAAGATCCAAAATAAAAATAGCCTTTCCGTGTCTGCAATCTGTTAAATCTACAGAAAATACATCACTTTACAGAAACCTTATTCGTTTCCTCGAGTTAGCTCCGCAAACTAATCAACAGAATAGGGTGTCCACATAAAACGGAATTCAACAACGTTCCATATAAAAGCGAGCGCGTCCATTGACGAACACGTCTGAGCTTCGACTGACATTTCCGTAGAAATCGAATGCAGATGACAGATGCCGCCATATTGGATTGAGCGTACCTAATTAAAATTATTTGCTATCAATGGAGTTAAGAATAAATTAAATTTTAATTTGTGTTTATGGATTCTGTTGAATGGGTGCTAAACTGGATTTACCTGTACAGTTTTGAGTTTTTTGTTACTTGTTATTATTGGTTATTTTGTTATGTTGTATTGAGAAAGGCAAGTTCATACAAGTGGTAGTCAGTTATTGCGCGGAGTTTCATCTGTGTAGGTATATGACTGAAGATAAATTTTAATTGAGGACATTTTTATTACTATTTACCGGTGATATTTGTGTCTACCGTTTCGTCATTGGAATTGCAACTGTACCCAGCAATTTGGTCAGCACCATTACCGTTGCATAAAAAAACATTGCAAAATAAATCCTCTTGATTTACTACTTGCCACAGGTTCGACAACAAATCTGCGACCTTCCTGTCTCCACGCTAATAAGGCCTGTCTATTTATCGCCTGTGCAGTGACAGCCTCGGTCTATAATTAGCGTTAGTTCGCGTCGCACGCGCAGGTCGCCTAACGGGAACGCAGCACTGCAATTATTTTCTATGGTGTGGTAATGAGCGAGTGATAGGCTCATTATAACCCATGGAAATGCATGGTGTGCTGTGATTATGGAAAGTACTTGTGATAACGGCTTGCAGTTACTTGAATACAGTTTGATTAGGTGTTTGATGGCAATTGAGGGTAAAGGCCACGGAATGAGAAAGCGACATAGCTGTGGTTGAATTGTTCTGTTTATTGATCTCCATTTCATTGCCATTGAACACAAAAAGTAGGTAAATGTCGAAGGTTATAAGATTTTAACATGTAACAACGTTAAGAATTTCTTCGGAGAGAGCACAGCTCCGGCCCGCCAACGAATATTACTCTAATCGGATGACTCTAATCAGAGAATCATAAAATTAATAAAACTCCCACCTCCGACCGTCCCGACATCCAAGACATCTTCAATAAACATAACAACGCAAACTCCAATTCTTTATTGACATTCTTAAAGCGACATTTCAAAATACTCCTCCGTTTGGCGAGACAATCGAAAATAAGCCCTCACTAAAACTGTGTACAGATAGCAATCATTCTCCCTCGTATCGCAGGTATTTGAAAGATTTTTCGATTCTGTGTCCCAGACAAGCGAGAGATTGCATCTATTTCGAATTTTATCTAAAAACAAGCCCGGGAAACAAGTTGGCAGGAATAAAAGTTGGAATCGAGCAAAGGCAGCAAATATAGTATTCAGTAAAGATCTCGTTCGTTTTGCATGTTAAGGCTGTGTGCGAATCGAATCGGTCACGGAACTGATTTGCGAATTGGGAGCCTTAATACAGAGGAATATTTGTTTGACTAGTCCGAGTGGCCGTAAACAGAATATAGACGTCTCTTTTATTATGGAATATTCAGAAGCAATCGGAGGTAGTCTAGATCTTTATTCGATAGCTGTAGAAATAAATCAGATATACAAGAGGCTTTGGCATATGAAATGTGAGTCGTAATGTTATAAATATTTGATTTATAGATGTTGTAACAGTAATGTTTTTATATGTACTGTTTTTTGACGACAGACTCACAAATCAATATTAAATCAGTAACCAAAATGATGAAAATTCAGAACAAGGATACAAAGATTCATAAAAAAGAAACACTAAAAATGTGGCCAGTTCAGTAGTTCCCACACTCCCGTTGATTCCCGTGACAGTTTTAGTATTTCTACCACCAGGAGCCGTGAACATTTTAATTGGACCCAAAGAATATTGACAAAAAACATAAATAGATCATCGACGGAACGAATCGAAACTTGTAACTAAGTAAACAACAACTAAAGAGGTTTGTATCTACCTTGAGAAAGTTTTGATAGTTACCTCAGTTGGTGATACTATTTATAGGCCAGGCTTGAGTTGCTAAGTTTGGGTAAATATTGATAAATAAGTTATATTGTTATTATGTAAATTAGGTACTCAAATAACTTTATTACAGATCAATAGTAGGTACTGGAAAATCTAAACAAAAAAGGCGTAACGAGCCAACAATATTTGATGCAAAAAACGAAACAATTTCGATATCGTCAAAACCAAAATTTTTAAACCGAGCTTTTTGAATTATTTTTATTCCAATTAAACTGATTGTCTTTACATTTTCTACATGATATCCAATAACAACAATAATTAATTTATACTCAAGTTAAGAAAAAAATAAAATCTTATTACAAAAGGCTGCAGACGTGAACATTAGAGCCCTGTCGCTAACTAATCTATGTTGACGCCTCAACGGGTGACAAGGAATTTTGGCGGGATTTTTCTCCTCATTTCATTAGAGGGTGCTTTTATTACAGTCTACATTTTTTTGACATTGTTTCTATTCTATTTTTGTTTTATTTGTATTAAAATTGGAAATTCTTTGAATGTATTAGGGCAAACAATGGATATTTTTTTTGTTAATATGTCAACCTACAACAGATAAAAATATACAGAAAAGTATGTGCTAAAATCAACTCTTTTTTCATAAAAATTTCATCAGTCAATCAAAATTAAAATCAGTAAATAAACCCACCTAAATTATAGCGAAAACTAATTAAGAAAGTAAGTAATACTTAACTAATACTATGTACTTTAATAGCCTTGATAAATGTTCGCGTATTATTGCCAAGTCGACATAATTGTGTTATTTCATTAGCTAGGAGATTTTATTCAATTTATCATCCCTTAAAATAGTACCTGGGGACTGCGAAAGCAAAATATTCTATCTTCGTTAATATAATGTCGTTAGCTCGTGAATGTTAACGACGCACCTAGAAGCGGCCATTTTATTACTTTTACACTTTTTTTTTGCTTTTTAACAATTTTTATCATAATTGAATACCTGGATTTAAATAGTTTGTGAAGGTGTTGAAAATACTTTTAAGAGGTTAAAGTAAAACTATTTCTTGATGTCATAAATAAAACTATGCCCTGGACATTTTGTTACAATTTTTTTGGAGATTGTAAGAGCTTTTTTCCTTTCGCAATATTTTGAGACCAAATCAGATGACATGTGAATAGCCCATACAACATGATTACCCAACCCCAGTAACCGTGCTCATAATTAAAGGTTTTCTCAATCTTACACCACACGAAAAAACCTCACAAGGTCGTCCAGTTATAACATGGCGATTAATAATTAACGCTTAATGTTCCCGGCAGCCGCTGTAAGCGGATTACAGCACTTGTTGCTGGAAGGGGCAACAATAATTGAGACCTGCTTACCACTGATAGTCTTGAGCCACTTGCGCTGGCTATTATGAGGACCGCTTGATATTTATAAGTTGGCGTTTAGATACAGATAGGTGGGGAAAGATAAAAAGATTAACTTTCATATTGGTGTGAGTAGTGGGTTAGTTTGCTGGTTACGGTTATTGGTTGTACTAAGTCTTGGTATTAGTTGTTATAACGAAAATATTACCTGAGTAAATAGAAAAAAGACAGATAGTAAGGGACACTGAAAAGGCAGTTTCAGTGGCATTATGTCCAACACTACTATACAATAGGGTAGGCGAGGTAGGCGAGGTAGCAATAGAATTGACATTTTTAATCTCCTCAAAAACACATTGCAAAATGTCAAACGATGTTTGCAAAAACGTTAGGGAGCGCAAAATAAATTTCCAAACTGATACGTACAGGATACAGTTACATCAAATATAACGACAGGCGACATAAAAGATGCGATATTGCACAAACGGTAACGACTTGAAGCATAACATCAACATTACAACCCATTTCCCGTGTCTTTTACAATTTCCTCACAACACTTAATATTTAACACCAAACGTGAAATATAATATGCCCAATTTAGAACATTATCTACAGTCTAATTTTCCTTTTATAATAAGCTAGACGTATGAATTATGTGAATTACACAACGTGCCATAATCGCGCTCACAAAGGGAATTATCCCAATGATAAGGATTAAGCGGGACACCCTACACGCAGGTGCTGCGGGGAACAAATCCAACATAAATTTATATGATTTGACACTTGCAAACACCGCCCGTAAAATAATTTTGGCCAAATATAATTTGATAAAAATGTTTGAAATGGTTTTAATGCAAATTATTGAGGTTTAAACAGCGATAAGCTGGCAAGCATTATGCTGGATTATGAGGTATTACACCATAATTGATGAATTTATAGGATTTTGGGAAATGCAATCAGGAAAAAATGAGGGGACATCGGCTTATGAATGTTCTCTAATTAGCCTAAAAAGTAATAATTTTGAAGTCATCTGAAAAAAATAAACACTTCATATTTTTTTTAAATAAATCTGATGAAACGCACTCCAATCCAAGTCAAGTAGAACAAAGAATTACGAAGACCTTTAATAGAGAACAGCAAAAACGTATTAGAAACGATCCCGGCACTCGTAGCAACGCTAAAGTTATTGTTTCAACACGCCTTATATCGATACATAGCCGGCAAACACGACAACGCGATAGAATCGATAGAACCGATTACATGAACAATGTATCGAGTTGATAGACATAATATCGCAAGGACAAGTTCCTAGCTCGTTTACGAGAACCATAAACTCGTGCTTGATACAGATACTATATTTACGTTTATTTATTGCCGTTATTATTAACGGGTTACAATAACTTTGTATCAGTATCAGTTGCTAAACTTTTGTTTACACGTGCTTTCAAAGTTTCTTGTTCCCGAAATTAATATCGATATTTTAAGATAAGAAAAATATTGGGTTTACGTCAATAGAATATACTGAGGTAGACAGGTAAAACAAATGTTACCTTTTGTAGGAAACGTAGTGTATCCAGTAATTGGACTCTAGTACATCTAGTCGGAGCTACCACGTACCCAATTTGTACCGAGCAGTTAAAGAAAATAGGACCAAATAGGCACGCTGAGGGGGCGATAATCTTATCTAAGGTGTAACGTCGAAAGCGCTTGTATTATTAGATTCTCCCATAAATAAAGAGTATAAGGAAAAAGTTTTGGCAAAAAACATGTCGCTCCGTACTATCTCGTTATATATGGAGCAATTGGCGAAGAAGCAAAAAAAACATTAAAATATTGAGAGGCACGAAGGTTTTGGAATCGTGTCGAAAACGGGATCGGTTTCTGCCGACATCCAATTATGACGAAACTCGTCTAGGAAAACCATTTTAGTATACAAGACTATAGCCAGGTACTATAGGTATCTGCCTACGGTATAGACGTGGTACTAAAATATCTTTATGTTCCTAAGCTCTCAGTTTTTTCAATGCCAATTGCTTTTAAAATAGAAGATATTATAACAATAACCGTGCGTAAGACTTCAGAAACAGAAACAACAATACAATAACGATGTACACGGGTTTCCTTTTTAGCTCTCAAAATTGAAACAGCGAACGACCTGTTTAGAGGGATAATGGCGAAATTCCATGAACGAGGTCTTATGAATTGTAGATAACGTGAACCTATTGAAAATATGTCTACAAATTTTTATTCAAAAAACAATTTGAAGACTCATAGTGCTAGCAAAATAACAGTACAGTATTTATTAATTTTTCCGCCTGAAATCTCGTTATAACCTTATTGTTATTCCAAAAAAATATTTCAGCGAAAGGAAAATATCTTAATTCTTGGACGAGAACCAAATATTGATACAAAAGAAAATACTTCAACATCAAATATTTAGACGCTATCCGAGTCATGCTAGGAATAATTAAATGGACGTCTCAGCGAATTTAAAGGGAAGAAAAATACGAGATAACAATGGACTTATGGATCTTGCGACGGTATTTTGACCCATATCTTCCACGAAGGGGGTTAACTGTCCATATTTTGCGAGTCACGGCGAAAGTATGGGGTAATAGGCAATATTGATAAATTATGGGTATTAAACAAGCTGCGTTGTGAGGCAGGTCCTTTATGGTGCTCGTACGGTTCTGCAGGATATCCGTGGCGTGATGGAGTGTTCTCGAAATAACTTTTACTCGATTTAGCGTTACCGCTTCTGGTATCTTGTTTGTAAACATGGTGGATATTGCAAATGCTAAAATTTATAGAACTTGTTGTTAAGATTTCGTAAACTTTTGAAATTGGGTTCTTAATGCTATTGTATTCAAGTCCTATTTCAATTTAAATGCTAATGTTCACAACGTTATTTGCAAGTTAGAGTTTGTTTGAAACTATGCGACTACCATTATAAAATAATGGCAAAAACTGAGTTACTCATGACTATGACACAATAAAAAAAAAAATTAAGTAGCTAACTTTCAAGAGCATGTTGCTGACTTGACGACGAATCATCCATTATCTCGCAAGAATGAGATTCTACTTAAGACAACAATAAGAGTTTAATTAACTTAGCAACTGCAATTCTGCAAAACCATATCGCAGACAAAAAACCCCATCAGAACTAGGACATACCCCACAATACCCCTTTCATATAGTGTCACGACTCATAAAAGGCATCAACAATAGTACAGCAGTTATTGTGATTTGTAGCAATTCTTCGAGAACATTGCTTGTTTTATGTGCAGCGTCTCTTGAATGGACCAACTTCGTTCTGTTGAGTAAGAGGCGATCATCGAGTTTATGATACTGACCTACATTTGAACAAGCCTTTTGATGTATGCCAAAGAAATGTGTGTCAGGTCTTAATGGTTTATTTTGGTTAATGTGCACTGTGGTCTTTGGTGCGGAAGGTAGTTCATCTATGTTTCTTTTATTTTATATATGCCATTTGGCAGGAGCATCTAGTAGCCTCTAATTTCTCAATCTTGATTTTGAAGTACCTAATATTTTTGCTTGTAATGAAATCCTTGAACTTGATACTGTCCGGAGCATTAATATTTTCCTTGTTTTCAGCAGTTATGAATTATTCGTTCCCAGAGGATTAACGATAGCTTTCTTTATAGTTGTTCAGTGTATTAGCTTTATGTGCAATGAAACTGTTACGGCTGCCGAGACATCAAATGTGGCCTTGAGCTATTTTATGATCAGCTGAAGTAGACATTTTAGATGTCATGTATTTTCTAGGAAATGTAACAGCTGAGTGATTGTTTGGGAATAATGAATGCGAAAATAAAAGGACTAAGCCATTTTGCAGTACGCTGTTTCTGTTCTTCTACTAAGCTTTGTAAATGTCGGCAGAAGTTTCAAGACATCGTATTCTGGGGCCTTTTTATGCTTGTTAATACATGTCCTTGAACCACATTCTTCTTTGACAATCTTCAAAAGATCAATAGAGCTCTTTTCATATTTACCAAAATCTTTGAAATCATCATTAATTGCTTAAACTTCACCATCCACTCAAGTTCGTCTTGTTTATTTTCCAAAACATGCAAACAAAACTCCGTACCTTATTAAAATTTCTTTTGAAGCTCTTACCTAATTGCTATGTAAACTAACGCCAACTTGATCGGAACTTAACTCATACAAGCCACTCGAAGTTAACGGCTGCTACGAATCAAATTAATATGAAATTCGCGAAACAATTTAAGTTTTAGTTAACACTTTAAATTTCCCAGTGGAACATTATTTTCTCATAAATCAACCCTTCCGCTGCGTACGGCGGGTCTTTCAGGCCCTATCGGTGAGTCTACGAACGACCAATCCCAAGTGATTAATTGATTAATCAGACGCTTTCTGAGTAATTTTAATGATTTATTACTTCAGTGTTACATACAGTTCTTTAATTAATCGTAGTTTAGAAGTGATGTGGCAGAAAAGTAGAGTAGAGCTTTTTAGGTTTGTGTGGATTTAGGTTATAAAATTTTCTTTGAAGGTAGGGTTAGTATTAATCTTTTCAAGGCTGTACGGATTTTATCTTACTTATTACAATGTGTATAAAATTATGTAAATAAGTTTAGTATGTATCATATATCATATTCAGAAATATAAAAAAATATATACATTTCAAAATCTTTCTCAACCTCAAATCACGATACCAAAGCAAATTTACCCTACTCGACTAAAAACAACTGATTTAACAGCGACTGTTTATACACTCATTTGTTTGTTGCCTTTAATAATGACTTCGAAGATCGAAAATCACGAGGAAAAACACCAAAATAATACGGCGCTCTGAACTCAAGACGTGACATCAAACGGCGATTGAGCGATGCCTAATGTCAATAGAAAGATTACAAAGACCCGTGAATTTCGTTGAATCAATTTCGAAACGGTTAATTGGCCCTCGGCAACTTCGGGGAGGTAAGACTATTGAGTCTGAGGCTTTTTTGGCCTTTTTGATGTCCTTCTATCTTTGAGGCTCGTTTAGGGTTGATAGTCCATTTTGTATGTAAGTTGTGGACTTGGTTGTTGCATCTTGAATTTAATGAGTCTACTCTTTGAGGGTTATGCAAACTAGTGGTGCGCTTAAAAGACCGATGACCATTATAAGGAAAGAGCACTTGTAGACGTAGTAAAGAATAAATACACCGAGAAAATGAAAGGAGTATTACATGCAAAATCATAAAAGTATAGCGAGCCAACAGAAAATAGTAGCGAAATATTCGACTTTTAAATTAAGCGTTATGGAAAAACTTTTGCAAAAGCACCTCATTACCATGTTCATGTTTAGTCTACATCAAAACTCTGGATTTAGGACAAGTTTTAAAACAATTTAAATTCTAAAAAACAAATGTTTAATCTAGTTCAATTTGAATTAACGATCAAGCTTCATTGTTCAAGTTACTGTCTTGTTACAACGAGCCCCAAGGAAAATAATCAAGACAAAAAGTACAGCCAAAGAATTTAATTGATAACAAAGAATGTCTTTTAGGGAGAGTTTTTAAAGCAATACCTTTTTTTTCGTATCCGTTACAAACGTAAATAAAAATGTAAATGTAAAAGTATATTATTTTAAGAAGATTTACTTTTTTAATATTCGTTTAGGAGGTCGTTACTAGTCGTTACGCTTTTAGAAGGATCCTTGGTTTTGATTCATTGAACTTCATTTGCGAGCCCAAGCTTTAATTTTAATACGGCCAATGATGATACTATTTTGGTGACCCTTCAGGAAACGGAAATGACAATAATAAAAGTTAGGGGATTGTTACAAATGATTTGATAATTCAGATCAACACCCGCTCCGTTTATATTGAACTCATTTGTCTCACTCTCAATACGAGATTAACAGCATTGTGCCCTGGGAGGACCCGTACCAAAAGGACCATTTTTGTACCCAGTCCCACATGGCGTCGTGCATTTTATCTCAATCATTGTGTCCGCCGGGCCGGTAACTCAGACTATTCGTTTAAAACTTCGAGTGCGGCCGAGGGGACACGTTTAAAACGTCCGTAATCAAATTTGACTCGAGTCTTTAAGGGTTAAAGCCTTCGACTTTGAGCCGCCCTAATAAATTATATTGCCGACAAAACTGCTCCCGAGTGCGACACAGCTCGTTGGTTCATCTAATTGGTCCAAATTTGAGTCGACCCGGCTTTATAATTGGGTCGAATTCGGGTGCCTTATGCGTCTGGAAATTAGTTGAAATTCGAACATTGGCCGGATTAGGAGTGTGTACCGCCACCGCAGCACTAATGCGTCCCCAGTCAAACATACGTAATAAGTTTCGACTCGTAAAGTTAATGAAGATACGTAGACGCGAAAACAAATTCGGTGCCCAAGTTCGGTGGGTTTGACTTTTGAAAGTTTGCGTTTGAATACAGTAAATTCTTGCTTAATTAACGCGCCTGCCGCTCGCGCCGGTTCCGTGCCATAACTTCATCTTGTGTGCCTTTCCTTTGCGTATTATTTCCACGTAAACGCGTTGCCGTTCCCAATTATAGATTCTTCTTGAACACATAGTTCCGAATACACGTTCGTTACGACATATTCGGGAGTATAATAAACAGACATTGTGAATGTGCCAATTTTCTGTTATTTTGCTGGTGGGTCCGGGTACAGGTCGTAAAGTGGAAGACTTTTTTGGCACGTGTCATGTTATTTGCGGAGCTTAGGCCGAGAGTATCCGCAGTCGAAACGTTAACTTAGCGTTTTACGAGTTTCCGTTATAAGGAATTAGAAGTATTTACCATTGTTCAACGAGAAGGAAAACTTACGAATTATCAACAAAGTCACAGTTTGTTCAGAGAATTACTTGACAAAGCGAATTCCTGAAGATTCCCAATTAAAAGCTGAGACACTCGGGCCGTGGAAGTTGGTACAAAGTTCCAAATCTTGGCGGGGCGTTACTGCGAAAGAATTCCTCACTAATTAGTATAAGTTTATGCATTCGGAGGTGGCGCTAGTCCCCCTCCACTAGTTCGGGTGAAGTTTTAATTACTCGCATGCTGATTGGCCGGCGTTACGTCAGTCACGTTCTTTGCTCGAGTTTCGTGTGATGAATTCTTGTTTTTTGGGGTGGATGGTGAATCTTTGTTTTTGCTTTTCTTCTGGGGAACCAAAAGTTGTCTGTACTGAAATGGGCTACACCAACAGTTTTCGCAATGTAATGCTGACATCCATAAATAGCTTGTAGCGTAAACACATAAACAAAACAGGTATTTTAGATAGTACGAATAATATCTAGAAGTTATACAAATGGCAGTTTGATACAACAAATTATGGAGGACTATCAAAGACCTAATGAAACTCAGGCTGACAATAACAATATTAGGGAAAATGTAGCAACATTTCATGCTAGCAGTAGTTATAACAACTAATATAACTCACGACTGCCGTAACTCCAAAAGGCCTTATCTCCCTAAGTTATACATGCAATTACGGCACATATTATTATAGTTATACATACAATTATATTAACATTAGCGTGTCCAGATGTGGCCGGGAATAATATTTTTGCGAAGAGTGCTGTAATGAATTTATCGTGCTCCCAGTCTCGTTTATTACATTACGAGATTGTTTTTGAAGATCTCGAAAAATAACCTGAAGTATTTTTTTATCTTATTATTGTATTTCTAGATGGTTTCAATATTTATTTTAGTGGTTAATAAATCTGATATTAAAGTGTAGCGTACTGTTAAAATAGTTACACTATTTTATTTTAGCTTTGTAAAACGAAATACCCAGAATTTTGAAGAACATAAATCCTTTAAAATAAAATATAGCAGACGCGTTTCTAACCACCAGACTTTCAATATTGACATTTAAGTAACACATTCCATATATTCTGGAAAATTCAGAATTTATGCCTGAACTAACTTCGGCTAACAACCTCGCAGGCTGTCATACAATAACTCATCTCCGAAGCTCTTAATAAAACTCGTCTTATTTACTTTACATTTTCTACCTACCGCGTACTCCTCATTTTATGCAAATCTCGATATCTCGTCAGCTAGGGCTGTGCTATCTGACGTCATGCCCACTTCTGCTGTCGTTTGGGCCCTTAGAAGACAATTCGGAGTTTTGCGATAAGGCTCGGGCCACTGGCTTAGTACGGCGATTAACGTTCAACCCTATCTGGGACAAAAACGCTGGAGATATGCAAAGTTGGAAGCGATTAAAAATAATTAGCCTGCCCGTGGAAGCCTTCGACATGGCTCGAGTCAGTTCTTCAGTTTAGTTGCTTCTGCAGTTCGGTGTATCGCTCTTGGAAAGTTAGGGGCGTTAATTACACTGGCGTTAGTTATGAATAATGGATTGAGAGCCATCATTCGCATAGCCTGTTCCCAACTAGGTTGGTATCCTCATCTAGTTGAACTAGATGTTGTTGAATTTCAGATGGACTGACTGCCGTCTGACCTCAATTCCAATTACTAGGAAAAAGTGGTAGTCAGACCTACGGTATTATTATTACTCGTAGAACATCATGGATATGCACATGATAGGTACGACTGTTGACCGTACTATCTGAGGCATAGAATATTGTAAATATTGTCACGCCTCATTCTGCCTACGGTAAACTTAACACAAACTAGAATGATAAGCTCGGATAGTACTAGTCATTTTGACTATTGCTCTCTATTGACATAATAATACCTGACCTGAATTTAAAGACAAAAAGGTTATAATGTCAGACTTCTAGACTCAGCGGTGTTAGACTTTTCGGTACATCCGAAACAAAATTGAAAATACGTGTTCCACAAAACTCTCCCTTTTTCGAAAGCAAACGCTTATTTTTCCGATGCCAATCCGAGACAAGCGCCATTCTAAAAACAAAAGCGACGAGGCAAGCCGAAGTTGGATTGCGCTTTTTGTGACACTCCCAAGTCTCAGATTAAATATAAACTTTCCCCCCATGTTTGCTTCAGTTACGGCAATATCCGCACAGGCCGTCAACTTGGCAGACGACAATTTGTCAGTTCCCGTGGCACGTCGCCGTCGCGTCGTCGTGTCGTCGACTGTAAACGCAGTTATGTTCGAGGCTTTGTCATATTAGTTTAGATTGGTTGACTGAATGGGAGAAAACGTTAAGTAGTGTTATGATGTTTCTGCTAGCGTAATAAGAGGTGGAGGTACTATAGAAGCTGGTAATTGATTTGTCGTTAAACTGCACTTTTGCGAGTAGGTACCTATAGCAATAAAATTAAATGCTAGAATACGACCGTAAATTCTGAACTACTCGTACCTTCTTTAAGAATATAAAACAATGGTTCGTCAAAGACCCTGACCCTTTCATCGGTTTTGAATTCGTTTTCAATATCACAATTTTCACTTTTCAATGAAATATAATCTAACTGATTCCTAAACCCCTCAGGATCACCCTAGAGTAATCAACCATCATTGAAGTGAACAATTTTTAACACGGAGGGAATTTTTATTTCGTTCATCTCCCACGCGATCTAAAATTGAATTTTCGTGAACTTAGTTTCGAACCCTTTTTCATTGAGCTTTACAGAGGTTTTTACAGAGGTTCGTTGGATTGTCAATTGTTTAGTAGTAAAGAAGTTTTATTACCCCAACGTGCGTATTACTTCAGCCATTCTTTAGAAAAAGCTTTTTCTCTTATATGGCTAGGACCTAGAACATTAAATGCTGAGAAGTTTTTAGTACGAAGTGAGTTCTTGTCTAGTGTCTTTTCTCGTCTGTTTGTCGTGTCTATTATAGAACGTTGAACTATTATAGTGTACTCGTATTGTTACAATAGTCTGGCGGATACAATCGTTTGTAATAATCTTGTTACGGAGATTGCTGGTCAATTTATGATGCTATTAGTGCAACTGGGTAATAAAGCTGAGTATGCTCTGTTGTGTTAAATGAAACTTAGAAATCCTCGCTTCAGTTTTTCGAGAAGAGCTCTCACATTCTCATAACGAAATGAAATTGAAACAGATATGTAAGTTACCAAAAACTGTATTTCTAAACCATCGGCCATTTTGATTAAAACCGCCATTGTCTGCGGCTATCAATGAATAAAGGAATAGGATAAAGGAAAACGGATAGCCAGAGGGCGAATTAAAAAAAATACAGCTACCAGCAAATCCACAAAAGAAATATTACCTATTTCTTTTAGCTGGCAACGCGGTAATCACATTTGCTTTGTTCATTTCGGCCCTTTCATTCGCTTAATCGCGTTATTTCGGACTTTTCTAGAACAATCTTTGTGAGTGTTTAATTTAAGAGCGGTTGCGTTAGCGGGCGCTTTCGGAGATTTATACATCTATGCGTTCTGGATAATTAAAAATGTGGGGAATTTTACTCATTGTTATTTTGATAATACCACCCTTTATTGTGTTTATGTTGCAATGTGGACAGATATTTTGGCTGTCGACGCCGTAGCGGCGTAATCCGGATTTTTGTGTATCCTCTTTTGCAAACATTTGTGAATTAAGGTCATGTGCTGCGTCGGCCATGATGCCAAGATGAGAACATAGTTTTAATGAGTATATGAAACGTTTTATGGCGAACATTATACCAGTAATTGCACGGAGAATGGAGTGTCTTTAAGCGGAGTATGAATACATAATGGGCGACGGAGTTTCTAGAGAATAATTCATATCGCTCGGATCATTTCTTAGGAAAATGGAAAACTTATAAAGCCTTGTAAATATTTATGGCGTTTAACACAGTGGGCACATTGACTTAGCAACTAAAATCATGCGTGTTAAAGAAATATTTTTTTAGCTAGAGTTTCGTTAGTAGATCATATTCTTATGGCCATGCGATTCATTGGCCTTCAAGTCAGGAACAACTAAAGCCTCTCACTTTGACGTCTTTCCAGATGACTCAGATAGTCGGACTGGCATTACGAGGATGCACCTGTCTCCTTTCAAAGTTTAGCACGGTTCAGTTTGGTCTAATTGACATTATCAAACGTGACTGGAATTCAGTCTAGAGAATATTTACCAAGACATCACGTTACAGGAAAATGATTCTTATTACGAACCTATAAGAACGAAAATCACACATGTATGTTACGATATATACAAATTTACCTTTCTGCTTATAACTTAGACCACAGGTTATATGAAGCATGGAAGGAAGGAAACAAGCAAAAGACGACGCAACAAGATAGTTGCAGAGGAAACTGAATATAGATAATTTACTATTGATTTCATATAACATTATATTGCGGCTAATAAAATGGGGCTGACCAGTAAAATGGTTCAGATTTATCGTTTTGCGAAAAAAATATTGGAATGTATTTGGGTAATAGTAATCATTTAGGTGGTCATTTTAAGTTCTATCTTTTCTTTCTCACTGATTTTGTCGTTTCAGAATGTTTGTCTGTTTAGCCTTCACGATAAAACTGCTGAACCAATTGATATTATATTTGCCAAGGACTATATTTGTATATGCTTTTTTATTTATTTATTTATTTAAAATACTTCTTGCACAAATAGTACAATGGCGGACTTAACGCCTTAGGCGTTCTCTACCAGTCTACCTTTCGGTGGCGGAGAGAAAGTGTTGGTAGGTGCAAACAAATCCGAAAAACGAGTATGGAACATATACCTACATATATTACAATACACAAATAAATTAATAATAATATATATGTATATATATAACTATATAAAATTATTTAGGTTTGGGGTACAGGTTTTACAAGTCCCTCGATACCTGTGCGAACTAAAATCTTCTTTTGAGTATCTGAGAATTATAAGACAGTAATGCAAAATGAAATCTTCCGTAATTTTGATGAGACTGTTCTAAATATAACTTCTCGTAATATTCCCTAGGACTGGCTGTCAGTTCTTCATTCGCAAAGTCTAACAAAGACGACTATTATTATAATTTAGGCTCACGAATGATCCATCTGCCATCAGTACCAAAATATGTTCTCCACAAAGAAAAGTATTTTCAATTTTCTTGACATGATACCAGAATAGCTATTTATTACACAGAAATAACTTTCGTTCACGAACAGTATAAATAATTGTGTAATTTTGTACTATTCAATACAGCGTTGTGCAAAATTTGGCCTTTTTAGGGAAACATAGCGGGCCTACATGCTTGGTTCACGAATAATAGGCGTGATGACAGGGTTAAAGAAAGTGATTCTAATTTTTTTCCTGGCTCATATCTAAATCATTTTTTGATGAAAAATATATTTTTTGGTAAACTAAAAGGCGGACTAATTTGTTTTCAATAACTCACCATAAGTATTTATTGTCATGAAACCTGGACTTTAAAGTCTGAAATAACCAACCCGCATTGAGCAAGCGTGGTGATTAACGCTCAATCCTTCTCCGTGTGAGAGGAGGCCGCAGCCCAGCAGTAGAACTATAAAAAGGCTGATGACGATGATGATGATGTTGCTTATTGTTACATTGACTGTAATTTTATACTATTAAATACAGCGTTAACATTCTACAAGTCTTAGTAACATTGTTCAAAGTTTTGCCTTGTTATGGAAAAATGTCGGGCATGCCTAAATAAATGTATACGGAACACTCATGAATATGTAACTGATTAAGAAGGTATACATGTTTTAATTTACATGCTGATCAAGGAATAAAACATAAAGGATTTAATGAAGAGATGGCTATTGGAGTTTGTTTGTTTTTAGAGGGGTGACTTTTTATCCGACTTCCCGAAAATTGAGGTTTGTCTCCATTCAGATGTTTGTTTTAATGTTTGTGAAGTTTGAAGAGAATTTATACATAGTAGGCGTTTTGCTTAATGGTCTTAAAAGTAGCTTTTACTCTACACACACGAAGGATTAATTAGTCTGTTCGAAAGCGAAAGTCTCAGGAACTATAGAACAATTCTATCAGTGGTAGTAACGATTGATTGTTTGATTCAAATAGGCTCCAGAACTACTGATCCGATTTTATTCATTCTTTCACTGTTAGGAAGCCACTATATCTGTGCTGAACGTCGGCTATGTTTTATCCGGATACGGGTAGAAGTTTTCCCGGGACGCGGGTGAAACCGCGTGGAACAGCTAGCATCGAATTAAAGACGATTTATAAGAACAAAGACACAACTTTTAATCCACATTTTTTATAAACTTCTAGAACGCGGAACAACAAAATAAACCTTACATAACACAAATAAAAAACAACATTCTTCGACTGTGTACATGTATAAATCCAAGTGCATACTGACGTCATACTCTTAGCGTTTACTCTGAGTGCAATGCAACGTGACCCGATAGGCAATGCACCTTTGTTTGTGCCCATTACGCGAACTGCACACGTACTTCTGAGAAATATAACGCATAAACTGGGAATTTTAATGTACTGGTAGTAAGTTTTAAGTCAATTGCAATGAGATTTACTGGACTGCTGGGGTGAAGTGTGAATCATGTTCGAAGCATTTTTGGCGCGAGATGCGTTCGATTTTAGAATAATTTGAATATCGAATGTGTTTTTTTTTAGTTTGTTGCGGTCTAGAAAGAGGTTGTATCATTATTTGTGTGCGGACAGGCACGTGGTCTTAGACAGAATTTTCCCACCCGCTAGAAATTAGAGCCATGTTAAGCTCAACAATGACGATATTATATCCATAACGTGTATGAATGTTAAATATCACATTAAAGTAGTTGAATTTGTAATTGCTATCACGGCTCGCACTTAATTGTAACGCTCAAAATGTTATTGTCATTCCCATGTTAAAGAATTTTAATAAAACTTGGACAACTGTATCGAAATTAAAACGTTTTAACATAATCACATTCAATTTAAACATTCTTGAAACGTTTACAATATAAACTTTTTATTGCCTATTCGAAAAAGGAAGCCAGACAATCGAATTAAAAAAATATCATTCGAACAAACGCTTCCATTTTCAAATTTAAATTGTCTAGAGCCGCCCACCTGGCAATGATGTCATTGGATTAGTGCTGTTCCCCAGTGATTGCGATCGAATTGAACATCGATTCGATCTTGGTATTCGTTATTGCTTTATTCGAATAGTTTGCGACCCGTTCGCGTGTTAAATGACCACAATTCATATTGAATTATGTGACTTTGTCTCGTTTAGTTTTGTTTATAGGCATTCGTGTTGTTTTATTGTAATAAAGAGGCGTCATATTTACGATATCATATTTTTGGTTGATTATGTTTTTGGCGCTAATGGGTTAAGCGTATAATTATGATTTAATTGACAAACGGAATATATCAATTTAAAGCATTTATAGAGATATATCTTCTCAATTCTATTTTTAAACGTCTATGTGACGTATAAATCTAATATGACATCACTGCAATGCGAACGCGACAATTTTTTGCCATCAGACTCGATCTGCGTTAGTCATTAAATTGCAATGCGACTGGCAAGATTTATAGAACCGCTACTATTGAAGTTACAACTCTATTTTTAGAACGATAAAGTTCAAATTTCGTGTTTGATTCCCATTGCAAAATCATAAAGCTAGTTAGTGTGACAAATCAGACGGGAATTAGAGCCTTGATAAAAATGGCGATTGAAAAAGTTTCGCATTACGTAAAGTAAAATTGAAATTGAAAATTCTTTAAACTATGGAAATATTATTTTAACTTTGTAGCTTCGTCTGGATATTTAATGGCCAATAGTTAATAGTTTTCAACATTTTGTACCTACATACTGGCTTCTATTTTTTCAGCAATATTTTACCACTATGTAGAACAAAAAGCAATGATATACCATACGAAATAAAATCAAACATTTAAAAAGTTATTTTAAGTAAAGGGAGCAGAAACACATCGCGAAATTCGGGCACAGAAATGGAAAACATAACCTTTTAAAAATAAACCGTATTCAATCGCTATTTAATAAAGTCTGTTTAGTCTGCCCTGCGAAGTGTGGTCAGCGATTCTTTTGTTTCGACATAAAAAAGTAAAAACAAGCTCTGAGCTCGTAAAAATGTAAATTACTGTAAAATCGTGCGTGCTGCAGTGTGCAGTATGCAGCCGCTGCACCGCCGCCATGTTTGTCCCGCGATATTTTTCTCCTCACAAAATTAACTTTCTTATTTCCTTACATTGTTGGTCGTGCGTTATTAAAAATAGACCCTTTTTGTTTCAATTGTGGCTTTATTATGAAGTAAGAGTTTAAATTAACTTTTCTAGAATGCTTGTTAGGTAAAAAATACTGTTTTAACTAACTTCAGCTGCGTGTTGGTAAAGGCAAAGTGAAAATGCTTTTAAGTGAAATAACGCAACATTAAATAGTTGAAGATCGCTGAAAATGCAAAACCATTTTCTTTCTTGTAATAAAAACTAGATAAATATTATAGCGTGGTAAAACACGTCGCTTGAATGGTAAATGAACAAAGGGTTAGAAATCAAAAGATTTCTAGTTTCTATTCTAATGAGGTGACCAACTGACCACAGATTGCAACGCGACTTCGCACGTTTCTAATATATGCGGCTTTGCGATATTATGCTGCTACATCCCGCATAGACAATCGATTTAGATCATCGAATAATTTTATCGTCATTTGTATGATATCGATCATCGATAAACAAAATATTTTAGTCGCATTTCTATCCTACTTTGACGTTTCCGAAACGCTTCTAAATTATCGATCAAAGTCATCGAGCACTGCGTAACATAAAAGGCTTTTCACACACCTATAGTTCGGCCATTCAGAGAATGCGTTCCTGACACGTCGCGATTGAACTGACGACGTAACTTTGCAATGGCGTTGCAGTTACGATAAAAATATTTTTGCTGGTTGTTTACCGTTTTAACAATTGAGGAGCATTAAAACAACATTATTATATCAATAATCAATGAATGTTATAATTTTGTGCCAAACTGAGTGTCAAATAACTTGGTAAACAATATTTTTCTAAATCTATACTGCGCTATTACAAGGTTATGTCAGCGGTTTATATTTTGTAGTGCTGTGCTAAAAATAACAGGCAAGTATCGTAATCTGTTCTTATACAGTTATAATATAAAATAATACGTTTTGATTTTCTTTTTAAGAATTGGAAAATAATGGACTATAAGACTTAATTATAACTTTTATGAAATATAAAAATAAAACTATGACCAAACCGCATTTTTATACTTAGATTAAAAATGGTAACCCCAAATGGCGTTATGGGCCGCCATTTTGTGACGCTAAAACAGTCGTCCGTTGTCGTTTCGTGCGCATAGACCACGTTTTTCAAGTGTTTTCGATCTGTTTTTATTTGATTACCCGGCTTTTGTTAGACCGAGATATCAGGATTGATTCTGTTATTGATAATAATATAATTATACATGTAGGCGAAGATGATGATGAAGACACCACCTCCTCAAGCAAATCGGAGTCTGATTAATATTCTGTTCGCACATTCAATTCAATGTACTTGTAACAAAGAATAAATAAAACAATTTTATTATATGAATATTACCTTTTTTTGGTTTCCACTTAAATAACTAAAATATAAAACAAATGATTCCGCCAATTTAAAACGAAAATAATCTTAAAATAATGCGGCGGTTCATTTTGAAGGAACGGTAACGAACTCAGTGTTATGTTGTGCCCATCACTAGTCGTGACTAACTGATAGGTGTCAGGAACGCATTCTCTGAACGGCCGAAGTATAGTACATCCTCGGGGCATTTCGTCCCCATTCAGCTGAAACAAAGCATGGCTCGACTTTTAGCAGGGTTAATTAAAATGTCAACGGCACTTATTAATCAAAACGACAGTCGTTCGGACGGTTTAGGCGCGTCCTTTTGTTGCTTACGTTGGTAGCATTGAATTTAGTGTTGAAGTTTCATGTTTGTTAGGTTGGTAGTGATGTATGGAACGGTCCGCTTTGTTTGAATTTGGAATGCCTTGGAAATTGGCATGGGATTCAATGGCCAGTGTTTTTAGCAGTGCGACTTGGTTTACAACACCTGTTTTCAGAATTGAGTTTGTTACGTGTTAGGTTTATTTATTTCTAACAGATAGTTGGCTCTATATAAATAAAGGTGGTAAAAATAGCGAAATAACAGGTATTTTACTGCATATAAACTCATCTAAAAAGTAAAATATAGACATACCAATTTCGCTAATAAATAGGATTTCTCCAAGATTAACTTCTTTAGCTTTTAATTACCTTTCGTTTGATTGGTAGCTATTACCTGATTTGCGTCTAAAGCAATTTACAAGGGGAGAAAAACAATTATTTTTCATTTCCCATTCGATTCTCCGAAGTCTCATTTCCGAAAAACGGATGTAAGGGGGGATTAGGAAAAAATAATTCTCGTAATGAAGGAAAGGAAAACTTATCAATTTTTAATTAAGTTTCTTCTTTCATTTGTAGCTATAAATACTTCTGTTATACTACAATTAATATCACAAATATAGAAGGGAACAAACGGGATTTATTAATATTTCCTTTACTGACCCAAAAACGATCATCTTTTATACATTTACACAGCATGTTGTTATTAAATAAATGATCGCACCCACATCACTCGTGCAGCCAGTAGGATAGCTGTGACGTTGTGGCTACGTCATCAATCACACGGGTCGCGGGGAGGGGGGGGGGGGAAGGATATAAGGTTGTGTCCTCGGTAGGCAAACTTTTAGCAGCCGACTTTGCGGCGTATCAGTTTAGTATGTACATCCTTCCATATGGTGTTTTTTCAGTTTGCTAGTGCTGCGCTCAGTTTGCGCAGTTTGCAGGGTTACGTGCGCCGACTCACAGCAAAAGCAGTTCCAGTCGGTGCGGTGGGCGGCGAGATGATTGTTCACCGGCACTAGTGTGATCGTTGACAGGTGTCTCAAAGAACCCGAAAACCTTGTTATTTCACCCGTAAATGATCATTTTGGTAAAGTCCACCGTACCTATTTAACCTAGAAGAAAGCGCCAAACCTAGATGCATTGCAAGATGCTCTCTGCTCATCTTTCCTTATTCCATGGTTCCACTTCTTTTCGGTTAACAGTCGGTCGCTCACAGTTTGCCTACGGCCTTAAGGCCTCGGCCTCGAATTTTGTATATACATATGGACCGGCCCTCGAATACAGCGGCGCGGGAGCGGGCAACGAGCGGTGCACTCGGTGACCGCCCGCGCCGCCGCCGCTGCCGCCCCGCTGCCCGCAAAATTCGAGGCCGAGGCCTAATAGGCGACATTGCCGTGCGGGGGCATTCTTCATTAGTGAATCGCCGAGAGCCGACGCTAACATATTAATCATAATAGGTCTTCAGCCATATTACTCTCGGCGTTTTCTTCTCATTGGTTCAGTAATGAGTCCTCGAAAAGTCGATTGATATTAATCTGAGATATTGTAATAAAGTATATTTGGTTTACTTTGTGAACTATCGTAATATCACCGATTGGATAAAATCTAAGAATAGTCTTTGGTATTAATTTACTTAGTCAACTTTAATTTTGATTATAATATTATGTTAGCCTACAAAGGTAATCAAAACATTTATTTGGACTACAGAAGTTCTAGACTGCTGTCAGATTTCACTTTCTATTCTGACATTTATTACAGCAAAGCCCATTTATAATTACTACTCCCAGGCTACTAAAATTCTCCATTAAAGTGTGACATAACTACAATATTAATACCTTTGTCCTATATAGATACAGCCCAGTCAATTCTTTTAAATAGAATAATTTCATTTCGTGTCATCGATAGCAGTTGATTTAAGGCTTTCTTTCCTTTGTTCGGAAGGCTTATTCAATTAACTTTGAGGTATGAAACCAAAAGTATGATAAATCATCACCGGGTATAAAATATCTTTCTATAAAGGATTGTATTTGTCCCTGATTGGTGGGCGGGTCGCTCTGCGGTTATTGGTTTGCAAATGCTACCCAAAATAATATTATTACGCTTGAAATATACTGTTCAAATAAATTACAGGTGTTTTCTAGGCTTTTTATTCTCAGTAAGCGTAGATTTTAGGCTTTATTTATTACACTTTTTCTCTTTTGTGGCTTCATTATAGTATTTTATGGCAATTGAGCGCAAAGTTTTGTTGGAAGAAAACATAGAGGTGTTATTACTTTATTTTAGTAATAATTTGAAACTTAGACGTACCTAACTTAAAAAGTACAACTGTTTTTATGTAGCGATAAAAAATATAAAAGTCAGTACATCCAGTAGGTGGGAAAAAATCGCAACTATTTATGGATTGAAAAACAGAACCACATAGGTGTCAAGCCGCGAAAACCAAACAGACCCAACTCACTCACTTGACCCACTAAACTTCCACTATACAGGGTGACGAACAGCTGACATACTATTTTCACTCCACACGTAGATTAAGCCAGCCCAACCATGAAAACGAAACGCAATTTTCAATATCTGTTACCGTTTTTTTTTCACGACGGGTAAAAGTTTTCACTTGCAAGCAACAATGTATTAGGCATTTATCGATATTAGCAACAGTGCCCCTTCAGAAGTTACTAGGCGAGGGTGATACGAACACCGAAAGAAGTTGGTAGCGCGTGACTTGACTTCTTAATTCACCCCTACTATGGGTTTTTTGGGGTATTGGAGTTTTATTGCAGAAAAAATGGAGCGTTTTTTTTTATTTATGAGGCAAAAAGGAATGCGTTGTATCAATATAGAATTTTATTCAATATCTGTATTTTGTATTGTTATTTATCACGAATAGGGTTCTTATTATTATCAGTCAAATTGTAGACTTTTTGAGAAAATTCTGGTGAGAGTATATTAATCATAATATACATACAACATTTTTGAATTAATCAATTTAATTGAGCAATCCGTACATTGAATTATACTCATTATCTACAGAGTGATTAAATTTACCACTAATTTTATCTGAAGTTTCCTTCTGAACAGTTTTCCTCCACACACACGATTTATATTACCCTCGCAAA
Source organism: Helicoverpa zea (assembly GCF_022581195.2). Lineage (NCBI taxonomy): Eukaryota > Metazoa > Arthropoda > Insecta > Lepidoptera > Noctuidae > Helicoverpa > Helicoverpa zea. The sequence continues at coordinate 12,798,104 of NC_061454.1, forward strand.
ATAAAGTTTTATCCTTCGACTTCCCAAAGTACGGGGCTCCAACAAAAATTGGCGGGTACGCGACAATGCAAGCGTAAAGTGGGGTGACTGAAACGTACTATTTTACTAAAGTAATTCACTTGTTTGAACTCGTAGGGAATTTGCGAAATAAAAAGTTCAAAGTATTTCCAGTAAAATGTTTGTTGGAGCACTTTATGGGGCCTTGTTCTTAGTAGTTTAGGTTCTTTCGTTAAATAACTCTGTATACAAGATCGTCTATAGGTACTAATGTAATAAAGGAAATATTTTTTTTCTTTGTACCCAATGACCCCAACAGTACTGGGCCTATTTAAAAAATATTTCACAGTTGAAAAGCTAGACTCTTCCCGAGTACCATAGGCTATATTTTATCTCAGTTAGAAGTTCCCACCGCGATAACGCGGGAAAGTTTTTGTATAAAAATAAAACGTAGTACTATGGTTGTACTATGACATGACAAACCATGAATCATAGTATTTTTCACCCTAGTTTGCGTGTATACTATACACGCCATATTTACAACCGACTAATTTGATTACTCACTCAAGTGCTAATTTTTGTTCAAGTACCAAAAAAATACATTCAGTAGTTTCCTTTAATATATAAAAAAGTCCGCGTGACCTGTTTGTAAGGATATAAAATAAAATATAAAAGGAACATTTCACAGGGGAGGTTTGCGTGCGATAGGCCGTTGATCGCGACCGACGATAGTTCGCACGCGAGGCGCCTGCGCACTCGCGACGTAGCTGACACTTTGACTGATCAGCCCACTGTCAGATTACTTTAATTTATGTCCAAGATGGCTGCTATTGTTTTGTTTTACTCCTTAACAAGGAAGTTATTTGAATGAAACTTCTCTGAGTAATAGGTACTTCAAAACAATTAAAGCGTAGTGTTACTAACTGACAAAATCATTCGGCAACCCTGTTATTATTACGTTAATTTTGCCCCACCCGGAAGGAGAAATTATGGGGTTATCTTGCTACGACAGCTTGAATTATATGCACATTTTGGTTCCATAACAATTAACCTCGCCAATATTACTGGGAAACAGTGGGTACTCTGTCATCATACTTTACTCGATGACGACATATTGCGTGATACGTTTCGACAACATATATTAATTCAATTAACGTAACGTGTTCAGTACTTACCCAAAATAATTAACGATTACATACAAACCCCTCAAGTGGCGCATTCGATTCTTAATGACAGCTGTCACATTTAACGTAAAACGTCCGCGAGTGAATCGAGAATCGAATAATGATCGATGTTTTTTTCACAATCCGAAATGCCATTTAATTCATGTAAACATCGCGCGAAGGAACTCGCGATCAATGGACAGGGATTGCGTAATAAATTCTCTTTAACACGTAACGAGACATCGAATACGAGTTTTTGTACAATCGAGTTCTGGATTCGGAATGTCAAACGTCAAGTTGACGTTTTTAAAAAAAATGGCGTTCCATTGCAACATACCCAGCTTATTAAGCCATCTTGTTTTTTACTCGAATAAACCCCGACTTTACTGAATGGAAACGTTTTTATTTTAATAAACTGGTTTATTTATACCAACAGTTTAATTGGTGAACAAGAACTGACACAAAAATATTTTGTTACGTGAAAAATAAATATGCAATCGCAAAAATCAATTTTTTTTTTTATTGATATTGTAATTGACCGCACACTTTACATCTTTACGGATCAAATTTTTTGATTTGTTATTTTTATGTACTATTCATAATAAATAAATTAAAATAAAATTCGACTTCAAGGTGAACTCAATTTGACACGAAACAACAGTTCAAAAGTATCCCAAATCAGGTCCAAAACAAAAGCGACCAGGTAAACAATCCTTGGCCATAAATATTAAAAAGCTCGAACATTAGCTAGCCGAATTTGTCATCGAGTGCCTGAACAAAGCCGCCATGATTGAATCGGATAGACAAGACAATGCCACTATTGTTTTATAACTAGCTGAGGTAAGGTTCACTACTCCTGGAATGGTTGAGTACCCCTGGTTCGGAGGGATACTCAACCTTTGTGTTGTCAATTTATCGATGGAATGTGGTGATAGAAATTAGAGACAAATGAAGCTGCGATATTCTAAATTCTAATGTGCAGCAGCTCTGATACAATGTCATTATTGTTTTATAACTAGCTGAGGTAAGGTTCACTACTCCTGGAATGGTAAAGTACCACCCCTGGTTTGGTTTTGAGAGATTGAGTGGGATAGTCAACATTTGTCTTGTCAATTCATCGATGGAATGTGGTGATAGAAATTAGAGACAAATTAAGCTGCGATATTCTAAATTCAAATGTTTAGAAGAGCTCTGATATAATGGGTAGGTAGCAAGTGAATGCATTTATTCGGCCAGTGATAAGGAGATTATTTAGAACTTTTTAGTATAAAGTCGAGTTTTGGGTCTATGAAGCCTGATTATAAGCCTTAGAACAATAGTTCCAAAACCGGGGCAAAGGGCAGGGCAGGATTTAACACTTAGCCATGTCATAGTGTAGTGTAACTTACTATCATTATTCTGAAAAAAAAAAGTTTCCATAATTAAGAGTAACATTCCTTGCAGGTTCATAGATTGAAGTCAAGTGAATGCGTCTGAGTGATTCTCCAAATAGACGAACTGTTTATACATATTGAGTGTTTGTCTGTTTTATTCCGTGCATTTATCAGACGACCTCAATATTAAGGAATTTGCGGCGTGCAGGCTTAATGTCTGGTTACGTTGCCTAGTTATACAAACTGTAGGTAATAGATGTAATATGCATACGTAATATAATGCAGTTAGTGGAAATACCCAAGTGGCTAATGAATTATGAATCTTTGGCAGGTAACAAAAAAATGTTTTAGCAGACTTCCCAAAAAGGTCTCAATTTAGAGGTTTGTCTTATATTTATTGTATTTTTTTTTTGATATGGCAGCAAACTTGTAACGTTGAGATTTATTGCAATTTTGAAATTCATTATTTATTTCGAAAGAGTCAGGTACTCAATTTTGAAGTTCTCTATATGAAATAAAAAAACTCCCCTAGCAAAAACAGAGCTACTCAACCAAAATAATTGCGGAAACTTTTTGGACATTCCAAAATCGAATCTGTATTCCCATTCCCAGGACAGGAAGTTATATCAAATTCAGTATTTCCTATTGTCTTCGATATGCATCCCCCTGTATAACAAGTTTAGGGTAAACACCCTGTATCTGTTCTATTGTCACTCTGGGGGGATGATTCGCTGTGCATCGGGCAAATATTTCCGGGTACATGGTTTTTTTTATTTATTTATATTTTATTCGGAAATGTTTTTGTTTATCTGTTGTGGTTGGCGTTATTTTTATTTGATGGCTAAAATATTTTAGGCTGAGTTAAGGGATTTTTTGTGACAAGGTGATAAAGATATATTAATTAAATTTTGACAAAAAAAAACACTTGAAAGGATTTCAATGAATGATGCAATTGGAGTCACGTTAGTAACCAATTAATTCAGTGTAATACCTATTTCATACAGTATACAAGACATTTACGTAGAAAATGCTGATTCATTGCAATAGCAAAACCTGCGTAATTTGCGAGTGGTTAATAGTATGACGCCAATCGCAATAGTTACCTAATAAAAATAAAAATATAGTTCAAAAATTATTATAAAAAATATCTCCACAGGATTTGAACATTCAAATCACATCAGAGACGCGTCAATCTTCGCATAAATATCTGGGAACCGCGATCGAAACGGGGGCTATCGGGCGCAAGTCGATAGCGATCGCGACGAACGTTCGACACTCTAATACCGGTAATGGAAGTCGACACGGGCCGGCTCCGTTCGATTTTCCGAATCGTTTGCGCCGAACGCCTGCCGAACGAACGCGAGATAACGAGAAATGTCTCGACTATCGCTTTATGTGCACCGTACGAGATTTTGTAAAGATTATGCATCCTATTACCCTATTATAGGCGTTCTAGTTTTAAATAGGGGCTGTTTTGAAAGTGGAACGTTTCGTTCTACGATAGAGTTCTTTATCGTGCGACCTACTTGCTTATTTAGTTAGGGAACTTCTGAAGTTGGAACTAAGTGTTGTAACGATTTCAGATGGTTTGAGAAACTAACGAATTTGCTGGTATGACGTCTGTATTTAAAGGTCCCTAGCTTTTTAAATACTGAAAATCGCGACTAATAAATTATTAATTAACGAATTATATGCGTAAACTGAAAAATACTCACCAGGAAAATTCTCTAAGAAGAACAACGGTCATCCCCGCTAAATCTGTAAGAAAGAAATAAAAACATTATTAAAATCCAAACCAGTTTAAATTAAGCCAACATTACTTGGGTACTTATAGGTATTATTTTAATTACTTAATGACTAAGTTTACATAAAACCTAACATCTAGTCATAGTGGTTAGCTGCATCACGCTTAGCCATAGCAAGAAATTTTCCACTGCTCTATAATTTAAATCAAACCATTTATATGCAATTCACTAGATAATATTACATTCATCCATTCATCCATCCATTACCACATAAATCTTAGTTAAAGTATAGGTATAATTGTAGAATATTGTCAGTATGTACTTGATGACATCACCAACTTCGATGTAAACAATACAGTAGGTAGGTTCAGGCTGTCTTTAAAGCTTAGAGTGCACTAAAATATTGTTGCAGAAGAACCAGTATTAAAAAAGGTGATTACAAAAAAACACAAACATTCTCAAGTCTAAGAAACACTATGCTAAAAACCACATCAAAATCAGTTCATCCTAACGTAAGAGAATCGCGCACAAACATACATACGGCTTAAAATGAGTTTGTTGTGTCAATATCTGAACGGGAAACTTGAACATCATATACTTTACATATCAGAATAAAATATAGGCTACAATACAACGTATTTACCTAAAGAAGCGAAAGATATCCTCGTTTTCAGCAGTTTCAAGAGTTAACCTAGTTTTTGTCTGTTCCCTTCATTTAAAATCTGTGTAGCTATATAGTGGAACTTCTGTAGTTCTTATTGAATGGGTTTCCTAAGTATGTGAGACTGAGACCCACGCTCCGAAGACAAAAGACTGCTATTAATCACCTTATTGTGTTCTGCGTTTACAAAAGTAGGTAGCTGGCTAAAAAGGAGTTTGGGTAAACAAATGTCGATCGAATTACTAAGTGGTAGGTAGGTTTGATTTGTAGAGAGAAACCCAGCAAAGAAAGATAAAGTAATTTTTTATATGAATAAAATAACAAATATAAGTGCACCTTTATCTATGTGCAATTAATTATTTACATATCCATTTTCACATCTAAATTCGGGCATTTCTTGTATTTGCTAATAATATATTTTAGGTATTATTTTATTTTTAATAAGTCATGCAGCAATTGCAACATCGTACTAAATGTCATGCAAAATTAAACTTAAAACTTTAAACAATTGTAATATTGAATCAATATGATCATTAAAAAGCACATATACCTAATTCGATAAAAATATGTAGGTAAATACAAACTATTAATAATTTATCATCATTACAAACACGATGCAAGCATTAACTTTTTCATTGCGTGCATCGACATTTTAATGCTTGCTTTATCACTTAATGCGTTTTATTACTCCAACAAAGGTATAAAGTGATCGTTTTGCAATACTTAAAAAGGTGACAAAGACTAGTAATGATATCATAATTATGAGATCATTTTAGATTAATAGAGGACTTGTGTAACATGATTATTTTGTGGTTTATGTTGCACACGATTTTGTAATTAGCTGCATCTTTGTAGCTTAGATAAATCTCAGTATAGGTAGCTTTTTGCCAACAGAAGATGTTGAAAGATATAGAATGATGGAGGATCATAACATTGCTTTTGATATAAAAGCAGTATATCAACTGAAACTCACACTGCATTCAAAGTTGCTTTATTGTGAACTGTATGTCTGTGGTAGGACCGAAGTATTTACTTATATTTAGTTACGCAAACTTCTTGAAGACATTGCAAATTGATAAACAACACCACCAACAGCCAAAACGAGACTTTGTTTATCGGTCTTTTCTACCTTATTTTTCCAGAATTTCCCAACAAAAACCTTAAGACCACACGCATAGCGAGCACGCGGTAATTAGAAGCACCGCATGTCATTACTTGCTTCGCAAATGTTAATGCAACGTGGACGGCATTATGCGGAGTCGCGCGCCACCACTTATATTATGCAATAAACCTCCAGGTGAGCAAGCCAGATTCTACTTTGTTGATGAAAGTGATAATGTTCGTGGTTCTGTTTTGGTTTAAGTTGTTTAGGTCTTGTAGGCTAGGTGCACTTTTGGACACGTAGTTTTAGATGTAGAGTAATACCTCATTCATTTAGGGTTCGACAAAGATAAAGTACTGTTTAAGAGTCACCTCAAACTTTATGGCATCTAGATGGCAAAAGAAGAACGAAATATCAATCAGCCTTTGCCTTAATGAATTAACAAGGCTTTGTTTTTCTGTTACTACTTCTCCCCCAATTGTAAGTAATGGTCCACTGGACCTCATGGATGACAACAAAAGCCTCAATTATAGAGATATAGAAAAACATGCAATCTCGCGAAATACCAGGGGTGCATAACATAACAGGCTGACATGCCATAGCTTAGTTAATCAAGGCGTTGCTAATCCAACATCGTATTTGTCCGGGCAGCCCGCGACATTACTCCCGTGTCCGGCTTGCCCCCCGGGATCCGGGATCCATCCGGGATCGCCAACTTTGTTGTGACGAGGTTTGCGGGATTAACATTCCCAGGAATATTTTACAGAGGTCAACGAACGAGTTGTGATTTGTACTACTAAAACACTTACATTATTCACCTTGCATGCGGGTTCCATTACGCTGACGTGACGATTTAATGACACAAAAGCGGTCACACGCAGTAGGAAAATATTGTCCAATCTCTTGAAAGTACTAGGGGTGCATAACAAAACAGGCTGACATCAGGCTTAGTTAATCAGGGCGTTGCTAATCCAGCGCTCTATTTGTCCGGCTGGCCGCGACATTAGTCCCGTGTCCAATCCCGGGGCCGCCGGGATTTGGGTATTTATTCGGGATCCCGAACAAATTTTGTATAGGACGCTTGATTGGCAATTTGGAGTTAACATTTTAAGATTTTTGGTAGGAATGAGGAATTGAGCTTTTAATTTTTAATCTTTATCCTTGGGTAAGCTTAGCCTAATTTGAAGGAAATTTTAGTCAGGAATTTATTATAATTTTTCTGTTATTTCCATTATTCTTGGTCATTTATGTCACTGACGCTTGATACTCTTCCTTTTCCTGGCCTGTATATTACATTGGTATAAGTTAGACATTCAATACCTATCGGAATAAATTCTCTAGCAAGAAAGTTTCATCGGTATTTATCAGGAGATGGTGAAACGGGCCATAAGTCTTCATAAAAAATGTAATATAAGTTGCAAAAGTTGGGTAGTCTCAAGGTCGAACCAACGCGTAGTGGACACGTGTAGAAAATAAGAACATACATCACATATGGTATGGAAGTTCCCTTATTGAAATGATCAAGATATTGCTGATCAATTTTCAGTCTTATTCCAAGTCATTTAGATCTATATTTCTTTGCATGTACACAGTTTGTTTATTTAGTCAGCCTGTTAATCATACTCCTGGCTATTAATAACTTCATTGATATCAACAATTTGTTCCAGAGTTTTTTCAAACTAAATCTAGGACTTAGTCTAAATTATTTACGAGCTGAATCTTCTTAAGGCTGTCGTAACCATTTCGTTTAATCTCCTCTGCTTACCCTTGTTACAATTGGAGCGTGATGTTAGATATCCCAGTCGAGACATTTTTTATTCGCATTTTAAAGAACTAGGGATTTGGGTTTCTTTATTTTGTTGTTTTAATGTTTGCCATCTGTGTGCCAAGGTTGTATGAAGTAGTAAATGTGTCATGTTCAGATTTTGTACTAATATGTATGTCAGCTACTATGATTTGTCATCCATTACTACATGTTATTATACTCTGTCTAAATATATAATTATTAATGAAAAGTCCACAGATAGTTTAGGGCCTTAGAAAGGACAAAATATAGGTACTTGTTATCTATGTGCAGGTTGTGTGCAGGTATATCAAATATTTGATAAATCCCTAAGAAATTATGTATTTTAACATAAGCTAAGAGTTATTTTTCACTTCAAAATGGACTTTTGTCTTTCATGACAGCATGACATTAATTTTTACAAAAAGATCACAATTTTTTCCGTAACTTCATGCGTTAACCCAACTAGTTTTAATTACACTACAGCACTTATCCTCAAGTTAGTTCAGTTATGTTTTAATTCAACTACAGGCTGAACTTTGAATGGACGAAGTTTATGTGTGAGGCCTCGGTTCATCTTCATGCTTTGCTTATTATGTAGGCACAGTTGTGGTGGTAATTCATGCTTTAAGTCGTACTTAGAAATACTTGTTTGGACTTATGCTTCAATGATCTTACACACCACGGTGCAGCAAACTGGCTGTCGTGGTTAACTTTGTTCTCATTAGCTATTTAGGAAGATGAGACAGTTAAAAAGCTCAATTGATTTGGAATAGTTTTTCCAAAATATGTTTTTTTATAATTTTTAATTTGTTCTTTGTTGACGATGCTTTAGAATTTCTCATTTAGACTATATTCTAAGACAACGCTTAGAACAAACTTTTCATTACATCCCCCATTTTTATCTTCATCTATCATTGTTATTTTCTTCGCCATCAACAAAACAGTTAATTGTTTCCTTCCATGAGCGATGAGCATCTGTATTCCTGCAATCGCTTCACAAAGACATCGGTGCGGATGTTCTTAATCTGTGTGATACGGGCTTAAATGGAGCGAATTAGCGATACGAGCAGTATCGTGGTTTGTTTCATGTATCATTGGAGACGATTATGTTATCATAGCTATGATTATTCTCATCAGTGGTAGGAAGTCTTTGAAACGTAATTTTGGATCGTTTCCTTTGATTTGCGGTAGCTTTCCATTGTTTTTTATTTCATCTGTGCTGTTCTGGCTTCCTTTGTTGTCTGTTACAAATTTAACCTTTAAAACGAGGTAAAAGATCATACAGTATTCGCTTCAAAGAATAAAAAATATTCAATTATTTTCACGTATCAAACAATTAGGGGTGGTGATTCTTTGAAATCTGGCTTAATTGGACTGACAGGGGAGAGGAAGGTGAATCTTTTTTTTTCAAACAAGGCTGTCTGCATGTGAAGGGGTTGAGGAAAAGTCATCGGTTTTCCTGATACTGTTGAGATCCATGATTGATAAGTTACTTTAAAACAACAATGAAGTTAAATTAAAAACAAAAACTGGCCCCACGTGACTGCAGCTATAGTAAAAATATTAATATTCATGCTAACCCCTCATTTAATTATAGAGCTTGGCACCTGACGGGGTCCCTTCGCGGTATAAATGTCAACAGGGGTAAAACGGGTCAGCCTGGCATTTGTAGGGCACTAACCTGTTACTGCTAGTGCATATTTTGACCCCAATACTTTGTGGAACACGTGGCTAGAAGTACCGAATGTAGCGATTCTTTGTTTAGGCGCGGTGCTGGGTTGGTACTTGTGAGCCATGTGTTAAGTAATTGGTTTGATTTAAATTAGGGACGATGGGATTTTAATGGTCCTTCGAAAGTGTTTAAGAGTTTGTCAATTTATAAGCTTGTAAAATATACTAAAGTAAATAATGGATCGTGTAATATTCCTACCTACCAATCTCGTTCTTTGTCTTGTGGCAGACAAGATCAATGATGGTAATATTATAGGAGGTCCGATTGCAACAAATCCTAAATTATTGTCGGCGAACGATTAAAACAAAGCACTATCGAAAACCACTGAAAACTCAATAGATATTTCAAACAATAACATCAATGTTCGTCATAACTAACCCCAGAGCTTTGGCTTTTGGCGACATTTTTATTAAAGTCGAGCCATTTTTGACAGCGTTCTAACTGCATCATTGTCACACAATTTGGAACTTATCCAAACTGAACTGGAGACACTAGAGCGAATTTTTAGCTCCTATTCCATTTCATTGGTAAAGTTTGTGGGGGTTAAAAGTAAGTTATAAAGGATATGCGTACCTATTATTAAGGACATACGGGCGGGCGTTTTGGGGGCTGTCTTTTTGACGTTCGAAAAGTGCTGATTTTCAGCCTACTTTGAATAAATGACTTTTGATTTTGACATAAGTATAAAATTTAAATGGACTTTGTATTTTCAGAGAATCATTTTATCTCTGATTGATATAGTTTGTCAGGAATTTACCGTAAAATAAAATGTCAGATGGCAAATGTTTACAAAGCAACGTTCTCACGTAGAGCATTCACAAGAAAAAGATACTAAGCCAACATCAAAGAGACGCCCATTCACCAACAAGAAATCAAACATTAATAGAAATAGCTCGGCATTGCATTACGATATTATCTCAAATTCAATTCCCATCTACGTAACAAAAAGCGGTCGCCATCCTACCATCGCTAAAAATTCCTATCTTGCCTGAGAATTGAGCCCAGGAAATCCGTTTGTAATGGACGTACCGTTGCAGCGATGCGCCTAACGGGACCCCACACACAAACATACAATTATATCACCGGAAAATATACATTGCTTCAATTCCATAATGATTGTGTAACTATCTAACAACCAGAATAACCAAACCAAAGCTACAATAACAATCAAAGCCTTGACAGCTCAACCTAATTTGGTAGGTATTTGATATACATTTCATACAATGTACGTATATTTTAAGTCATCATTCATACTCTTTGCGCCGTCACGATCGGCCTGGGGCTTAATCTAATTTAAAATTCATCCGGCCGACTTAAAAAGTCTACTTAATTTGACGGGTGAGACCGGAGGAGACACTTTTCAAATCTGTCGGGTAGCGTCTTGAGAGCGCGTGAGGGCGCATTGACCGCCCTATTTAGGGGGTTACCTCTTTGAATTTATTTATACTACGTTGCCGTGCATGTTATGTTTAATTCGACGAAGTGATGATTAAAGCGGCAATGGGTAACGTCATTAGCGTAACTGTCGGGAAAGTCTGTCTTGCTCGAGCTCGCAGCGGTCTGGTCAATGCAATTAATATGCAAGTACATGCTAATCATAAGTAAGAGTTGCGCGAACGAATTCATTAATATTATGAAGCACTTAATGCTTTGGCGCTTGTTCATATTTTCGATTTGCATAATTTTCGCACTTCGTCTGAAATAAGTTTGGAATGTTCGTTGTTCATGCAATCATTGGTGTTTAATTAAGCATTTTGTGAGTTTGGCTCAAGTTTAAAGTAATCAGAAATCATCGATCGAGCGGTTAGGTTTATAACCTGCAACATAAATATTTTCCTCACCACAAATAAAACTGTTTATAAGCATCACAACTCGGCATGCCAATTGTTGACGCTCACCGCTAGCGCATAACAGCGAACTCATCACGGTGCCAAAGTGCAAACCGACAATTGCAACTAGTTCGCATTTTATCGACGACCAAACTCCAAATATCGTTCCCAAACTCTCGTTAGCCCCGTAATGAATGGCGCGGTAGACGGATACATCGTTTTTGCAACCAGGTAGTATCTCTCGCATTAAATAGATTGATGTCGGTCTCCCCTCGCTCCGACCACTTAGTATAATTAAAACCTTTAAAGATTTTACACTGAATATTTGGTTTCAACTACGATTTTCGCTTTCCGAATGCTTTAAAGGGGTTTATCGGCCCACCTCGTGATTTTTGACCGAAAAATCGGATGTATTTCGGTCGGATAAAATTTAATTCTGGGAATTTGTTATAGGCATTGAGTTTTAGATTTAATTTGACGGGGAACGCGGTTTGGTGAGTAATCAGTTAATGCGACTTTTATAGATAAGTAATCTCTTTAACTTATCCGTCAATCTGAATATTAATGAAATTATTTGACGTGCCAAACCCAGTTTACAGTGAAGTAAATTTTGAAACGCGGTTTTAGTTCAGCACATTGTTGAAGTTTTCCAACAAGAATGATAGCAACACCAACAGCATTACTTTCCAAAGCGAGTACAACCTAAATGCTCCCTTAATCAGCTGTCCAGATAACGACATGAATTTAACAAGGAAAGGCGTGAGTGTGACGATTTGTCCACTTATCACCATGTAATGCCATCATCGGCTTACTCCCACTATCCCCAACAAGTGGTATTATAATAGCATTAAATAACGCTTTTGTTCGCCACGTCGTTATAAGGCGTTTACATGCTTCACGGAGCTAAACGTTTGAATTGACGGTAGGAAGACAAAGGAAACGACGGTGATTGGTATTCTAGTGGATAGTAAATTTGAGTTAGGTCCGGTGAAATGTGGAGATGTGGTGATAGAAGACAGTAACTTTAATGAAGATGGAAGAAATAATGGGGCTGATGACATAAGTGGTAGTAATGACTTTATTGATGTCAAGTGTGATGGAATAGGTGATAGATATAACTTAATTGAGGCTACAGACAAAGCAAGATTTGATTTTGAAAATATACAAGACAATAAGAGATGCTTTAAGGATACATAAAGAGGGAAAAGTTAAAGTAACACACGTAAGACAAATATAAATAAAGGCATACGTTTAATTGACAATCACAAAAAGAAAACTTAAAATCATTAAGCGACATAAAAAGCTGTGGTAACTTTCTAATTGAACAAAACGTCATCTTTGACATTTCGTCATTGTGACATCGTCATTTCGAAAACCTCAGAATCGTGTTCACAGCACATTAGAGATTTATTCCTTTTTTAACGGTCACATCTCAAAATTACCTTATTACGACATTCGAGATCAAGGAGATGGTAATCTGGTGAGAACTACGCAACGAAATGAAATGAGAGATTTTTTCTAAAGTGTTACATCTGTGACAAGGCGGAATTATGATATAATGTTTTTTGAAGTTTGTTATGATAAATCTAACTAGTCTGATTGAGCAGGAATAATTAATAGATTGTCATACTTTACTAAACTTTGCCTTTATTGAACACACCCTGTTGAAACGGTATAACAGTAGTTCTAGTAATAGTAGTAATTGGTAGTATAGTAGTAGTAATTGGGTAGTTTATTAGTAGCAAATGTGTAGTATAATAGTAGTAATTGAGTAGTAGTAGTAATAGTATTTTTCTTTATATTTTCCACACACTCAAAATATCATCTGCATACAAAAACCCAAAGAGATCGGATCCCAAATTGCGGTCACTTAACCAATGAGGCGTTAACACTAATGATTAATATCTCCAATTAATACATATGCTAGTGCCTTCTAATTGATTGCCTATTCGGAATAAAAAACTAAGACAAGCATTCTCATTGGGGAACAATCTTCTTTCTGTTGCTTAGAGTGTTTAACTGACTGGAGAGGCCGTTGGTGTACTAAAGCACTTCTCATACAACAGAAGTTCTATACCTTCCCACAATAGTGGAAGGCTAACGTTCAATTGATGAACTATGACAGATTTGGGTAGGTTGACCTGCTGGCGTCTGTTATACATGTTGTGCTTGAAGTTTATTGCTATGTAGGAAAATTTTGTCGAGTGCATGTGAAACACATGCGTGGCTTCAACCCTGCGAATTAACTAGCAGATTTTAACGCTAGAGATTTGTGCTTATGGAGCAGTTCCTGCTGGTTAAATACTCCAAGTTCTGTTCCCAGTTCATTGCTCTGTAAGTGTATAAAAAATGGGCGCTCATTTGTCACACACGTGATGATCTTTCAGTCGGTTGGACACGTCAAGTTTTATTAGTTACTTACATTTAACACTAGTGCCTTTTACGGCTTTACTCGCGGCTAATCTTGTAAGTTTATATTCAACGAAGCATTTGTTTATAGCGCTGTAAATGTTTATGAAATCTGTTTAATTGAACAAGTCGTCTGTTGAGCGTCGATTTATAGACAGGTTTATATTGATTTTATTGATAGGAGAAATGGTGAGTACTGCTTTTACTTGAATCTAAGGAAGTGTGTAAAATTATAATGTCTTGAATTCATTGGTGTAATAAATTATTTCCTAATCTTCATCATCGTTGTCATTGTTTTTGTCTATATTGAATATAGACTCTGATATAATTTTAGCCGTCCCGCAAGTTTATCTACCTACAGTAATACACTATTCACCATTGTTTGATCACCCATTGATCAATCAAACACACTTTTTTCACACAAAACGTTATTGTCATTCACCTTCATATAAAATGTTTTATTAATACACGGAACGAGCTATTCAAACTGAAAATACTACACATACTATTAATTCCGCAATACAGCCCATTGTGGTCGGTTGAGCAATACCTATGAATTATTTACAAAGACTGGCTAAAGTAAGAATACAACGTTGAGAAATTTTTCAACATTTTTCAAAATCAAAAATCAAAAATCAAAAATCAAAACTCATTTATTCAAACTTGGCTGCAAAACAGCACTTTTCGAACGTCAGAAAAAAAAATTACATAAGACAGCCCCCAAAAACGCCCACCCTTCACCACTTCCTATGTGTTTTTGCTGGGAAGAAGAAGTGGCGCAACAAACTCCCCAGCAACACATGTCTGTCTGTAGGTTAAAAGAACCTTTCAACAAAGTACAGTGAGTATTGCAGTATGCAATACGCAATATTGTCATAAAATAAAATTACATTTAAAAATGATTTATAAAATCCACCACATGCTAGCTAGCACTCACCCTACGTGACTTGTCTAACTCAAGCATTGAATAAATATGATGTGAAAAAAATGTATAGCCTCCAATATTTATAATAGTTTATGAGGGAGTGCCCACCTTCATGTGATATTCTATTGCAACCCTGTGTAATGTACAACATGGGTAAGTAATGAATCTAGTAAATTGGACCGCTCAGCCAGTAAAAAAAAAAGAAGTATAAGAAAAGAGTCTACAAAATTATATAATACTACTTATAGTATAGTCAGTAAGACGACCTGGCACCACAAGCAGCACCCGTTCACGAGCATAACGCGAGGATCAGCCATCGCCCCCCTCGCACATCTTTGAGGGAGGGAAGCAACCCGACCGCCGACGCTACCGCAAGCAGTGCCGTCTAAGGGAGCATGACGTACTCACCGCTACACAACTCAATATCAGGATCAATTATCGCTAAGTAGTGGTCCTTATTTACTGTAATCCAAAGGAAAAAAAATAAATATAAATAGATGATTTAAATAAAACATAATAAATACAGTAAATGTATCCTGTCAATAATGTAAAACCAAGTAAGGTCAATAATAAAAATATAAAATTGTAAAAAAAAAATGAATAATAATAATTGATTGTAAAATTAAGATGTCATTCACAAAAAAAAAAGACAATTATAATATAGCTGTCTTGCGTTCAACATGGCGACCAACTATTTTTATCATTCAAATAATCGTTAATTGTATAATATGCCTTTTGAATAAGAATAGCCTTAATTTGTTCTTTGAATTCTGATCAAAATTTCTGAGCAGAAAAGCTTTCCCGCAGAAGTGTACCTATGTCTGGCGAAAATAAATTGGTCTTCGGTACTTTATACAGTTTTATTTAGACCTAAGTACCATGGAAATTGTGAAGGATTAAAATCATATTTTTGAACTGTACGGTTTAATTTCGTTCTTAGGTACTTAGGTACCTATAATCGTGTGTATTTTTCGTAGTGACACGCTAGTGTTTATACATAGTGTATAGTTTTCTGGTCCTTATTTCCAACTATTCGAGACTTCGAGACCATTTATCCATTTCTATCTTTAGTGGAGAAAACCCTACACGTAAAAAAATCGCCCTATTTCACACCCACGTCAACTAAAAGTTCTCACCAAACTACCATATAATTAACTATTTAAATACATAAATACCCCGTATCCCGATAGAGATCTTAATACAAGAGTGACAAAGCAAGTCCGCAATTAAGTGGTCAGTCACTCAATAAAGCTGAAACTGTATGAACCAGTATATTATCCTATTAAAACGGCCGTGTTATTTAATTTGTACCCGAGAATGAGCCCCATCCGTCTTGCAAAGGAAACTGCTAGGTAACTGCAATTTTGTCTTCTGAGAAATACTTAATGCATTCATGTCAAGTTTACATTACTACAACGCAGACTAAACCGTCAGCCAACAGTTGGCTCTATGGTCATACCAGCCAAATTCCTGATCGTTGTTATGTGTGCGTATTCATTTCGATAATTATCAAGCGCTCGTTATAAATGTTTGTCGACTAAAAAGTTTGCAGTGTTCAAGTACTTATCGATGTCCGCAATTTTGGTATAAATGCTGCATATTACGATCATTAATTACTGTTTAGATTACGTTCAGAACTGATCTTCATTGGTCACTTATTGGGAAACTGATAAGTTGTTGGATCTTGGCTATCTACATTTATTTTTCCTTCATAATCATGACTCCTAAGTATATTCCGTTAGGACCATCTTTTAAGATGTTTCTTCTACACAACATTATTATCACGTCATCTGCATCTCAGAACATTATCGAAGTAGTTGCATAAAGCTTACCTTTCTGGGTCACAGACCATTTTCATAAACTTGAGGGGTTTTCGAACAGAAACAACTAAGATATTGGCAGTTCTATAATAAAAAGTTAGTAAAAATACTTATAAATAGTAAGACCTGATAATGAATAACTGAGATAATTTTTATCCAAACCATTAACTTTATTTATATGAATACAAGCTATTTGACGTAGCAAAAGACAACTATGTACCCACGTAATTGGTATTTTAAAATAAAAATAGGTCTTCATTAACATGGCATAATTCGTGTACCTAAATAAAATGTAAAGATTTATCTTTTCCCAAATTAGTGGATCTTTCATTCTTGCCTCGTTAAAGGTCTGCAAATAGACCCTTAACTTGACTGATTTATTTACACAGTACAAAACAAAGATTTGGCAGAATAACAGAATGAAATGGCTTTTCGGCATTACGGCAACTTCAGCTAAAGCCGTAAAGCGAAGTAATAAAAAAAACCTAAAACTTTCCCCCATAAATACAGTGGAAAATAAACATTTTGTTTAGAAAGCAGTTGCACAGTTACAAGAGATCCCTCGGGAGCCAATATTCTTGAAAGCAGAAAAAAGGGATGCAGTAGAGGTAATAGTTAATGTTCTCAAAACTCGCAGATTCAATTTGTTCAGCAACTGAAATGCTCTGTAAAGTTACTAACTATAAATCAAACAATGAGATAAAGCGGTTTAGGATAATGTTAGCCTAAGCTCGAAACTTTCGTGTCGGGATTCTGAAGATTACGAAGTTTTTCTAAATTTTCCAGTAGCTTTGAGTTGGATTTACTTTGAAACTGCTATTTTGACGGGGTTAATTGCGCCTCTAATCCGAGATTTGCAGATGGCGATATAAAATATTTTTTAAAAATAGCGAAGTTCTATGGATAAGAAAGGATTTGAATGAAGAGACGAGTAAAAGTAATGCAAGTGAGATGAAGCCAGACAGTCGACACCAATTTCGTATCATTTGTCCAAAAAACGAACGAGTAGCTTAATTCGTACGTCTCCGACAGCTAATCTATCCTCAACCTTTTAAAGTAATTGAACGTCTTTATGTTTGTCATCAACAAATTCTAACGTATCTTTTTCCTCAATAAAAGGATCGTTTACTGTGATACCTTCGCTGTTATTCATCACTTGAACCTTATCCAATAAGACAAAGAGCTCATCACAATGGGATCGGAGGGCTTTCCTCGCAGCGACTGTTCACTCCCTAGGGCCCTTTGTAATCTGCATCGACGATTTGTGTTCCGCACAATAGGGGGATCATTTAGGTTCTCCTTGCTTCCTTAGAAATGTATTTTGGTATAACGTGGAACGCTAAATGTTTGGCGTTAGCGTTTGAATTTTAATGTGTAGGGAGCTGTTTCTTTGGCGTGAAATATCTCGGCCATATTTTCTGGTGCTGCGAATTATTAAAGTGTTGCTTTCTCAAATCATTGCTTTTTATATTTGTTTCTGAAAATTATGATCTAATTCTACAATTAATACTCAAATAATTACTGAAACTGAAGTCTCTTTGAAATGAGACAACAAAGTGATCTGAAAATTTTAATCAAATACAAAGCACAATTCACCAATGTCTATCAATCGAAGCAGAGATCAAATGAAACTCGTCTGTCAGAATTGCCGTTTACAAGCGATTACAGACCAAATATATGATTCAATTTCCATTTTCTTGTTTTAAGAGAATCAGCATTGTATAAAACAGTCAACGTTTAATCTATATCATCAATTTTGTGACTTGTACCTCCCTTTAAACCCCCGTTACGTTTCGGACGCTTTAATGCAGTTAAAATATTCTATAGTGTCATAAAAGGAGAGTAAGTTACGAGGCTCAAGGGAACAGAGTTCTGTTTTAGTGATGTAGCTGCCGTTAGACTATATTAAACTATGTTACGATATGAATACTTAATATTACAATCACTAAAATGTCTTCGTATATATTTCTTTCTTGAATGTCGTCGCGAGAATTTTTATTCGCAGTGAAAATTCAAGTCGAGCAGTAAATTGTTTTATTCAAATCGCAGCTAAGACGGACGCTAGAAAAAGAAGTAAAAACGATATAAAACGTAAAGGCAAACTTATTTCATCAACTAGTACACTTTGGAACAAGAGATATTTAACAAGCTTTAAATAAAGCATTACCAGAAACAGTTGTCAAACATTAAAAGCAGTTGCCTCAATTATTCTTATTCACGGCTATATTCAAGCTGGAACATCTCGGAACACTTCAAAACTTGGTCTTGCATATCGTGTTCCGTTGCACATCACTACAGCCACACTCCCGGGATTAATAGTGGAACTTGTTTTACTATCTGCTTTATATAGTTCTATTATATGCTTTTCGTTGCTCTAAATCCTACGAGTCGCATTTATTACTATAATGTTCGACGTTAATTTCGCTTTGGAAGTTTGATTCTCTTGTTGACTGTTGAAAGTATTTTGGGTAAGGAAATGGCTAATCTACGCGGAATAAACATATTTCCGAAAGTTTAGATGAAGTTGAAATTGTAAAATTGTCTGCGTTTTCAATGTTATGTTGACGGTGACAGATTGCTGACATATTGTTTGCTTGTCATCAATGCATTTAAGCAACAGATTGGCATAATCATGCCTAAACATCACATATCGATACATGCAGAATCGATCATAAAATTCAATCATTACATGACTGAACGATATAAATTCGTATCGAAACGGACATTCGCATTATCGGCGGAATTGAATCGAGTTGATAATCGATTCGGGCATGTTTGATTACGAGTGTTTGCTCGTTTGTGCCCGCTGATTGCAAAACGTCAAATTGAATAATCGTGTCGCAATTATTGCCGTCAACATTTTCAATGTTTACATCCATTTGTTAGTCGTGCAGATTTACATAATTTTCGGAATGTGTGGAATAAATTGTTTGCGAAACTTGGTTGGCAACGTTTCCCATTGTTTTTGTGCGTACCATGCTTGGCCTGTTATATGCTTGATACAGTTTTGATGATGTGAAAAATACTATTGTACTATATTTATTTGATTACAATTCATTTGTCGTTTTGGCTGCAAGTTGAGCTCGTTTTTAGTTTTGGAATTCGCTGATTGTTATTTTTGTGTTAGCTTTTTTAGCGTTCGTTTGAATGACGGTTTGCGTTGGTAGCATACTGCGTGCTTTTCATTACATAGTATAGTTCTGTTTTCAATAGATTGTATTGTTATTGTCTACCAGTTAATTAAAGTCACTGACTACAAAACAGCTTTAAAGAAAACACAAATTATCATCATCCCCAGTTGATAAACTCATAACTCACGTACAATCCCAGCACATGTTCAAAACAAACATTTAATGAACAAAAAACATTGCGTACAATAAAAGTACCAACAGGTGCGGTTGTTCCTAATCAGTTATTCTGTAAACGTCACAATTCGTTATTCCGTTCGCGTTTCCGACGTATACGTCAAAATGTAGAGGTCTGTTTGACAAAATTAAGCGACTCCAGCGTAACGCAGTCAAGGGTACGCGATTTATTTTACCAACCATTGTTGTTTTTGGGTAAAATTTTAATACACGTAAAGCGCAAGTAAATAAATGGTACCCCGGATGGAATTCGAGATTGGGAGGAACGTGTTCTGAGAACAGGAATGTATTTGCTTACTCCATCTTTTTGGTAAGGATTCATTAATGTTGTGTGTTGTTACCAATGCTACATATTTATGCAACTCGTGGTTTGCCTGTTGATATTTTCTTAAGATATTCAATGAGCGATTTCAGTGTTTACAGTTAAGTGATTTGAAAATGTAAAACTTCCTCTTGAATAAGACGTTTTACCATTAACAATTTACTTTATTTTCCTTCCTCCTCAAGTTCGATAAAGCTGGATTTAAAATCGAATTCAACATCATCCAATTTGGATTCGCGGGGTGACCTCATCGCACGCAATCAGCTGTGCAAACGCGAAAATATCTTCGGCAAACATCAAGTCGGGAGTGCGTACCGAATTCGGTCGTATCAAACCTATAGAACGAAACGAACTGCCCAATTAGGAACATACCAATAATGAGTTGTCAAAACAAGGGTTCCATTAAACAAACTTACCTTTTACAGCACAAATCAATCTTACCACCCCCATTTTAAGGTACAATTTCCTGTGCACAAATCGAACGGGAGTTTTGTATATTTAATGCCAAAGTTGAATTGTGAAAGTTCGGTTTACGTTGCGTAGGATTTGTTTAAAGTTTAAAAGCAAATCCGGCAATTAGTGTGTGGATTTTTTTGGTTCGAAATTATATTACGTTTCGTTTTATTCTGGTTTAACTAGTTGGGTAATGTTTTAAGGTAGTATTGGAATAGATTTTTCTTAAAAAAAAAGAAATTGTTTCTCACCTTCGATTAAATCGGGGGATTATTGTCAAGCATTACCATTTAAGATATTGAGACATAAAATAAAATGAAGAAGACCCGTCTATAAGTAAAAAAGGCACCATAAGCTCTTCTATCAAAACACCATATTTCACTGACTGCTTTCCCTAAATCCGCCACGACTAGAGAGGTCGTCTTAAATGGCTTATTAATCTTCAGTATAATTTCCTTAGATTGATGGATGGTGAACGATGACAGCACTTGCGAGGTTACGTCGCAAGGGTGACAGTGATGAAAGTCTGTTCTATGTCACTTTTTATAATGGATCTAATATCCAGATTTTGGGAATCGGTACTTTATTACAATCAGTTTGATTTGTGTTTAAATGTATGGTTAAGTTAAGTAACTCTTTGAAGAGTTTTGGCGTAGTCTCCTGGTCTTTTTATCATTACTTGAAGGGTCGATAGATTCTCTAGAGAATATATCCTTACTTATACAGTCACAAATTAAACTTGGAAAATATCATGTGGTCCTTTTGTCCGCAGAATTAAAAGTAATTCAAGGATTGGTCATCAAAACTTTGAGTAATAAGCTTGTAGATTTTGTGTAAGAAGGAATTATCTAGTCCAGTGTTCTGGAACATTCTAATTAGAGAATGTCTGTTAGCAGTCCGTGTTCACAAACTAACGTCTTATATCCTTTATACAAAGACGCTTCCGTGCTTTAACTCAGATAGTTTAAATTAGAACAACTGTTATACCTATATAGTTTAATCCTACAATTATCTTTCTTTGAAATACAAGACACCTGTCTGTCCTTTCAGGCTTACTACTTTTACTAAAATGACACGAATTTAGTTTGAAATAAACCTAAGTTACATGGTCGGAATATGAGCTATTTTCAAAAAAGAATTTGTCTAGAATATGATATTTAGTTCAAGGAAGATCAAAGGACGAACGTTCCAGATTTTGGTCCTTCCATCGTAAATTCATGTAACCTCGCGTGTAAGAGATTATTTCTAGCACACAATGGGGAGTTTTATAATAAATTGCGTTATAACAAACCTTACACTAATCCCTTTTTGGTTGTTCAGAGAAATTGGATTTCGAAGCGATTATGTTTAATTTGAATTGTATTAATTCAGTTGGTTTGGGTTCAAAAGTTAAATACGAGTAGTTACAAATTTAATAGTTGGGAAAGTCAATTACTTACGTAAGTCCTGGCTAAGAAAGGCCTAGTTTCTGTATCCGTCCCTTTCTGTGGGCCAAGTGGATCAAGGGATTATAACAGGTGGCTTAGGGGACGAGTACAGCCAGTGTCATAAGTTAGTGTTCATGAAAATTTTTAATAATTGCAGCGTTATTTATTGATACAGTGCTTCCAATAGTGATTAATACCAATGTAAATAGAAAAATTATTGACACAGATTAAATAATATGTTTTTTTTTGTGACATGAATTTTAAATTACCAGAATCCCACGAAATTAACTAACACAAACATAAATCATGTAAGACATAATTTTTACTCATTTTTAATTCCTTATTCCGTACATATTCCATCAGATAAATCCCTTAATACTGTTGACGGTACAAACAGCAAAACAAACAGACTTAACCAACAATCAGGGTATCTGCCTAACGATCTAACGGTACTGATTAGAAAATCAACCGTTGCAATATTGTATGTAGCCCGCATACGTGCATTTAGAATAATATTTAGGATTTAGTTAATAAGCTGTGCGCTAGTATGTTCTGGGAATTTAAGTGCATTTGTATATTCTGTTCATTTTAATAGAGTAGGTTATGGTCTATTTAAATTAGGATGCATTCCGATTAAATACAATAAATATAATAAAGAGACATGTTTCATACACATATGAAGCTGAAAAAAAACCATGACTATAGCTCAAAATCATATTTATGTGAATGTTAATGTAGACCAAATTATTAAAGTAAATAAACATACCTTACCAGAGATCAAAATCATAGTTGCCAGAGAGGCAGATTTTCAAAAAGATTTACTACAAAAATATAAACTTACCAAAACTTAAAAATAACTCGTGCTCACAATTCAGGAAAGGGACGTACCTGCAAACGACAGACATACATACATTAGTCAATATTCAGACTTTGCTTAGGGCAAAATAAGTGGGTTTGCTATTCAAACCCATTTCTTTATAAAAAAAGTTGTAAACCCCTCGTTCGCGTAGAGAGCGGCTTTCAGTCACTGCCGCACGCGAGGTCAGAATAACCATTGGGTGGTACAAGTCTTAGGAGGCAGCGGTAGTTTTTTTAATGTTTCTTTCTTACTTTTTAAGCTTATCTAAGCTTTAAGGATTTGCGTACTTTCAAATAATCATTTTAGTCGAGATCTTAAGGGGTTCTATTTTTAGTAATTTACAAGTAAGTACAAGTATGTGTTTACATATCATACAGATAAAATCCATTATTAGGGAGGTACGTGTTTAGCACCTATGTATAAATTAAAATATTTACATTTGATCTTTTTGGTTCACTTTTGATTCAACAGATTCACTTTAATACAAAAATGTAATACGATTAAATAATGTCACTTTTCGGGGCACAGACTGACACGCTCAAAACTTGTGTCATAACAATTCATTCACCGCATGACGGTCTCGCCAGCGACTCCCAAGGGGGTAGGCAGACGTACTGCACAAATACAATCCATCAAAACTGATATTAGATTCTAGTCATATCTAGAAAGACGAACGAAGTATTTTATTACTGGGCCACAAAGCATCCCAACATCACCAAAAAAACAATATTTTTCCAAAAAATAAATCCCTGAACTTTTCAAGGGCTTAAAATCCGCATTTGACCTCAAGGTCCCACTCACAAAGTGGGTTGCAACTAAAAATAGGCCTCCATTTACGTACAAGACTTGAAGAGCCCCACTGAACTTTTGAAATGGTACCGTACACTATTCAGTTTGAGGGAATAAACAGTGGTACTTTGTGGCGGATTTAGTACCGGCTATGTGCGGCTATGTTTTATTGGGGAACCGTTTGGCCCGCGACACGAGATAGGTAAATTGTTACTGGTGATTGGTAGCGAAATTGGAATCGTTTTTGCACTCTGATTTATTGAAATGAATCGTGTAATTCATGATTTGTTGGTACAATGCAGTTTTGTTGACACTGCTTTGTTTAATGTTCATTTTTGGAATTAATATTTGGATATTTGCTGTTTCTGTATGTTCTTTCGTACTGTCAAACTTTAGTAGAATGTGCAGTTTTAATCTTCACTTAACCACTTCGCTGTCTACGATGCAGACATAATATTTAAACAATCGGTGTATATCACATATGAGTCATAGGACAGGGATGTTGTTAATATTGAACTAAAAAGCATTTCCTAGTTCGTTAGACCCGATCAAATTGGTCCTTTCACACTGTACACCTAGAGTTAAACCACGTTTAAACCAATTGTTATCGGCAACCAAATATCGTGTTACACATTGGTTTACCAACGATCGCAGATGTAGCCGTCACCTCGCCAGTAACGCGATACGGGGCAGGGGACATGCCGGCGCCAATAGTCGGTCACACTACACTTTCATTGTTTGCATAGAATATTATGTAGGTATGTTGCAGAGGTGCACTTTGATTTTGTTTACGTGTTAAAGGACGTTTGTAAAAAATTTGGAACGGAAATGGTGAAGAAATCGCTATGGCGATGTAATATGTATTTTTGTTGCATTTGTTTTTACAGGGGCTTAAATTTGTAGGTACACACTGTAAAGAACAAAATGGCATAGCACAATTGAGTACAAAGGTAGGTACTGCTTATTTCTGAAGAAATTGCTGTCAAGCGCTTTGTGCTATAAATATATATAGGTAATCAAATGATATGTAGTAGGAACTAAGCAAACATCTAACGCTGTTTTCTTGGAAAGTATATCCATTAGATACTAGTTTCATAATAACCTACATAATGTACATAAATAGGTGCTTTGTAAAGAAGCAAAATAAAGGCCCATGAAATATTCATAATATAATCTAAACAAAAATATTTCTGTTCCCAATAAACAACAGCATGTCGATTCTATAAAATATCACAACTCACTTCGACATCACTCTCACTTCGACTTCGATCTAAAGGTAGAATTCCGTGGACGCGACAATAGTCAACCTTTGAAAATTCTATTCTATTTTTGGTTATGGCAAATTGTCGATGTCGATATCAACGATTCTGCCACTGACGAGTGAAATGATAAGCACGTCGTGATGCCAAACAAACAACTTTGAGAAAGAATAATAATTTAACTGATTGTAGATCTTGTTGGGTTAGTAGGACGGCACTGAAACAAAAATATACATATATAAATAACAAATATAAAAGGTTAGAACATTGAAATATTATAAAATATATATACAAAAAAGGGGGGGGGGGGGGAATTAAAATACCACATTTATCTAAACGGTGACCAAAAGTAGGCCACGGTCTATAATTTAATATTATTGCGAAGGATAGCAATCATGAGGACTTGGAGAAGTTCTGGGGAGGAATATGTTAAGAGGGAAGGGAAGTTAATTGGTACAGGAATCTTTAATTTTGGGAGACGGCTATATAAGTCAAAGGATGAGGAGTTGATGGGGCAGCTGAAGAATATGTGCTCCAGGCTACCTTCATCCAATCCGCACTCACAAAGAGATGAGTCCTGTACATGGATTTTTCGCAGGAAAACAGGAGTACAGCAGTGGCCTATACGTATTCTGCATAGGACAGATATGACAAACTTGGGGAACTTTTTGTAATGGAAAAACCAAGGTTTAGGTTGTATGAGGGGTTGGATAGCATAATAGGAAGTACCCTTTTTCCTACTGGACAAATTCCAACATTCCTGCCATGAAGTCTCAAGGTGCGCTTTTGGAAGGTTTAGCAGGTCATACCCTTGAAGGGAGAAGTATGTAGGATCGGCTGAGGCTGACGTGCAAGCATCTTTGGCCATTGCATCTACACATTCATTCCCCTTGATACCGCAATGACTGGGTATCCATACAAGGTGAACTACTTTTTGCTGATGTGCACAAGATAATAGGGACTTTTTAATATTTAGGATTATAGGACTGTGGAGTTTACTTTTGAAGGGATTTTGGGATAGGGCTTGAAGACAGCTTAATGAATCTGTAAAGATAACACTTAAACTGATTTCATGAGACTCTATGAAAAGGCAAGCTTCCAATAATGCCACACACTCGCCTGTAAATACGGACGACTCCTTTGGACATTTAAATTTTAAAACAATTTTTGAGTTCTGGTAATAAACAGCAGCACCAGTGTTGCTGCTTGACGATAATTTGGAAGCGTCGGTGAAAAATCTATGGAACCCATTCCATCGCTCTCCCACCACCGCATTAAAGGTCGAATTCGCCGACGGGGATTTCTTGAAGATACCAATATCATAGTATATTTTTGGAATAAAGCAAAGGACTTAGAAAAGTTGAAAATAGGTAATCTAGGATACTGGGCAATAGGACAATTTAGATTTAAGACAAAACGGAATGCTTTTAAAATGAGAGGAATTTCTTTATGCTCCCAGTATTTTGATGTTTTACATAAAGCATCTAGATCTACAAGTTTAGGGATTAGGGGGTGGGAGGTTTTAGGAACAACCCTTGATAGGAAGCGGGAAGCTAGATATTGCCTCCTCAAGGCCAAAGGAGGTTCGGCACATTCAACCTGTAACGCGTTAATGGGAGAGGACTTCATGCAACCTGAGATGATCCGAAGGCATTGAGACTGAATCCTATCTAATCCCGCCAAGGCACCCCTGTTGCAAGGAATCAAAACGAATGAACCATAATCTAGTATACTACGAACTAAAGCGTTATAAACAAGTTTCATGGTGTAAGGATGGGCCCCCCACCATACACCAGAAAGAACTTTAAGAATTGAAATCACCCTTTCGCACCTTTTAACCAAATAGCAAGTGGTCGACACCAGTTAATTTTGCATCCAAATAGACCCCTAAAAATTTTGCCTTTTTAACAACAGGGATCCCTTGACCCTGGATTTTAATAGATACCTGAGGGATTGAGCGTTTCCGCGAGAAGATGACTACCGAACTTTTAGGAGCAGACAGAGAGAGGCCGTGGTCAAGAAGCCATTGGTGCAGAGAGTCCAAAGAAAGGCAGAGGGATTTAGCAGCATCAACAATCGAGGCATTGGTTACGTAGAGTGCCAGATCGTCGGCATATTGCAGAATGCGGCAGTCGTTGTTTAGGCAGGAACCAATGTCGAATGTGTATAGGTTATAGAGCAACGGGCTAAGGACAGAGCCTTGGGGAAGGCCCTTCCATGTAATTCTTTCCTCAAATACCTCACCCTGCACTCTCAGCACCAAGGATCGAGACGTAAGTAGTCCACATATGCATTGAATCATCCTTACCGGGAGACTCAGCTGTTGCAATTTCTGCCTGAGTATGGGAAGGAGGACGCTATCATATGCGGAAGAAACATCTAGGAAGGCGGCTACAGCAGTTTCATTTTTAGAAAAGGCTGTACGAACATCAGTAACAAATGTTGCCACACTGTCCATTGTGCCAAGACCCTTTCTGAACCCAAATTGGTGGCTCGGTAGCAAACCCTTAGATTCGACCAACCACTCAAGCCTATTTTTAATGAGGTGTTCCAAAAGTTTAGCCAGAACGGAGGATA
Source organism: Helicoverpa zea (assembly GCF_022581195.2). NCBI lineage: Eukaryota > Metazoa > Arthropoda > Insecta > Lepidoptera > Noctuidae > Helicoverpa > Helicoverpa zea. Next base: position 12,825,697 of record NC_061454.1, read on the forward strand.
GAGCAATTGGTCTAAGGCCATTCGGATCATCAGCATTTTTGCCGGGTTTCAAAAGAGGGATAATGATCTGAAGTTTCCATTGGTCAGGAACCCAACCAAAATAATAACAATAATTAAAAATATTTAGTAGGTAATTTTTAGCATTTATGCTGGCATGGGTTATAAATGAATATGGAATGCCATCAATGCCCGGGGCAGAATCTCGAACGTGACGCAACACCGCATTCAATTCTTCCATTGTAAATGGATCGTCCAAAGGGTCACCCACGGTACCCACAGGCGAGTGATCTAATTCTGAAAGTAACGGAACATAGGCTGGAGCAATTTTATCGAAGAATAATTCAGCAGTATTTCTGGTTATAGGGGACGAGACAGATGGAGAGCACCCACGTCTGAAGCGGTTTATACTCTTCCATACTGCTGACACTGGAGTTGAGGGAGAAAGAGAGGTGCAAAACTTTACCCAACCACGACGTTTCTTCTTACGAAGAAGCCGTTGGGATTGGGCATACACTCGTTTGTACTGTAGAAGGTTGTCGATGTTCATCGCTTCATTGAACTTTTCTTCAGCTACCTTTCTTTCACGTATTGATGATGTGCAATCTTGGTCCCACCACGGGGGTGATGGGATTTTGTTCTTAGCGCAATTGCGCAGAGGAAAGGTGGAATCAGCACTAAGGGAAATGGCCGAAACAAAGCCGTCATAACAACTCTTAGCATGGCAGTGATCAGGAATTTGCGGGAAAGAAGAAGTTAAATTTGGAAGTTCACTGATTTTCTCCTCCAATAGTGAAGCAAACCTTGACCAGTCCGGTTTCGATAAGTTGTACTTCAGAAGTGGAGGGGAAGTTTTCTCTAAATAAGTTTTGTTTAATAATGTTACAACAATAGGATAGTGATCGCTGCCATGCGTCAGAGGGGTGCATTGCCAATGAAACGATGCCGCCAACTCTACAGAACAGAAAGTAAGATCTACACAACTCTTCTGCTGTCCGGGAAGGGGTCTGCGGGTAGGACAACCATCATTTAAGATGCAAAGGTTAAGGTCATCGAGGATTTCTACTAAACCTTCCCCAAACGCATCACAACGGTTGGAGCCCCATCTAAAATGGTGACAATTAAAATCTCCCATAACTAACATAGGCCCATCTATATTGTTAAAAACGTTTCTAAGGGAGCCTAAAAAGTTTCGGTGTGGGTGGGAGATATAAATGGAAAGTACAGTAATGCCTTCGAATTTTGCTGCAACTACATTAATGTCACCATCCAGAGCAGGAAGAGACAGGGTCGAGAATGGGACTCTATTATTAAGGAAAAGAGCCGACCCTCCATATCCATCAGACCTATCACATCTCAAAATATTAAAATGTGGCATGCGAAAGCTAAGACTTGGTGTAAGCCAAGTCTCAGCAATAGAACAAGCCAAGGGCTTGTATTTATTAAGTAGAAATATGAGGTCGTGCTTCTTATGAAACACGCTCCTCACATTCCATTGTAAGAACACCTGATGAGGTGCCATTTTTAACATTTAGTAACAGATTAACAAGTTGATGGGCGACGTTGGACGGTATTTGGGAATTATTAGTCATTATAGATGACAGAACTTTAATTAAGATTTCTATTAAAGAGGATGTATTGTTAGAATCAGCATAAGGGTTATTAAGAGCGCAGCCATCTGGCTGTGAAAGTGAGGGAGAGTTAACAATACGCTGATGAGCAGCTTTGTCATAAGAAGGTGAGAGGGGAGCATGGGTCTTTAGCTTTAAAAATACTGTTTTGCGATATGACTGAGGTTGATTTGCTGTTGATTTAACAGCATTCGCATAATTGCGGGAAGCAGGTGGAACTGTTTTGCTGACCTCAGCATAGGATAAGGACTTCTCAGCCATAATAGTTTTTATGGCTTTCTGTCTGCCATGCTCCGGGCATGACTTGCTGTTAGCAAAGTGATTACCAGAGCATAACACACAGAACGCCTCATCTTCTGAAATGTTGCAACCATCACCGGGGTGATCGTGGCCACATTTACAACAACGTGGTTTTGAGCGACATACAGACTCCACATGACCAAACCTGCAGCACTTGCGGCACTGGATGGTGGGGTAAACATATTGAACAACTGGTAGGGAGGTGTAGCAGCAATAAACTCTATTAGGTAAAACCTGGCCATCAAATGTGATAACACAGGTCTCTGTCGGTTTAAACTCTGCGATGCCATCATTGAAGAATTTACGGCTGATGCGACGGACTTTAAGGATTTGTCCACATCCTGAGGGCACTGTAAGGTAAGTTTTAGCTTCCTCTTCACTTAAGTCGGTGGGGACGCCACTAACAACACCCATACGTGTAACATTAAAAGTGGGGATTGATGCCACATAGCTGTTTTTAGAAAGGATGGCATTAATTATAAATGAGTTTGCATCCTGGGGGGATGAAAACTCAACAGAAACTCTATTGCGGCCGACTTTCTTAACACCGTCCCGAACAATATTAGCTATGTTGTTCTTGAGCAAAAACATGCCAAAGGTCACCGGGTGCAGTGTAGTACCAGTATTAGGCTGAGGCTCCAAACGCGACACATGTACAATAAAGGGAGCTTTATCTGTTGCAGAGTATCTGCTGCGACCTACTTGGTTTCTCTGCTGTTTTGGTGGTATGCGACTATTTTCGGCATCTGCAGAGCGTTTCCTAGCGATCTGATTGGTAGGGTTCTGAGATTCGGGAAGGGATGGAGATTGGGACTCCGCGATGCTGCAAGCAACATCGGCGAAGTGGGAAAGTGGAAAGTTAGGGGATAAAGGAGCGTACGAGGAGATGTCAGGAGGATCTGGATCCGGAGGTTTGTTTCGGTCCATATTTACTAATAAAACTTACACTACTAGACGAAAAAACGTACACACACAATAACGCACACAAGGACAACACACAGCAACAAAAACAAGTCACAAAAAGTCACCAATTCACTGAAAATAAACAAAAACTCTAGACACACGTGCTAACCAAAAACACTCTGTGGCGAGAATCCAACCTTTGAAAATGTATGGCACCGTTGTCGAGGCCCGTGACAGTCGCGCGCGGCCGACGAATTTCGTAAGCTGCTCGCGGCATTGTCAAAAATTTAATTCTGGTTTTACTAAAATTCTATAGATGTTATTAAGCGCTAGACCATGTTGAGAAGCGTACGGCCGCGAGCGGCTCACGAAATTCGTCGTCCGCGCGCGACTGTCGCAGCCCTCGGCAGCGGTGCCATACATTTTCATAGGTTGACTTTTGTCGCGCGCGGCTGCGACAATCGCGACCCACGGAATTCTACCTTAAAGTTTCGTGATTGACATTGTCAAACTACACTAGCGCTTCACTATCGAGCGTGTTGACAAGTTGAACTAAATCAAAGTCGAGATTTTGACAGATTTGTCAAAATCTGTCTATCTATAGGGGAGGTAGGGGAGAGATGGGCAGTTGGGAGACATGATCAAATCAGAATAAAAGGGGGGTCCTTTTATTCTGATTTCTGATCATAGTTTTGTTTTTTTTTAATTGGGTAGTTTACGTTACCGACTGGTAACGGTGTTCATCCATAGACTATCTGTCATTTCTGTGAGTTGTCAAGAACAAACACTCGTAAAAGTACTTAAATATTTTGTTGCGGTTTCGGATCGTTATAAAGAGAAAACTAATGAAAGGTATGTGTATTTTCTATTATTAATTATTGATTGTCAAAATCTCCAGTTACAATTATAGTAAGTCGATGCAATCCACACCTATTATACCTTTAGAAGAGAGTACTACAGCAATAGTTAATGGGCCCCACGTTTTTATTTTAGTCTAATATGACCGGGACCACCTACGTAGGTTGACAGGTAAGTAACTATTTTTTATTTTCTAGTTTTCAGTGCACATAAGATAAAACCGTTTAACTTAAAAGTTTTTTTACCGATTTTTTTTTTCAAAAACTAAGTAAAAAGTGTCCAATGCTCTCTATGGTAGGGAGGCTTTTCTTCGTCAGTGAAAATTTGTGAGGTTATAAATCTGCGCGAAAAATCCTTTATAGAATCTTGTTTCAGGTACCGTTGCCAACTTGATCTAGAGACTATTATATTTAAAATAGTGTTTAAATAAAGTTCTAAGTGTTTTAAAGTGATTAAGTGCCTACATTTAACGATGGCTAGAATGTTTTTGCTTAAATCTTTATTAGAAGAAGCTCATGCTTTAGATAATTTAGAAAAGCGTCAACAATCTGCTAGAATTCGTAGTTTACCTTTATTAACTCGCGATGATGACTATGTGAGCATATATAGATTGTCAAAGGAGCTAATTGACCAACTGGAGTCTGATTTACTGCCCCTGATAAAGCCCACAAAACGTCGAGGCAAAGGACTTACAACTCGTGTAAAAGTAAGTATTGACACAGTTTATAGTTGAAAAATTGTAATCAAGCACACAATAATAAGAAAAACACTTAGTTCTTAATAAGGAGTATTCCCTTTATGTGGTTTCCCCGCCAGCTGATATGTTTTCAAAAGCCTCTGTACTTCAGTTATAATATTGGTATTCTCTTAAGCATGAAAATAACCAAATTGGTCTCAATTTTGTTTTCACTAAATCCAGATAAAGTAGGTATTACATTTTTTATTGATTTATTGTTTCACAGATACTATGTACTTTATCATTCTTGGCTAGTGGCAGTTACCAGAAGGTTATTAAAGAGGGCATCAGAACTTATTTATCGCAACCGTCTGCATCTCGTTGCATAAATGAAGTAGTGGAAGCTCTGAACAATCCGGCCGTAGTAAAAAAATATATAAGGTTTCCTCAAAATCAGCAAGAAAGGCAAATTTTAAAAGAAAGGTTAGTACCTAGATATAATATAATTTTAATATTATTATAATTAAACTGACCCTTTTATTTTTACAGTTGATCATGTTAGTGATTATTGTAAATTACAGGTTCTACAAAAGGTTTGGGTTTCCAGCCACCATAGGCTGTATTGATGGCACTCTGGTGGCAATGAAGAGACCAGCAGAGAACGAAGAACGGTTTTACTGCCGCAAAGGCTACCATGCAAGAAATGTGCAATTGGTAAAATGGATTTCAATGTTGTAATCAATTATAATTAGGTATAATAGAGTCATTGTAATTTATTTCTTTTTCAGATAACAGATGCAGATTTAAATTAATTCCTCCCACTGGCTTCGACTTCGCTCTCTGGCATTTTGCGTTCTCACGAAACCCTTCGCCAGGCCTGGGTTTTGCTCCATAAACTCAACCAGAGTTTCAACCTGAGCCGACGAAGGGTGAGACGACCTGTCATTTGGACTGAAATTATTGTTGGATTAATAAAATAAACACTTCTTTAATTAATATTATTTTTAACTTTATAACAAGAAATATAAAATTACTTCATGATTTTATCACAATTACGGCGAAAACCGGCGAAAACAAACAAGCTTAAACACAATATGAAGACAGAAGATACCCGATATATTACTTTCCTCTATGACAGAAGAGAAGAAAATATTGTCCACAGATTAATAATGGTATTGGCGCTGTCAGTATTTTTTTTCGTAGGGTAAGCATAGATTATATTCACAGCACGAATTTAGAGATTTCTGTTTATTTTATACTTAAAAGCTGCCTCAAATTCCTTACAATAACAAATTATAACTAAAACATCATATTTAGCTAAAATTCTGTGTCAAAACTGATAAAATTAAAAACTGATTAATCTCGGTTGACATTTTGTCGAGTGGGGAAGTCACTAGCACAGCATTGGTCGATGTCGAGCTCACTTCACTTCGCAAGTGATTAGGTGATGTTTACAGAATGCAAAATCAAGGTCGTTCTGAATCGAATGCGAAGTGAGAGTGAATAGCGAAGTGAAATGCGAGTTGTTGTTCGAATTTTATAGAATCGACGTGCAGGCAGGCCTTGGCCCTGTTGCGCCCCGCTGGGGTTGCTGACAGTATTCTACTTGTGTAGCCCTTTCATTTGATACCCATATTGAGGGGGCTGTGCCATTTTGTGCCGGCGGCCATATTGGATTTAATTAAAGGTGTATACAAAATTTCAGACCAATCGGTTGACAGGAAGAGGGTGAAATTTGAATTACTAAATTTGATCCAAGAATTAATAATAAAACAAACGGGGTGAGCTAAATAAAACCGTTTAAATATCTCGTAATGTTGAAACTGATTGTAATTTTTAGGAAAGCTCTTTCATTATATCTAGCCGAATATAAGAAATGGCAATAAAAGTTGATAATGATCTGTAAAATCTGATTTTTTATGCAATAAATTGTGAAAAAGTGCCCATCCCTCCCCTACCTCCCCTAAAGTATGAAATGACATTACGAATCGAAGTGAAATGCGAGTTGTTGATCGAGTTTTATAGAATCCCAGTACAGGTATTTCACTAAATATATTTTCCTTATATTGCGAAACTACTTTGTAGAACATAATAACATCTCCGAATATCTTGGCTTGAAGACAAGTCTGTATTATTTTAACTAAGTAGAAGCAAGTTGTCGCTAGGATAACACGGAATAGTTGTACTTCCTAGTTGTATATAATACGAAGATAGTTCAGAATGCCAGAAGGGACGAGAGAAGCGAACCGCGGACCGCTTTCATGTGGTCCTGACTGCACATAGATTAGTTGAGAGCAGACGCGACGAAACTAATTTAATTTTGCTAAAATGATTGGTCATATGAAAACTTCGATTTGAATGCTGCTATAAGTTCTGCGGTTTCTTAATATTTTAATTAAATCATTTTATACAAGCTGTTGATTTGCATCCGTGCCATATTCAAGGACGTAATTATGCTACTGATTCTCGACCCAAATCAACAAAAAAATTGGTAGGTAATTTTTTTTTTTCGGAATTCCTTCAATGCAATCTAGCCGTATTTTGAACTTGGCGCGTGTGTTACTGGCCTTAAAACCGTGCTGCGCCCTCAAACAAACGCAAACACAAAGCATACGCAATGATTATTCATAACTAGCTTCTGCCCGCGACTTCGTACGCGGATCCTGTCCCTTATGCCAGCGACTACGGGGTCAGCAAAATCAAAGATCTGAATAGTCGCAATAGACGTGAACATAGGGATAAAAGTAGTGATTCTAATTAGTCCGCATTTAAGTTGTGTGTGGCAAAAATATTACGTATAAAAACATTAAATAGATGACAAAGTCGTGGTGACTTAGTGGAATTCGTGGTGGTTTAGTGGGTAGAGAACCAATCTCTTAAGTATGAGCGTGTGTCTTTGATTCCAGGTCTGGCAAGTGCCTGCCAATGCAACTTTTCTAAGTATGTACTTTCTACGTATATTTTGGATACCAATGACCGTTATTTGGAGGGGATGTTAAACTGTAGGTTCCGACTGTCATTGAACATTCCATTCTTGGCAGTCGTTATGGGTAGTCAGAAGCCAGTAAGTCTTACCAAGGGGTGTTGGGTTGAGCGGGTAACCGGGTTGTGGAGGTCAGATAGGCAGTCGCTCCTTGTAAAACACTGGTACTCAGTTGCATCTTGACTGGAAGTCGACCCTAACATAATTGGGACAAAGGCTCTTGAGATAATAACGACAATAATAATGAGATATAGGCACCGCAGGACATCTGAGGCTGATGACGGGGAGTAGCGACCCCGCGGGGCTATATATACTGAGTTCTCCAGGGAGTGTATACTGTCCCCCATATCCGGCCGGTCGGAGTGAACCATGACGGGGGTAGGTCTCACGCCTCTGGCTTGGCTTGGCCGTCCAGAGTGGAGCCGTCGCTAGAGCAGGATTAGTAGCCTTGCTCGCAGGGTAGGTGCCTCATGGTAAGCACAGGGAGCGCGTAATCTGCGTTTAAAGTCCGCCGAGTTATCCTCACCCTTCAGCCGCTCATGTCCCTGTTGCCCTCTTGTTGCTATTCAGTGACTGGTTCCCGGGGGCCCAGTAAGTGAGGTGGCGAGTCTCCACCTGCCGTTTTTACATGTACCTAATACATTGTCATCCACTAACATCCCATCACAATAGCCCAAGTAGTTTTCCTCCATAGTTAGCAATAGTTTAGCACAGAACCGGGGATTGTATTTTTTTTTAACGACGTCCACCGGGGATTGTCCTTGGATTCATTTCTATAGTTCATTAAAGTTGTCTCAAAAGGAGCTTCAGCGTGTTGGCTTCGGCCCCACGTTTGCCTCCCAAAAATTCGGAACTCTGTAGTCCCAAGGTCTGGAAGAGACATACAAAATAATAATGAGATATAACGCAACAAAGTTAGAGAGCGGGGGCTCGTGACGCCACGTCTAGGTATGTAAAATTTGTACTAAGCAGTGACTTAACACGAAATTCAAGCGTTGTTGTATCTTCGTTATTATTTGTTTGTGTGAGAGAGAAAAGAAAAGTGCTTATCAGATTGAACCACTTTTGCTAAAACGTCATATCTTCATATGCTTCATATAGTCTAGCAGGGCTCCTGGAGTTCCACATCAGGTGTTTTACATCTTCAATTTTTATAAGTCAACAGAGAGTGCTTATCAGATTGAACAACTTTTGCTAAAACGTCATACCTCTATATGCTATAGTCTGGCTGGGCCCCTGGAGTTCCACATCAGATGTTTTAGATCTTCAATTTGTATAAGTCAATAGAAAGTGCTTATCAAATTGAACAACTTTTGCTAAAACGTCATACCTGTATATGGTACAGAGAAGCTGGGCTCTTGGGGTTCCACATCAGGTGCTCCAGATCTTAAAATTTATTATCTCAGCTGAAAATGCTCATCAAATGAAACAATTTTTGCCACGGCACCATATTTGTATCTCTTATAGTTTTATTGGTCTGTTGGAGTTCTGCATCAGGTCTTCAAGTTTCGAAGATAAATTATAGCCTATATGTTGACCAGGCTTAATACAGATACAACAAAGAAAAAATCATTGAAATCCGTTCAGTAGTTCGGAAGATTAGCGTGTACAAACAAACAGACATACAGACATACAGACATACAGACAGATTTTTTTTTTGGATTTGTGCTCCATTACTGTTTCTAAACCCCACCCAATTATTATTTTTTTAATATATTCAATGTACAGACACAGTTTTTTTACAGATTTATTATATGTATAGATTTTCATTCATAAAATTGGGTTACTTCTGAAATACTACGACATTACAATGACAAAAAAAGCAGTGCATATTAGCAATTTCCCGTTTACTGTAATTCCAATCGATTAGTTACGTATTTTATGTCCTCCTCCTGAAGTATGGCACAAATGCAAATCAACACCTTGTATAATATTATATATAGATCATACCTACTTAAAGATTTGAAAATTCAGATATGATTGTAGTAATTAAATTGATGTCGGTTACATAAAGAATCTGGGTTTTGTTAACAAAAACAATAGAACACTTCTATTTTCGTGTTAACCCCTCTGCTCGACAAGATTTTGACATATGACTTTACCGTTGATTCGGCGGGATATTTTGAATCGCGACATGGAAGTCAAAAATTTGTACTAACTTTCAACACATGAATTCTAAGTCCGTAATGCCTGATCAGAAGTATTTTAACTATAACTTTGGAGCTCACTTATTTGACAACAACGTGCAAAGGTCAAATGGGGTCAGTTAATTCAGAAAAAGATAATAATTACGGTGTTTTTAAGTCTATCGAAAAGTTAGGCATTTCAAATTTGGTGAAAACTTACCAATAAGTAATCGCATCACTTTCTCAAACACAACACAAACGTCATATTTATAACATTTTCAATCCGTTGCAATACATTTCGTGTACTTATTTATGTTCAATAACTAAAAAATCAGCACATAAAATACACAATAAAAATGAACAATTTACAAGATCAGTCAAGTCACAGACAAGTAGAGTTTGGAATGGAGTATTTTTTTTTTTTCAATCAGCGGTGTGCATTCGATACCTAAATCGGAAATTTATTATAAATAATCGAATACCAATTTTATATATACCTATTTTTTAATAGCAACTTATTTCAATTTTATTTATTAATTTTAAATTATAGGTTCAATTTGTTTTTGTTGTTAAGAAAAAAGATATTTAAGTTTTTAGCATTAAATTTTTATATGTATTATTTATTTTGGTGTTGCGTCATTCGTAATAATTTTTAACTTTAATTGAATTTTTATTACCTATTACGGAATTTTAATTTATTCTTATAGATAGAATAGATAGAATATTCTTTATTGTACACTAATAACTGTTAGGAATTTATAGTCTATGACATTTAAAAAATGTAGGGTTGTTAGTCTATGAAAAAGAATGACTGTGGTGTGAATTGTCATGATGTAAAAACTAGTGAGAACAATGTTATAATTCCTAACAAAATGTGATTGTATTTCTTTAACTATTAATAAAGGCTTTCAAGAATACCAGAAGTTTGAATACCTACAATAGGTTATGGGCCCAGAACGCCCGAGAAGAAAAAATTAAAAACCGGGATTGGGTAATGAAAAACCCAACATAAAAAACAAGTGAAAAAAAAACTAAAAAACAGTAATAACAAGGAAGAAAATAAAAAACGGTGAAAAACTAAAAAATGGAAAAACCTGAGATAATACAGATAGAAAAATTAAAAGATGCGGAAACATTTTTATTGTGGAAATTTGAATTCAATATACACTTAAAAGCGGCAAATCTTGCAAAAACAATTGCACAAACAAAAGAAGATGACAAGAAAAGTGACTTCAGTATCAAAGATGCTCAGGTGCAAAGAATTATCATAAGCAGTATTGATAAGAAACTAAAAGGTCACATAATTAATTGTAACAGTGCACGTGAAATGTACGTAAAATTATGTGAAATATTCGAAGGTTCTGAGCAAAGAAACAAAGATGCATTATTACAAGAGTTTTTCACATATAAGAAACAAGAGAGTCAATCGCTTTCCCAATTAATAAGTGAAATAGAAAATTTACAATTTCGTATAAATCAGCTAGGAACAAAAATAGATGATGAAATGGTCATATCCAAAATACTAAGCTGTTTACCAAATAATTTAAACTATTTTATAACTTCTTGGGAATGCATGGCAGACGATAAGAAAACCCTTCAAAATTTAACAAACAGACTTCTGGCTGAAGAAAATCGAATGTTGAAAGCAAAAGAAAGTGACAAGCAGCTAGCATTTCAAGCTACATCTTCATCTACATCAAAGAAAAAGTTTAATGCAATAAAATGTTTCAAATGTAACAAAACAGGGCACATGAAGAAAGACTGTAGAGCCTGTAGTATCTGCAAAAGGGACAACCATGAAGATAAAGACTGTAAGTTTAAAAATAAACAGTGCTCAATCTGTAAAAAAATTAATCACAGAGAAGAAAATTGTTTTTTCAAAAATAAGAATAAGAATGAGAATGAAGAAAAAAGTAACAAAAGAATAGAAAAGGCATTTTTTACAAACGGTGAAATTCAAGAACCAAAACTGAAAGAATTTGTTGTAGACTCTGGGTGTACTGCACACATGACCAAAAATGTAGACATACTAAAATTTTTTGAATGCAAACCATCATCTGTTTTGACTGCAAATGAAGAAACAATAGAGGTGAAAGGGACTGGTAAAGTCATTGGAAAAAAATGTACTCTTAATAATACCCTGCTTGTTCCTGACTTATCACAAAATTTATTATCGGTTAATGCAGTTACAAACAATCAAGGAGTGGTTATATTTACCAAAGATAATGTAAAAATATATAAGGAGTCAGAATTAATATTAACAGGAAAAAAAGAAAACGGTTTATATAAAATTAATTTGGATGATAATAATATGCAAGAAAAAACACTGTTAATGAAAGAAAATGGCACTGCCTTAGAATGGCATCAAAGACTTGGACATCCAGGAAAGAAAATACTAGATATATTACCAGATGTGGCAGATGGAATAAAAATAAATGGATTAAGGCAAATAGACGAATGTGAAATCTGTACACAAGCTAAACAAACAAGACTTCCATTTAACACAGTAAGAAACAGAGCCAGTAGACCACTTCAATTATTACATACTGATGTATGTGGACCGTTCGAAAACAAAACGTATGATGGCTATAGTTATGTTTTAACCGTCATGGATGATTATACTCATTTTACAAAAATATACTTGCTTAAATATAAAAATGAAGTTAAAGAAAATTTAAAACATTATATAGAAGAAACAGAAAGAGAGAGAACAGAAAAGGTATCTACCATAAGATGCGATAATGGAGGTGAATACACAAGCAATGATTTTAAAAAATGGTGTACTGAAAAGGGAATAAAACTAGATTATACAGTACCATACTCACCACAACTAAATGGTAAAGCAGAAAGACTAAATCGAACATTAGTAGATAAAACCAGAGCATTACTATTTGATTCAGGGTTAGATAAAGAAATGTGGGGTGAAGCTGTATACTGTTCTACTTATATTATAAATAGATTACCAAGTGAATCTTTGAAGAATAAGACACCTTATGAGATGTGGCATGGTAAAAGGCCTAATATATCTAATATATGCAAGTTTGGTTCAATAGTATATGCTAAACAATTACATTCGAATATTAAGAAACTAGATCCAAGAAGCAAAAAGTTAATCATGATTGGATATACTAATAATGGATATAGATTGTGGAATAAAGAAGAAAGAAGAATTGAAATAGCAAGGGATATTGTTATAATTAATAATAATAAGAAAATTGGAGAAAAATATGAAGAAACAGGAAGTTCGGTGATAACAGAAATAATACCAGGTAATAATGAAGAAGAAATAAATCAAGAAGAAGAAAGTGATGACAGTTATTATGAAATAGAAGAGTTAGAACAACAAAGTAATGTAATAGAAGATAACATCCCAGATATTATTGATGAAGTAGAAAATGATGAAAATAAAGAAAGTAATACTGCAGAGATAGAAACTATAGAAACTATAAATACAAAACGACAACGGAAAAAACCAGCTTACCTGCAAGATTATGTATTACTTACGTATGATGAAGTCATGAAGTCTGCTGAAAAGAATAATTGGGAGAAGGCCATAAATTCGGAGAAGGAATCATTGGAAAGTAACAATACATGGGAAATAGTTGATGTAGGAAGAGCAAAAGGACACAAGATATTGTCAAGTAAATGGGTATTTTGAATATTGGCTATATATGTTGATGACGGTTTGGCCATATCAAAAGACAAGGAAAAGTTATTACAGATCTTGCATCAATTGGAAAAAGAATTTATCTTAAAAACATATGAACAACCTCAAAACTATATAGGTTTTGAAATAAAAAGATCAGAACAAGGCATCTTGTTGCATCAGCAGAATTATACAGAAAAATTACTTAGAAAATATAATATGTATGATTCCAAAGCTGCAGATACTCCATGCATTGTGGGAAAGGAAAATGAATCTAAGGTGGCTACGTCAAATTTCCCATACAGAGAACTAGTTGGTGGATTATTGTATTTGTCAACCAGGTCAAGACCAGATATCAGTCAAGCTGTGAATGAAGCAAGTAAAAAGGTAGAAAATCCATCAAGGCAAGACATATTAGCAGTAAAGAAGGTGTTGAAGTACTTGAATGGAACGAGAGATAAAGGGATTTTGTATAATGCTGGGAAAGATATTACAAGATTGCATGCATATTGTGACTCAGATTATGCAGGTTGTACAGAGACCAGACGAAGTACAACAGGGTTCATAATAATGTTGGCAGGTGGACCTATAGCTTGGTGCTCCAAAAGACAGCCGATAGTAAGTCTATCGTCAACTGAAGCGGAATATATAGCAGCAGCAGATTGCGTTAAAGAGTGTTTATACTTAAAGACTTTTATAAGTGAATTAATTGGTAGCAGTATTAAGATTAGTTTGAATATTGATAACCAGAGTGCTATCCAATTGATTAAAACAGGTTCATTCAGCAAGAGATCTAAACATATAGATGTGAGATTTTATTTTATACACGAAAATTATAAGAAAGGATATTTAGATGTTATATATTGTCCTACAAATTATCAGATAGCGGATATGTTGACGAAACCACTATATAAAGAAAAATTTAAATTTCATTGCGATAAAGTTGTTGTGTAAATTGAGAGTTATAATTAGAAGTGTTTAAGTTAATGTTTTGAAAACTTGTTTAAGTTAATGTTTTGAAAACTGATGTGTTTCTGAAGTAATTATAAGGTATTTTTAATTTATGTTCATATATTAAAAATAGGAGAAGGTGTTAGGAATTTATAGTCTATGACATTTAAAAAATGTAGGGTTGTTAGTCTATGAAAAAGAATGACTGTGGTGTGAATTGTCATGATGTAAAAACTAGTGAGAACAATGTTATAATTCCTAACAAAATGTGATTGTATTTCTTTAACTATTAATAAAGGCTTTCAAGAATACCAGAAGTTTGAATACCTACAATAATAACAAACAAACAGAAGGACATAACAAACAAGTAGTAAACGAGTACAATAGGCGGTCTTATCACTAAATGTGATCTCTTCCAGACAACCTTTGGATGGAGTCGATCTGTAAAGAAATACATTATTACTGTTAAGAAATATATTCTTATATTATTTCTCAACAATTCTAACATTTTTGTTTCGGCGGAGGGTATGCGGGTGTTCTGAAATATAATGCAATTTGTAACTACCAAAGGTATGTACTTATTTGATGATGAGAAACAATAATAATAATTGATTGATTTGCCCCGCAGGGCATCTGAGGCGGATGACGGGGAGTAGCGACCCCGCGGGGCTATATATCCGAGTGCTCCAGGGAGAGTATACTGTCCCCCATCTCCGGCTTGCCGGAGTGAAGCATGACGGGGGAGAGGTCTCCCGCCTCTTGGCTTGCCTTCACCGGCCGGTCAGAGTGGAGTCGCTAGAGTAGGGTTAGCAGCCCGCTCGAAGGGTAGGTGCCTCGTGGTAAGTGGCGAGTGGGCCGGTGATGCTGGACCCACAGGGAGCGCGTGATCTGCGTTTAAAGTCCGCCGAGGTATCCTCACCCTTCAGCCGCTCATGTACCTGTTGCCCTCTTGTTGCGATTTAGCGACTGATTCCCGGGGGCCCAGTAAGTGAGTTGGCGAGTCTCCACCTGCCATTTTTACGTGTATTTATTACATTGTTATCGGCAGGTGCCATAGTTCCCGTAGTTTCCCCATTCCTAGTAGACTAGCATCCCATCACAATAGCCCAAGTAGTTTTCATCCATAGTTAGCAATAGTTTAGCACAGAACCGGGCATTATCCTTGGGTACATTTCTATAGTGTATACAGGGATAATCGTCGGTTTTGTGTCATCATTTCATTAAAGTTGTCTCAAAAGGGCTTCAGCGTGTTGGCTTCGGCCCCACGTTCGCCTTCCAAAAATCCGGGACTCTGTAGTCCCGTGGTCGGTTAGAGACATAATAATTGATTGATTTTAAAGTCACCAAATATTTTTAACCGAATCCCAAAAAGGAGGTGGTTCTCAATTTGGATGTTTGTTTTTGGTCGAAAGGGTATATTCTCCATATTTGTTATTAGGTCCAGGATCTGATGATGGAAACCTTGAGAAATCGAGGGCAGCTCTCGAAAATTGTAAGCATAGATAAGGTTATAACTTGACACTCAGATGTATATCTGATAACACTATGAGACAGTAAAGGTTTGGAGCTGACCTGATGATGGAGACCAGAGAAGGTCGAGGGAACTCGACAACCGTACTTCTCTCGTCTCCATCTCCTTCACTGTTGCAGAGGCCTCGTAAATACGAATAATATAAGCACAAACACGAGAAAGTTTAAATATTCAGTTGTCGAGTTCCCTCGACCTTCACTGGTCTCCATCATCAGGTCAGCTCAAAGCCTTCACTGTTGAATAGTGCTACCAGGCAAACACCTGAGTGATAAGATTTCAACCTATGTATTTCTGCAACTTTCGAAAGTCGCCCTCGATTTCTCAAGGTTCCATCATCAGATCCTGACCTAATGATAATGGGACCGCCTCGGAAGTACACAAAAAAACATCAAACATACACATCAAACAAAAAAAGAATCATCAAAATCGATAAATAAATGGCTGAGTAATCGCGTAACAAACATACAAAAAAAAAACGGTCGAATTGAGAACCTCCGCTTTTTGGGAAGTCGGTTAAAAATAAGTCGGCGGCGGCCATCTTTCCATCTTGGACCAGCTTTCGATGAACAGCGAACTATTTGCCCCTTCAAACAATAAAATCGTCATAAAATTTTGCGATAACTACACCTAACTACGGCTCTCGTCAAATAGCTTTGCCGCTCAGTTAAAAAGTTGGAAGTAACGAATCGCCATTAAGTTTGGCAGATCTACAGGAATCCTGCACATAAAACACCCGAAGAATAAGTCTTCATTTGCCGTCTTCAGAAACCCTAAAAACCGAAGATTTTTTTTATTTCGTCTACAACGTATTTTCTACCACTGATTTTCTAGCATTTTTTTCAAAATAAATTAAGTCATTTTACTTTTCCTAATTTATTTTCAGATTATGGTAAGTATACAAAAGTGCAATTTAGTAATATTATAATATCAAATAATATAAAATTATTAAATCGATTCTTTATTTTAACGAATCGGATCATTCGATGCAAAACTTCTATCACCGTCGCCATCTTGTCTATGCGTCTTCAAATTTAAAAAAACAACTAATGTAAACAAACATGGCGAGTTCGATCAGAATTCCCGGTAATTACGATTGGATTTTAAAAAGGTATATTTCTAACGGGATGCTAAATATGAAAGGTTTGAATGCGTAATAATAATTTAAATTTATTTAGTTATTTTATTTAGTACTCACAAATGTGGTTTGATTGGAAAGAAAATAAATATGAGCGTAAATAATTAGGAAAGTGTATGACTGATTCGCAGACCCCAATTGGGGTCTAAACCGAGCTTACGGTGACATTGATGTTCAGACCCCGATTGGGGTCCGCTACGGATTTGACGGTTAATCAAACAAAGATTAGATATGAATCGCTTATCTATGACCTGTTCTTGTTTCTATTCCGCTAAAATACATTGTTTGCTATGCTTACTTTACATTATGTAATGTCAAATATTGAGACATATTTTGTGCTGCAAATCACAAAAGGAGAAAGTAGATTTGTGTTGCGCTTTATCTAACGTCAATAAAGCACATTTCATTTTGCAATGCGATAGATAAACGAGCTCCCCTCTGTGCGTCATTTTTATACGTAGGCAGAATTGACACCGCTGGGGTTTCGAGTCTCCATATTTCACATCATTGCCAAAGTGTTATATTACATCCCAGCCGCAGATTTCATACGCTCCGCGGAGATTCGCGTAGACGTGCGGCGTCGGGTTACGTCACTAGTCAATAAAAGATCCTTCGAGGTTCGTGTTGCGAATGAAAAAATGCCAAGTATTTTGCGATTTTTTACGAGAGTCTGTTTATGGTGGAAGAGGGATGATTTTGGTTTTAGATAAATGCATGTTTTTATATCTACAGAGTAACAGAGTAACTTATATGAAACGTTTTTAAACACTCATTAACGAACATATGTACATACAATCATTACAATTATAATGTTCAACAAAAAGCTCTTAATACCAAAAAAACAGAACGAGAAAACAGTTTCAAAACATTTTACCTCCAAATTAACCCTCTAGTAACTCTTTCAACTGTGTCCAGCGCAGTTGATAAACCTGCGTCGTTAGCGAGCGAGGGTTAAGACGTGACGTACATGCCGATGGCCCAATGATATCGAGTATAACCATGGAGTAATGAAAGATGAGCGGAGGTACCATACTGCAGGTAGGCAAGGAGCTTCCCTCTAGGTCTTCTTCTTCTCAGCCATAACACTAGGAATTGGTGAAAGGGGGATTTTGGGGGTGCTGTCCTTTTGTAAATTTGAAGTGAAAAAGTGCTAAAAACTAGCCTAATTTCAATAAACGTTTTTGACTTTAACTTTACGCTGGACACTACCGAAACGATCAGTTACGAGTGAATTAACTAAGAGTTTTGGTTCTTTGATACATTTTTCAACGATTAAGATATTACAAAAAAATGGGCAGTTCTAAAGAAAGCGTATAAGGGCAAAGACAACAACGTTCCTGGTTCCCCGAACGCTCGCATTTTGACGCTCTACTTTACTAGGAGATTTTCCGTCATGGCACCTCCGCTTGTCATTTTGTTCTCCATGAGTATAACAGAAAGTATTGCCCGAGATACTGGCAGAATGGAAATGGCGGCCGAAAGGGAAAATTAAATTACGAACGATATAAATGAAGGGTTTAAAGTGGGTCCTAGTTCGAAGGACCGATATCTTTTGTTCATTTTAGAGATATTTATATAAGCATTGATTTAGAATATATTATATGAAGATGGGTAGGAAATAGTTTAGTTGCCTATAGACCCGATACTAAAAAAAAAAACTCTAAAAACCCTCCATGTGTAGAAAAACGAACTATTTTTATTCTTTAAAAATCTAAATAAAAAGCCAGAACTTTCTTTATGTGTACACTTTCTACAACTATATACCACAAAGATCACTTATCTAAAACATAATAATAAAAAACTGCGTCCAATTCGTAACGTTTCTCAGCAGATCTTATCCTTTAGAAATAAAACTTTCACTAGCATTTGTGGAGCATTTCTTAAATGGCGAAGACTATGTATCTTCACGTTTTATCAAAAAGGGATTCAGATAATGGCCGGAGATTACTCTCAAGTTACTTTTATGGTGAAACTGTATTGGTCTTGATGTATGAGTCGGTATAATGCTAGAATTTTGCTAAATCGTTTTTGTGGTCTAGTCTAGGGATCGAGATATATAGTGATTTTTATTTATGAAAAAATCTAACAAACTGATCCCTGTAGACGCAAATTTTGCAATCCGTGGAACGGAGCCATCAAACTTTTTGACAAGGAGTAGAATAATTGTGTCTATAACTATTCAAACTCAAACTTAGAAGCGTTTATTCAAATTAGAACGTCAAACACAAAAGACGGCCCCCAAAACGCACACTTTCTACCACTTCCTATGTGCTTTTGCTGGGAAGAGGAAGTGGTTAGAAAATCCAGGTTTATGCAACAAAAGACCAATATAAATATAATTATCACGATATGCATTATATAAGTTTCTAAAGCAGACACATGACAACATGTAGAAAACAAACACATCCAGTGTTCCTAACTCCGAAACCAAGCCTCTATAAACAATAAGAGCGTATTGTTTTCTGACGTGCAATCATCATAAAACGCATGCATCTGCCGTTTCGCTACCGAGCCCTTTATAGCTTCATCACACCATACCCTATGGGTTATGAAGGAGTATTAAACACCTATTCGTTTTGTTTTTGCACTGTATCCGAATGAACGTTATGGTAATTCGATGTTGGGCCGTTTTGTAAATTTTTTGAATATCTATCGTGTTTTGGGTGAAGAAGAGTGTTTACTTAAGTTTTTTTTTTTTTGTATTGTGGATGGTCGTTCTTTGGTAAATATGGTAATGTTTTGATTAAGAAAATTGATTCTGTGAATTTTTTGGAGATTACTCGTCGTTTTATTTAAAGTACCTGTGGCCAAAAAAAAAAACAAAATTGCACGTTCCAGTTTTTGTTGCTTATACAAAAAGCGAAAATATAATCCGAATATTAAATAACAAGAAAAAAATCTCCAACAAACGCGGAAACAATCTTATAAAACTTCTATAACCTGAAAGCTAACTTTGATTCGCCTCAAATGCCTTAAGGCAACTTTATACCAAAGACTGGTTTGTTTATGTATTGTGTGAACCGAGGTAGATGGGTACTCTTGTTATCCACTTGAACTCAGCTGAATATACGTCGAGAAGTCAGTGAGTTCAGTACAGTTCAAACGTGTTGAGTTTCAGCTCAAGACCCCATCCTATTGATTTTCGGTCGACGCTTCTAACGTTCGGGTTTGGACACTTTGTGAGTACTTATACGAGGAGTGAGATCGCAAGTATTTCATTAAAGAAGGTGTCTTATAGTATACATGCTTAGTTTGTGTTTATTTATTTTTTCACCTTGTTAAAAGACTGGGTTGCTTTTGAGATTTTTTGACGAAAAGGCTCTCAAGGGCTTTGCGGGACCGGGGACTTGAATTTATAATTTCTGGCTCTAATGAAACCTTGAACACCAACATTTAGTGTCAATTAATTTTCAAGCTTAACAAGTTCACATAATACATGCCTCCTAAGAAAACTAATCGAAAATTGAAACGTATGAATCTCCCTAAACCAGTAAAAGTAAGAAAACGACACAAGAACATTTTACAACTGCAAATACCCACGTTCTACCAAGCAATGAAAATCGCGAACTTAAAAATATGAAAACGTATGGTAACATACGTAAAAAGTGCAATAATTCGTTATAACGACTTGGCATTGTCGCCGCACTAAACGCAGAAGGAGTTCTTGCAGATATACTGGTTGGGCTGGCTCGCTTTGTAGGGACTGTGGCATAAGCTGAAGCGAGAAAGAGTGGAAGACTTTTATAGTATAGCGGCAAGAGCGGTTCAGTGTATTCAGCGATTTGAATAGTTGAAAATAATACAACACCTTCAACTTTACAGAATCTTCAATTTCCGTAAAATCCTGCTAAGGAAAGTTTAATTAATATAGTTTTTGTGTAATTTTGATTGTTTTACTTGTGGCTACAGTAAAACATCAAAGATTAATTAGCATAAGCATTGGACTGTTAGCATTCTTTATATTTGATATACCTATGTAATTAGTACAATTAATATTCGCACAATATTAATGCGTCAACACACTAGTTAGTTATATATTTCACCATCTGCAAGTGCAGGTTTTACATTTTCAAATCGCTATCTCCTTCCATTTGCACCACACCACAAACGTTGGCAAAGTAACATTTGCATACTCGGAATCTTAAGATGTTCCTTCCTTGTATGAATATTTCGTGATGTGTTACTTAACCGCTGCCGCTAGCATCATCCAAGAAATTTCAATTCTGCTTTCAACTTATTTCTTTCAACTATTTACTGTTACGTCATAAGCACGTAGAATTCCCGTCTGTTTGTCCGTATATTGGTTTTCAAGACTCCAGTGTGTGCTTGCTTTAATGAGTCTTGAGACGGGATTTCGTATCCAGATTTTTGTGCAGTCTTTGCATACGTGTTCTGACAAATGTTTTAAATTCGAGACTTATCTTTTTTGTGATTAAGCCTCTGAACTGGTGTCAATTTAATTAGGTACAGTGCTTTAACACGACGGGAAAAAAGACGTGTCGAACGCCTTTTATTGCTGAGGACTTTCGACCATATTCCATAGAGTTAGTTCTTTTACAGAGCATGTAATGCATGAAACACAATATTTATCAGCAAGTTTTATTAAAAAGTTTTTGTGTTATTGACATTTTTATCCCCGTACAACTTATACTTTGACGCCCTATCTTAAAAGCTACCAACTCTCTCAAAAATCCATTTCTATCAATCCGTAACGATCAGCCGTATATATCATACTGCTTCCGCCAGCGGCTTCGCCCGCGTGGTGTGTTGATAAAAAGTAGCCTATGTGTTAATCCAGGGTATCACCTATCTACGTACCAAATTTCAATCAAATCGGTCTAGCCGTTTTTGCGTGAATAACAAACATACATCCATACATTCTCACAAACTTTCACATTTATAATATAAGTAGGATTTTATCACACATAATCCCTGATCGTCCCGTCAATTTCATCATGATTGACACGATATTATTGACATACCTGACATCAATACTTAGAGTACCCGCAAACTACAGACTAAACAGTCGGCCGACAGTTGAACCGCTTGTTGGCAATTTTTTTTAAAGAATATCTTGATTCAAATCAAAGTTTTCAGTCGATTTGATACCGGCGAAATATCTGATCTTTGTAATGTGCGTAACTACCATTCATCTTCATGGTGATTTATGAGCCCAAACAAACTATCGGCCGACTAAAAGTAGCCCAAACAAACTATCGGCCGATATATATAAAAGTTGCCAGTGGATACTCTTACTTATATCTGATTTTTCCTCAATCGAGTAAAACTTGAATATAAATGACAACATTTTTGGAAGTCGGTAGAGGCTTATGCAATTTAAACTGTATAGGTTTATAAATGTTTAAATGAATGAGTTGTTATCTGCTTTTGTAATAGGATTAACATACAGATTTTTTTATTGTAATGTATTCGGAATAAATGTGGAGTGTTATCTATCTTTATAGGTTAAGGTAGTGATATTAGAATGGTAGGTAATGTTAAATGTTTTTATTCTAAGGTGAGAGAACAAGTTAACTTTATTTTAAAAGAAGTTCTCGTCATCATCCTCCGAGCCTTTTTCCCAATCATGTTGGGGTCGGCTTCCAGTCAGGTTAAAAGAAGTTCTCGTAGGTATTGTTAATTAGTTGTATCAAAGGAACAATTACAATATTAATGGAGGCATCTAATTTTTGGTTGTTATTTTCTGAAAACGGAACCTACCAATATGGTGGGTTCAAACAGTGACCTCTGCGTTAACAAACTAAAATATTTACAACAACATTAATTTCACTTTCACACACAGCATGTCACTACAGTACGCCCAGCTTATCTTGACAAATCTTCCCATACAAAGGTAGAATTAGTTACCATATAACAACTCGCGGTAAAATCTAATTTATTGCTTGGAACCGGACACCGTACATTCATTGTGTCTATGAGCTATTAGTTTGATAGGAAACTCACTAATTGGAGAAATTTCACTGCGTTAACGCAATAAGTGTCACCTCTCTATTTTTAGGGCTGCTGAATTTGACAAAAGTATTGATTAATTTTTCATTTATTTTTAAATAAAATATGAAAAAAATATTCAGAAAAACTTTTTTTAAATATGCTCACGTCGAATGGGATTCATAAAGGGAAGTAGTACCTAAGTATATAAGAAACGTAAAAATTGAGTTCAATACATGATTGAAACTGGCGCAATTTTTAACTCTTAGGTTGAGTTGCACCATTAAACTATTCGTAGGTATAACGATAACCTAACCATTTGGAGTTGTCAAATCGTCACAATTAAATGGTGCAATCCACTTTTTGTAATATTTAAGCCATTTTATAAGTTAAATATAGAAATCTTCAGAAAAAAAGTGATATCGTGAAATGAAATACTGCGCGATGTGTTAACAGCATTTTAGTGAAAATATTTTTACAGAATTTCAGCGGAATTGCAGGTGAGAACAGATTTTCGACGAAAACACCTAAATACTGTTACTGTATTAAAAGGAATTGTGTTTCAGTGTTACTGTTAAAATGACTGAATTCTCAGGAACGTGACGGTCAGTAAGTGATAGTGCCGTATCACATTGTACTCGTTTAAGTATTAAGTTAAATAACAATACCTATATTTCGCTATAAATCATGCAATTACTATTATATCATAATGTTGAAGTGATTGACTGTTTGTTTGTTTGAATGCACTAATCTCTGGAAATACTGAATTGTTGTAAAGAACTTAGTTTAGCTATAGTTGTTTTTAGTGGCATAAAACAAAAACATTTGCTTCTAAAATAAAAACTCTTAAAGAAAAGGTGTTTGATGTGGCAACCATACATACAAAATGCATAGAAGCTACTAATACCTTTCTATAATTTCTCCATACACACGTTTAAGTTATAAATTACAACTTATTATCTATAATAACGCACATTTTTATTTGACGCCATATTTAACGGCCATCTTATGAAACGTATCAGGTTTTTGATTACGATGATAGCCAAGTTTAGCCGAACATTGCCGAAGCTAACCGAGGGGGGTAATGCGTTGTGGTGTTTATTTCATATAAACTATGATAATTTGATAATAATGATGGTTTGGAAATTATAGGCGTTTAATGGGATTGAATATTTTACACTTTCTTCGTATTAGTTACAACATTACATTTCTTATTAACATGTTATGAGTGGCTTGATGCTGTTTTGTAACTTTCGTAAATCGTACATAAGTTGTACATGTACCCACAGATTAAAAAAAAACATAGTAATTAAAAAGTACTATGTATAAGGAAATCTCAATATTTACTCTCATTTAGGTAGTTAATACCTAAAAGTAATAGATGCGTAGATACATACGAATAGGATATACCTACTTAAACATATAAACACTGAAAGTGTAAGTTCTATGACATTGACATTAGAAATTAAATGTAATTCAAAATAATTTCTTTTAGTTAGTTTTTCCTCTTTTTCCTGTATTGTCATCAACTATTTCATCCAATTAAAGTTTTGTTTTTAAGTTTTTTTTTTTTTCATTTTGACAGTCACCCAGTACCGACTAATATGTACGTGTGTACTAGAGTAGGTTCATTTCCCTATCCAGTTTTTACTATATTCCTAAGTAATGTCAATGTTATTGACAGAAGAGATAAGTCGCGTTTACACTAGCTTAGCGTAACTCCGGTTACGGAGCCGTGTGAAACGGATGGACAAACAGACAGACAATCCTAAGGTCTTATGCGTACCTGCTTTATTTTCGTTCGTGATGATCTTTATACACAATATATTGTAGAATTTTATTACAAGCTCTTAAACTATAAAACTTTTTTAATGAAAACTAAAATAATTCTCATTGTAGAGTTATTTCCTCATTCAAATTATCAAAAGGAAGTTGAATAGGTCAAGGGCCAACTTTACTGATCACAGTTATCCCTTCTAGTAGTCAATCAAAGCTAAGTTAGGTTCACTAGTTCTTTTATTGTTACTGTGGATTTCCATAACCTATGCGTTGATTTAGATATTGCATTTCGACAAAAGCTACATACAATGATGTCCAAACTCAATCTCTAATTGCAAAGCAATCGTAGTTAGCATTAGTTCAGTTCGCCAGCATTTTTAAAATAAGGGTCACTTAAAACCTTGATCAAACCATTCAATGACTCATTTAAACCTTTCCTAGAACCTCTTCAAGCATAACAAGCAACACATATACACAGTACTATATAAAGTAAACTTTCGCAACACTGACACTCATTGTGTGTCCGACTATCGGCTGTTATCGGCCACTATCGGCCGCTATCGGCAACATATCGGTCGTCGACGTCTCCGATTTGTGCCACATAGATATCACCATTAAATATTGTCCGACATGCTTGCACGATGGTCCGATAGCGTCTTCATTAATAAATAATGTTTTTATTTGAATATCGGTTTGATGACGTAATACGTAAAAATCTTTCGATAAACGTATTTCGGATACACTGAGTACAGTTTTTTTTGACCGACTTCCAAAAAAGGACGATGAAGACCGATGTAGCTATTTTTTGTTAAATTACAATTTAGGCTGTTTAATGTTCCTGCTATGGAGAGTAAAGCCTTTTTTTAGAATACTCAGGTTGTTTTACAAAAACTTGTTTATAAACCGCAAAACAGGTAGCCTTTAAATCTCAAAACAAAGGCTACAAAATAAAAGTGTACTCCTCAACGTACAAACTCGTATCAAATAACCCTACTACAACTCCATTACAAGCTTTATAAAACGGAACAAAACTCCCCAGTTTTGGCGTCAAAAAGCGACAATTTTAACAACTAAGTAACTTTAAATAAAACCTGCTTCTATTCGTGTTCAAAGGCAATGCATTCTCTATAAAATGCCGATAATACAGCTTTGCAAGCAGCCTTGTATGCAAGTACACACATGCATGCAACGCGCGCAGAAAGTATTGTGCATAAATCTTTTCTAAAGGGTACCTGTTTATTTCATTTTTCATAGATGTGTTTGCATGTTTGGCGAAATTTGTTAGATCAAACATGTAAGCTGAAAGGCTTTGACTGGAAGATATTAAACATGTATGGTCAATCACGTTAACCTTTGCAAGTGAGCTGTTATTACGCTGCCAATTTTGGTTGATGAATATTTTAAGAAAGTGCAGGGATACTTTTTAAACCGGTTGGTAAAGCTTATTTTTGGAAGCTTGTTTTTTTACAGACTTTCATCGAAGATTGACAATTTATCCTTGCCATAAAAATACCTATATACAGGATGATTTAAGATCAAAAACCGATTTTTTTTCTTTCTATTTCATAATAACTGCTTTTTGCCAAAAATTGCATAAAGGAACTACATAAAACATAATTTTTATCACCAATACGAAGCTGGAAGCCGCCATAGTGTTCAATTTAGGCGAACATGGCTTATGTCATATGCACATCGCAACACGTTATTGGTACACGTAAAATTTACGACTCCCGCCAATAACTGGTTAGAGCCGGTTATAAGTGGTTATATCCGCTCGTATCTGGATTATTGTCGAGTTTTATTCGGAATTTGCTTTGATATTAGTCCTTAGGGAATTTTTGGAGGTGTTTTCTATGTTAAATTGTAGGTGTTTTTCCGAAATCGTAAGTAAATAAAGTCGTATGCTGAGTAACCTGCGAAAATAATGAAAAATTTCAATAATCATACTTTTATTGCGATTGAAAAATACTCAATACACTCCAAAAATCCCATTTAACGCTCAGCTTACCCCTCACACGCAACAATGAACTACACAAAAATCACTCGTTAATCAAACTAAACTCGATTACAATTCACAATCGGCATCCTTAATATCGATCATTCAACAATCGACAGATGGCCGCACCAATTAGTGATGTGAATCTTATATTTAACGACATATCGAGAGTCGAGTGACAAATGATAAGAAAATATATAGGTCGTGGAATATGTGTCACTTGCAATCAGTGTTTTATATATTGTAATATGTATTTACTTCATTAATTTGTATTGTAAGAGGAAATTGAGGGCAGCAAGTTCAAGATTGTGGCGTGTCTCCTATAAATATCAAAACGTTATCGTGGGCTGGGAATCTTTCCTGTTTTACTTTAATTGCTTGGTGTGACTTATCGATTCATTTTATAATGTAATGTTGTTTAGTGTCATTTCTTCTTAAATGCTAGGTACTTAGGTAGTCAATTTTGTATTATTTTAGAAACTGATGCAATAAGGAAAAATAAAATCAAGAAGTTATTACCTACGAAACATTTTGGTCATCTTTACCGAATCTATTTTCGGCTGTGATTCAAGGCGAATAAAATTAAACTCCCTTAATACATAACGTAGGTACCTAAAAGATAAAAATACAATATTTCGCACCTACACAAAGCATCAAACACGTTGGATTTAAAAATAGCACCACAGCAAAAGTTGTGAGAGATTGCAAACATCTCGAAGAAAGCGCTCGTTCCGTAAAATGTTGCAACTTATGCCAGATGATAAACAGGCGTCGCTTCTTTTGCTTTTAGTTTTATTTCCTCTCTGAATGGAATTTCCACTTCAATTGTTGCTTTTTTGTATTTTTTTTTACTTGTAATAAAGTAGCAGTAGGTAAGAGAGTAAGATTTAAAATAAATGTGTTCGGATTTTTGTATTTGATTATGTAAAATCGATATGATAAAACATAAATGATATCGATAACCAGCAAGCACTATCTTAACAACGCTAGTTTTTAATTTTTATTGTTTTTTTATACAACAATATTGGCACCCGATACGTCACAAGTACCTAAGTGTTTTTTATTACAAGTACTAAATAAACAGAGAAAAAAAAAACGATAAAATAACACAGCTAATGTGTAGAAAATAACAATTTCGACGATAAAATTGGAATTCCTTACCTATACACATAAGTATATAAAGTTATGAAAAACGGTAACGGGTGGAGTAGCATAAATTAAATTTATTCTCCTGGAGAGAACAGATTCGTGATCGGAATATTTCGCAAGTATGTTTAATAATAAGTTCGAAGTACTCTCAAGAAGCTGGTAAATGTCTTTGATTTCAGCTTTTCAGGTTACGTATTTTGTTAACACAGATTTCTGGCCTCAATTTTATATCGGATTATGATTTTTACTGAAAGACTTACTGGAAAAGACGTTCGATGTTATTTTGCTGCAATTTATTAGATTGTAGGCTTGATACGTACCTGTAAGGAAAAAGAGAATAAATTAGTATTTTAAAAAACTTTTATCAACAAAAATATTATTTTATTTATAGTACACGAAACCAACAAAGGTACATTTCATATCGCAACACAAAATCTCATAACTAAACACAGTTGACCATATCAAAGGGAATTGCCAATAATCCTCTATTTATATCCGCAGGTTTATCCGGAAAATGTCCGCGAAAACATCGATCACGCGGCAAAATTTCTCTCAAACGGTCCCCAACCCTTCCGCCGCTGCGCTCCGAAACGATACCCATTTTTCAACGATACCCGTTTGATCGACCCGAGGTATCGTAATTGGTCTTTGTACGGTGAAATTGTTGTTAAAACGTGGTCACTCGGACCGACGCTTTGTGTTCTGCTTGACACAGGTTAATAGTTCCGTTACAGTGCTTAAAAAAACTGAACGAATATTGCTTTTTCGTTAGAAATTCTGACATTTCGTCGTACGCCGAACGTTTCGTGACTACCGTTTGTATTGAAAAGTGGGGCGTCGTTTTCGAATTTGGTAACAGGAAATAGTGCCTTTTTCTCAAATATTGAAACTGCTATAAGTACCAAAGTTACGCCCACTGGCTACGCCCGTAAATTAATAATACATGTATAATACAGTAACAGTTTGTAACGTGGTATAAACTGAAATCAATCGAAAATTGGATGTATACCTTCAATTAGTTACGCAATCAAATAATTAAGGATAATTAGGGCCAAGCGTTCACCCATACACTTATTTCGTTTTACTTTTCAGTAGAGTTTTTACTAATACTGTTATAAGTAAACAAATAATTACTTGCAATCATACTGCCCGATAGTATCAACAAATAGCCATCTATCTAATTTGCCTCAATGTCGGCAATATCGCATAAATCGATACCAATTATTCGACAAAGCTCAAACAAAAATCGAAATCAAACGTGGAACACACGAGCTAATAAACTTTTAATATAATTCGATATCAATTTGAAATTTGTAGTATCGATGTAACATAATTGGTATCGTGTTCGTATCCGATGTTCTATTATTGAAAGGTCGGGTATTGTTTTCTGTTTAGGCTGCACCGCACGGGTTGATCGCATCGCGGCTGTGTTGTCAGCTGCCTCTATCGTGCTTTCATATAATTGTTTTCCTACATAACCGATCGGTCAAACCCAATAATTAATGTTGATTTATTTTTAATACGATAATGGGATTTTGTTATGTTTAGCTTCCAACGGTTAAGTAAATATGCGTCGTTCTAATTTTAAATGCAAATATTTCATTATGGCCGTAATGGATTGTAAAATGCGTAGTTGCAATTAATTTGGATTTCGTAATTTAGTTTGGCAGCAAGTTCAAATAGTGCGGAATCGGAATAATTATTTAATGAAGTGGGTTTTTTGCGAGCTGGAAATAAAAACGTTAATTAACTTCGTGATTAATATTCAAATTGTGCACATCTTTTCAGGGGCCGTCAAAACTTTCTCGTAGATAAAAATCGTGATGATCGCCTCTAAATATTCGGGGCGGCATCACTCATCAAACTCATAAAAACTACGCGAAGTTGTAAAAAAGAGATCTAATAAAAAAGTTTCGCATTTTAAAAAGCGTCGGAGTGGCTATATGTCGCGTTAGAGATATAGCGACCACAATAGCATCAGCCCTACCGATCGGGAACTAGGGTTGTCACCCTTTATAAAAAAATGTATAATAACAATTCACACAACGAGATAAGTAAAAATACGAGCTTGTTAAACCGTAAAAAGTAATAATGGGGAGCGTAAAGTCAACAACGGTTGCATTTGTGTCACTGGAATTATTCACGCGCGTTAGATTTTGTCGCCATTTTGGGACACCCGGCGTGATAGGACTTAGGCAGGGGGACCCATAGTGGTATGGAGTATAATAGAAATCCATAATTGATGAAAGATTTTTTTTATTAAATATAAGGTTTTCTGGTGCTGATTATTGCTTTCAAAAGGGGTTGTATTTAAATTGAGAATGCTTTAATTATAGACCGTCTTAATGGCATCAAATTAATAGTAATGCAGTGTGTCGTTTTCTGTTTGGCACAGATTTTAAATTTTCTCTTCTCTCTGTGTATTCAAAGTGCTACCCTTAACTCGTTTAGATTTTCGTTCGATACTGTTCCATCGCTTTTTATTTGGACTAAATTAAAATCCGTTTTGCCAACCCTCCGCACTAAGCCCTACATGTTTATTTAGAAAAACACGGTCTCGCAATTAACGGTACCTTTATTTTGTGAATGTTATACAGAAATACCTTGTTATATTTTTTGATATTGAACATTGGACAAAAGGATTTTTTTATATTTTCACTGTAGTATTAATAAAAAGAACATGTCTCTTTGCTTATTTTTTGCTAAAAATAATACTTTATTTACATTTATTTGTCATTTTATCAACCTCTATCAGTTTTCTTTTTTCAATGTAATAATCCGAACACCCACTACAGAAACCTTTATTAAAAATCAAAACACAATCAAATAGCAAGTCAGCAATTTCGATTATTCTATAAGCTTGACATTTGCGGCAGATGTACGTTAAAATTGGATCACAGAGTTGTGTCGGAGCAGCTGACGCGTCTATCTCTCTGTGTCAAAATCTCCGTCGAATATTGCAATGGGTCCCCGAGACCGACCGTCCGCACGCGACGGGTTAATAATGGCGTACGAATTACGATAATTTACATAACGATCTTGATACGCAGGTAATGGACTGTAATGTGAATACGTTTATAGAATTTTAATTTTTTATAATGTCTAAAAAGATTTTTTTTCTATATATTTTTTTAGTTATTACAATATTTCTGATGAACAATAATTTATTCAGCATAATTAGGAACGTAATTATGTAGGTAAATAATTTGCAATATTTATTTGTATTCAGCCAGTTCCATGAAGTAATTTAGCAGATAAAACCGCAACGAGAGAAATTAATTGACCTAAATAAACGTATCTATCTATCAATCGTATAATTTTACCACACGGTTAGTGATAACTTTTAATCAAAAACCGTTATCGATGTTTAATCTGCAACGCTGTGAGAACCGTTAAAGTTAACACCATTGGGGGTGTTCCTAAAGTAATACCTATCTTATCAGCGGGGATCGGTCAAGCAAGCCGGTCGTTGACCTCGCCATATGCGCTCTACATTCAATTAAATATTCAATTGCGAGGCGGCACTCCCCGCCGCGGCCAGCATTGTACTACGAACAACGCGATTAGAACAGATTCATACGTACTACCTACGAATTATCACTTCCTCCTTTGACTCATAGATTAAGGAACGCAGAGGTGCTAAATTTAGCACTGAATCATGGCCATTTATGCCTAGCGGTTGTAGTAGGCTAACTGGAGTAATCCAATTACTGTTATGCCATTGACTATTGGTTTAGAAACATCTGTGAAATCTATTAAGAGAAGGCAACAGTAAATACTAAAACAACTTGCTACTGTGAAAACAAGGCAGCATTTCTCGAAATTTAATGTTAGTTGAAGTAACTCATTTAATACTTAAAGAAGGTTTTTGAAAAAATAATTAGCTTCTAGGAAGCGAGTTTCATTATGAGAAAAGCGTGCTTAAAGAGAATTTTATAAATAAACTATCTAAAGTGCATTAAGCTCGGAATGCCTTTTCTTACGTCATTGAAGCGGCCGACGATGACCGGACTAAATTAAAAAGTAATGAATACTATCATCCTAATCATATACTTACGTCATCTCTTTTTATTCTATGGCTTTAGAGAATGCATCATCAAATCGTAACCCGTCATTACGCCGGAACTGACCAAGAATCATGAGTAATTACGATCTAAGAGGCCTCTGATTGAACCTTCCATGGGCGTGACCATTCTGCGTTTGAGTGACAGCTCTTTGTTATCTCTTTTTGAAATTCGAATGGAATGTTTTGTTTTCTTAACGGATTTCGAAGGTTTTTTTTTTGTTAATCGAACGTTTATGGCGGCTATGTTTTTTTACCGATGAGGATTTGGTTAAGTGAAATTCGTATTCAAATATGGAACGATTGGATGATCGCGCACTTTCCCTATAATTTATACCTACGACTTGGTCAATTTGTAATTTGTCCAAAAAGGAATGCAATTAAGGAGAATACGAGTAAGTTTAATGTTAAATAGAACTTGTATATAACCTCATTACATTTCTTAACGTTAAATTACTTACGTTATAAGATCTAACAGTAATTAAATTCTTTCACAGGCATAAACTTGTAATCGTAATATAATTCAAATCAAAAACGATAAAGAGCGTTCGCTATCAAAAATTAACACTAATATTACAACAGAAGCCTTAAAAGCTTTCAACGTTACGTAATAATTAATTGTTTTAATGAATAAACATTACTCGGGTACTGGGTGTAAACTTGATTAAAAGTTATCGGCCGGTGTATCATAATCAACCTTTACCGTAGCGACGACCAGCTTTATAATTGTATCATCGGACAATCAGGAACAGTCAATGTGGATGATTAAGATTTCAACCGGTGAGAATAACTTTTGACTATGATTTTAAATTAATAGACTTATCTGTTTTATTTAAAGAAATATACGGGGTTTATCTGTTTTATACTTGCTTTTGTAGGAACACAGTAATAATTAATGTAAGTTTTCAAAATCTGATTCAAATTGATCTAGGTAAATAATTTTGTCTAACCAAGAAAATCCATATTTTCCATTTCCAAATTCCGCAAATCTGATCCATTGTCTTATTGAACATCATAAGCAAAAGTAAGCCATAAAATATTTATTCAAAATCTTATTTCTAAATGAAACATTGGTAAAGATTACGGGGAACGGGCAATATTACCGAAATCCGCGTCAAAATCTCGACTGAGCTAAAGTCCACGAGATCCTTAATTTTATTAAATCCGTAATAATTAAAGCTTCCAAAATCGATGCTAAAATTTTCTTTAGTAATTAATCTTTATTACAACCGCCGTTTTATTGGAAATGACTTTTAACTTTGTGATTAAAAGATAGTTGGATACTTTCAAATTAATTTTTCGTAGGGTTCCGTTCTTGTGGTAATACTGAAGTGTGATAGAATACGGAACTAGCTATTATAATATATTATGGTTGTCGGTTTAAAAACAGTAAGCTTTACCTACTTAAAAATGAAGAGTCACCTACATTTCATAGGTAGGTACTGTATAGGTGGGAATGGGTTTCATAAGTGATGGACTTTTAATAAAACAAAAGCGTATAGTCATCTGTTTTTCATATTTACGTATGTGCCAATGAAATAGGTACGTATTGTCAGAGTTCTCGGGAATATTTTATGAACGAAAAAATGAAAATACATAGAACAATTCTTGAAAAAAATCATATCACATAAATAGCGGAAAAATTGAGCTTCTATTCAATATAATTTTTTGCGAAGAGCATGTCTTATATTACATAGTTTTTGTTCCAAAAATACAACTCACACTTAACTGAATCTTAAACGTATAACAGGTTAAATTTCTCAGTTAAAATAACACCTCAAAATATAACAGTCGTAATCTCCCACCGGAAAGGGCCTTATTACTTATTACCCAACTCTAAGATAAAACCAGTTATAATTAAAATTTTACTGCGCCAGTAATAAAACTATAGAAATAATTATGTTAATTACGTTTTGGGAGCTATCGTATGCATTCATCATGCTGTCAGTTTGTGTCCGTTTGGGATGACAGTCAAAATGAAGGTTTGTTTAAATAAATCTTTGAAGAAGACCTGTGGTAATTAATTGATTTTTTATTTCTATTAGTTGGTAGTGTTAGTTGAATTATTGAGGTAGAATGGTTTAAAGGAAGTGAGCTGTCAAACTACCTATAGTGGATATTGTGTCAATGTAAAGTTCTTGTTGTGTTGTGTCGTAGACTAGAGACAATTTGTTCACTATAACCAAAGGTGCACGTTTATGAAATAAATTGATTTCCTCAATTTTGATCCATTAAAATAAAATACAGCCAAAATACGATTTCCAGAACTACATATCAAATAACCAACTAAAATTACGACTAGAAATAGACTAAAAGATTAGAACTACCAAAACCCAAATCTATCAAACAAGTCTAAAGAAAGGGGAAACGATAAGCTTTTGACAGTACTAACATTTCTCTCTACCATAGATTATATGCGAGCTAATTATACAAATGGAATATTAATTAAGAGCTGTTTTATTAAAAGTAATTAGGAAGCTGATTATTATTCGACAGTTATCGCACTTATTAATTATACTGACGGACGTCCGTGGATACCGTTTTGGTGTAGATATGTTAATTGTAAGTCCAAGATTTATTTGGTCTTCGCCTTTGATCGGAGTTTTATCTGTTATGTTCTTTTCCTTGTCTTTTTCAATGACGTTTTTTAATTAATTGACTTTATCATCAACTGGTCGTATTGTATCTAAATCTTCGTCGCTATCCCAATTTTTATTTGGAGTCTAGCGTTTGGAGTCTATCACAAAAATCATCTATCGTTTCTTTCTCATCTCATCTCATCTCATCTTTTCTAGACAGTTAAACTATTAAGTCCAATATTTACAATAAAAAAGGTAACTTCACCATTAAAAAAGGGGCGTTTAATCCCTTTACTGTCAACATTACTTGAATATCGAGAAATAGGCGAGTAAATACGCCCTGAGCCGAGCGTATCTCTTCCCAATACTCGATTGAAATTATAAGCTCGTGAAGGGAGAGATTCGACACTCTCGGGCCAATAGATATTTTTATCCGTCATTATCGAGATATGAGGATTCGAAGCCAATGACTTACGTAAGTTATATCTATTTGGGGTGATATAGATTTTATGTATGATTGAATTTGTGTGTTTATTTTTCTTTTTTATAGCTAGTGTAAGTTAAATTTTTAGGCGTTATGATGATGGCTAAAGTGTTATGCCCACGGGCTATGCCAAATTAAGTATTTTATAAAGAAAGCCTTCGATGGATTTTGAGACCTAATGCTTCAATAAAATAACAAGTATCAAATCAACCAAAAAAACCTGACAAGCTAGATACACCTCCCACATTTTGTTTCCATAAAAAAATACCAAAAATAACAGTACAACAAAAAGAAACAATTTCCAAGATGGGGCTCACTAAATCCTTCTCCATAAAACATCATTTTATTGTCTTTATCCTCTACAGTATGGATGAAACAACTTTCTCAGCTTTTCGTTCATAAAATGCTAGAAAAAGCAATGGAAGAACAACCCTGGAAGGAATACTTCTTCCATGAATGTAATTACGGGTCGTCCTAGTGAATGAACTTAAGAGAACTTATTGTAATGAATTTTAATGTCATGCGTTCCTTATGCAAATATCGGCCTCATTCTACTCGGCGTCTTTTAATTCTAAGATTATTAGCCAATGAATAATACAGTTAATTTGTTTCGTTGCATATTTTAGCTCGTGATATCATTGTGCTGGAATTGCCTTGTAGATTGTTTTTATTGTTAGAGTTTTATCAGTTTTATTCATGCTGCATTGGTTACTCTCAAAGGATGTATTTTTGACTTAAAAAAATACGAATGTTGTTAGTTGTATCTAGGTCATCAAGTAAAAAGCTTTAATTTTGAAAGGAATTCTCCAAACACTGGCGAAATATTATCATAATACTATTCGCATACCATTGTCTTCTACCAAAACCCATTTAGTTCGGAAACTCCTTTCATTTCAAACAAGGTCACAGTTTTCGCGCCATTTTTTCCGCCATTTTCTTCACAATCCAGGTCACGTGCACCATATTGATAAGTTGTCGCAACGTGCTCCCGATATTTGCATGTTCCCGACTTCGATTAGAACCTACTTTGGCTCCTTGTTTCATATATGGAGTTCAAGAGTTTGCTCCAAGTTTTTTTTGTCTGTGAATTTTAGCGTGAGAATGAAGGGTGAAGGGCGCTATTGCGACTTGAAGTGTAGGTACGTTCTTTTTTTGAATAAGTTTGGTAAAACCTTTTTATATAAGTGTGTGTCTTATGTTTGAAATTGGAATCTGAACTTTGGTTTTAAAGTAATTTTCGACTGTCAGTTGTTTTGAACTGAGTTTATATTTTCATCGTTTAGGGACTAGAGAAATACATTGTTTTATTTAATTGTTCTTTGAATACTGAAACTAGGTATTAACTAAATCGTAGTTTGAATGAATTTATATTTTATGCAAATTCTGTTTGTGGTTTTGAAATCAAAACTACATAATAGTTTGAAAAATGACGTTAACAGAATCAAATAGTGTTGACAGCATACCATATCGATATTGATTACAAACTATCGACATTGAATATTCATTATTACTTTAACTACTTATCATCGAGAATCAACACAGAATGCATTTACAATTTAACACTACATTACATAACCAGTGTTTACATCAATCAGTTCTATGAATTAGCGTGTTCTTGTGACATTACACTTCACACCTCTCTGTCTGACACTACGGTAACAAAAAGGACGGGTATATGGTGCAGGTGTGTTTGGCACGAAGACATGATTGAGGTGTGACATTTAACGGGTCTCTTTGTGCTATTGATTGGAAGCAAGGATGAGAATCGTTAAGTCGGTAAATGTATTTAGAAAGTTGCTAGAGATGATTGTGTACTTATGTACACAATATATTAACATCAAAGTAAGATGAGATGTCATTGGCTCCTATAAAACTTAAATGATGTCTAGTTAGACACAATTAAATTGTTGTTAGTAATAAAGCAATGGCTAATACTGATGTTGGCATTGGAAACTTTATCATGAAAGAACTTATACATCATAAGTAGGTGAAAACATACATATTAAATTGATATTCTCTCACAATAGTAACTAATTAAGCTCTAACTTAAATGAAATATGAACGTTCAAATAATACTCGCAAAGACGCAATCCAACCAAAACACAATACAGTTGCTTTCCATTATTTGTTGAAAAATAAAACATCAGTCTCACTTAGTCTAGACTTACGTGGTTTCCAAAGACTTATCCTCTGCAAGTCGACAGCTGAAGCTCTGAAATCCAGAGATAGGCTTCGAACGGCCCAAGGGATAAAGAATTTGAAGGTACAGCCTAAAATACGCACTTTAGTTTGAGTGATGTGTAAAAAGTATGTCGCTTAAATGCTAAGGGAATTTCGACAGCTTTTGTCGTGCAAATCATTTGAGTTTTTGCAGGATACAGTTTGACGTATTCTCTAGAGGGATTTGTGAAAATTTTGACGGAGTGCGTAGCAAAAACTAACGCCTACGAGCTGAGAACAAATATATATCAAGGAAAATAAATAGAACATATAATGCGTCTTAAATGTTACTGGGACTCCATAAAGTATTTTATAATTCAAATATAAAATGGATCCAGAGGGAACTTCTAAAATTAAACCATAAAACTAACCTAACCCAACCAACTCATAAGAACTTATAATAAAAAATGAAATGTTTATTTTATATTTAGAACTGACACCGCCATGACAGCTGTCGGGCAGCCATTATATACTGTTGAAAAAGCGCGCGGAACAGCAAATGAAGCGTTGAGAATAACAATTTAACCATGTTTTACAATGTAATATCGTGTTTTTATAACAATTATGTTACGTATGTTTAGTTACGGACTGTTAATTTGTTTGTTAGGCTACCGTCGTGTATCGGTAACTAATAAATTGAGCATGAAATAGATTAGGGTGTGTTCGGAGGTAATGGATGACGTAAGCATCGGGCCGGGGTTCGAAGCGACAATTCGTGATTGGAAATTGTTCATAAATTCACCCTTTACCGTGCATTAGAACTACGTTACAATAAGAAAAACTTATAGTTTTTGTGGACATTAATGTAGTGTAAAATAAACTGAAAATGTAAGTAAATATTTAAAGCAAACACATTCATCTTCAGAATGGTTTTCTTTCACCAAAGCCGCCAACGCCACTCCCGTCTAATTTTTCGTTCAAAAACCCTTAAAGCAAGTTAAACACGCTAAGAGCATTCACATTATTTCAAACAGTCGCTCGTATATTTCAAGACGTGCCGTAAGCGTCAGCTGTATTTGGGAACACCTTTTAAACTCCATGCCGGCATGTTTACCCTCACTAGCACGTGTTAATACAAAAAACCAAGTAAAAAACCTAAAACTTAAAAGTCATGATCTCGTGATGCTCAATTTGAAGTCTATGTTGTGGCTTCCAAAGTTTTTTCACCACCTGCCGTTAGACAGTTAACATCGATAAAAATTCGAATAAAATATTTTTTTAGTACATCACTACATTATGTTAGAGACAGTTATAAAAACATTAGTAAACGGTTCCGTACCCACAAGTCGTTTTTTTACTGTTTCCTGTATTTAATTTATAGAGGGTACAATGTTTTTATTGATTACAGATGCTCAATACACTATAAAACATTCGTTAGTTGTTTTGTTTGCATTGACATTAATAATTTCAAAAGTATGGAGTAAGTTGTCGGTAAATTACCAACATTATAGAATTTTGGCTCTGAAGTTAGCCATTCGATGATTAAGGATTGCCCAGTCACTAGCAGCCACATTCAGAGTAGCAAAGTTATCTGATGAGATCTGCTTAACAGTACATAGCTTGGACTTCATATAGCTACACTGAAAAGTATAAAAATACCTCTTTCCATTCACTCCAAGTACAAGAATCCTGCAAGCTTTTCTTCCATATTAAGTGCTTTTCCAAATACAGTATAACGTCTATTATTTTCCGCATATTTTCGTCAGTCACATATTTCGTGCACATGGTTCACGCTGTTTTCCATTCTCAGAGCAAACAGTTGAAATTGACACCCAACGCGCTAATAGCACTTAGGGTTCTGCTTATCAAACATTGTATTAAGTTTCGAGATTGCAATCATGAAAGCATGGGGTTTGTAAATCGTGCTGCATCACGCTTAAGCACGGATATCATTTGGATTTTATGGTTTTTTTTTTCACTGTATAATGGACTACTTTTTGTAAATCAGAGTAATTTCTTCTCTTATTTTGTTTTGGATCCAGTGAGTTTTTTTACTACACTTTTAGCTGCATGAAGTGTAATGTAACGTGGAACCCTAAAAATAAAGTACGTCTGTATTATGTTCAACATGCGGGAATTTTATAACTTACTGTTATTATTTAATTGATCACGTTTGACGGTCAAATTCTATGAACACGACTTCATTATGTAGAGTAATTAAAGTTGCTTAATTTTGAATTGCTTTTATGAGTTGAGAATTAAGCTATTAAGATTTAATTGAAGCAATTATGTAAAAAATGTGTTTATTACTTTCTAGGCTACTGAAATAAAAAGTACTATTAAATAGGTGAAGTCATGTTAGCTATATCGTCAAAATATATTTACTAGGCTTGCTATATTCCGTGGGTGTGGTATTGTTGGGATGGTCCTGGTACACAAAGGGCTTCATAAGGAACAAAGATGATTTTTAGTCAGTAACAATTCGAACACTCCCTCCTACTGCATCCTAAACGAAAGGGTCATTATGATTCTCTACCTAAAAACTCATACTGTAAGTTTTATCATCGGATAGTATAAGAACTTCGAGTTACCTCTTCTATCTCGTATTTTCTTCTAAAGCTTATGGTAGCCACTTGAAAGAGATAATGAAAACCACTTAAGTTGTCCCTGAAGATATTTGTTTTGACAAAATATGAGATTTTTACTAGATAATTTAATGTTCCACTTGAGATTGATAAATTGTTTTGTAAGGTCAATAAAAAACGGTTAAACAAAATCACGAAATTGTAAAAACTTATGAATGACCAATAATTCAAATTCAAACAAATATGATTAAAAAGTCATTATAGCAATCTATAAAAGATCTCAATTAATGAGTTTGAACAAATAAATTCCCTCGAGGTTGCTCAAGAGCTGACCTTAGTGTGAACTCAATATTTACAAAGTAACTACTTATAATCAATGTCATATTTATTTGATATCAAAGTACTTTGTACCTACTTTGTACTTCATCTAAAAACAGCCGCTCCCATATTCTATCTATCTATTCATTTGTTTACTAAAGATAGAATTAGCCCCATACAAGTAATGTCAGATTTCTATCGCTGGTAAGCTAAACAAGAGATGGATAAAATATTGGGATTGGCCGTAAATAGTTTATAAATTACATGATTCATAAGCTATCCAAAATGTATGACTGGGTTTATATTGAGTGTTTCTAGTACTGATTCAGTTTTCCTTGTAATTCAGCCGCATTACTTCTAAGGAATTTTCACGTCATGATTTGTTTTGCTTACAGACAGAATTTTTTGTCGTTTACTCTCCCTCTGTAAGACTTGTGTAAAATATAAAAACAAATATATATTTTCATTCCTTATAACCGGCGCAGTTTTTTAGTCTGCATAATTTATATAGTCCTTATGTTCTTGAAGTGAAAACGTTATAATTTGAACTAGTTACCATAATATAAATATCGATCAAAAAGGTCACCCGTGTGAGCCCTAACCTAACACACTGTGAGAAACATGCGCGTATTCACTCGTTAATTTTTTATAGCCTCGCTATTGCTGTAATGAAGCTAATAATAGCTTCAAGAGAAACCGACCATTGTAATAAGTAGGGGGAATAAATATGGGTCTGTAAGCCTACACTTTAGTTTAATAATAATCAATGAAAATGAAATAGCGTAAAAATTATGGATAAGCAACTTACCCTTGGTGACGTAGTTGAGTTTATTTTAGATGCTATTGATTTTTAACCGACTTCCCAAAAAGGAGGAGGTTCTCAATTCGTCGGGATCTTTTTTTTTTTTTTTTTTTTTTTTTATTTTTTATGTATGTTCACCGATTACTCAGAGACGCTTCGACCGATTTGCAAAATTTTTTTTTGTTTGATAGGGTTTACCTCCCAGGTGGTCCCATAGTCACCAGGTCAGGATCTGATGATGGAAACCCTGAGAAATCGAGGGCAACTTTCGAAAATCGTAGGCATACGTAGGGTAAAAACTTGACACTAAGGCGCATGTCTGATAACACTATGCAATGGTGAAGGCTTGGAGCT
The DNA here is from genome assembly GCF_022581195.2 of Helicoverpa zea. Lineage (NCBI taxonomy): Eukaryota > Metazoa > Arthropoda > Insecta > Lepidoptera > Noctuidae > Helicoverpa > Helicoverpa zea. Next base: position 12,866,652 of record NC_061454.1, read on the forward strand.
GACCTGATGATGAAGACCAGAGAAGGTCGAGGGAACTTGAACAATGAATGTGTAAAAAACTACCTCGTGTTTGGGCTTATTTTGTTCGTATTGACGAGACCTTTGCAACAGTGAAGGTTTGAAGCTGACCTGATGATGGAGACCAGCGAAGGTCGAGGGAACTCGACAATTGAATATGTAAACTACCTCGTGCTTGGGCTTATATTGTTCGTATTGATGAGAACTTTCCACTGCGGATATGACATGCGGATAGTGACAACTATGCTTGTCACTGAAAAGCTAAAAATAAAAAACTTTTTACAAAAAAATAAAACCGACTCCCAAAAACACTGAAAAGCAAAAAAAAACTATTCTTAGGTGCATCGGCCTAGAAGTCGGTGGCGTTATAAACTTAGTTACATCCATTAGACACCGACTTCTAGGCCGATGCACCTAAGAATAGTTTTTTTTTGCTTTTCAGTGTTTTTGGGAGTCGGTTTTATTTTTTTGTAAAAAGTTTTTTTATTGATCAAGAAAATATCTAATTATCTTAAAATATTATATTAAAATATCTCAAGGGAATAGTAGGACATCAATTAGTAATTACATAAAAAAACCATATAAGGAGTAATTTGTCTTTGAATAAAACAGTGAACGAGCGGATTATAATTATGGTGTTTCGTTAAAACAAAAGATGCGCAACTGAATTAAAATAAATCTTACATTAAACAATGATGTAAAATTCTGTAGTACCGATAACAAATGATGCTTCAACGATAATACTCGTTTTGAAAGACTTAAAATTTATTTAAAACTTAAATCTCCAGTCAAAGTTGCCAGACTAACCTTTGAACTAATGGCTCGTGATTCGCTTTGTATTCTGTCTGTATGTTCATCGTATTTGACTAGGCGAATGGAATTTTAAATGGAACCACGCCTAGTACTAGGTGGATGGCAAGTCTGTTTGAAAACAAATCAATGATATCCATGGAGGTATGAAATCAAATGGTCAAGATTATTATCAGCTTCATTAATCTTGTATTTAAGTTGTACTCTAATTGTTAGAAAATCAATTGCAATTCATGTTTAAGAATAGCTGGATTCATTTAAGAATTGACGTTTACTAAGCAATTTAGGGTTGTGCGTGTATCTAATTTTAATATACCTACATCTTAATATATTTAGCATCTATTTTCCATTTAGCATCAGGACCTATTTTTTAAATCTTATCTACCTCTAATATTATCTGAGTACATTCATGCAAACATATTATTCAGTATCTCACCATCGTTTTCATGAGCCCCTTACGTTCAACTGCTGATTCATCCAGCATCCCTAGAGAGGAGAAAGATTTGGGAAGTCCCTTACGTCTCCTTTCACGGGTACTTCTGTTCAACATCAACGTCTACGGTTAATCTGATAATCTATTTGTATCTATGGAAGATATATCTACGTATGTACAACGCATCTCTCGTAACTGCTATCCTAGTACTTCTTAACGGTTGTTTGTAGGCCTCAAAGTTTTTTTTTCTTACTTTATCATCAAAAGCATAAGTTATTTAGATTTCTGGCACATAAGCACTGATAAAAAATGACATGCCCATTTTATGCACGTGACTAAAATCTGTATTTTTGAGGCTATCAAGAAACACGTGTTTAAGATAGCTTAAAGCACTTTGACTTGTATTTTTGGAAACTGTTTTTTGTAAACATGGTTTTAATTAGTGCCTACTAAGATAACTTAGTCATAATAAGGATAAACTTAGATTTGACCTCTAGGACGTATTTTTTTCAAATCTAGATTACAGATTACAGAAATAAGGCCTCACGCTACACGCGCGTGCTAAAATAAATGGCTTCACAACTTTTCTGAGAAGAAGGAATATAGGTACTAAAATACTTGGTACTGAATAAAATTACGCATTAATTAAGAATGCTACATACAAACTTAGACGTTGGGAGATACAAATTAAGCCACACGAAAGGCCTATACGGCTTGCGACATTAAAACTTAACAAGGCATAACCTTGGCTTCATACGTGAATGTTTACGTGAAACTGTGAATTAAGCTGAGTTTATCTAGATAAAGTTAGGACTAACCTTTATTTGAGAATTAACTTCGAAACAGATGAGTAAAATCTTAAATATATTACACTAAACTATCATGTGGGCTATCTCCTTCATCTACATGATATAAAATTAAGCCTTGCAGTATTAATTAGTACCCATTTTAGGGTTCCGTACCCAAAGGGAAAAACGGGACCCTATTGTTTTCGCTCCTCTGTCCGTCCGTCCGTCCGTCCGTTAGTCACCAGGCTGTATCTCATGAACCGTGATAGTTAGAGAGTTGAAATTTTCACAGATGATGTACTTTTGTTGCCGCTTTAACATCAAATACTGAAAACTAGAATTAAATAAATATTTTGGGGGGCTCCCATACCAAAACGTAATTTTTTTTTGTCCGTTTTATAAATTAATGGTACGGAACCCTTCGTGCGCGAGTCCGACTCGCACTTGGCCGTTTTTTTAGTATTTGAAAGAGGTCTCCGCCTGTTTGAAGATTTCGTGCCGTCGGTTGATGAAAAAACAAGTGATTACTTGAGATCATGACCTGTTTCGACGTATCGGTTAATAGGTTATCATCTCGCAACGCTTTTTCAACATTTTGTTTTTTTTTTTCAAATTATTGACTAACGGCCAGTTTCTTCATCAAAAGTAAAAGTTAAAGTAATGTCTAAAGTAAAAGTAACGGTCAAATTCGTTTTTTCGAGGCTAAAGTGACAGCAAAACTAATAGAAAAATCGAATTTGACCGTTACTTTTACTTTAGACATTACTTTGACTTTTACTTTGGCTTTAACTTTTGATGAAGAAATTGGCTGTAAGTTAGATAAGTTAGACTAAACAACAGTTTCTACTTAATTGGCCTTGTTTCAAGTCAAAAATGTGGTTAGTTAGAAGCAAAACTTTAGAGAGTAGATGAGCGAAAACTGTAAATGTATCTAATAAAAACTCGAGATTCTCTCAAATCTTATTAAGTCAACGTCTGTTTAAAACGTCAACTTTAAACTTAAAACTAACATAAACATTTTAGTAAGTTTGATACGACTCAAATTAATGCGGAGTGCACTCAAAGACTTGAGTCATTGTCTTGGTAATGAGGAGAGCGGCAATTCCATAATCTTATCAAGCAACTTATCTTTTATAATAATCGTACTAGTTTTAACCGTAAATATTTCAAATAAGCCACCATTAGAATAACAATAATCACCAGTTTTATCATGACAAAACTTCAAGCTCTAATTGTTGCCAAAATCAGCATCATTTAATTACGCTCCTAGAATTTGTGAATACATAATATTTGAATCACAAATTCAGCTTGGACCACTAAGGTGATCTTCACACTGCCCCGCATCACGCTGCATCTTGCGTGTCGACGCACCTACGCGCGTTCCTGCGGGAGTGCAGATCTGCATCATCGTGCGGGTTTTTCACGCACTCACGCGCGTAGGTGCGTTTTGTAAATTCACGCACGGCGAGTTCCATTTTCAAATATACACGTCACGCCCATTCAAAATCACGCGCGGCATTGCGGGATTCAGTGTGCCATACCTTGCGTCTCGCCCCGCACGCGCGGGGGTGCGTGTTTCTCCGCATGTATGTGCGTGATCCGCATGAACGCGCGTGGATGCATTTTCAGTGTGTTGGACTATGCGTGTTTTCCATACAAACGGAAATATTTCCATACAACGGAAAAAAACGCATCCACGCACTACGCTGCATCATGCGGGGCAGTGTGATAATCGCCTAACTATTTTAGATTAAAAGTTTCTGCAAAAATGGGCTTATTAAATATAAAACAGCTCATGCATATTTAGTCGGATTAGAAGATACATTATTATTTCTAATATTATGATAATAGGTTTAATATCTGAGGAACGTAAAACTAGGCAATACGGATTAGTTTATTTTAAAACTAAATATAAAACAACTGAATAACTAATCTTGGGATTCAAAGAACTTTATAGACGTATTTGAAAAGCGTTTGATAATGCTAGATTTAGTGAAAAGGGGATTACAATATCTACTTTGAGTTATTTAGGTTTATAAGAATAAAGGAGTACGGCTATAGAAAAGAATCACTACATAGGAATATAAAACAAAGTCGCTTTGTACGCTTAAATCTTCAAAACTAGGCAACGGATTTTCATGCGGTTTTTTTTAAATAGATAGAGTGATTAAAGAGGAAGGTTTATATGTATAATAACATACATTAAATAGTGGGGAAATACTGTTATCCCGTGCGAAGCCGGGGCGGTTCGCTAGTTTAAGATAAGTAAGTAATCTTTATGTAAAAACAGTAATAAAGACCTACATGAAAACTGACTGTTTATAAAACAATGACAGATGAAAATAGCAATGTTGATTGGGTAAATGTCACTGCACGATTACAACATGACTGTCAACAGTTACTCAGTAGAAAATAAAAGCATATGCAGTAGGTAATAACAGTAATGAAACTGTTGGGTAATCAGTAGGTAACTACTGAGTACACGTCTCGCATTTTATATGAGATTTTACAACCTTGAATAACCCGTAACTTTTAACTTATTTTAAACTTTTAACATTTTACTACTTCGTTTGAATTAGAACATTTTTTTTGGTGAAACAAGGATTTATTAACAAAATTTAAATCAGGGTAAAAATTAGTTTAATCCCGTTAAAAAAATCTAAATTTAAATAAGAATAGAAAAAATATTATCAATTAATACACTTTTCGTTATCGCAAACTTATATTTTATTCATTTTTAATTTTATTTTGAGCTTAAAAATATTTTCTCAAATGGATAGACAGTGGAGATTCTACCACATCGAGATTAAAGTTTTTTTGTACCGTATCGAATCATGATTTCTAAGGAAATCTTAAATTAGCGTTAATCGACCTCATTGAATGAACTTATGCCCAAAATATAGTGCTAAGTAGCGCAGACTCGATTCTTTGTAAGGCGTCATCTCGATACATAGGTTTTATGAACTGTTTTATATCGATGATTCATTCGCCTATAAAAAGGCTTAACCTAAAATAGAAAGACTACTGTTACAAATCCAATTGGTTTTTATTAACAGATGTAGATGAAACCACAAAACCATTAATGGCTTTTTGCCTTTCTAGGAAAAATATATAATAAATCAGACAGCCATTTGCTTTAAGCTAAAAATAAGACCGAACGTCCTTTCTTAGGTATAAGGATTTGCTTTTCATCAAAAAGAGATAGTCTAGATTATATTTATAATATTATTACCTACTTTTTCTTCGATATAGGTATTTAGTGCATAAAACATTTAGAGAAGAATGAGACTAGGCTAATATTTCTATTATGATAAAAAAACAATACCTAAATATCTATAATATAAAAATGAATCGCAAAATGTGTTGGTAAGCGCATAACTCAACAACGCCTGGACCAATCTGGCTAATTCTTTTTTTTGTTGTGTTTGTTATTGTCAGGAGAAGGTTCTTATGAAAAAAAAATAGGGTAAAGTAGAGAAGTCAGTTGACGGGAGCGAAACCGCGGGCAAAAGCTAGTAGCCAATATAAATGATTCAGATTTACCACAACACCTACATAGTTAAAGTTACTGAAACGAATTATTAATTAAACTTGAATGGAACATGTTAACTACACAAAACTTATCATCCGTTTGTTTTCTAACAACTAGAAATTGAATGGAATCTGCAAATGCACAAACGAGGTAATTGTGTAATTGTATTTAGGTCACCATAGACTAGACTGAGGGGAGGATCTAGACTAGACCATCTAGCTATATTGCTTTTGTGTTCCCGTTTATTGCCATACAAATTGATAATTACGACAGTGATAATAAGGTTTAATTTTCTTTGCAGATTCATAATGGATTTTCTATTTTAAATGCTTCTTAATATTTTGACTAGTATTATGAAGAACATTTTAAAAAATGAAAGTCAATGTTAATTACGATGGTGCTGAATAAAAAAAATCATACCGTACTAAATAAATCAGTTCTAACGTTGATCATAAAGAGATTTAGAAATATCAAAGAATTTTTCTATTAATTTACAACCCCTTTTAATCCCTGTAGAGATGAAATATTTTTTGGATCAAAAACTGTTTTTAATTCTAAATAAAATTTTAAATAACGTAAATACCTACATATTTTTGATTAAAATTTCAGTTGAATTCCTAAGTAGTATGCAGGTATTTACAGGTGGCTAATGAAGAGATGAGTCTAAAATATTTTTTTGCCAGTTACGAGGACCTATTGCCGATGAACGTATAACTAACATTTTTAATTTCAACATTCGAATAAAATATTAGTCTTCTTTGAGTTCAAGCACGAAAGTTTTAGTGGCGAAAATCTACTAAAAAGCTATGTTATACCTTAATATTCCACAAAACCTAAATAAAAGCTAAGAAAATATAGAGCCAAGTAGGTACCTATATTTCCAATTCTACGAATGGGCTAAAGCAGACTTACAATAACAACTGCTACTAGTAATTCATTAAATAAGCAAGCATTTCTACGTTTTAATATTTTGGTTTCCACTCTTAACAAGTTATCGTCTAACCTTAATACCTACCTATGTACTTCAGTGCTCATATTTGTAATCCGTCTCAAAAAGCCTAGGATCGCTATTACGCAATGTGGTTTGTTTACATTTATCGCGTTTCATAAATAAGCCGACCGGTCGCATTGACACTGTGTTCTCAGAAACACTGTGATAAACAAACACACAGACCAACCGTGTACAATTACATTTGTGTTTACACAATATTTTCTACTAACGTCCACGGATAAACTCTTTTAGAGAAACGTAGGTTCCAGCTAAATGTTTATTTTATAAATACGCTCCACGCATCGATACGACGAATGAAATATTAGTCTTTGATTGACTTAATGTTTTATAAATGCTAGTTGTTGAGATAATGAAATAAGCAGAAAATGAAGCCAAAACCAAGCTTGTTGAATAAAGCAATAAAAACGAAGAAATAAGTATTACTCTACCAAGCATTGATGAAAGCAATCACAACGCTAACGATATAGCTCTTGAAAAAGAGACAACAAAAATAAATTCCGACAAAGTTTATCTTAGTCCAAAATCTTATTTCCTTCGTAAAGTGAAATGGCTAACAATTTAAATTACTTCAGATAAAAGAGAATGTAATTAATACGGGTATACAAAAGAGAGGAACTTGAAACAATTCTGAATTCTTGACTGTGTTTTAAATGCTCATAATATTAGCAGATCCTTCAACAACGAGCGGTAAGCAAAGTATACTTCGAACCACCAATAATGGTTGGATTTGCGCCAAAATAATCAAGCAACTGGGAATGGGAATGTGTATCGTTGTTTATTTAGTATTCCAATTCTTATTGACCATTTCGATGAAACGTCCACTGTGCAATTGACCTTCATTTGCGAAATAGGGAGCGATATGAAATTCTTGGCGATATTTTTTTCTTTGTTGTCTCTCGGCATCATTGCACTCAGTATCCTCAAAGCAATTTGAATATTTGCCCATTTCCATGAAATCTGCTCTACCAGCAATTGCTATTTGCTTGCTCTGAGTTTAAGTTTCTTGGAACCGGTCTAATTTTATTGTCACTGTAAACCTACGGTTTCATTGATTCACTAATGTTTATCAAAATGTACATAAGATATTCGAATAAATTCGTGTTTGTGTACCTCACCTTGACTTGATTAGTCACTCTTAGCACAAACACCTACACTAGCCTTATCTGAGTATAGCGGAACGCAAGTATAGGTACCTAATAATTTAGCAAGAATGTTATTACCAACCTTAATTAAAAAATCCGGTTCCGAAGTAGGGAGATTATGTGTTTCCAATTTTAAAAGCACATTACATCCATGTAGTTCACTTTGAGGCAACGTTACACAGGACGGTACGCTCGTTGAGCACACATAACATCACATTTTGCACTTGCCAACTAAAAACAATAAACGTTGTAAAACCGACATGTATCCAGTTAGCTAAAGCCGTATTTCCCTTTACGAGAGAACGTTACGTGAACACAGACCAGTCACAGTTTATTTTATTTTTTGTTGGTTATTACGACGATTACGTGCGGAGAGGAATTCGCGGCGCGCAATACGTCCACACGCGACGCAAGCGGTCGACCGACTGAGGGAATGGGAGACGTACGATGAACGAATGGCCGTCTAGCTAGCGAACGCATCCATAGGGCGCATCCGAGTCAGACCGGCGTGATCCTGGCAAACCCTCTCGTGGCCCGAAATAAGTGTTATTAATCACACGGCTGCTGTTTTTGGTTTTATTTCGCATTAAAATTGGTCCTGTTTCTTTAGAGTTTGTAGAGGCAACGGTGCTTCATTGGAAAGGTTTAAATTGAGTTGGTTTGTTGATTTTTGTGTCTACCTGCTGTCGGTAAGGTCTTTGAGAGGCCGGGTATTGTTATCTATAATAGAGCGGGGTGACATCAAAGTATTGTTTAACTCGGAACTCCAGCTGATGGATGACATTCAAGAATATTTGGCGGTGTTCACAATTATTATGAACCTAACGCATGTCTATTCGGTAGGGTTTAGCGTTGGAATTACTCTTTACTGTAATTAACTATACAGACGATATTTGAAAGTCAGTCAATGAATTTGTTCTGATGCAATTTTTAACAAAAGGCTTGAAATCGATATTTGCCTGGAGTTATATTTTACGGTCGGCCTGACTTTATGATCACAAGCTTCATAAGATTATGGGGTAAGCATTGGCGCAAACGATGCTACGTTATGTTACGTTAACATAAACAAGACAAGAGAGTTTAGTGACTTCCTGATATGAAAAGGCCAATTTAAAAGAATACAACATAAACAATGCTATCAAAAACATTACAGTTACCAGAACAAATACAATTAATATTGAGAATATTCGAACTATTTCGAGTTAAACTGACACAATGAGTGTTTAACCCCAACATTGCTACGGCTTTGGATAAATCGAAAATTCCAATTACCTAACTGTTAAAAGACAAAGGAAGAATGGAATAACGGGCTTATAGGATTTGGCTTAGCAACAGAATAATCAGGAATTGAAGTTGATGAAGATGAAAATATTAAAATAATGAAGGTTGATGTTTTTGCGATTTCCGAAGATCTCTGACTTTGCATGAATAAATTAGCTTCAGCTGAAAGAAACAAATGTGGATGGATACGTTAATAGCAATTAGCAAGCAGACATCATAAACACGCCAATAAAATATGAGTGAAACTGTGGTCTTAAGTTGACTTGACCAAGTGAGCTGTTATTTATTTTTCACGATTCATTTATCAATATTTGTAAGTACGTCGTTTTGATATATGGCCGTATAAAGTAGTATCATGATACGTGTGAGAAATGATCGCTGTTATTCTTGCTCACCTTTTTTAGCTATCGAATTCAGGCTTTTATTTTCTGGATATTCTTTTATCTTACTCTTGAGGTTATTTCAAATGTGATTTTATTTACAATGTTCACGTGCTTAAGCCCTGTTTTCAACTCATAAATAGTTACTAACTTTACATTTACACTTTGTTCTATAACTAAAGTTTACCTTCAAGCGTTAACAAAGCGTAAGTTCAAAGCGTTTACAATCATCAACACTATTTAAATCCTCAACAATAGCCCCCATCAATAAAGTTTTGTCCATTTTATGATTAATTTATTATCTCCATCCTTCCTCTATTGTCCTCGAAACTTTTTTGTTCACCGGATACGTTCACATCAAGATTGCGAGCGCACTCAACCAATTTTATTATGCACGCTTCAATAAAAGGCACACTGGCAATTTGTCACCGACCGTGAAATGGCTTACAGATTCATCTTTGTTGGACCACAGCGTTGGAATTACAAACTCCGTGGCCATACTAATAAATGTGGAAGTAGGTTTATCTGAATTTGAGTTTTCACTGCTAGTGAAATGAATCTATATGATAAATCATCGAATCCTTTTGTTTGAGTACATGAAAAGCAAACCTCCTCCTCCTCCGAGCCTTTTCCCAATCATGTTGGGGTCGGCTTCCAGTCTAACCGGATTCAGCTGAGTACCAGTGCTTTACAAGAAGCGACTGCCTATCTGACCTCCTCAACCCAGTTACCCGGGCAACCCGATACCCCTTGGTTAGACTGGTGTCAGACTTACTGGCTTCTGACTACCCGTAACGACTGCCAAGGATGTTCAATGACAGCCGGGACCTACAGTTTAACGTGCCATCCGAAACACAGTCCATGAAAAGCAAACCAAAGTAACGCAAAAACAATTTGTAAGCCAAAGCAATATGTGATAATGACTTGAGTTAGATAGATAGAAGATTAAACCCCAATCAATATCACCCCACTTATTAACTTAGATGAATTCAAATCAATAGGTACCTATAGCTTTATCAATTAGAGTTCAGTTGATATCGTTACCGCTATTGACACCGGCCAGACTCGAATTCAAATTCATAAATGACTTGTGTAAATTTAGTTGGGTTAGTTACATTTAGATTACGTTAGGTTAGGTCAACTTAGGTATCGCTTTGTTTGTCGTCGACCGTGAAATGGATTTCAGGTTCATCGTTATTGAACCGCAAAACTGAAATAATAGTTTGAATGACATCGATATGCGAATTCAGTTCAGTATCCAGTCGCATTATGTGCATTGTTTTCAATGCAGTTTTATTATACAAATGTTTATGATCCTGTTCAATGAAACTTTATTTCTCTGTCTATCGTGGGATTCTACCATTAATTACACAGAGAAAACTGTTACCTCATTTATTTATCTTTCCTTAGGTAATCTCGGACTGTCCTAAAAGTAATAGTATCCATCTATTCATTTAATCTATGATTTTGAAATAAATATTATTAGCACGTACCGTATTGCATAATTTTGCAATAAATCTTGATAGTTATACATCTATCTATCTTGTTAAAGTTCTGCCGAATATAAGCACCAGACGCTCGGGTATAATTTGTATGAACCAGACACCTCGTGTTCAGACTATTATATTTTCCCCAACTCCCAACAAAGGCATGGCGGTGGTGAGGTTTGGAATTCATCAGTGTAGTTCCGGCATCTTCCGATCGCGATTGTGTCCACAGCACCGTGAGTGATTTATTGGCGTCCATTGTTGTTCACGTCATATTATATTTACAAACACAACACATTTGCTTTTCGATATATCAGAAAATTGTGGCTGGATTTTTTGATGAAATCTTTTCGTTATTTTTTTTTTTGTTGATAGGCATCGTTTGGTCAGTAATCGGTTCGCACTACAAATCCCTGTATCGAGGATTGGCGTTCGGACAAATTAAATACGACTCCGGCTTTGTGACTGTGTACACATTTATGTTTGCTGACTGTGTCAACAAAAAGCTCAGGGAAGCTTAAGAAAAAACAAATAATTTCAACTAACTCGCTCCTGCTTATATGAAAAAGGTTGACGATAATCAAGTCGAAACGTTTTGAAATTAACGCTGTTCCTTCTCCCGGCTGTTTTTTGTTTGGTAATTTAAAAACAATTATGAAAAGGGGCGCTGCCAGTTTTTGGAAGAGTTTTGCAATTATTTGTTAATGCATTTTTTTTTACATTTTTGGTATTGATGTGCGTGGTGAGTCACTAATGCTTTGCGAAAATATTTCCAAGATCCCTCAAAATTTAAAAACAGTTTACACTTTTGGGCTCTTTTAGTGCAATTTGCCATTAAAACTGAATTTAAGTGTTTCTTAGGAAAGAGATCATTTTGGTATTACAAAAGAATGGGAACTGAGCTTTCATCCTTCAATATTTTCAAAAAGCCACATACATTTTCATCACACTTACTATAGTATAAAACGGATTTCACTAAGAACGCGAACAAGATTCACATAATAACGACCGAATCAGGTTTTTGCTACTCCGGTTCACTATCTAGAGTTAATCTGAAACTGCGCGAGTGCAAGCTTTAATAGCAATAGAACTAGTAATTTTGATATGAATATTCAGGGAAGCTGAGATGAAGATAGTGCTGGCATATTTTGAGTTCTCAACTATGAGTAAGACGTCCACAATTCATGGACTGCAATCTAATCCACTGCAGGATTATAAAAACCATATTAACAAAACATACAAACCCCTATCTTCTTCCATCTGATTTATATTAAGATATGAATAAAATGATGTAGATCAATTTAAAAGAACCAGATACAAAGCTTGTTCACCAAAACAATAACAGTAAATGGCAAAACATTCAAACTAACAACGTCATCAAACAGAAGACGCTATAAAAACAAATGATATCAACATACGCGTTTATGTTAACTTTTATACGTACCATCAAAAATATATCATAACAATCCATATCAGATCTCACATGCCCTATATTCGTAACAAGTTAATTCTTGTTCACCATAAAAACGTTCATTTTTCGCGGCACTACGAATCCCCAGGTTATCATTCGATGGAATTATTATGCCAAACACACAACTTGGAGCGATTTGTTCTTTTACAACAGTTTCTGCTTGAAATTCTGGCGGGAAATGTTTGATTTTCGGATCTCTTTCACAAGATTTGGCGAATGCAAAAATGTGGTTTTAATTTTTACAATTTTGCTCACAGTACCTCTTTGCCATAACTTCTACATATTTGTTAACAACTTTATCTACACTACTGGATTTACTTCCTCATCTTTTACTAACAGCTCTACATTACCAATAAGAAGTTCTATCAAGTTACGGTATTAAATTCGAGAAAAGCGATGGTATATAAATTTGCCAGTGCTCGTTTATCGCATGTGAAGATGACAAGGCTGACCCATTTTTCTGAGCTGACCTAACATTTCATGTAAGATGTTATGCAACTGATGTAGTCTGTCATATATGTATCGATCATCCCGCAATTTTCTCGTACAGAGGAATCTCAATGAAGAAGTCGTAACATGACGTGTGTATTTCAATCAAATACTCGAACAACAGACATTGTATCATCAATAATATTTTGGGATGGTGCCAACGTAATACTGACCACTGACTTTGCCATATCTACATCGTTCCGTGATATAATATTTTCCTTACTGGTTTGATCTTTAATTTTCAGCAGCTTCCTACCCTAAAGAGAACTCGACGTTGAATAGATAAAATACGGCTCAATGGTTCCATTCCATTTGATCGGTTTTAATGTAGATGTTTTTGATAAACTTTTGTAACATTAATGAATTTATTTTTGAGTGCCCCAAGCAGTTTTTCCTTCCTGGACGTGGACCTACTTTTTATTTAGGCAATAAAGGAATTAATACTGAATTACTCAGTAAGTAAAAACATTAATGAGGCAAAAACCAAACAACAGAATAAAATGACTTATCAAACCACAGATTACTAGATAGTTGCGTTAAACCTATAAAAACCACAGAGCAGCTCGAAAAGAGATTTAAACAAAATTCCCAAACAAAGAACAATTTGCCTACATATCCATGGCCCGCATCGTATAACATTTTAATGGGGCATTACGGAAATGTTTAGATCAGTGGCGATAGCGAGGAAAGCGTCATACTTACATTTGTGACGTATGATTTCAATAAACGGTCTCCCTTCGAGCATAAATAATGCATGTCGAATTGTTGGGCCCCGTATACCGAGATAAAGATCAATAATAATGCTACATCTGAAAGATGCTTTTGTGTATCCCACAGATCATGAACGTAAACGTCAACGTAAACTCACCGGAATATGAACTCTAACCTTCAAAATATAAAAATGATATTTGCTCATACATTTTTTACAATAACCACTTGCCGATTGACCAAGCGACTGTTTGTAATAAATAAGTTGATTCAGAGAGCCAGTGACGTATCTAGGACAGTGGTTTTGATTATCATTAAGCGTTACTCCGTGTTACTTGTTAAACTTTATCGGTTAATGCAACTTGATTGATTTCATACAAATTAAAGGAAATTAATCTTTTAATGTTGCTCTTTAAATTACAAGTGGGTTGATCTCGTGGCATGAATTACTTACGAAATATCGGATTGCTAATTATAGCCTTGCAAAGTTAATGTACGGTAATGAGTATGTTCGAGTTACGTTAACGGTATGTTTGATTTAAACTGGAGTTATTTTAGAAGGTAAACATTAAACGTGCTCAGCAAAATTAAATGTAATTACTTTAAACATCTATCTATCATGTACAACTTTACACGTGTGAATATCCTCAATATTTATATATTCTTCCAAAACTTAAACATCTAATCGACTTCAGTACACACATTTTACGCCATAGTTTCATTTGAACCTACATCCAATAGCACTCGACCGGTTTCAGCCATCTTTTTTTACATACTCGTTCCGATTGATAAGGAGTCTTCGTTCACTGTTACTGCAAAAGTATTTTAATCAAAGCGAACAATTTCTGTTCGTTCGTGTAATGTACTTTCTCTTTCAATTTCTTTCGAGGCTAGTTCGATTGCTTTTACTTTTGCTCCGAGCTAAAGAAGTTTGTATTGTTTTTACTTTTTCGATTACTCCTAAATCATTTTGACGCAGCAAAAAATGTGTTGAAACGAAACGGTGATCGATTTGTTATGCTAATTATTTTGTTGTTTTACTCATCAAGTGAAAGGGATACATTCTTGGATTGTGAGATTACAATTTCGAGAATAAAGGCAAAACCACAAAAAATATGTTGGATATAGCTGGCTTCCATTTCTATTTCCAAACATTTACACATACATAGAAAGAGTCTTTTCACACCAAATTCGACCGATGGCAGTAGGTCAAAAGCTTGATTTATTTGAGTTCGAAATTCTCGATCCAGAAGTAGATCTGGACCTGATAAATGGTAGCATACTTGTATCATTTTCCAGCGTTATATTTTTACCGGCAAACTGCGAGAAGTCTATACGTCATCCTCTTATAAGTCCAGGTATTTTAGGCGTGATTTTATTGTTTATATATCTAAAAGTTATTATCGTTTGGACCTCATTTTGCTTTGTATTTTTAACCATTCTTCATAGAAAGCAACAACTAGTCCATTTATTGCAGTTAAATCATTGACTCCGTGAAGAAATTGCAATTGATTAGCTATACCAAAAGCTTCTGAATTTCGTGGAATAATCGTGTTGATAACTCTTAGTTCTTATGAATGAATTTTCCTTATTGACATTTGCAAAACTATTCTTTTTTGTAAAATAAACTTTATCCCTAGCAACTGGATGTTTGAAATCAAGAGATTCCTTGTCATTATTATTTATGTGCTCGCCATTTAAAACATCTACTTTAACAGCGTTACTTACCAATAAAACTGTCGTTGGTATTACATTATTGATGTGTAAATGGCCACTCTTTCTGCTATTATAAATCATTGATTACTATGTATTTATAATTGGCCGCTCGTGAAATGATTGATGTTCAACGCATCAATTTTGTGCCATTTACCGTTGATTTACCGTATGAAAATTATCGTTAACTTCACATTCACACACTATGTTGTAATAGGAGAACTTATATGTAAATCAATTTGCATTCCCATTACACGGTTTATACCTCGCTTAAACAGACTTCATATGTAAACAAACAGTTCGAAAACCGAACAAGTTTCCTCATTCGGAAGACGATTAATCTTTTTGCAGCAAACAAAACATATTCATATCGAAAAAACGTTCTATAAAATCAAAAGCCTCTCAAGACAATAGGCCAGACGATATTAATCTCGCTCCCTGCATTTGAAAATTCAATATTTTTATTGCTATTTGAAGTCTACGAAGAAATAATCGTTCACGTGCACCGGATGTCAAAATCAAAGGGAACCAGCCATTCACCGACCCTTTTGAGTCAAAATCGCGGTTTAATGCCAAAACAAGACTTAGGGTTCATACGCACTATGCGGGTAGCCGCATTACGGCTAGCCGCGCGGCTGACCGCAGGATGCGGTTGCGAATGCGGCCAGCCGGATCACGGGCAGCCGCATTCGCAACCGCAACGTGCGGTTGAAGAACCGTTGCGATTTGCGATCATGTCGATCCATTTCAAAGATGGACGTGGAAAAAGTTGCACGTAATGTGTGTAAATGTAGTAAATTTACACACGTTACGTAAAGAAGAAAAAACAAAAAAAGAAGTACTGGGTGCATCCTTATTTGCAAACACGAGATGAGAGCAACCATTTTGCAATATTTTTCGAAGAAGTAAAAAAATATGAAGATAAGTTTTTCGGATTTACTAGAATGAGCATAAAAACGTTTGAAGAATTATTGACACAATTTCGCAATAGTATTAAACCGGATGTAAAGTTAATAATAGTGCTACGGTAAGTAAAATAAATATTTATAATTCAATTTTTATTAAAATAATGTAGGTACACATTTCAAGCATCATCGTCAGTGATGGAATTAAAAAGTTCCAGATAATCACTCTCCTGAGAATTTTCGGAAATTGGCGATTGAGCATTCGTCGGATTCCTATAATCACTCTCCTGAGATTTTTCGGAAATTGGCGATTGTGCATTCGTCGGATTCCTCACAATTTCTTGAGACGTGTCTCGTCCAAACTCCGAAGACTGCACAGGCTGCGTGTAAACATTACTTCCTGAAAACTGTGCCGTTTGATATCCATGATGGGTATTACCTCGTCCAACCTCCGAGAAGTTTGTACGGTGAGAATAGGGACTATTACCAGAATAATGTGACATTTGATAACCCCGGTAAGAATTAGGCCTTGGATAATCAATGTTCGAATAATTGAAAATCTGCGCATCTTTAATTACCTTTAAAATATCTAATTTACTTTGCAATTGCATATGTTCTGGAATTTTTTTAAATTCCTTTACTAGAGACAAGAAAAAGAGGCGATCCGCGTCATCTTCAACACTCTTTCTTTCTAAATTTCTATTTAAGGCCCCGACTAACTCTCTACCGATAAGATCATCACTATTATTTTTCTTGTTTCTCTTTGGTGCCCATGAAGTATTTGATGGAAGTGTTTCTTCATTTTGCATAGCTGTGTTACCATCTTCATTTTCTGTAGTTACATTCCCCGTTGTGCTATTGACAGTTACAGTATCTTTTAAAAATAACAAACTATCGTAGAAAACATATGAAGTCTTTTTTTTTTGCCGCTGATCCGCTCTTAGTCTCTTTCGCTTTATGGGCCTTCACAAAACAGTCGCGAATATTTCTCCATTTTTTTTGAATACTCAAACCTAAAAAAAAAAAAAACATTGTTTCAGATATTTGGCGTCAGGCTGTTCATTCGCAGAATTGCATTATATGTTTAAGATTGGAATTAGTACTATCGCCGAAATAGTTCGAGAAGTATGTGCAGCTATATGGTTTTGCTTAAAAAATATATGCCTACCACAACCAACCAAAGATATGTGGCTTCAAATTGCAAATGGTTTCTCTACTAGAGCACATTTTCCGAACTGTATAGGTGCTTGTGACGGAAAACATATTAGAATTATAGCACCTAACAATAGTGGATCAATGTGCTTCAATTATAAAGGATATTTTTCTTTGGTATTGCTAGCAATTTGTGACAGCAACTACAAATTTGTGATGATTGATGTTGGAGCATATGGAAGATTCGGTGACTCAGCAATATTTCAAAACTCAAACTTTTATAAAAAAATTCAAGAGAACCGCTTGAACATTCCTGAACCAGCACCTATTTCAGGAAACAATGCAACTTGTTTCCCCTTCGTTTTTGTAGGAGACGAGGCATTTGCTTTAAGTACGTGCATGATGCGCCCTTATCCGAGAAATAATTTAAATATTACAAAAAGAACATTCAATTATAGACTTTGTGTGGCTAGACGTTACATTGAATGTACTTTTGGCATACTTGCGAATAAGTGGCGCATTTTTCACAGACCAATTAATGTTCACATCGATTTAGTTAGTGATATTATTAAGTCTGCTTGCATTTTACACAACTTTGTAAGAGACAGAGACGGATATTCTTTTAGAGACTCATTAAGTAATCCACTAACTGAAACTATTACTCGAGATAACGTGCGAAGAAACAATAGAACTGCTTTCGGATATCGAGAATCATTTGCAGAATATTTTATGCATGAAGGGAGAGTAGAATGGCAGGATAATTACATTTAAATAAAATACCTATTTTGATAATTACCTAGTTTTTGTTTTTCCTCCTTTGTCAATTCCGTACCGTGATAAATATGCACTAACTCTTCCCATGCTCTTTGTTTTAATATTCTATCAGAATACTCTGGTTATTTGGTGTTCCAAATTGCTGGCCGACTCTGGATTTCGATGATAAATTTTTCGGTATCGAATTCCATTTTACCAGACGTACCACGTGCGTACCACGTACTCACTCAATGGCGGGCAGCCGCAGACTGAACCGCACAGTGCGTATAGCAACCGTCCGGCTGGCCGTCACTCGGGCCGCAGCCCTCCGAGCGACCGGAGCGGTCTGCGGGTAGCCGCATCGCAGTGCGCATAGAAATGAATATTACGTACATAATTGTGCTTGCGGTCAGCCGGACGGCTAGCCGCAATGCGGCTACCCGCATAGTGCGTATGAGCCCTTATTGTCGATCGACCAACTTACAATTACATACCGGCTGCTCATAACAATCTTTAGTGCTTTGTAATAAGGTTGAATATTGTATGGTGCTAATTTTTGAGGAATACGCGAACGGTTTACATCCCGCTCATTGACGCCGCGGCTCTCGGACGGAACTCGTAAAATCGAAACAGAACGCTGATATAAAAGGAAAGGCAGATGAATATCGAGATGAGAAAACCGCTATTATGCATGAGATACACCGGCCGAATGTTCGGTGAACCAGAAAGATGAACATTTAACGATCTCCTGAGCATACTATCCATTAAAATGTATGTATTCCAAAAGAATAAGCTACACTGATAGTGCTTTGAAACTGATCGGAATTTCGATATCAATTTTTATCGGACTCATAGTCTTATCGATTTCAGGAATAGCTTCATCGATAGGTGCTATCAAAACAAGAATATACTTGTCCATTCAAGGATATGATGTCATATAACCAACCTTATCTAAATCTGGTATTACTTATAGTCTAGGTTGAAAATATTCAAGTCCTCTCCTCATATTTCTTGTTCCTATTTAAAGCGAAGGTAGAGAGAATACAATAAATTAATTTTAAACACAAACTACTCAATAATTTCCGTGGCACAGAGCCAGTGTTCCAGCTACAATTGTTAGTGTATGCCGCGTAACGAGAAAATGTATTTATAAACTGTGTGACTAATGTGGGCAAAATATTATACCGGTAAGCTATAAACGCAGTTCTATTCATCATCGGTATCTGTTAATCCGGAAATGCGATCATTGAACAATGCTTTATTTTGTTAGTGTATTGGATTAGAGTTTGATGAACTAATAAAAAGTAGCCTATAGCCTTCCTGGATATTTATCAGGGAAAGCTATAACAATGATTTTTTTTTGTGGTTCCTGAGATTAGCGCGTTCAAACAAATATACTCTTCAGCTTTATATTAATATTACTATATAAAGAACAGCTTATATTATTGGGCCACAAAATGCAAAGTTATCATAACTTGTCTGAAGAGCTCTTCAATCGAAGTTCCTTCAAAATTCGGTTGTTAGCGGAATGGTCATTCAAGATTCTAGTTCAAATACCTCAAGTTCCTAAGCATCGGCAATATTGAAAGACAAGATTTGAAGACGCTTAGCGAATTGTCAGGCGAAGTAGCTGCAGCTATTACGTCCATTTTAGGAATCGTTTAACAGCTTGGAGTAATTTGATAGGCTAGGGAAATGGATGACCAGGGTATAATGCTACTGAAAATGTAAAACATGTATGGGAATAACGTGTCAAATCACATGACCTTATCGATTTGAAGTGACATTTCTATACATGTTTTATGCTTCGACGACCCTTAAAAGACATCTTGGCTAACCAAGCAAGCGATAAACTTTTCAATGACCACTAAACACTTAATGTTCGCCATACTAAAAAACCCGTGTGTAGCCACAAAAGAACAGCGAGACACACCAGTTTTATTCTCAAAAAAGAGGATCGCACAATTTCATTCTGTTCTTGGTTCCCTTGCGAAAATTTATTTCAATAGTACATTTCGCTCATTCGGAGTTTAAGAAAGGATTCGAGTAAGTTCCAGTGCATCTTTAGCGTGCTATTAATTTGTCCTTTGTACAGGACACTCAACTTCAAGGACGTGCCAGAGACGCCAGCGAGAAGCCTTCAAGACAATTACCATTGAGAGGATTTCCTAAAGTTTTATAGATTTCATTTTATTCGATCTGACTGAACGTTGTTAGCTTCTTTTACATTTTAAAGCTCTCTCGAATTCTTTTGCGTGCGAAATGGATTTATCGTGGAATTTCGATTTGTTTTATTTTGTTACTAAGTTGTTACCTTTCTTATTTCAGTATCTAAAATAATTCCAGATATTTTTAAGTGGGATAAATATTATAAAGCTGTTACGAGGGAATAAACAATTAATTTGAAAGCTAATATGTTATCGTTCGTTTTCCATATTGTGTGGCAAAGAGCTGTTAATATATTACGTGGAAAAGAGCGGAAGCTATAAAAATACAAGATTTATTGCATATTGCTGCAGGTTTAAATGCTTACACTTTCTTGAACGCAGATTGTGTTTAAATTCAATTTATTTTTAATTCTTAAGGCTCCTTATTTTTATTTTATTTCTGCTCATAGTGAGAGCTAGGATTGCGGGGTAATTAGAATACCTGCATATTATACTCTTCCAAGATTGTAGAATTGAAAGATATCTTTTGAGAGACTTTTTGTTCTGAATGAATTTTAAGTCCGGCTAGAACATTTTGATCCTATCAAACCAAGGTATGGTTATGAAGTATACCTCAAAAATCCTCTGGGTTAAAACAAAAGCTAAACAACGCACTGCAATAGGTCCATCACCAGGGACCATCGGATTGCGGCCAAAAATATCCAAAACACCATCTTCTACACGAAACCTATTGTACTTTGGATTACCGAAACGAAAATGAACCTCAAAAAATCCGCCAACAGAATCCATTAGGTAACCGCAATTTTGGCGTCTATTATTTGTGTATTTTTTTAAGTATCTTTACCCGCAGACTGTAGATTAAACAGTCGGCCGACTTTTGGTCCGATGGTAGACAAAAAAACTCAAAGTTTTTTTCGACACCGGTCATATACCAGGGGCTTGATTCTGCTAATTTTACTTAAGCGATATACGATTGATATCCAACTAAGACTCAATTACGATTGAAGCGTATGTGGCATTCCGCTATTTTTTCTTTGAAATAAACGTTTTTATCCTTTTCTGTGATTAAATAATTAATCATTGTCTGCAAATAATTTACTATTGCAATATGATTGTAGAGCAGACCACCTAATGGCAGAGCAATGGCAAACCAATGTAATGTCATTGGAATACGACTGGTTTTATATTAGTAGCAGAATATCCGCTAAGAGATTCAATTTTTATCCAATTCTCACATTATTAACTAAGCAGAATCAATTAAGCCCCTGATCGTTGTAATCTGCGCACTCCAATACATCTCCGTATTTATCAAGCGTTGTATGAAATTGTTGGCCGACTAAAAGTTTCCAGTGTGTGGGAGCTATAGTAGGAAGTAAGGTTCGTTTCTCTTATTATGAAGGATGCTGGAATGATGAATTGCTCGTTGATCTCTTACTGCGATTATATGTGTGAAACTCCTTCTGTTGTTGTTTACTTGTCTGTTTTATTTGATGGGAATTGTGTGAATAATATTCTGGTTATGACAAGATTTTGTATTGATATTGTGGCGGTAAAAGGTGTTTTTACTAAAGTTTTAAGTGAACTAAAGATAAGTGACGTTTGTTTATTCATTTATGGTAGTTTCATTACTCTTCACGTTGTATTGGAACCATCTAAAAGGTAAGAGTAATTTCGGAGTAATTTTGCGTTGAACTGATAAATAAGCTATTTAACAATAAGGTTGATAGCTCCTACAACCTAAGAAGATTTTTATGATAATATGTTAGAAAATACAAAAATAAATATACAAACATATATAGCATACTAGCTAGAAAATACATTTAATTGACGAAAATACTTACTAAGGTAATATTTCTTGGTCAATCAAAGACTTTTATAGCTTCATTACTACACAGCCGTGACTGTTAACACGTCAGAAGCCATAGCCTCAAAGAAAACGTTCATAAACGTTGATATTCTATCATCTGATAATAAAGCATCGAGTTACAGCACAAAGCACAAACAAACAAACTAACAGAACAATGCGGAATTGTTCATTAAACTAGTTATCGGTACTTGTCTTGGAGCAGTTAACCAACTGGGACCGCCATGACAACCAATCTCTATGCAAGAAATACAAAATTCTAAGGAAACGCAACAAAGAGTGATAGCATAATCAAGCATTCTTGTGTTTGTCTTTTGATAAAATTGACTCTTAGTTGCTGTAAGAAAACCCAATTGCGGGTTAAGCTCGCTACCTTTAAATCGAAATACAGTATTTATAAAAGTGCGTTTAATAAAGGATAAATAATAATACAAGCATAAAATTGACACATACATGCACAAACAAGTATAAGCGGCATTTGACCTTTGGCAAAAGGGAAGGCAATGGCGTTTCCTGTTAGTTACATAGTCTAAGCTACTTGTAGTGGCAGCACGGGCTATGATTTATATTGTTTTTCTTTGCAGCGAAAATTCTGCGGCACGGTGAAGTTTGGTCGTAGTTTCGGCAGGTATGGTGGGTGTTTATTTTTTATGAACTCCGTAGTACAGTTGTATCAATAGAAGGTTGTAGAATCAAAAGGGGAAGAGCTAGTAGCTTAAGCTTTGGCTCTTTGTCCGATTTTCGTTTTAGTAGTATTCGTTTTAATTTTAGTTGAGGGCCCGAAGACTGTGGACTAAATTATCGCCCGATTTGGCTAATGACAACCAT
This sequence comes from Helicoverpa zea, assembly GCF_022581195.2. NCBI lineage: Eukaryota > Metazoa > Arthropoda > Insecta > Lepidoptera > Noctuidae > Helicoverpa > Helicoverpa zea. Next base: position 12,889,586 of record NC_061454.1, read on the forward strand.
TTTTAAGACAGATGACAGATGACTTATTGAGAGTCCTGATAAACTATCGGCCGACTAAAGGTTTCTAACTATTGTATTTTCAAAACAGGAGGTTCTGAATTCAGATGTAGGTTATTTAAGCTTTTCATGGTGACTGCAGAACTCATCTAACATGACCATTTTAAAATCTAGCTCCACAAAATTTTAACTCTATTAAAATTTTACTTTCGAAAATATTTTGCTATCTCACGCTACCCTGGGTTTACAGAAACAAAATGTTCCACGCTCAAACACAAATACCTGAAATGGCAACCAACATTTGTTGACCGGACAAATATTAGTTGCACACACATACACACACACATATATGCAGATAGCTGTGTAAGCCGGGCTTAGTATTGCAACAATTATTCCGTCACTTCGCCGTGCAAATTGTGTCAAAGCAATTTTGTTTTGTGATGTTTAATTAGTATGAAAGATTTGAATGAACTTAATTTAAATACCGATAAGTTTTTTAGAGGTTTAGTAGCTCATAACTAGCTTCTACCAGCGGTTTCACAAGTGCCCCGTAGGAACTATGCAAGTAATACCATTCAAGTATCTTGTTTACAGGAATGAAGATGAAAAATATGAATAATACTAAACACAGCTGTTGAAGGAAACCTAGGTTGCCGCAGTTCGGGCTGAAGTCATAGCATATTAGGTATACTAAGCTAAAACAATTTTCTCCTTCTTTAATCTACAGTAAAAATTCTGAGCAAATATGCAAGTAACGGCCGGTTCACACATGTCTCCGTTTTACTGTTCCGTTTTATCGTGTACGTTTTTTTTTCGTCGATGGCGTATGTAGTTGTATGAGTGACTTCACACATGGCACAGTATTCTGTATACAACTACATACGCCATCGACGAAAAAAAAACGTACACGATAAAACGGGACAGTAAAACGGAGACATGTGTGAACCGGCCGTTACGGGTAGACAGAAGCAGGTAAGTCGTTTGACAACCAGTCTTACATATGGGTATTGGGTTGCCCGAACATCTGGGTTGAGAAGGTCAGATAGGCAGTCGCTCCTTGTAAAACACTGGTACTCAGCTGCATCCTTTTGAAGCACGCAAGCTGATCACAATATACTTAGGGAAAAGGTGAAGTAAATGATGATGATGATATTTATAATAGCAGGAATTGATAGACCACAACCTAACATATCTACAGATACACAAACTGACACAGAGATAATAATTATGTATGAGTAATGAGCGTGTGTACAAACGTTCATATGTATGTATGTATGTATGTATTAGTATGCAAATACACATGTTTAGGTTATTCATGCGCTGTGGTATCTTAACATACATAATTTAACAGTTGAAGTTGTCCAAAAAGGTTATAATGTGACTTACTGTTGATGGCATTTCTATGTTACTGTGTCTAGTCTATTTGTAGTCTAGTCCGTAGTCTAATCGACTATATACATAGATATCTACTGTCGACAGTGAAAAAGCAATAACAGAATGAAAAACCCTGTAAGTAACAGTTGATTGCCCAAGATCTAATAGGTAGTATATGTAGTTATTTTATTTGGCTGATTTTATAACATATACTTATATAAATATAATATATATTTTGTAATTCTTTCACCATTAGTTATCTACATTATTTGCGAGTATATGTTACTTAGATTTCTAATGGCTATATTTTATCCCGGTGAGGGCAGTAGTTCCTATTGGACACGGGTGAAACTGCGGAAAATGACTAGTATAGGTAAAATAAAGGAAAACTTGATTACTTTTTTACAATTACAATAATAGCTGAATGGTATCTACCAAAGTAGACATTAAATACACTGTTACTTACAGCTTTTTATCGTAACACTGTTGGGCAAAGGATGGGCATAGGCCTCCTCTCACACAGACGGGTGAGCATTAATTAAATACACGAACATTATTTTAAAACTCTTACTCAATAGAAAGAACTGCGTAAGTAAAAAGTTTTCTTTGAAAGCAAGCGACATTAACGTAGTGGGTACTTGAATGGTCTCATTATCCGTATGTAGGGCGCCTTCTTGCGAGATTACGTCATACCCACTTCAGTTTATATGAGGGTAATGTCAAGCTATTTCTTATAGTTACGCAGTATTATGTGTGGTTAATTAAACTGTCTTTTTACTAGTGTAAAGTTTAATAATCTCAGCCGCGTCCTAGCTGTTCTCATGTAAGGAGATCAGCAAAACATATTATAGTGCAAAAGCATTAGCACAGGTGCACACGCTATTCCTTCACTCTCATAGTCCGAAGCCGCGAAATTATGGTAGCATCAGAATCTTCAATCAAATCCACCTGCCCTGTTCCCATAAAATAAATAGTATAATTTTAAGAAGTAGAAGTAGGTATTAGTTTTTGCTTACATAAATTAATTTTAAATACAAAAAAAATATAATTTCGTAGGTACGTAGAATGAATATACGGCATTTCGACACTATTTATTTTATAAAAAGTATAAATTTAATAGACGAAAATTCACGGAAAACAGTGCCCATAACAGTTATGAAGTACATATGTAATCTCCTTATTTTTTCAATATCCGTGAGCTTAGTACCTTAAAACTGTGTATCTAAACAATACTAATCCTAGTCAATAACTTAAAACAATGGATGAGTACAAAAAAAGTTTACGTTTGTGGGAAAATAGTATTTTTTTATGACAGACAGTAAAAATCAACCTCGATAATTTCTTTGAAGATAAGAAAGTTACAAAATCTGTGAAGAAATGTGTTGCAATCATCTGGCCCAAAATAAATGCCTTTACCTGCAAAGATATAATTGTTTTATGACGATATATATGTTTATGAAATGTGGTATATTTTAACACTATTCGTAACATCCTTACCCATACGTACCTACCTACTAGACATAAGACATTTTATACTGATCATCATCTTCCCAGCCTTATTCCGAGCTATGTTGGGGTCGGCATTCAGTCTAACCAGATGCAGCTGAGTACCAGTCTTTTACAAGGTCATGTAAGTAGGTACATAATAATAACATCTGTAGTTTCCTATAATGATTTCTTTAACTATCTACCATAAAATAGAAGGCAATACAATACTTGCTGCGAAAATATTTAAGACATTGTTTATTAAAAAAAAAAAAAAAACAATTATTTGGCTTATTTTCATTCAATCATCTCCGAAATCAAAATCAAACAACTCGGGAATTCCCATAGACCAATTCTACCAACACCATCCCGAACAAAAAAAGCTACAGAGCTACGAACAAACAGACGTTACCTGTCTACCTGGGGGAAACAATGGCGTCTTTTAGCCCGACTGAACAAAGGCGCACGTGTACAATATACACTTTAATTTAAGATTGCCTATCGATAAGGATGTAGTGTAGGAAGTTTGTATAAGTTACCTCCACTTTAGTTCCACTTTATCACTTTAAAAAGTTTGATGTTATGTCCTTTAATTTTGGATATCTGAGTTGTAATTTTGTAAAGGTTCGGACTAACAAAAACACACGAAACGTACTTAAGAACCAGCGCCGTGTCAAACAAATTGTTTTATGAAACAAAATAGCTTTCAAATTGGTTTCACTGTTTATGAACTTGTATGATGCGACAGATGGACAGACTGACACATAGCTGTTGAAGATTCAAAAATGTAAATTGTTTTCATAGCTACAGGACAACAAATACGAGGACATGCTTCAAATTAAAACATTCTTACTCCACTCGAAGCTAAAATTATCATCTTTCCCAGCCATTATATCTACACTTTAATTTAACAGAACTTGGCTTTCGATAAGGATGTGGTATACGGAAGTTTGTACACGTTACCCCGTTCATGTTTAATTAGTTTCACTTATCTATTAACACGTGTATCTGTGGGCAAAAGTTGGAGATTAAAGAGTTGAAATTATATGGTCTTTGTTTTGGAAATAAGACATCATCAGACATCTCTAGGGTGCATCTACGCGGTGCAAGTAGCTTGGGCATGTTGAAGCAAGGCACATGTATTTTAAAAACACGTGCACATACATGCACCTTGTAGACGTACCCTTATCTAATACTATGAATGCAAAAGTATCTCTAGCTGTCAGGCTTTCGCACCAACACTACTAAACCCATTTAAATGTATTACAGAGAGATACGTTAAACCCTAAACTTTAAAAAGAACAGGCTACTTATTAAGGAAGTAGTTCTCTTTTCACGCGGGTGAAACAGCTGGTATCAAGTAAAATTACCTACAAACGACGAATCTAAGTGTAATTGAAATCAAATCACTCTCACCTCTAACAAAAGAAAATCTTGTATAGAGGTTCACACTTTACTTCCTTATCATTAAAACGGACGGTGTGAAAGCCACCTTACCCAGATAAGATCTACTGATACTCTTTTAACTAATTCAAAGCGTGCTATTAAAGTAAGAAGGTTGGAACGACAAAAGATAGAATTGTAGTCGGACAAAAAACGGTTACCTGAGAAAATGAATGGTATGCTATTGATTTGCCGATTTGTGCTCGGTTGCTATGAAAGATGCTAACGGAAGGTAGTTTTTTGACATAAGGTTCGAAGGATAGATGTCAAAGTTACTGTCGGTAAGAATAATTTATACATACCTAGTGTATATCTGTCTATACTTCTATTTAAACTAATGTTATGAATAGGAAAAAAAATATTTGATTCTTAGTTTGGAGTGGATAAACTCAAAAACTACCAGAAAGATTTTAAGAATGCTTTCACTATTGGAAAGCTTCACTCTTCGTGAGTATCATAGGCTGTATGTATTTTATCCCGGTACGAGTAGTAGTTCCCACGGAACGCGTGTGAAACCGCAGGATAATCACTAGTACTTACAGTATAATAGTATAGTTTCTAATTAATATGAAATGGTATCGTTTCAAATAAATATAAAATGGGTACAGGGTGGACTTAAGCGAATAAAATCCGATTTTGAAAGAGGCTAAAATGATTTCATTTTCTACACCTTATTTTAACCATTGAAAAACCACAAAAATCCGAGAACTACGGCAAGTTTCACACTTGGCCACTACGGTTCGTAACCGGGTCGGATTGAAACGGAAAAATCGCGCGAATTCCCTTCATACATTTTGTATGAATCATTGAACATCTTTCTGGCTTAAAACGGTGGAGCTTGGAACAGATTGCAGGGGAGGGACATTTACATTACTTGTTATATTAGTTATACGGCTTCGGGTAAGCTGTGGAAGGTTAGGTTAAAGAGATGTGTTGGCTTTTTGAAAATAATCTGCTTCCCGCGGGAACCACCTCTCGCACTCGAATAAAAAGTTTCATCAAAACCTATCCATCAGTTTTTGCGAAAAAGCAAAGGAACAAACATCCATACATACCTACTTACATCCATTATCAAGTAGGATACATTTAAATAGGAAATTTCTGTCAAGAATGAAAAAGATGATATTTTTCATCTTCTTTTACATAGTTAATCCATCGTTTGTTGGATCGTCCCAGATCGTCCGCATCTTCCTTTATATCCCATATCTGTTCCCATTCGTGCTCAAGAGCAGGATTGAGAGAATTAACCATGAGCTACATACATTTCTTGTCTATTCCTTAATCATTAATGGAAGAAAAAAACTAAATAATATTTATAAGTACCTATCACAAAATCAGCCAAACGCCATTAATTTAATATTTCAATTCAATAAATGAAACTAAGAAAAGCATACACATGAGAGTTTTACAACTTCGAACATAACAGTGAGAGACTTAAACCAATACACTTAAAGCCAACACCGAGAAATAAAGAGGCCATTGTTAATCAATCTGTTTCCAGAACTTTCTTTGTACACTTCAGTGCAAATTATTTGAACTTATAATCGTGAAGTAATCGTCTTAATGCGAGCTTACACTGAAGTGCTTAGGAATTTCAAACGCAAGTTACAGGAAAACGGGTTTTATTTTCTACTTATAGTTCGGCCATTCAGAGAATGCGTTCCTGACACGTCGCGATTGAACTGACGACGTAATAACATTCATTGATTATTGATATAATAATGTTGTTTTAATGCTCCTCAATTGTTAAAACGGTAAACAACCAGCAAAAATATTTTTATCGTAACTGCAACGCCATTGCAAAGTTACGTCGTCAGTTCAATCGCGACGTGTCAGGAACGCATTCTCTGAATGGCCGAACTATAGAAACTATTGTTTGAGAATTAAAACTGAGTTATTTTATTTCTGTTTCATTGTTTTTGTTAAAAATACACAATAATATTTAACTACACAAACTTAAATATGCATTATATTTGCAAACTTAAAATTTCCTTTTCACTTTTACACACGGTCGGTTAGCCCCATGGTAAGCTATTTATTAGCTTGTGTTATGGGTGCTAACACAACTGATGAACTACATGTATATATATTTGTAAATGTATATAATGACACCACTAAACAACAAGAATAAATTATAAATATGTCATTTGTATGTTAACCTATGCTAGAATTTAAAAATACCGCAGACGACAACAAGCCATGCTTGTAGAAAACTAAAAACAACTTTATATAGCCTATGTAATAATCATTATTTACAACCTCCCATTTTCCCATGAAAGCAAAGTCGTCAAGAATTTCAAGCCTCAAGTTTTACAACACTTACATAGTTGACTTATGACTACATAAACTACATTTTAGACTTTATGGCTGTACGTCTAAGATTTTATTTACATTGTCAGCATTTGAAAGGCTCTTAGAGAGTTATGCTCACGGGTTTTTCATTACGTTGAATAGGCGTCTTTTTATATATATAACTCCTTTTTGAATATTTTCCTAGCCTTTTCAAGTTACAGAAATAGCTATTTTTATGCCTTTTTAGGGCAATCCCAATACGGTGTACTTAAGAATACTTTTACGTTCCCTAATATTCGGTATAACTACTAATTGTCATTCTTTCAGGCAATCTAACCATTTCTTCTTCGGCCTGCCTCCTTCTCTCTATTCATTATTTCACCATAACTTCTCATCAAATGTCTATGCCATGACAAACACTGGCCACTTTGTTCTATCACAATATAATTCTATCTTGAATTTAAGAGACAGTTGTGTTCTTTCGATGTTTCGTCTCAGTATACTCAAATAGGATACACCAGTCTCTTCCACTCTTAAGATTGATGACATGATTTTCTAAGAGACACATATCTTTTGTCATCATTACCTAGTCACCACTGAAACATAGGTTTTTCCCCACACGCGAGCGTAAAGGTCACAATATAGCAGGGCCGGATTATCATCAATTTAGGGGTCGCATATTTGCATAGGGCAGGCGTGCCCGGGACGCGGGTTGCCGCCGGCGACAGTCCAATGTGACGCTACCCGGTATGGGCTGGGTTTGTGTCCATTGTGGCAAATAACGGACGAGAATTTTCTGTTAACTTGTTTATGATTACTTCCTATTCCTTTTTTTAATAAGATGTATTGCTAGTTCACTACAGTTCTACACTAAAAGCAGGCTCTTAATGTTCATGTCATAATCAAAGCAAAATTAGCAATAAATATTTTTTGGGTCATAATTTGCATCCAGGAGTAGGTCTGACAAAAAGGGTATATATACCTCTAGATGTTCTAAAACATCGTGTTTTTCTACAGGTATAGTAAACGTGTAACAATCAATAGTTTATACTGTTGATTTTACATCACTTACCTGAGAACTAGTCTGGTTCTCACATTAATATAGGTAGATTAAGATTATGTTAACAATGCATTCATTTTACTAGTAAAATAAAAAAGTACAATATGAAATGACCATCCTTTTTAACTCGGGACTTTATATCGATATTCAATGGGAACAGATTCCCATCTCTCGTTCAAGCCGGAGGCGATCGTGTAGCCCCAATAACGCCCTGCATCGTCCCTTGAAGTCGCGCATTCGTTCATCACGACACCACATCTCGAAAACTGCTAGACACAAAACTATGAGATTTATGCAACATCGAAACTAATTCCGTTGGTCGCCTCGGGGAATACTTGATAGTCGTGAGCGCAGATTTCTTGTTTTAAACATAGATTGATAGTGCTGTTATGAAACTGTTTATATTTTCCGTATTGTCTATGCAAACGGTATTGTTATTCTGTTCCTGGTTTTAGAAAGTGCATTTTGTATTAAAATGTAATGTTTGGCTTTATGTTTCGTTTTATAAATAAACTCGCAATAGTAATAAACGGGTTAAGGAAATACTGTGATCTCTCTAAACTAACTGAAAATCAATAAACTCAGCTATAAATACTGTTCTGTTACAGCCTTTTTATCGTCCCACTGCTGGGCACAGGCCTCCTCTCACACGGAGAAGGATTGAGCTATAAATACTCATTATCACAAATCTTAAAATTAAGTCTATAAAGAATCTAGAAATCATAATTAAAGCAAAAGTAAAATCGAATCATAAAATCTTGAAAATTAAATAAAAAGGTTCAGACAAATCGAATAATCCAGTTCAATTAATCTAACTAATCGAGTTCCGAGTAAGCGATTCTGAACATTTTCAATTTGTGCATAAAATGTCGGTAGAATCACATCTTCATTAGCAATACAATCGGGTTGGGGCGAATGGGAATTTCCCATTCCCAAGAAGTTGAATTCACCAAAGATTTATAAATTGCAGAGGGAGTTTGCAGGCAACATGGGAAGTTTCTATTATTGAATCGTACTAGTATTAATTGCGGTGAAATTGTAATTAAACTTTATGCGCTATCGACCGTTGCAGTCTGCAAGTCTTTGTTCAGGATTCTAAAGTGATACTGTTATAGTTGCGAGGCTGTTTCTCTTTCGCTACATTATTTAATGGATTATAGATGGAGTTTTATGAACTTGTACTGTGGGCTTTGAACAAAGGAAGTTCTTATCGCGTGTTTAATAAAAATCTAGTAAATACAACAATAAGTCTAAGTATAAGAACACTCGAAAGTTCGAGAAGTGTGGCCGACAAAATGGGGAGGCCTTTGCCCAGCAGTGGGACAGTTGAGGCTATGGAAAAAAAAACTAAGTATAGTGCCTAAAGGGCTCGTTATTATTTATATATTTTGGATATTTATTATTTTAAATTCATATTATTCAAATGAGCACTCTCATACGTCGCAATTAGCATTACATCAAATCGATAACCCAAGATTAACATTCGATTGCAAACTTCAAAATCGATCAACTTCAAATTCAATTCTGACGTATCTATTTCTGTGCTATCTGTGCCTCGAATAAATGAATATTTTACACTCTCGTCTGGTGGATTAGGTGCTGATAATGAGCTGTGGAGGCACCGCAGTTTGCTTTTCATTTCCTGAAGCACCTACATGATCGTCTGGCTTTGGGTGCGATTGAATTTATATACTTGGAAGATGTAGGTTCTAACCTTTTTTCAATCGATTGGGAATCGAGAACGTTTGCGGGATTTGGTTGCGAGTTCGAGATGTGGGTTTTGAAGTTAGTAGTAGTAGTAGTTAGTATGATTTTAGTTTTTATTTATGTAAGGTTTCACTTTGATTGTAAAAAAAAAAACTCGTGTGATTTTAAACATGAAAACGCTGATGGTTAGTATAGGCAAAAGCAGACCCCAACTAGGTTTGGAAAAGAAACGGCAGATAATGATGAAAAATTGTAATAAGTTGTAAAATTATTGAATAGTACCAATTTTTATTTTTAATAAAAATAAAACTCGAATTATTTGAACGCTTTATCAAAAGGTCCAAATTAATTCCCGCAATGTCTGTTTTATTTAAAAAGAGAAAAAAAATAAAGCCGATAGTGTAACTAATTCAATTTGATTGTAATTCAAATAAAATGTACAAAAAAATTTCCCGTTTGATATCCAAAAATTATCTCTCATTATCTTCAGTTAAACGGAAATATGAAATAAAAATATTATTTTGAATGTAACGGAAGTTGCGTAACATAACTGTTTGAGCAATTATGATAAGCTTTATCAATATCAGTATTCAAAAAAGGCTTAATATTATTGCATAGATACATTATGTAATTTTTTTGTTGCCTGGGTAACTAGGTTTAGGAGGTCAGATAGGCAGTCGCTCCTTGTAAAACACTGTTACTCAGCTGCATCTGGTTAGACTGGAAGCCGACCTCAACATAGTTGTGAAAAGGATAGCAAGGCAGATGATGATGTAATTTTAACCACTCATCATCATCATCATCAGCCTATCGCAGTCCACTGCTGGACATGGGCCTCTCCAAGTGCACGCCACTGAGATCGATTTTCGGCTTCTCGCATCCAGCTCCTGCCAGCCGCCTTGCGCAAGTCATTACTCCACCGTGACTGAGGACGTCCTACACTACTTTTGCCGAGGCGTGCTCTCCACTCTAGGACTCGTTTACCCCTATTTGAACCACTAAGTAATTACAAGTTTACTTTCAAACCATAACAACCAACTAGTTCAAAAATAAATATTTTCCCGAAAACCTGTTACCAAAATAATACGTAGCACCAATAATTCACTATCTCAACAAACTTGAAGACTATTTTAAACTCGAAATAAGTCCATATAAAATCGTCGAGGATATAAATTCGGTTGTCATAACCGAGCACTGCCAAGTTTCGCTAGATATACTGGCGTTATACGGAGCTAGTACGTGTGCGACTTAGGCAATGAACCTGTGTACCTCTGGTAGTTCGTTGGGTATATGGCTATTCTCATTGTTCGGAAGGATTCTGCTCTTTGTATCTTTTTTTAGTGTCAAACTGGAATTATAATCAGCCTATATTATAATGCTAGCTAATTTTCCGCCGTGTCCCGGGGGAACTCCTTTACTTGGGGATAGTGTAGCTTCCCTGCAGTGAAAGATTTTTCAACTCTACCTTTGATGTTCAGCTTGGCGTGAGAAAAATCTACTGTGGGTTAAACATTCTTACTTTCATACTAATACTCATTTTGGAAATCATCACTAGAGCACCTTTTTGACGCAATTGAAACCTTAAGAGACAGTATTTTAGTACCTACAGAAGTAGAAAATATACAAAAGGATAAACACATAATTTCTATGTACGTACAGCACGGGTAAACAATATTAATTGCAATCTCAAACAAGTGCGGTCTATAGTTAAATGGCAAAGAGGATTTATATCAGCAACGGGAATTATTATGGGGAATCGATTTAAATATGTTTCGACCGCAATCGCCGAATTCATATTTCATTAATTTTGTGTGTTGTCTCGTATAGTAATGTTTTAATTGTTTTGTGCGTTAATGAAAACGGGTTCTGTGGGATATATTTTGAATTAATCGATTTGAATAGGCTGGTGCTTCTCGTTATTTTTATCGATTAAAGGCTGTTCTTGATATGCTTAACCAGAGATTGAGTTTTGACATCAGCCTCATTAGTTATGTCAAATTCTGAGCTCTAAAATCAATAGATAGGATATAGAAACGCCTATTGTGAGTTTACTTAACAGACTAATATTGTTGACGTATCTAGTGTAACCTACATGTAGTTTTAGTATCTGCAAGGAAGCAGTTTTTGACAATTCTCTTAGACTCGGTTCTTATAAATAAAAGCGATTTGCCTAGCAATGGGGGTTTTTTGGCATGAGCCTCATTAAATAAACTTCATAGTGAGTTAGCATCCGTAAGAAAAAATAATTGTTTCTTATATAATAAGTACCTATGCGTGAAAATGACATATAGGCGATGTGAAACAGTCGATAAAATACCTATCGATAGAATTACAAAAACGTGCTTTTATAGCCGTATACAATTAAAACGCATCTCTTAAATGGTTTTAATTTGAGCCATTGTATGATTGCAATGGTATAAATTAAATTCATGTCCGAAATTCGGTTACTTTACAATATGTTACGTCAACATTTTTCATGTCTGTTTCAGATTTAATCGAATATGGCTGAAGCTTTAGTATAAAATGTTCTGAGCAATAAAATAAAACAATTTTCTGGATCAGGTAATTAATAAAATTCATAATAGTCTGCGTATCTCTAAAACAAATGAATAATTGTGGTCTTATCACGCCACACAAGAAGCTATGAAAAAACATTGAACATTTTTTTATTTGAGGCATAAAACATCACTACCTACTTATACCTGTTACTTATATCCCACCCAAAACAAAAATGTGAAAGACTGCCAAGTTCGATAATATGGGAATGCTTCGCCTATAAAAGAAGTGAGATCTGAATAAGTACCAAGTTCCATACACATACCTCAGTTAAAAATAGTTACTTGGCAAGTTTTCATACGCCTTGTTATAAACCTACTAAACGCAATGAATCAAGTATTTAATTTTCTATTAAAACTTGCCAAGTAATCATCATTAAAAAGTAACTATTTTTAACTGAGGTATGTGTATGGAACTTGGTACTTATTCAGATCTCACTTCTTTTATAGGCGAAGCATTCCCATATTATCGAACTTGGCAGTCTTTCACATTTTTGTTTTGGGTGGGATTTCATTTATTTTTGTAAGGTTGTTTATTTTATTTTTTTCTTATGATGAAGTTAGTTAAAGAAATGTCTCATTTATACTATCTTTTAGATATTTTAATATGCACTATGTTTCTTACAAAGAAATGAACTAGATTAACTATGACTAGATTTACCAACTGACTGACATGACATGTTATCATATATTATGTTCGTGGATCAAAGTTACACATTCGTTATTTTCGAAAGTGATTCACACTTGGCCGTTTTCAGATTTTTACTTTACTTTGACTAAATACAAACCTTTGTACCATTCGAAGATATATTATATAAATATAGATAAATTTAGTTCGTTTTAGTTCCTTAGGGGTATAAATTTACACCGGGTATAAAACACCTTCATTATTTTGAAACCGACTCACACTTGGCCATTTTCAGATTTTTCCCTTTACCTTGACATAAAGACCTACCTCCATGCCAAATTTCAAGTCAATACGACCATTGGAAGTGGTCTAGGTTTTTGATGAGTGAGTCAGTGAATCAGTGAATCAGTGAATCTGTGAATAAGTGTATAGTAAAAATAGCGATTTTCTGACGTCAATATCTCAAGACCTATAATAGGTATATTAATGAAATTTTGTATTTTAGATAAGTGAGGGGTTCTCAACAGATACTAGAAATTTGATATGCGTAAATAAAATAGATTTTGAGTTACAGGGGGGTCGAATTTGGCCCGAAATGGTTCGTGTAATATAACCCACGGCCGGTGTGTCGCCTTTTTTGCTCGAACTTGGCGGACACACTGCCGTGTGTCTAGATCTATTTTGAATTTCATAAAAGTCAGTGTGAACGCGCTCCGTGAAGACAGATGCAGTGGACACCTCTGTTAGATAAATACAAAAATAGTACCTACATATTATTTACTTACAGCTTAATCTGGACCTTTTTTGGGAAAATTCTAAGCAGATGATTTACTTCATCATTTATGACTAGCCTGTTCCCAAAAAATAGTCTCTAATCATTAGGTTCAACTGCATATTACTATCCTGAAGAAAACAAACGATAGTAACAAACAAGCTTACCCAATTCTCACAAATAATACCTTCGTACAAGTTCAGCAAGTGCATTGCTGATCACGAGCTTAGAGCTTTAACTTCCAAAGATAGCCAACTAACAGGCAATTTAAGTTTTTCAAGCAAACTACCGTCCGATCGAGCTGTAGGTCAGACGCTTGTCTGAAATGGGTGTAGTGTTATTTTAATTTATTTTAATATTTGTTTAAAGTTGTTGAATTGAATAGTAGTACAAAATTCAGGGCTAATTGTGTATGATTCCAAAGTAATAGTGGGTTTCTTTCTGTGTTTTGTGGGGCTGAAAATAATACCTTGTGAAATTGTCGCTTGCACTTTGGTTAATATGACGAGAAATATATAAATGGAGAAGTCACAATGAATTTATTTAGGGTAGGTATTTTGACTGAGATAAATAGAGCTACATAATTTCCGAGAATTCTCTTCCTAGCTAACTAACAAACCAAAAACAGTACAAACAGTTGTCACAGTACTAAAATCTTGCATTTACTTTAAACACTAAAATTTCCCACCGGCATTCCAAGGAAAGTGGGTCAGACGCTTCTACTTACGAACCCACTCCATGTATCAACTCAGGAGGTTTAACTTGTCAAAGTTAAATTCATGCAGATACCACCCAACGTACACACGACATCGCTAATTCGAAACCCACTGAGATATCAACCTTGTTACGTTGACATAGGTGTCATTGATCAGTTTGCCGGCCGCAAAGTTAAGCCGGTCTCGTGCATGGCCGAATCCCATGGGCTTTTGAGGTGTCAATTGCTCGACACAGTTGCAGTGTTGTTATTTGCTAATTCATTGTAATTTATACCTTATTAACACGCAATAAGGGTGGTCTGTCTCATTTTTAATACAGGTTGACAAATATTATCTTGACGTAGTCTCGTAGATTTGAAGGATTCTTCGGTAACAAAATATTATTATGAAGATTTGTTTATTTTCTCATGGTCGTTATAAAATGATTGGGTATTGTATAAAACACCCACAGATTTATTCGTTCAAGAATAAATACAATGAATAGAGCTGTAAGTCAATCTGTTTTTTGTTTAAGAATTCCATTGTCTCCTGAGAGATTTACCTATGTATTTCTACCGATGTTAGGAAGAATAAAAGTAAATGTCTTTCTTGAGTGCATTATGCAAATTCAGGACGAATTATTTTATCTTAGAGCTGTACCATCCCAGAACAAAAGATTGATTCTAACCAGAAACCACCACAATTCCCATATTTCCTAACACAAACCACACAAGCATAAAAAGACACATTTAATCGATTCCGTATATCGAAAAAAACACTGAAACAACACAACATTGCCCCAATTACACAGGCCCGACATAAAAGCCAAAACCAGTTTTTTATGCAACTTAAAGCGAAGTTTTTTCGAGCCGAATTGAATTGCCATTACGATTGTATGAAAAAAGAGCGAATATTGTAGGCTCTGAAAAAACGAGGCTCCACTGGAAAAACTGAACATTTCACAATGAAATTGTTTATCTCAACTACATGTTGTGTGTTGGGAATATTGGGGATTGTTTTTTTTTTGTTTTGACTAGTTCTGGGAAGTTGTTAAAGTATTTTTGAGGAAAACAGAATGTGTCAGGTTAATGCTACATTGATTTTATGGAAAATCAATAAAGCAATTTTATTAATTTATTTATGTGTATACCTAATGCTGATATCAAACTTTTTGACTATTGTTGTCGACCATTTATCAAACATTTTTTTTTATAATGAATAGTTCACAACAAAAGTTGTTCAACGCACATAAAAATAAAAATTCATAACCCAAATCACATTTTGATCAACGTCACTCAAGAACGGCGGTTAAGCAAGAGTGCTTGCCAAAAATAAATGTTAACTTTTAAGCAATTTAAAATCGGACACTGTATCAAATTACCGAGATATTACTTCGTCAGTGACATTTAAGTTCACGCTATATGGAACTCATAAACTTGAGCCAAATCGTATGCAAAATCTTTATGACTCTTAAACCTTTTGAAAGACAAGAATTTTCATTTTTGATCTTTTTGCTCACCTCAATGTGGAACGGATGACTGTGCCGACTGTACCTGGAAAAGAAGTAAAACTTTATAGTACGACTGTACTTTAAAAAAGTTTGTGAAAAGAGATATTCGTCACGTTTGTATTGTCAACGTGACTTTTAAAAATTATTTTGTAATCTTTTGTTAATTTGCCCACATAATACAGAAATTGTTTAAGGATTTTGATTTCGGCTGGCAATATTTTCGATCCCAATAGAACTTTTCTATACTTAGTTTAATTTACTTTGTACTAATACTTGTATTTTAAGACCGATCTCTAACTTACAAACCCATTTTCCCATACTAGCCCAACTCGTAAATATTATTCCTATTACGCAAAACAAATAAATCGTGCCGTAAACTAAGCAAAATATTATGTTTAAGTACGTTTATTTTCAGATTCACCTCAAACAAGCGGTACCAAATAAAAACATACAGTTTTGCGACCGCTAGCTTAATTCATCGGTTATTCCTCGTATTTCCGGATATTACTTCGGCTATTTTCGTTTTTTTTTCGGGTTTTTTCGTTCCATATCCCACTGCGGCCGCTCGTAAAAAGCGGGATGATCCAAGTCTATCAATGCCTTGGTGCGATTTGAGATTCTGCAACGGCTTTTAAAGTTTGGTGGAAGTAGTAGGCAAAAGAGCGTAGTTTAGATCTGCGCTTGTTTTAGGATAGTTAGGTATCTAGGTTAGGGATAGCCGAACTATAGAAATGTAGCAAAAAGTATTAATTAAAAAGCTGTCTGCATGAAAAACCCCAACTACCAAAATGCTAGGCAGAAACGAGCTGAACAATCGTAGTTAGGGGCTATTTTACGGACCACTTGCTTATCTAGGTATGAGGCAGTAGGAGACCCAGCTGTGATTTTGATGGCATAAGCTGATGAAGAGTTACAGAATCCAGACACAATGCATTGATTCCTTGAGGATGACCCATGGGAGAATAAAAAGTAACACTCAAAACATCATTCTTTCGCGATTTTCTACACCTCAAGGCAGCTTCACAGCTGAGTAATATTTCAAAATTTTTAAAGTTCGTGTGAGCTGCTCGTGAGACGTTGATTGAAAGTTATATATTTTGGAATTTAATCTGAAGCGTTTACGTTGCCAATATATTGCATCGGCTATGTTGCATGGCGTGCTATGCTTTCATATCGGAGTTAGATAATATGCTGCCTGATAGATGGGTGCGCGAAATGCAGAGAGCGTTTTTCATTAAATTTTCATGTGCTGCATGTTAAACCTAACAAGGTAAATGCATATTTGCTTTGAGCTCCACCTATATATTGTATAAGTGTAATGATCAATTGGTTACTAAGTTTGGCCTGCGTAAGCGTCCGCCTGTCATATTTGATTAGGTTTTTAAATAACATGAAATTAGTATTTTCGAGAAGTTCCAGTACACATGATATAATAGGATAGTCTAGGCATGCGATGCGCACATATTTTTCTAAGAAAATTAAAACTAACTTTATGAGGAAAAATTTACAGGCAATTTACGATGTAGACATTTTAGTGAAACAATCATTATATAATTAACTGATTCCTTGAAGACAAACTCTTTGATTATCAAAAGCCCCGGGATTTGAGCTTCGGTTTCTAATCTGACTTAGCCAGATCTCCACAATGCAGGCTCTAAAGCTTACTACCAGTTAAACCATCCTAGTTTTTTTCTACTTTAACTCTAAAGGACATAGACATGTAGGTGCTCTGTTGTGTCAGTGTGTTTTTTTAATGAATGAAACAAAAAGGTGTCTAGACTTAATCCGGTTGTAGGACAAAATTCTAGAAACTGGACGTAGGAATCTTTAGGGTGACGGTTGACAACTTAAAATTTTTCAAAGAACTTAACCCATCAATGCCAATGTGGGGGTCGTTTTTGGTCAAGGTAAAAAAAAAATATCATCTATCAAAATAATCCTTACCTATACTTGGACACAAACGAACACGATCAAACAGACCTAACGATTAACCCTAGACACAAAACTTAATAGGGACTCTAGGTACTTCTACATAGAAACATAACCCTACAGTTACCACGTTTCCTCCCAGATCAGCATTACTTTTGCCGTCATCCGCCATAATATTTTACAACGGGCAAGTCACACAGTCGCTATTTGTTACGGGCTGTCTGGCCTCGTATGGGCACACGTACACTTTTGATAGGGTACAGGCGTCCTCGAGGGAGGACAGCTTCGAGGTTCAGTTTTTAGTTTGAGGTATATACGTCACGGGTCTCTGTAGACTCATTCGTGTATGATGTAAGGGTTATAAGTTGTGGTAGGGATGTTGGACCTATTTTGTTGGATTGTAAAGTTCATTTTTTATTGCAGCAAATTCTTTAAAGAACACAAAATGCACTGGTAAGTAG
Source organism: Helicoverpa zea (assembly GCF_022581195.2). NCBI lineage: Eukaryota > Metazoa > Arthropoda > Insecta > Lepidoptera > Noctuidae > Helicoverpa > Helicoverpa zea. The sequence goes on from NC_061454.1 coordinate 12,907,494, forward strand.
ATCATCATCTGCCTAACCTTTTCCCAGCAAAGTTGAGGTCGGCTTCTAATTAAACTGGATGCAGCCGAGTGTATTTTTCATCAACTCTGATGATCATGATCCACTTTTTTATGAAAAACGCATTACTGTTGTTGATAAATTCTTTGTTCTAGGCAAAATCCAAAAGATCATATTTTTATTTGCATAGCTGCAAAACTTCGTCACACAACTTTCTCGATGTTAATAAGACCTCACAAATACCTTTGCTTAGCGCGAAAAAAAGGATCGTATTACTTATTGTCCTGAACGCACCTGTTGTAAATTACCAATTTACATTTTCTGATGTAGAACTAAAACACATCACGATAATATCCTCTATGAATCACGTAATAAGACTCTAATTTTCACTGATGACATTTTTCCAACTGCTTTAACATCTTTGCATAACAACGTCCGTTTAATGCGACTTAGATTCAATTTTGATTCTTAATTGCAATGTCACAAGGTTTCATTTTGATTGCGCAGGTAGGCTGTTTAGTAGCATTGTATAAATTGAAATCTGATATTACTATGAATGGTTTGCTTCAACGTTGTTTTATGTTGAAAAGGTATTATAATTTTTGTACTTGAAGGCCAATCCTTAGAAGCAAAGCTTTAATTTCGCAATCGTAGTAACAAACAACCTACAAATTAAAAAAAAACCTTATTAATTATAAATACAAAAGTAAAACTGTGTCAGCATGTTACACAATTACTCTTAAATGGCTTTACTGATTGAGATGGAATTTAGCAAAGAAATAGGTAATTTGGACGAACATAGGCTACTTTTAGTTCTTCCGAGACGCACGTAAAATTGCAGGCGGAAGCGAGTACCAGCTATTTAATTAAATATTCCACAAACAAAACAAATCGCCAAACATCAATAAATAATGTTTTAAAAGTAATAAAACCGCAAACTTATCTATTAACAGAAATCTGTTCGTCTGTATGTCTAATAGCAACTATCATTCGATCTAGTCGAATCTATAATATTATGCTAATTAGTAGACAAAGGAAATCGAACAATGACATTAATTTTGTCTGTATGACATCATTCAATGATATTGGAATATCTGTGTACAAAATTATAGAGTGACCTTCATTTTTTTTTGGGTTAAGAGACTCAACCTTCCTCAATGCTACGTATGGTGTATGGTAAGTAGTTGTATGTAAAAAATTGACAAGAAAGGGCCAACGTGTAGTGTACCAATGGGCCCCTTTCTTACGATATTTATGTTTTATATAACCGTAGCTTTGGGCCTGTACCGGGATTGTAAAGAGCGACTGCTGCTGTCTTGGGTTCGATTCCCAGGTCGATTAAATTGTGAATTTTTAAGAATCTGTCAATGAGCAGCCCGGTGTCTGTAAGTCACATACCGGCAATGTCGGTCCTGAGTCTGATCTCTCTCCGGTCGTGTGTGATTGACGTCACACCTGTCTATGAGAGTGAAGGAGTAAAAAGAGCACCTGTGTCTGTCAAATGTTTGTTCGCTGTAATGTGTCTTGCCAGCCAGCTAGGCTGATCTCCCCAGAGACGGTCTGGACGCCATTATTCTTAAGCATTCATAACATAGGTTGGTGAGTTACAAATTTCTTAGACTCGTTATCAGGAGCTAAAATCCTCTGAAAAGTACTGCATTGCATTCGACATCCCAAACAATAGTTTAGAAACCCCCGTCCGAACAACTGCGCAGTCATTTTGCCAGCTAAGTTATTCCCCATACAAAGGTCAGAAGTGACCTTAGATTAGTTCAATGTTTTATACGTGGCTGGACATTTGTACCCGTCATTAACCATGTTACGGTTATAGGGGTCAGATCGACCTAGCGTTGATTATGCATCGTCACATTTTAGGGTTACTACTATTTGGTTAATGGCGATTCGGAATAGTGATGGTGATAGTTTATGTAGGGTTAAATTGTTGGTGATATTATAAACTAGGTTCCGCCCGCGGTTTTGGATGCGCTCCGTGGTACTTAGATGAAAAGTTTGCCTTATTCGATAAAATAATGGTCTATGTAAAACTGAAAGATTAAATCGAAGCAGATTATTCGTTATCGGGATTAACACGTTCAAACAAAGAAACCATCTTTGAAAGTACATTAATCTGAAGTCGGTATGTAGTATTTACATATTATCAATCAGTTCACCCGTGTACAAATGGTTTAAGGGGTTAAATTGTAATTTTTGCATCTCAATAACTATCTTACCGACCGAGCTATGTCCTAAGTATTTTATATTTTATACAGTATCTTGACAGATTCAGGCGTTGACATTGACAAATTTCGTGAGAAACAAACTCATATTAACTTTTATGGGATATATTATTACGCCCATTACTTCTAGAGGTTAATCAGAGGTGATACTAGACCTATGTGAAAAATAAATCCCCTTATTACATAGTTAAAAATCTCGTCTTCATAGTTATTATATTACTCAGACTTCTAATTAGGCTAGCGAAAATATTTTGTACAAAACTGTTTATTAGCATTATTGAGCGTGAGATTATATTTTCAGTAATAATAAAAACTAAAAATATTTACCAACTATGTAGCCTTAACTAATTAAACCACTACTTAATGATTATATTAATAAGCTTGCAATAAAGGGGTCGGGAAGGTCTAACGATGCTTTTAACCTTATGACCTGGACTGGGAGGTACATTGTTAATATATAATGACTTTATAAGTTGTGTTTATGTAGATAGTATCGCAGTGTATAAATATTTAAATTAAGTTTACTATTATATCTAATCCGCATTGAGCATGTATGGTGATTAACGCCCAGTCCTTCTCTGTATGAGAGGAGGCCTGTGTGAAGTGTAATAATTATAGTGAGTACGGTCCTTTATAGTATTAAGTGTGTTAACTCTCTTATGTAGTGCTGAGTTGCATTATACCGTCTATCTTATAGTATATAATATGTCTTTTAGTCATTAATATATAATTAATATATAATTTAGAACAAATAAAAATGAATAAGTTAGCGACGCTAAGTAAGAATAAGAATTTCTCTAGTTTTTGGAAAGAAACTAGAAAATTGAACTATAAGCCTGGCCTTCCCGTGAGTATTGAGGGTCACTCAGACCCTAGGAACATAGCTAATTTATTTAAAGAACACTTTTTTGTTAAATCGCCAGTAGGTCCGTCTGTATCGATGCTCAATACTGAGTCCCAGGGTGGGGGGTTGAACCTAAAGATCTCAGCTAAAGTTGTGGAACGAGCTATTCGTCAAATGAGAAGAGGAAAATCCCCTGGCCATGATGGTCTTAGTATTGAGCATCTAGAACATGCTGGACCTCATATTAGACGAGTACTGGCTATGTTTTACAATTTATGTATAAGCCACTCTTATTTGCCGGAGCCGTTAATGAGAACAATTGTAGTGCCCATTGTCAAAAACAGAACGGGAGACGTCTCCGACAAAACCAATTATAGGCCAATATCATTAGCGACTGTAGTAGCTAAGGTTCTTGACAGTGTGCTGGATGCACAATTGGCTGAATCTATAGTTCTACATGACAATCAATTTGGATTTCGACCGCAGCTGTCAACGGAAAGTGCCATATTGTGCATGAAGCATACTGTCAGGTACTATACCCACAGGGGCACACCTGTGTATGCCTGTTTCCTCGATTTGAGCAAAGCTTTCGACTTAGTGTGTTATGACATTTTGTGGAGAAAGTTACAGGAAGTAGGAGTACAGCCTGAGCTTCTTAATATTTTAAAATATTGGTACAGCAATCAGACTAATAATGTACGCTGGGCGGATACGTTTTCAGATCCGTATAAATTGGAATGTGGCGTAAGACAGGGTGGCCTAAGCTCACCGCGTCTTTTTAATTTGTATATTAATGCCCTTATCGAGGAGCTCAGCAGCAGCCACATCGGTTGTCACATAGATGGAGTTTGTGTTAATAATCTTAGCTATGCCGACGATATGGTGCTGCTGAGCGCCTCGGTTTGTGGTACGAGGAAACTTATCGAAATTTGTGAAGCGTATGCTGATGGTCACGGCTTGAAATATAATGTGAAAAAAAGTGAGTTTGTTGTCTTTAAGGCGGGTAACAGGTGTCCATCTAGCGTGCCCCCTATAAGGCTGAATGGAGTTCAGTTGGCTAGAGTGCGTGAATTCAAATATCTGGGTCACCTTATTACCGAGGACCTTAAGGACGACATGGATATTGAACGTGAACGTAGGGCACTGTCCGTGAGAGCAAACATGATTGCTCGCAGATTTGCACGATGTACAAGGGAAGTTAAAATAACTCTCTTTAGAGCCTTTTGTACATCTTTTTACACCTGCAGTCTGTGGGCAGTCTATACTCAAAAGACGTACAGTGCCCTACGGGTACAATACAATAATGCTCTCAGAACGATGTTGCGGCTGCCCCGGCACTGCAGTGCGTCACGTATGTTCGCGGAGGCGCGCATCGATTGCTTCTACGCTACTCTGCGCAAGCGGTGCGCGTCAATGCTGAGCAGAGTGCGGGCTAGTCGTAACAGCGTTTTGAGTATGATAGCCAGTAGGTTGGACTGCCCGTACTTGGGTCGATGTATTAATGTTCACATGAATATTGATACCTCGAGCCATGGGTCTGGCAGGGGGCGAGTAGAGTAAGGATTTTTATTTAGCTTTTATTTATTTTTAATTTTGTTAACTAACATTAGTTTATAAGTTATTAACTACTAACAATGTGGATCTGTGTTATCTGAAAATAAATGTTTTATTATTATTATTATTAAATAGTTCTCAAGTAATGTGGTTGTCTCCTTTAAGCAACCCCTTTAGGAACTCCAACATTTCATGTGGATGGACGATAAAAAGGCTGAGGATGATGATCATATCCAAGTCAGTATGCAGGGTTGGACCCAGTCCACAAAAAATATTGTTAGCAGATTCACACTCACATTTTTATTTTATTTCATTTACTTTTTTGTACGTTATTATCTCCTTTAACCCGATGGTTGACTAGTAGAGAATGGGTTATCGTATTAAGTTCGTCAATGTACCTTTTTTGTACTTAAAGTATAAATAAAATTCACATTAAGGACATTAAGGAGTACATAGTGGACGACATAAGCGAGAATACGAGTATATATTGAGTAGATATGCTAATACGTAAGGGAATACCTATGTAGGGAGAGTACATAGTCGAATTCATAAAAAAATCACTTATTTCTTTTTTCTCGTACGTTTTTTCTCGTACGTAAAATAGGGGCTGAAAAAAAGTCAGACCTTTATGTACTTCATTAACTTGAAACAGCGACACGATCTAGCCGTGTCCTGAATCCAGGCAATGATTTATAGGTAATTTCCTTACAATCGGCGAGCTCTCATGCGCAAGTAAGTCGACCTCCGTCAACGCTCGCTTGAATGCTTAATTGGCTAATTTAACTTAGTTTTGTAAGTGTCGTCAATTATATTATATTAGTGGGTATGTGGTTTTGTGTTGCCGCGTATGGTTTGGATGTTTACTGTCTGCTGTAAATGTAGTAAAGGGGTCAGGTTTGTTGAGAGTTGTGTTAGAAGTTGATCTGATTTTAAAAATGGTGTCTGCAGATTGTCTTTTGTTTTTTTATTACGTAGCGTTTGACATCAAATTGCTTGTTTTATAGTTCGGCCGCTCAGAGAATGCGTTTCTGACACATCGCGATTGAACTGACGACGTAACTTTGTAATGGCGTTGCAGTACGATAAAAATATTTTTGCTGGTTGTTTATCGTTTTAACAATTGTTGAGCATTAAAACAACATTATTATATCAATAATAATCAATGAATGTTGTAATTTTGTGCCAAATTGAGTGTCAAATAACTTGGTAAACAATATTTTTCTAAATCTATACTGCGCTATTACAAGGTTATGTCAGCGCTTTATATTTGTAGTGCTGTGCTAAAAATAACAGGCAAGTATCGTAATCTGTTCTGGTTGATGGTTCAAAATAATACGTTTTGTTTTTCTTTTTAAGAATTTGAAAATAATGGACTATAGGATAACTTTTATGAAATATAAAAATAAAACTATGATCAAACTGAACGCGCGAAAGAAAGTAGCATTTTTATATTTAGGTTGAAAATGGTAACCCCAAATGGCATCATGGGCCGTCATTTTGTGACGCTAAATAGTCATTTGTTGTCGTTTCGTGCGCTAAGACTAAGTGCCCTGCCTCATTAGGACGCCAATGGCGACGTCGCCGGCTACGTATCCAAGCAGTTAGTATTGAAATGTATGGAACCTAACTCACTTGGCGACGGTTTGGTAACGTCGCCAAATTGGAGGCGTGGCAACGAGCTACAGTTCCCTATGTGGCTTCTGGCTACCGTGGCAACTTGGCGACGTGGCCACAGTAGCCACTATAATGTACACGGTAAAGCGCACCTCCCTCACACAGTCGCCAATGTGGTCGCCAGTCAGCTTGCAATTTCTTGAGCGACAACGTAAACAATTGACTGTCGAGACGCCATGGCCACTCGACTTGGCGACATTTGGATGCCAGAAGTAGCCAGACCTGTGCCGCTGGCGACGTCGCCATGGCGTCCCAGTGAGGTAGAGCTCTAAAAACCTGATTTTGGAAGATTTTGACCGAGATATCAGGATTGATTCTGTTATTGATAATACCTAATATACACGTAGGTGAAGATGATGATGAAGACACCACCTCCTCAAGCGAATCGGAGTCTGATTAACATTCTGTACGCACATTCAATTCAATGTACTTACTTTATTGCATAGAAATACAGATTGTAACTTTGTAACAAAGAATAAATAAAACGATTTTATTATATGAATATTACCTTTTTTTGGTTTCCACTTAAATAACTAAAATATAAATTTTAAATGATTCCGCCAATTTAAAACGAAAATAATCTTAAAATAATGCGGCGGTTTATTTTGGGGGAACGGTAACGAACTCAGTGTTATGTTGTGCCCATCACTAGTCCTGACTAACTGATAGGTGTCAGGAACGCATTCTCTGAACGGCCGAACTATAGTTCATTGTAATCCTTATAGAGTTGGTGATTTATATTTTCCTTACGGTTGCGTCTGAAAACATCTCATATTCTTCACATCCATCGCTTCTTCCGTCTATTTTCACCAGTTTCAATTAAAGTCTAGGTACTTAAAGAATCGAAATTATTAAAAAGAAAATGACTTCCCTTGTTCACCTTCAACATACACTTGCTAAAAGAAAACACCATAAAAATGCGCATTTTCGCCAACAATACCATCCCCATGATAATCATACTGTACGGTATTAAGGCGCACCCACACCTCTTCGCGACCGTTCTAAGATGGAGCGCGATATTTATTTAATAGCCGCGTTTTGCTTTAATAAGCCGATAAACCAGGCTCCGGGTGACGAAAAATGACGTCATTAAACTTCTAAATTTTCGCCTTAGAATGTAATCTAGAGGATATATGTCAGCATATTTTTATGAGCCGCTGTTTGGTAGTTATTGGAAGGCAATTTTGGCAAAATAAAATCTTGGAGACCTATATCAATTGTGCGAGTTTGGTTCACGAGAGTTCCCGCGCTGATTCACTGAGAGTTCCCGCACTATGCAGACCTTCTACTTAACAGTCGGCAGACAGTTGATCCGATGGTTGATATATAAAAAAAATATTAAATATTCCAATCAAAGTTTTCACTCAGTCCGATGCCGGCTAAATGCCTGGTCTTTTTAATGTGCGTACTACCATTCATCTTCATACTGATTTATGAGCCCAAACAATCTATAGACCCACTAAAATTTTGCAGAGAGCAAATAACTATTTGGGCCTCAAATTGACCCTCAGACCAAAATAATTCAACAAGCTTATACGCATACGCGTCTACCTATGTTCAGGAGTCAGGAAAATCGCTACATCGACTGGTAACAATATTTATTCAGGCTTCAGGTTACGGGTGACAAACCTTGGATTTGTGGTTACATGTCCCGTCAGGCTGTGTCACCCTGAAACCAATCAAACTGGCACGGTTAACGGATTACCTGATCGACCGTCTTCAGTTACTGGTCTTAACAGGTTGCTTTCTCTACCTCTATATTCCTAGGTTGTTCAGATAGTTATTTTGTTTGGGTTGGTTTGCTTGGATGTATTATATAAGACATAAAACATATCTATATTTACTGTATAAGGCTGGGTTTATTTATTTGTTCGCTTAAATTTCTTGAAGTACAGGGCTGATTAGGAAATTATTTAAGTGTAAGTAAGATAGCTGATTTACCCAGGGACAGAGATATTTACCATTGGGTTGCGTGAAGCAGTTTTCATGGGACGTGAGTGAAACCACGTGAAATCGCTATCAGAAGCCAGTAAAATATAACTAAATAGATATTAGTAAACCACTCCAAATACCCAGTTTTCTAAAAAAATGCTGATATATTTTCATTGACAAAACAGTGCACTTATAATTTTTCACATACCTACCAAAACTCTCCGATCATTGTTTTTTCAATACATCCACTTAAGGGGATCAGATGTTGCCATACCCTTCACTTTTCCTCTAACGAGATGCCCCTGAGTCTCTATTAGCAGTAACAATATCCCCACATGTTTTTGCTTGTGGCAACCCTACTATTCATTGGGAAGGATTATACTAGTGTTTATGGCAACCCTGGGATTAGAACTATGGTTATTTTGAAGAGATAGTGGAATAAGGACATGAGGACACACTTTTGCTTGTGGCTACTGAAGTTTGGTAAATAACGAAGTTTTTTCGTGATAGTGAGTAACTTTCTGTGTTTTATAAGTTTGCTTGAAAGAAGATGAACTCTTATAGGCCCCTAGTATCACATCATCTGCCTAGCCTTTACTATAATGATAATTTAATTGGCGGTCAGAATTGCAATGAATGGCAGTCGTAAAATTAGTACCTACTTAATGAATTATAACTCGTGAACATTACTTTGTATCAACAATTCTTTCGTGATTTTTAGAAATTCTGAAATATTGACTGTATTTTTTTGTCCCTGTCAGCCAATAGGATTCAATCAGGTATAAAATGTTCACCCACGTTTTGTCTTTTATCACTAAAACCTTTATGAGGTACGTCGCTTACATTTTTCCCTTAGGTTGCTTAAAGGCTATTCCTCATCATATGCCTTGGAAGTAGGGTTAGCAAGAAGGTAGCCAATTATTGTGCAATATTAGGCAGGAAAAAGAAGAAAAATAATAAATATTTTTGCACATACTTTTTACGCCGCGATGTAATTAAATTGGCTATTTGATTTTCTCCAATCTTTAGAAATAGATTATTTCTGTATTGGTTTTTTTCCCATGAAATACCTTTAGGGAATGTTTCTTAAATATTATGATATTGCAACAGAAAAGGTTAGACCTGTATAGTATTGGTATGTTTTGACAATAAAAAAAATAAAAATGTTGATTTGTCAAACCTTATTCCAGTGACCCTGCAGGCAGAAAAAAGGCATTAGACTAGTCCAGTTTCCGATACCTACATTGCTTTTCCACCAAAGTTTTTTTTTTGTCTAGGAAAAAAAAATATCATACTTATTTTTTTTTCTTTGCCATTATTTTAATGTATTGCGTTGCCGTAGCAACCCTGCGTTCCTGTTTGTACGCAGTACCAAGATATCGCTGAAAGTAATCTTGCAGAAAGGCTTTGCGTCTCTGAGTGACACACTTTTCGGTTGCGGCCATAAAAACAGCTATCGTATCTGTCTTAAAAATTTATTGGTCAATTTGGGCCTTTTTAAAACACATGTAGGGGTTTTTTGGTGCACGAGTTTTGTTCTTTTGAAAATGATAATAAATATCAAGTGTGTATACGCAATATGTATGTATTACTTTTCTTTATTTTAAGTAAAAACTCAAAGAGTATAAATACCAATCCAGCCAAACAAGAGATAATTGCGTACAAACAACGGGTATAACTGACAGCCTCCATTTTTTGAAGCCGGTTAAACACCACTATCAGTGTTCACTCTGATTAGTAAGCGTATTTAAATGTAATTCATTGCTTCTTTGTAGAGAAATTGTAGTGCACTTTATTTTATATAGCCAAGACAATGACATGGTGTATTTACCATTCTTTTACTTTTAGATTGCATGTGTATGTGCCAATTTGTTACCACGGGTACAACTTATCTGTTGCTTAGAATAGTTCTGTTACAACGCCAACAGATGTTATTTCTCTTTTATTTTCTGAGACCAAATTCATTTTTTTAAAACAACAGCTGGCTTTAAAAAAATAATGTGAAAATTCACAGTAAACTTATGTTTTAAGAATACAGTCATTTATATATGTTGTCGGTGAACTGTTTCCTAAAAATTCTTTGAAACGTCTTATTGGTAATAAAAGAAAAAAAAACTTTTTCATAACGTTTGCGATATAATAATGAATAGCAGGTTTAGTGGCCCAACCGTACAGGTATTTTGTACGAAGATGGAAGGAGTACCTACACCTGCGAAAGTAACCATTATAGTAATTGAAGACTTTTCAATCAAATGGTTGGATAAAAATGCAAAGTTAAACATAATATTCGTTACAGTAACTTTTATTTTCTATGCTAGCTAGCTATTTTTAGAAACATCAGCACTGAAAAAAGGATGAACTCCTACAATTAGGTAATATTATAGTTATTTAACCAAATACATCCAAATAAAAATATAATTTCGAATTAAAACGCCAAAAAGGCACCTGAAACAACACTGAAAAAAAGGCCACCTATCAATAGAAATCCCATAAATAAAAATACAGACAATTTAAACATTAGTCACGTCTAATCATAGCAATTAGGATCTTTATATTAACCGACCCTTAACAATATGTAGGTAACAATCTTAGAGCAGTCAACCAACTGGAGCCACTAGGAACACAAATCTCTAAGCGAAAAAGTCTGCCAATTTAGGCGCGGAGAGCGATGAAAGCTCCGAGAAAAGAAATATGTTTAGATGCCATAAGCCAGGTCAGTCCGGCGCTTTCTTGTAAGTCAAATACGGTGGGTGTGACCAAAACGCTAATTTATGAGTAAACTAATGAGGCGTTCGACTTCGGTTTTACAAAAAATATGCGGATTCCAAAGAAGGCAAATGGGGCGTAACCTGTAGCATTCCTTGTCCCCCGAACATCCGCATTTTGGCGACTCTAGTTTCCTAGAAGATTTTACGTAATGATATCTCCACTGGCCATTTTGTTTTACATGGTTGTAACGCTACTAAAACTGATATCTCACACATGCGTTTTGGTAGAGGCGAAGGCACGGAAATATCGTCTCCAGTGAGTTAAATACTCTAAGTTAAATACGGGTCGAAACAAATGGTTAAGCAAATTAACGTGCCTTTAATTCAAAATCGCTCGACCGTTACCTGAGCACCGCGTAAGGGTGGCTGAACAAAAAACACCGTGTTTTTTTACCCAAAAAATTACAAAAGCAAGCATTTTTTATCGGACTTAGATAAATATTGAGATAAACATGTGTATTTTATTGGTTTTGTTTGCTGACTTTTGTATTTTTGTTTAGGAAGAGTATCTTTGGTTGAAGTAGTCCAAAGACAGCAGATGTACTCATAAAAAATAACTTGTAAATAAAAAAAAGCTATAAAATAAATGATTAAAGATAGATTTTAAACGACATATTGTACTAACAATAAAAACAACAACACAAACAATGTAAACTTAAGCTACTATGTAAATTTTCCTATCTAGCTGATAACATTGACATATAAAAATAAAACATTACTTGAACTTGATTTCTAAGTGGTAAACTACAGCAGCTTTTTTCTTATCACTCAAGAAAGTGTTGTTCAATTAATTGTCATCGCGTGATCACTTCACATTGCGTTTAAAATTATATGAAACTTACCCCAGTCTCAACCATTAACATAAATAACAAACAAAATTAGATTTCCTACGGAACGGACAACAATAATGTCCTATATTTTATTAGATATTGTTATGAATAATTTTGTAAAGGATAAAGAACGTCAGTCCATTGTGGCAAGTTTTTTTTCATCAACTTGTTTCTTGACTATAAATTAGCAAGTTTATCTGACTCCTTTTTGTTTTTAAGATGGGGTTGTAGTAGGGTGACCATGCTAAGATACAATGACTGAGACATGTCTCAATTTAGTATCTCAGCATGCCATTCAAAATGCACGTGCATAATGATGATTAAACATTTTATGAGCTGCACGACTGTTTTTTTTTTTAATTTTACGTCAGTAAATATAAAAAATAGAACCCTCATAATACTTTGATAAACCTGGCTTTGATGTTTTTGTCCAAGTCCATATGAAGTTGCAACCATTATATATCACTATGCACTATAGAGTTCACACAAAAAAAAAATGCTTACCTACATTCAAATGCACAATTATTCAGTGAGTTAACCACAAAAATATATGACTACTTCTCACTTTTCAGAACGTTACAGTTATATTTAGAATTCATTTTTAGGGTTCCGTACCTCGAAAGGAAAAAACGGAACCCTTATAGGATCACTTTGTTGTCCGTCTGTCTGTCTGTCTGTCTGTCTGTCTGTCTGTCTGTCTGTCTGTCTGTCAAGACCCTTTATCTTAAGAACGCGTGGACGTATCAAGCTGAAATTCACATGAAATACTCGGGTCTATTGCCCCTTTAGGCTGTGAAAATATCAAGCTTCTAAGCTAAGCCAATCAAAAGATACAACCGATTATGTCGATATTTTCAACAAATTCTCGACACTCGCAAAGGAATCAAAACCTACAGGGTACTTCCCGTAAACTCAGAATCTTGAAATTTGGCATGAAGCATTGTTATATAATGCAAATATAGGAAAAATTGCGAAAATCTCATTTTTTTTGTTGTATAATATAATAAAAATATTTTAATAAAATGAAACTTACTACCTTATTTCTCACGAACGAATAAAGGTACCAAATTGAAATTTATACCAAATACTTAGGTCTATTGTCCCTTTAAGCAATGAAAAAATCAAACTTCTAAGTTAACGCGATCAAAAGATACAGTAGTTTTACCAACACCTTAGACGAATTTCCGTCACACGCTAGGGAATCAAAACCTACAAGGTACTTCCCGTGAACTCAGAATCTTAAAATTCGGCACGAAGCAACGTTATATAGTACAGATAAAGGAAAAATTGCGAAAATGATAAATTTGAAGTTACATAAAATATTAAAATATTATTTTTGCTTACATGACATAAAATATTTTTTTAATAATTATAAACTTACTACCTACCCTTTTTCACATGAACGCGTAGAGATATTAAAGTTTTGAATAAAAAGTGTAATTCATATCAAACACTTCTTAAATATAATGGCCTCTAAACTGTGAAAAATTTTAAATCATTCAAAGGTCATTGGGCACCTTAGTATGAAAACCATACCCACGGCGGATACGAACGAAATATAGCACAGTATAATGATAAAGGCTCTGATTTACTATGGCATTAGTCGCATCAATGTGAACCATGGGAATCTAGAGAAAATCAGGTGTAAACATCAAATATTTTCCTCATTTCAATGGGGAATTTAAACGACCAAGTTTGACGGATTTGAGAAATCATTTCTTTGTAGTGAAAGAGTATACTCGCCGTTTATTTCCATTGTCATCAGGTCAGGATCTGATGATGGAAATCCTGACAAATCGAGGGCAACTATCAGAAATTGTAGGCATGCATAGGATTAAAACTTGATTCTCAGATGTATGTCTGGTGATACTATCAAACAGTGAAGGTTTAGAGCTTATCTGATGATGGAGACGTGAGAAAGTCGAGAGCACTCGGTATGTTTTAGTTACGTCGTGTTTGGGCTTATATTATTCGTATTGACGAGAACTTTTCACAAAAGTTAAAAATAAAAACTTTTTACAAAAAAAAACAACTTCTAAAACAACAAGAAAACTATTTATATGCATCGGTCTAGATCTCGGTGGTTAAATAAATATAGATGCATCCTCTAGACACCGACTTCTAGACCGATGCACCTAACATCTTTAAAAATATTAACTACTTTGACTCTCACGAAATTACCATAACTATGATTGTTCTAAACTGAACGGTTGGCGCGAAACCCACTTTTTATCTATACAGCATTTGTACGGAACCCTCGGTGCGCGAGTCCGACTCGCACTTGGCCGGTTTATTAGTTTACCAGGACTTGTTTATAAACTAGAAAAAGTATGCTCACACTACCTGCGTAGTGCTGTTTGCATTTATTTTCAAAAAGTTTCACGGGCCTGCTAATTTATTTACGACAGTTGTTGAAATGCTTTCCTGTTTTATACCTATGAATTTTGTTTTGAATGCAATAACATTGCTTTTTAATAATTAATGTTTGAGCTTTGATATTTGGTTCTATTATTAATTATAAACAGTAGGTATCAGAATGACTGATATTTAATAGCTCAACTATATTTTTTCAGTTCGAGTTTTGATTACATCAATGGATTATTTTGGTTGTATCTGTTGAACACATATAAATTAATTTATATACTTTATTAATTATTATACAATAAATCCTTATTAGTTCGTTTGAGTGACAAAATCCAGTTGTATAGGGATATATATTAATTGACAATGCCGTGTGTGTGGCAAAACACTGGGCTACTAATATACAAGTCTGATTGCCATCGACTCGCCGCCATGGAGAAGAAGACTTCAAGAAAACTACATGAAAGTGCGTACAGTATTTTTTGAGATCGTCACGAATAAAAAGACCGACATGGATGAAAATTGTATCTTATTATATTCAGAAATGTTACCAAATATAGAAGACCGATGACCAAAATGTCAGGTGAATGTTTTAAAACGGTTGCCATCCGAAACCGCAGTCAAACCCGGCGGCAGAATCTAGTAAAAAATTACTCCACTCAATCATTTGTCAATGCTGCTGTACTTTGAGCGTTGTACCAACCGGAATCGCTCAGAGCACCAATCTGTAAGCGCAAGAGTTTGTTAACGCAACAAATAATAACAGATCACTGATATACATTACATAATAAATAAAATTATCAGGCCACCTTTTTACACACAGGCGGTTAGTCTCATTGTAAGCTATTAACTTGCGTTATGGGTTCTAACATAACCGATAAATTCACAGACTACCACCAATAAGCATGCTCATCATACAAAATTAAACATTGACTGTACTTACCCGGAATCAAACCCGTGACCGTGCGGTAGTCCGGCACGATGATCATTGCGTGATCAAAAGTATGATTGTCGCTAGCAGTCTCGAACCTTTAGCAAAGGGCGAAGGCGTCTCCAGTGATTCAAATGATCTAAGCTACTGTAAGAACAGTATATAACGGTGTTATGGGTTGAAACGGTTACCATAAAATTCCCTATACTCTGTTTATCGCGGTGATACGTCATGTCGAAGCTGTGACAATGAATTATACTGTTGTTCTTGAGATATATATTGTTTGCTAAGGCTCGTCGAGGGTTCAGTATGTTTTGTGTGTGTAGTTTTTTAAATGTTTCTTTTGTTTTATAAGTATTTAGATGATGTTTTTGGGAAATTATTTTTATTGGCAATAGTTTTATTTCTTGCGAACCGAATTACAGGTATTGTGTTTACGAACGAATGTTAATTGCTTAAACCCATTAAATAATAAAAAAATTAGGGGAATTTTCCGTCCATAGGTATATCTTTCCGGTTTCCCCAAAGTTCTCCAGAGTTGGCTTTATGATGAGTCATAGTTTGAGGAATAGGATCCAATCTAAATTATTTTGTAATAGATTAATAATTTTTATATTTTCCATTTCGATATTGATTATACTTACTTAAATTAAATTATGACGTCATCTTTTTCCTTATCAGCATTTTCAAAGTAAGATGTCCTAAATTCTGTACCTATGCTGGAACTTGGAACATGTCTCCTTATTTAAAATTCTCCAGTACTTTAGTAAGACAAAGTCCAGGTGCTTTTGTGAGACTTAAGGCAAGGCTTCCGCCTGTTTCTTGGCTATTCCTTGTTAATTTCCTCGAGTGAATAGTTTATTACTTTGTTGTACGAACAGATTATTATTGAAGTTAAGCTGCACTGGTTTTAGTCTAAGATAGTGATTATTTAAATGATCTTTGGTATCTTTCTACAAGTTGCTTTGTTTTGAATATTGATCAGTCTAGTAAATAAATGTTTTTTTTATATATTAAATCTTGAATTTAATAGGTAGTATGCCCGTAAATACGGGGATACAGATAATTAGGTAAAAGGTTATATTTTAATGTGCTTTATTTGCCTGAAACAAAGGAATAAATAAAAATATCGTAAAGCACAACCGCCAAACAATAAATTATAAAATAGTTTTGTACAATTCTCGCGGATCTCCAAAGTATCTAATATCAAAACGTTAAATTACTTATCAAGCCATTTTCAGAACGCATGACAAAGAGTATGATATGTCACAGAGTTATTGTCTATTGTTCACAAACCGGTACTTCAGAATTGGGCAACCAATGATGTATTTGAAGGTATTTTGTATCATATACCTGGTTCCTATAAAATATTACACGATTGTCACTTGTGTGTATTGTTATTTGGTAATTTGCGTACTTAATTCTTAAATTAATCTTTTCGATAATTACTCTTTGAACCCTATCTCAATTGATGATGACCTGATGACCTCTTCAAGCGTTGACGATGTCGAAGGTGATGCAACCTTCTGCCTTACATAGAATAACCTATCTATTCAAGACTTCAAGAGTCCCAATAGGCTAGTTTCCTAAAAAATAATAATTAGTCCGTCTTGTAGATTGGCCAAAATTAAGCGATACGTATTTTTTCTTTTTTAAATTGGATCAGAACTTGTTAAGATATAGCGTGTTAAAGTTGAGTGTGACGTCACAAGTTGCTACAATTTTCAGGACACTGTGACGTAAAAGGCCCCCACTCCTAATTTTTGAAGTGTATTATCTTTGTCATTTTATGTTTAATTAAAAAAAGAAAAAATACGTATCCAATATTTTTAATTATCTAAAAAGCGGACTAAATATTATTTCATTATTTCGACCCTGGAAACTACCCTATTCAGGGACCAATGTAGGTTTCCCAATTTGTTTTTGTTAAAACCTAGCATCAAAGTTATGCAAACATACCTTTACCACTTGTACCGAAAGCTTCAAAATAAGCAGGAACTCGCTCAAACGAATCACAAACGGGAGCTAAACTAATCAAAGTAAAATTAACAGACGTCCAAAAAAACATGGCCGCTCAAACTTTGCCACTCAAACGCTCAAACGAGCGATTGTTTCTCATAAAATATTCAAAAATCCGCAGTTTAACATTTTAGTAACCCCAAGTTTTCGTTGAGAAAACAGAAGTACAGAAATGCTTTTACTTAAAGTTTATTACTTAGAGCTATGAGAGCGTTTTAAGGAGTCTCGAGGTGGGTAGTGGGTATTCAGTGCATCTGAGAGACCGGCTCAAAGGGCCTCTCTGAGGTACGAAGGCCTTGTATGGGGACTGTAAGTTATGGGTAAGCGGGATAAGTGCTGAAGTTTATAAACTGCGTAAAGTTATATTTGAGACTAAAACACGAGTACGTTTTGATTCAAAACTATGTGGCTGTAAGTTCAGAACTAATTTTTCATTTTTTAATGAAAATTTTAATGTAGTGTTCTTGAGGATGCAAACTGCATTTGGATTATTAAGTATAAAAATACGATTTGTCATTTATAACATAAAAAAATGTAATTGAAGTGGCGATGCTTCGTGACATATCATAGTCTTCGTCACATAAATCTCTTTACCTTACCAATGATATTACGCGTTATTGCGTTTTTCCCTGAAGTATGAAATTATTTTCAGGACTTCTATGAAAACACAATTTCCCCAAAACGATGGCCACAATAGTTCGGAAGGAATTTAGTGTTTAACGACTGGCCGGCGCGGGAGAGATGCCTGGCTAAGCGGATTTCAAGAGCCTGGGTTTAATACCATTACCTGTGTATTCTGCACCATCTCACTCTTGCAAACAGCTTGTACAAATTACTGAGAAAGAGAAATCAACTGAATTTAATTGTTACAAGAACGTTGAGCGATAGTTTCTGAAACTGTCTTTTGAGTTATCATTTGAATTGGTTACGTATCTATCTGAAAGTACGGGTTTAAGAATAACATATAATACAATACTAGCTTCTGCCAGCGGTTTCACCCGCATCCCGTAGGAACCTCTGCAGCTTTATAATATTAGTATAAATAGAGGAAACCACGTTTGAGAAAACGTAATGTAAGACGTCCTGCTGCACGGTGTATAGACGATTGGAAGAAGATGGCAGGCAGTGGATGGATGCGGGCTGCCCATAACGGGATGGTTGGCGTTCATTGGGGGAGCCCTACATTCCACCTTGCACGGCAATCAGCTGATATGATGATGATTAGCGTCGATTCCAAATAATTTTGCGAAGGGGGCATGAAGAAGGAGAACTGCTAAAAGTTGTAGGTACTTCATCTACAGAGAAAAAACTACAAATAAAACAGACAATACTTAAAAAGTCTGAAAAATACCAGTACACCTACTAACAGGTATATCGCGTACATATTCTTTAAAAACCTCTTACCAATTCTTTGTATAGGCTTTATCCACTTCCCGCGTCTCAATTACTCTAGAAAGTTCTACAGAAGTTGATACAGAACTTTAATACACTGGTACACTCCACAAAAGAATTGGCGTGCGGCAGCTGGTGGCAATGGTAACTGCGGTTTGGCAGGTCGCAAATTACACTTTTTGTACATTTGAAAGTTGGCAATGTACAATGTACATCGACGCTAGGATTGCTATGTTATTGTCGATGCTGTGATCAAGTATTTTAGATACGGTTTCAGAAATGGTGTGTGTGCGACGGATTGAAAAGGGTTAACACTGAAAAGTAATATAGGTATTTATGTTTCAGTTTTATTCTTAAGCACTTTAATGTCCACAGTGCAGACATAATACACAAAAAATGGGACTGTTAAGTTATTAAGGTATAATATGTCTGACGCAATTGACTAAGCGATGATTTTGACCTGATCTATTTCTTGAACCAGAATAGCCGCTTTATATTTTTATAATTAGAATCAACAACTCTAAAGTGTAATTCAACTTTGTAGGCACATAAAGAAACACACTGAATTTATCTAGCCTTCAAAACCTAGTCACCAATACTTAAATAAGGTACTATCCAAGCATATCATTGTCCATGTCCATCCCTTTATAATAAATGTCATGGTGAGATGACTGAGGCAGGTGGAATCAGTGGAGCGGTCTCCTGGCTACTGGAGTGAGCAATCAATGCAATCAAAGGACGGCGAAGGGTTGGATCGACCTGTATTGGATGCAGTAGAACGCAGGTTCATTGCTTATATAGGTTTGTGGTAGTTGCGTTTTTCATGAATAGAATAAATAGAAAATAATAGAAATTATGTAGAATTAAATTCTGTTTTTTTAATTTTTTTAAAAGATACGATTATCGATCCAGAATTGTTGAAGAGATTGCAAGATGCATTTGATTCGTCTTGATTAGTTGTGTACGTCATGTAAGTTACCTTATAATGAAGATGATTTTAGAGGAAATACAAAAGTGAATACCAATTTCTTTGATGGCTGCTTTGGTGAGCATGGAATATCCCTGATAGTAAGGAAGTATAATAAGCTTGGGAGGTTTTTGTCCAGCAGTGGATATTTACAATGTTACAACGATACCAATTTCTAATCAAAACAAAACTGAAATTTCAAAACGTAAACTTCAAAAAATATATTTGTAGTTTCTTCAAGAAACACAATACCAGGCCACCACAAAGACTACGGCATGTTTCGGTACAAAATATACTTCGAAGGCGTTTCAGTACAAAATGTACTTCTATAAGTACAGTAGATGTTAAATTTAGTTGTACAAACGGTGTTCTCGAAGGAGCCGCTACTGCAGGCGTGGGGAGTTCTTAACAGCTAGTTTGGAGACGAAATGATGATATTTCTAACGTATTGCTGGTTACTATGAGTTTTCGGTTGAAACTCACTTTTAAATGAGTTTTATGCGAGTTTTGTAAAGAAAATGTTGTACATAAATACAAAGGTAGTGATAGGAAAGTGATTAAGTATATATAGAGGACAAGCATAATGCTAGCTTTAAAAATAAATCGCTCGATTTTTTCTTGAAGGTTTGGAATTATTCGTACAGTTCATTCTGCAGTTTCATATGATGAGATTTTTTTATCGTTATACCTACACAATGGGAAGTATGTGGTGTAACGCCGCTTTAAGAAAGCCTATTCTTGGCAGGTCTGTTATTTAAGTTGCTTCTTGAATTGGTCCAAATACCTACTTGATATATTATTCTTATTTATTTACATTTCTGGTTCTAGAATTTCAAATGACACTGCATTTCACACTCACGAAATTCTCACCCGCACGTACATGATAAAAGAATTCTTCAATAGTAGGGGCTCACCGTTTCTCGGCTGTCACGCTTTAATACCTTAGGCAAGAGCCAGCGTTCTCTCAGTGAATTTTATAGTTAAAATAAAACTTGTATCGTACATGAGTCGGGAAGGGTTAAGGAAAATGTCACGTCACGAAAAGAGAGCTTATTGTTAACAAAAAGGTACATTTGTATTAAAAAAATAAACATAGGTACATATACTGTAGTATAAAAAAATAAACACACTGTAGTATTACTTGGATACCTATTCTATTTTTATGTGGTTTCTTATAATAGCTTAAGAATGACAGGTACTTTAAATCCTTAATTAATTAGAAATAATATAAATGCGAAAGTAACTGTACCTATCACTCTAAGTTACACATGCAGTTTTGACTTTCACTTTATCCAGACTACTCTTTATCCAGGTTCCCATACCTGTAGTAGACCCTCAGATTGCAGTTGAAACCACGAGGAACAGTTAGTTTACAACAGTTTGTCAATTACTGTTGGAATATACGCATTATGTACGTATATACCTACCTATACAAATACCCAAATTTATATAAAGCATAACTACTTCAATCATTCGTCAAACATTCAATCATTCAATGTTCATTTCAATCGAACATTTTATCATTCGAAATATAACAGTCGTCAAGGATACACGTCTTTTCTTTGTCTCATCTGCACCCATATCCAATAATTACAAACAATAGTTTATCGAATAATGAAAAGGCTAAGTATACATTCAACCACATCTTAAAACTATTTTTCTTCGGAATTAATAAAAATTACAGGCCGCGGCATTGGCAAGTAAAACCAGGGTTCATAACCAGTCATATTCGCCCCCAGGCGTAGATATGCAAGTGCAATATACAACTAGTCTTTAAACGTATCAAGTTGTCTTATAAGTAGAGGATATGCAACGATCTGCACTTTCCTGCGGTCGGGTACTGGTTTATAAACGCGCAGTGCAATAATATAGATGTTTTATGTTAAAATTGATATATTACTATGATATATAAATTATTGCTTGCTGTTTTATGCAGGTCCTCAGGGAACTACTTCCCGCATCTGGATAAAGAGTTATGAATTATCTTACGAGGGGTCCAAGAAACTATCATTAGATTTGGATTATGAATGAAATAAGGTTGGTTTTCAGTTTGGTTTTTCAGGACAATTTCGAGATGAAATTTTGAAACCGGCTCAATTTCTGTGTTTCTCCTTCATGAACTATTATTATGCTCCTGACATAATAAAGGCGTATCCTAGTATCTTTTTCAATAAAATTATTGTAATAAAATTTATATCATATCTCTATTCCACAGGCTATTACATTAAAACGAATGGATTCTAAGTAATAAAGTTAATTTATTTCTTACAGAATACTTGATGCCTTCAGAAAATTCACAGCGTAATCAAGCTAGCATTCGCCCGCGGCAGTTCCTACGCAGCGGTGCATAAACTTACGGAAATTTACATTTTCTATCCAGATAGTCTTATTTCAAAGCATGCACTATGAACACTCGACTACTAATTCTCCCTAGGGACAAACGAACATACCAACTTATGAAAACATTCGTGAAACGGAAAAACAAACGAATTTGGTCTCTATTTCATTTAAAATAGGAATAGAACATCATTTGCTTGAGTGTGTGTCATTTGTTTTTGTATAATTCTAAAACCAAATTATGACTGCATTTGTATACGAGCCTATTATTCTATTTTCAACCTTATTTTTATAGAGCTAAGGTTGTAATGCAATTTTGATAGGTGTACAATATGTCGTGGTATAACGGTGACGCATTTGCATCTCAGTTGATTGCCGACGATAGATTGTTTAACTCCAATCATGTCGTGAATGGATTGGTTAATAGATACATAATTTTTCTTAGTCTAGAATCAGACGGTTACTAATGTGCCTACTAGATAATTGACTGGTATTTAATACGTGTAAGGATATTGCTATAATTATACGTCTTGATCAGAGGTCTTATTCTTCCTGGTGTCCCGTAAATTATAGCGTAAGTCATAAATTTTGATCATCATCTGCCTAGACTTTTCCCAACTATGTTGGGGCGGCTACCAGTGTTTTCGTAAATATTGATGGTTGGTAAAAATAATTTTAAAAAGTCTTTGCTAATTTAGTCTAATCATGCTATGTTTATAGTCTCACGACTCATAAGTAGGCAATCTATGACAATGCTAGGATCATTTTATGTATAAACACCAAAGGTTTCTACTGTTGATTTCTGTTTTATATAATAACTACGATAATGAAGCTAATGAGTGCTAGACTGATATGTATTTAATAGATTAGACTAAGACTTTGCTTGGGCTGCAAACTTTTGCTCGACCGTTTGTTCGATCGGCTCTTAATCAGTATGGTAGTGCACTTAGAGATGTATGTTGACTGCAACGACTAGATATCAACCGCCTAAACAGTTTGAAGCCTAGAAAATTTGATGGATTAAAGAATTAATACATGAAGAAGAGAAGTCAAAATCATCCAGCCCCGGATCTAGGGGGGGGGGGGGGGGCAAGCCGGGACCTGTGCCCCGGGCGGCAAATCCAGGGGGCGGCAAAATCAGGCGGCTGCCAAATTCACAGACCAATGGATAACTCATCATTTATTCAATTTTGACCACGGTATACGTAAATAAAAATAGCACAAGTACAGCAATTTCATGGCCATATCAACTTGACCGATACCCTGAGCGCGGAGTAACACAAGCTGCATGACTGCACGAACATTTATTATTCACGAGGCGAAGTTTTAGCAAACTAAAATTGATTAAAAATTATTTGCGATCATCTATGAGCCAGGAATATCGCATATTTATTTTTATTTTAAATCCTAAATTACAGATTACTGTAATAGTTACCCACAGCGCCACCTTAACCTATGGTGCAAGGTGTGCGAATAACCCAGGCGCCTCGGTCTCAGGGGGGCCGCGGGACGCCCCACCACCACGAATTTCGATGAAATTACACCCGTTTGATAAGGAAGTTCCACATTGTATAACGATACTGACAGGCAAAGTTCCTAAAAAATGCGCCTTCGCTTTGTTTGATTGATCATTTTCATTATTTTTTACTTTTAACATCCTCCAACGAAGTGAAAAAAATCTCGCTCGCTACGCTCGCGGTTAAATGACAATGTTTGTACTGTTTTTCTGATTGTTTATTATTTTTATTGACTCGGTCGTCGGTCATTGATTCGGTCACGGATCACGTTTTTTGTACATAATTCCCAGTTTAATTTGTGAGGCTTCATACAAATAATTTAAAAAAGTTCGCTTTACAATGTACTTGATCAGATAATTTTGTGTCGTAAGCTCAAAAAATTTCGCGCTCGCTTCGCTCGCGAAATATTATACATCATCATCACTGCTGGATATAGGCCTCCCCCTTAGATCTCCACAGATACCTGTTGGAGGTGACCTGCATCCAGCGTCTTCCGGCGACCATTATATTATACATGCATTGCCTTAATAACTTCATAAGTCCACGTTGTCTTACCTTTTATAAGTTAAATGAAGGAAACATTTATTATGGAGTCCTCAAAAACAAAAAAGTTTGCGCTTCCGACTGCTTGTTACTTTACAGCGCTTTTTAAAACATATTAACTTTTGTGTCCCAAAATTGAAAAATTTGCGCGCTCGCTTCGCTCGCGCTTCTTTTTACAATTGCCTTGGTCTGTCTCGACTTTCATAACTTAAACCTGGGAAACAGTTTGAGCCTACAATGATTGGACACATTTTTTAAAGTCCTTTTACCTACCAAAAAAGTGCACTTCATTCGAACGTTCTTATTTATATTCCTTGTAATTACTGTAAGTACTTCAATACATAGTTGGCGCTTGGGTGATGATTGCACCCAGGCGCTACATGAGCTAGAGACGGCCCTGCCTGCCTACATATTCATAGGTAATATTATATGGATGATAAAGGTGAAAATAAACATAAGTAGGTAGGCGGGGCGGCATTTTTCAGATTTTGCCCCGCCTAATAAAAATTGAAGATCCGGGGCTGAAATCATCTTACCAATTTGAGATAAGAAAGGCCTCAAAATACTCAAAACAGAATACCAAACTAAATCCTACCACGTACACCGAGTTAAAATAGATGCTACAATCTATAATTTGAATCAATTCTTCGAACAGTTTATTGCATATTGTAAATACTATCGTTTGGAGTTAGTCACGGCCGCCTAAGCTAGCATTGTGGACTGGCATATCAGATCTGTGCAAATTCATAGCTCCTTGGCCCACCTTCTTGTAATGAGGAAGCTTGATGTATGTTGTGATGGGCACGTCATTGGAAATCACTTTTCTAGTAACCTGTAGTACCGTGTAGGTAGTTTCTTGTAGAACTAACTATAACTGCTTTAGATGGGATCATCAAATGACTCTTCGTAACTTGTCAGTTACTTCTAAAATGGGAATCATTTTAGTGTCAGAATTTTACTTATTAAAACTCACTTATGTTTCTTTAACAAAAAATTTTACCATCTCGCAGGAAAGACGGCCACTTATTACTAAGAGAATGGTTAAACCCTCAAAATCAGTGGTTATTTGGTGGGCTTCAGAATACTTTATGCTTATTAGTACCTAATTTGCAGCTAAGAACAACTTCATACGCGCAGATAAGTAATTTCAAATCTTCTATCGGTTTCAGTATATATTACTGAATACCAAACATAGATTGTTAATCGTAATGTAGTGTAATGAACCCTAAAAACAAAATCTAAATAATAATTGCTCACTTCTAAGAAGCAACTACGATATTTAGAAGCAAAAAGCTAATGCATTTAAACCCATTTCAATATGGAAATCAGCCATTAAGGTTTTGTACAATATTTACATTTTCACACATTACATACAAGTTACCTAATGTGAGGTTAACGAACCTGGAAAAACCTCAATTTACATCATCATCCTCCGAGCCTTTTTCCCAAACTATGTTGGGGTCGGCTTCCAGTCTATATATAGCGGTCCGGATATAGCTGAGTACCAGTGCTTTACAAGGAGCGACTGCCCTATCTGACCCCCTCGAACCAGTAACCCGGGCATCCCAATACCACTTGGTTAGACTGGTGAAAAAAAAAACAGTTTTAAAAATGACTTATATGTAAACAGTCGCGGAGTTTTATGTTACGCTTTTGTCTGCTTACCCCTCATTAGCTCAAGCGTTCGTGTAACTGAAGTGTGACGTCATACAGACGCCATATTGTTTCGCTAGTAGATGCTGGTGCTTGAAGGATGCGTTGTGACTTGCGTGTTTTTGCTAACTGTTTTTTTTTTGCTTGTAATTTCTGTCCTGCGATTCTATAAAATTCGATCAACAACTCGCATTTCACTTCGATTCGTAATGTCATTTCATACTTTAGGGGAGGTAGGGGAGGGATGGGCACTTTTTCACATTTATTGCATAAAAAATCAGATTTTACAGATAATCAACTTTTATTGCCATTTCTTATGTTTGGCTAGATAAAATCAAAGAGCTATCCTAAAATTACAATCAGTTTCAACATTACGAGATATTTAAACGGTTTAAATAAAACCGTCGACACGTCAAAATTTTGTTTAGTCTGACATGCTTTAGTTGGTATTTACGTAGTGTTTAAAGTTATTTTTTGCTTTTTATAGGGTTTATCGTTTATAACATTTTGTCATAATAATTGCGTACTTTTTTGGGTCGGGGGTTTTTTTAAATTTATAATTTTATTTTATTTCATGGGAGCTCCTTAATTTTTACTTTTTTTTTTATGATGGGTTCGTTATATTATGCGATCTCAGCCAAAGGAAGCTGTTTAACAATCCTCATGACAAACTGGCTCTGGGAGAATTGCACAGATTGAGAAACAATAAAGATGGACCTTTGTTGATCCAGGGTTATATACTATTCTAGGGTTTCATCCGCCACATCCCATTTCCAGCATTAGGTTCTCGTCAATTAGAAACATGAAGAAAACTAGTCAAGACAAATTAAACGAGCCCAAACTCGATGGGTTTACTAAAAGGCAGTTCAGGGTTACGTCTCCTATCTTCGTGTCCTAACAGCAGACCAGCTCAGTGGTTCCAGAAGACATTAGTATTTCAAATTTTAGATCCCACATATGCTTGCAAGTAAACTGAGCGTGTAACATTCCTATCACATCTAACAAACGAGCTGATGATCTTGAAGACCTGAACCGATTTCCACCAAACATAGCTAAGAACACTCCCGAATGACATTCCTTTCAAACAAAAAAAACCGCATTACAATCGGATCATCCGTTTGGGAGCTACGATGCCACATACACACACACACAGACACGTCAAACTTATAACACCCCGTCGTTTTTGCGTCGGGGGTTAAAAAGAATGGTTTGCGACGGGAAATTCCTAAAGATTTAATATAACGAGCAATACAAGAGGTATCAAAAGGTTAAAAAATAAAATTAACAGCTGATAAATATGGAGTCCCTAGATCAAGTTGGCAACGGTACCTGAAACAAGATTCTATAAAGGATTTTTAGCGCAGATTTATAACCTCACAAATTTTCACTGAAGAAGAAGAACAAAAATTTACAAATTATACATTACATGGTATGTCCAAGCCTCCCTACCATAGGGAGCATTGGACACTTTTGACTTAGTTTATAAAAAAAAAATCGGTAAAAAAACTTAAGTAAAACGGTTTTATCTTATGTGCACTGAAAACTAGAAAATAAAAAATAGTTACTTACCTGTCAACCTACGTAGGTGGTCCCGGTCATATTAGACTAAAATAAAAACGTGGGGCCCATAAACTATTGCTGTAGTACCTCTTCTAGAGGTATAATAGGTGTGGATTGCATCGACATACTATAATCGTAACTGGAGATTTTGACAATCAATCATAAATAATAGAAAATACACATACCTTTCATTAGTTTTCTCTTTATAACGATCCGAAACCGCAACAAAATATTTAAGTACTTTTACGAGTGTTTGTTCTTGACAACTCACAGAAATGACAGATAGTCTATGGATGAACACCGTTACCAGTCGGTAACGTAAACTACCCAATAAAAAAAAAAAAAACTATGATCAAATCAGAATAAAAGGGGGGTATTCTGATTTGATCATAGTTTTTTTTTTTTTTAATCAGATAAATGATCAAATCAGAATAAAAGGACCCCCCTTTTATTCTGATTTGATCATGTCTCCCAACTGCCCATCTCTCCCCTACCTCCCCTATAGATAGACAGATTTTGGCAGATCTGTCAAAATCTCGACTTTAATTTAGTTCAACTTGTCAACACGCTCGATAGTGTAGCGCTAGTGTAGTTTGACAATGTCAATCACGAAACTTTAAGGTAGAATTCCGTGGGTCGCGATTGTCGCAGCCGCGCGCGACAAAAGTCAACCTATGAAAATGTATGGCACCGCTGCCGAGGGCCGCGACAGTCGCGCGCGGACGACGAATTTCGTGAGCCGCTCGCGGCCGTACGCTTCTCAACATGGTCTAGCGCTTAATAACATCTATAGAATTTTAGTAAAACCAGAATTAAATTGTTGACAATGCCGCGAGCAGCTTACGAAATTCGTCGGCCGCGCGCGACTGTCACGGGCCTCGGCAACGGTACCATACATTTTCATAGGTTGACTATTGTCGCGTCCACGGAATTCTACCTTTAGATCGAAGTCGAAGTGAGAGTGATGTCGAAGTGAGTTGTGATATTTTATAGAATCGACATGCTGTACAGGGAAGTAAATTGTGTAAATTGTTTTCAGTGTTAAAATTGTGAGTAAATACAGTGTATAGAATACTGATAAGTCATTTCTTTAATGTAAATTATTTTTTTGGAAAATGTGTTCCACCTTCGACTTCATCATCGAAAACCAAGTGAGACAGTGTTCAAACGTGAGTTCATGATAAACGAAAAAGTTTTTAGACTTTACACAATTATTAGTTATTATCTTAATAATATTATAGAGAGGAATAATTAGTATTTTTGTTTGTTCGTTTGTAATGGAAAAACTCAAAAAATGTTTAACTAAAAACAAATGTTCACCACTAGAAAGCTATCTACATTATTTGCGAGTAACATCGATTACATTTTATCCCGGTACGAGCAGTAGTGTCCACGGGACGCGATGGAAACCGCGGGAAAACGTCTAGGATCTTGTAAAATACTGGCCTAAATTCATCAACTCTCAAAAACCCAATTCTACAGACAGGGTCATAATTACTCGAAAAAAAAAAAGAATTCTCTCAATGTTGTAAGCTTAAAAATCAACCCGGCAACTGCCACAAACACCCGTCCACTGGTTTACACTTCCAACTTATTATTTCGTATTTAATTCGCGTTTCAACCCATCATCTGCAGTCGTAGGGTTAAATCGGAGGTATGGTTTACTGTTTTTTGGTTTTGGAGGTATGGTTGTATTTTTTTTGTAGTCAACGACCACAGGAATTGTGAATAAGAACTGTAATTGAAGCTTTGAAGGAATTTTGTTTTTTTTTAGTTATTGAGACCATAAGAGAACTAGGTATATACAATATTATAATAGCCGTTTTCCTGCGGTTTCACCCGCGTCTCGTGGGAGCTACTGCCCGCACTGGGATAAAATATAGCCTATGTTACTCGCAGATAATATAGCTTTCTAATGGTGAAAGAATATTTAAAATCGGTACAGTAGTTTTTGAGTTTATCCATTACAACCAAACAAACAACCAAACAAACAAACAAACAAAGTTTTCCTCTTTATAATATTAGTATAGATATTTGGTTCTTTTTAACATTTTCGAGGCCAGTTTTACCGGTTACTGGCAATGTCTCTTAACTATAGCTTTTGGTTTCATAGATCTCGGATAGCTTATAAATATTTATTAAAATAATAAAAATATTTATAAATAATATAAATATTTATTAAAATCTTCAATCAGCCTTTATCTGATAGATAGTATTAATTGTTAGATAACTAACTGACACTATTGGTAAACAGTGTCTAAATGGATTTTTATTCTGCGACCGAGACTTTACAGAAATAAAAAACCAAAATTATGCATTTTATCTGTACTCAAGAGCGAAGAAACTGATTGAAATGAATACATAATTTATAACGTTTTTATTCCTTTGAAAAAGTTAATTAAATACTCTACGGAACCGCCAAGAGTAGCTAGTTTATTTAGAACCCTAGGATTTATTTTATAGCTCAATTCAAGCTTAGAGTCATTAAAATAAGCCATAAAACTATATTGAAATAATTAAGTTTAAAATGCCTTAATACCTAGTTTTATTGGCGTTTATTGTTAAAGTATAGTAATTATTATATTTAAATGGGGATGAACTCGGAGATTGAGTAATTTGCAGTAGTATGTAAATTGACTTGCTGAGGTTTAAAAGAACAAAATAAGATATTTTGAGAGTGCAATTTTCAGTTAAATTAGTAGTTAAGACATTTTGTTTCATACATCAGTTAAGAACTTGCAAGAAAAAAATTACAATTTTTCCAACAAAATTTTCAATAAGCACCAAAAATACATCACACTTTCCACCGCACAGTGGTAATGAAATAATTTTCGCGTAGTCAAAAAAAATATATTTTTATTTTCACTTTTTATACGGATGCTAAAACAATGTTTCAGGCTAAAACGGTTTCGGAATCACAGACCGGAAAATTGGTGGCCATTAAGAGGCTCTAAGCTTTATTTTTTTATCCCCTACCCCTCAGTTGGTAATTAAATGACAATTACCGGAATCTCAAAGAGAAAAACTTGGCGTTTTTTAGTCATTGCGTTTTTTTAATGTTTCGATTTATTCCGTTTAGCTTGTTAATGTTTTGGTTATGAATCATTGTAAAAAGATTTTTTTTTATTTTTTTTTATTTCAGTTAAGGTTCACTGAAAATTCTTTACCTATCAAAAGGTTATTATTGTATAATACAGATTAAAGATTACAAGCTCAGTCATGATTAAAAAATCAGAATGTTGAAACAAAAAATTTTGCACAGTGTTGTTTTAAATAAAAATGTTGTATAAAATAACCTCGGAATAAATGGAAAAATAATCGTATTTTTTTTCATTTATGTGTTATATCATCGACAGAGCATTTGTATATCGCTCAAATCTGTTACGGTATAAACCGTTTTCAAATCGGTTTAGTCAAAAGCAATAGTATGCTTTTATCGAAAATCGTTTTGGTTGTTCAACAATTCTTTTTATTTTCGTATTTCAAATCTTTTCAGTATATGAAATAATGCTTCGTATCCATTAAGGTTTCGCAATGGAATGATGTTACACTTAGACTGTTGCTATTATTTATTTAAGCGATTTGTATTTTTTATGAAATAATAGAAAAACATAAAGTAGTGGAATAAATGTTTTACAACCTCACCTATCTCAAACTGCACAACTTAAGTATACTATAAACTAAGCGAACAAATTGTTACATGAAAATTCTCATAAAAACACACTTGAAACCCAAACACCAAATGTTAACAAAAAACAAATGAATTAATAAAAAAATACTAACAAAAAAACACAAATACCCGCAAAATAGCTGCTGTACAAATCTCCAATGCAAATACCAACCTATTTGTTCAAGATATCTCTAGCTTAGGACAAAAGAATGCCGCGAAACTTCCACCAGCAATGACTGTTAAAACATCCGAACTATTGCAATACTACACGAAATATAACAAAAGGATACGGAACCCAAGTTTTCAGAGATACCCACGGGGTAAGGAAAGAGTGGAGATGTCATAATGCAGGTAGGTCAGGCGCCTTCTTCTGGGTCAAACTTGTACGGTGGGTCTAAACAAAACTATCAGTTACAAGTGAAGTAACGAGGCATTCGGGTTCTTTGAGACATCGGTCAACGATTTTACTTATTACAGAAAATGGTTCAAAGAAGGCGTACATGGGCTAAAACAGTAACATTCTCGTCACTTGCTCACCCGTATTTTGGCGCGCTACTTTCTTAAGCGATTTTCCGTTATGGCACCACCGCAAGTAATTTTGTTCTCCATGGATATACCTGTAAAAGTGTTGCTCTCGGAAGCTAAGGGGCAGACAATCTCTAGCGCCATTGTTTTGTTGTATCTGAGTTCGAGAATGTTCTAGAAACTGTAGTATATTCTAATAATGGTGGAAAGAAAGTGACACTACCTTTCTACTCACATATACGGAACAATACCCGGTTTTGTAAGTGATAATTTCTTTGGTATCTTTTGTGTAAGTTAAGGAGCTAACTTTACTTAAGTTTGTCCTATGATTTCGGTTTTACAATGAATATTATAAACCGCCTTAAACTTTTATTAAGTTATTTTCACTGTCAAAATAATAACAGAATTCCGCAAATAAATATGTAATTATATTTAGTAAATGTCCTCTCTTTTAACATAAGAATAATACTTCGCAATACTAATGTTACCTATTTTAAACTTAGTTTATAGCTTAGCAAGAAAAGAAACTACATAAAAGACAACATGTTTTTGAAGTGACTGTACCTGTGATTAACTGACACATTGAACAGGACAACTTAATCACAAAAGGTTGGTCCACACTGAAAGGTTTTAGACACATGTTTTAATTATTTTAGTTTATATTTCTAGAAAAATATTTCGTAACACTTGTTTGGTTTTAGTGGTCATGATTCAACTTTCTGTTGCATCCTGCCGCCGTTAAAGCTACGAGATACCTTAAAATTGACAATAATACACTACACAATGACATAGAACTCATCATCGCAATATTTCTGGGGAGTTTGTTCCACCACTTCTTCTTCTCAGCAAAAACACATAGGAAGTGGTGGGCGGGCGTTTTGGGGGCTGTCTTTTGTAAATTTGACGTTCGAAAAGTGCTGATTTTCAGCCTACTTTTGAATAAATGACTTTTGATTTTGATTGATTTTTTGAATTTAGGTACCAAACCTAGATGGTATAAGAGGTGAGCAAGGAGACTGTTTTCTTAGTTTTTCACAATAATCTTTTTCCTTAGAAAGTCTGAAAAAGTAAATAACAGAAAGCTTCGTTGATGCACTGTGACCATACCTTAAAACTGGAAGTAAGACCATTAAAACAAAACAGGACATTTCAGACTGTGACACACAACAACAGACATCAAACTATAATTATTGGGCCCGAGGCGTTTCCATTTCACAAACTATAATTTTCTATTTTACTTTTTCCATTTCGACGAACTTCGGCCCACTGTGCAGTAGAAATATGGACGGTACATGAAAATTTAATAACATCGTGTTTGACTTCCCGTATACTGGCATTTTATTTTCGAATTGATCGAGTGATTATTTGTTATTTATACGTTTTTCGTAACCTTTTAATTCTGGGCTATAATTGCTTTTTTAGAGACAATAAACTTAGTGAGGTACCAGGAGACTCACCCCCACAGTCAGAGAATGAGTGTGTCCATAAGAGTTGCCGATAGTTAGTTCGCACATTACAAAGACTAGATATTTGATTCTAATCAAGATTTTCTTTAAAATAATTGTCTTTCATCGGTTTAGCTGTCAGTCGACTTTTAGTCGACGTTTAGTTTGCAATGTGCAGGTTTTATCTACTGTTACAATAACTAAAAGTAAATTCCCAGTATTCCTATGCTAAAACCCACTGATTATTATCTAATAAATCTTTTTATTTAATACCATAAAATGTGGTCAGGTTTAGCCATAAATATCGTCTTAAGAGCTGAGAAGCCGAAGAATGTCGATATCGACGAATTATAGTGTAGGGATGACTAATTCCACATTCATCTTTGCAGTCTTATCTATAGAGTTTAGTGGTATATCTCATAGACTTTATTAGTCACCTCTATTTCTTTATATTGCACGTTTTCCTTAAGACCGACTTTTGAATAGTTATGCTGCAAATCAGTAGTAGGTTATAGTTATTTTGCGATTAAAGACTGAACATTTTCATACGGGACTAATGTCCAAATTGAATCTCTGGTCGCAAGTCATGGATAGATAAGTTATAGAAGTCCACTAATAGCGGGTAATTTCATTTATGAGATGACGTCAGACAGAGAAGTATGAAATAAAAATTTAAGTAAGGTCAGGAAGATGACGATGTTGCGAAGTTAGTATAATTCCTCTTTGAACACTTTGGTAATGAATCAAGATGCCTAGTATTGAAATGGTTTCAAGACCATCTACTTCATTAGAATTACTAACATAGTTTTCTACAGTTATATATATATATAGTTTTCTACTAGAATTACTAAACCGATATAAGTTTTGGATACTTCAAATATGTAAATGGTTATTATTATCATGCCAACTTTTCATAACCAAAAATTACACCATCCAAAATTGTACTAACATCAACATCCTACGAACACCATTACATAAAATTTTCAAATAAACAAGATGTGGGCTGTAACTGCATTTCGCTAAAACGGATGCGGTTATCACACTAGTCGGTAGGTACATATTATATATTGGTGTAATGCTAATAAACCGATCGGGAAAACATAAAATGTATGGGAATTAGCATAAAGGGTATGGACAGACGCGGAAGTCGCTTTTATACGAGACGATTTTTAAGAAATCGTGACCGAGTGAATAAATAAATCTAAATTTGGACCACAATCAAAATCAAAATGTTTTTATTTCAAATAAGCCTTTGCAGGCTCTTGTGGAACATCACACTATTTGTATGGTTCCAAAAAGTTTGTCTCATGGAGAAGAGCCGGCAATAAATCCATACGACCACGGATTGGAACCGGGGTTGTTCCTATAGCTATTTAGATATGCTATCAGTCACTATAACTGCACGTCGTCAACTTGGTCAAAAGACAATTAATGTTTACTTCTTGTATTAAAAACTGTCGAAACTCGCATCATATAACACTACACTCCTAAAGTTAGCTATTGGGGGCAACACGTAAGCGCTGCAGTATTATTTTGTATTTTTTAGACAGTTGTGAAATCATGTAAGCAATTTTCAGACCAACTTAGCTTCTTGATAAAATCTGTGTGAACGAATGCGCAAAGAGTCAAATGATTTCATAAAAAAGTTATGTTTGGCAGACAAAGAAACTGCGGCCATTTTTTTTACCTCACGACTCAAATCCGACATAAAATCGTGTGGTCTAAACGGCCGTATCGACATCGATGTTCGTACTTGTCTATCGTGTAACATTATTTATTGATAAACTAGTTACTTTGTGTACAGAGCCCGCGGGACCTCTTCCTTGCTAGGGGATATAGTTTCATATAATTTTTATGACAAGTCCTTGTTTATGATCTTAGAGAAAGGCCTTTTCTTTGCAGTTTTAGAGGTGGAAAGTGCAGTTTTTATCAGGGCGGAATAATTGGGCGGAATATATACAGGTATGCCACATCGTTTTTATCAGGGTTTTATTACGAAATAAGTCAATTGAAATAACTTTTATTACTTTTTATACCGTACAGTTGGTCGGAATGACCCATAACCCTCGAAAATTAGAACCACTCAAATAGAGGACCTCCCGTAGAGGTATTCAAGTCATAGGACGGAGTGCAAATATTGTTATAGAGCATACTCAAGAGCATAACAATGTATGAACGTTAATTTTTAGGGTTAAAAGCAATAAAAGGGGAGGCGATTATATTAGTGGGATGCAATTATTGCTAATCTATTGTGATGCAAATTAGGCTAAAAGGTACAGCACGTGTTTACCTATTCATAAATCTTCGAATTTTAGGGTTTTTAATGCACAATCTTCTCGTAAAAACTGGTTAGTTTCAATTTAATTTTTTCAGCTTGTGAAAAAAGTATTTCGATTTTTTATTAGAAGCTAGCCGTTTTGCCGCGGTTTCACCTAACACCAATCTGCCCGGTACCTGGATAAAATATACATAGCCTGACTCGGGAAAAGTATAGCTGTCCAATAGTAAAATTCAGACGTTTCCCAGCCTTTAGGGTACAAATAAACAAAAAAAATCCTTTTTAATGAATAAGTATATATAAGTCCTGCCATACAATCACTCACAAAAGTAGGAAAAGCGAAGTTATAAAAATACTCGTAACTATTATAATTTTCCGAACCGTTAAATACATACGTACATATCGATTACATAAACACTAACACATGCACAAAAGCAATGTGTGCAAATGCAATTAATTTGCAACCACGCAGAGTACCTACCTACTGATAATATTATCTAACGAAGATTTATCTCAATGTGTTTATTGAACAGTGAGAACCATGGAAACTGGAAAGTGTGGACACTAGACCATTAGGCTTGGCATGGTGCAAGCCATGAGATATTAGCGTGTTACTTATTAGTTTCATTTATTTATTCACTAGCTTTCCGCCCGCGGTTTCACCCGCGTCCCGAGATAACTGCTTCCCGTAGACGGATGGTGACAAAAATCCTATGTCCTTCTCCCGCGTCTAAGCTATCTTACGTCTAATTTTCAGCTTAAACGGTTGAAATGTTTACATTTCCTAGGAGCTGTATACAATTCATAGACTTCATACATTTCCGGCAACATACAAAATATAAATTACCATCGTATTTTTAATCGTCCACTGCTGGGCACAGACCCTATCTCACATAGAGAAGGATTGAGCGTTAATCACCACGCTTACTCAATGTGGGTTGATGATTTCAAATATTATAAGTACAGGTTTTCTTTCCCCTTAAATCTGTCATTACATTAAGGTATCTTAGAAAGTACATACAAACATAGAAAAGTTGCATTGGCCTGACCTTCTTTTTCTATACTTTTTTTAAAGAAAATTAAAAATTCAATGAAAGTTTTTAGCCCGTCTTATACCGGCCAAATACCTAATCCTTGTTATGTGCCTATTGCCATTCATTTCCATACCTACTAAGGAATGACTTAAAGTTTGCAGTGTGCTCTAAGACCGTATTTATTAATACAGCTGTGTATAAATAAAGTTAATTATTATACCTCGAGCTCGTATCTTGGGTCACACACTCCCGCCATAGCTAAGTCCGCACCGGTGAATGCATGCGTATTGTAGCCTACAATGGGCAGGCGCCATGTAAGTCACCAGGCGGTGGCGGATCAATCTTGCAGACTTCATGTTGTACATATTTGATTTATAACAAGTAATTTATAAGATAACTGGAAAAGTGAAATCCAAATTAACTTTATCCAATAATAAAAGTACTGTTTCTCAGACTCTTTTCTTGTAATTTCTCTTTATGTTAAATACCGGAAATATAAATAAATGGGCTACCTACTCAAAAATAATCTTACGCACAAATTAGGTAAGTATATACCAAACGCTCATACGTCACGCGACAAAAAGAGTCACAATTTCTAACCCTTCGCATTCCCTCAACTTTTCGTCCCTAAAAGGACGACGGAAACACTTCGGGCTGGCCACTAACCATTAGCTGTTAGAAGGGTTAACTCGTTCGCAACTTTGCGCCCAAAACGACAAAAAGATATAAAAGCGTTTTTATGAAGCCCATCCTTCTAAATACAGGTTTTTGGAACGTAAAATATGGAGTAGGATCAGATGGCAAGCTTTGAAATTGTAGCAAAAATCATAAAAAGTAGCATAAAGCCTTCCTCAAAGAATGGGCTAACTAACGGTGAAAAAAACTGTCCAATCGATCTGATTAGTTCCTGAGGCAAACACATTCAAATAAACGAACTTTTTAATATCGTTAAGTATAGACGTCCCACCAAAACAGCTGCATTTTTTTATTAAATACCTACTTCATACCCGAACAAAACACGACAGGTGAGAGAGAAGGAAAAGCGAATCCAATACAAAGGTATATACTATTTACATATTACAAAAATGGGACCGTCATCCGTCAGCTATGACCCTTTACCCTTGTCAGAACACAGATGTTGAGTTCTCTTACTCAAGAAACAAAGTAGGTACATGGAAATTTTAATCACAGAGATACCATCAACGAACTCTAGTGGTTTCTACGTGGTGTTACCTACTTGCATTTTTTTGTCAAAAAATGGCAAACTAACATTTCAAAATTCTACTAGGAACGAAAATTTGTATGATATATTATAGATGTTTGTTACTCTTTCACGAAAAATCGGATCAACGGCTATTTAATTTTCTCATATCATATTATACTAGCAAGTATTGAAATTTTAATTTTAGTTAGTTAAGAGGATAGTTTTCAATAAAAACACGTAAATATTAAAAAGTGTAAATTGATACGAAGAAAGTAAGGATATTTAAATCGACAGGAATGAAAATATATGCTTGCTCAAGAAGAAATTTTTTATCTTTATCTTTAGAAATAAATTAAGTATAGGGTATAGATTAACCGAATATGACGCAATAGAAAATAACGGAAGTAAATTCAAATTATTTTTCACTCGAGCGCAAAATAATTAACAGTTAATCATAATCAATAAGAATGTAGTTTCTTCATTAATTTTGCCATTTTGTTGCGAGGCTTGGCCATGGAAGCATATTTGGCGTTCATAAGTATAATATCTTATGTTATAATAACCGATTCAAGTAAGTACAATCCTTTTTGAACCGACTGCTCAGAAGTGGGAATATTTAAGGGAATGATTCAGAAGGCTTAGTATTTCTTGTTTCTAAGGTCCTAACGGCCGGTACGGTGGACCTTGAGCCCGTTATTGGCCACCTATTTAAAATATTTTTACATGATTTTTATAAATTTTAATATTTAATCATGTTAAAAATTATGTTATTATAAAATAAATAAATGGAATGATAAATCACACTAACTTTATATGTTTGTTCATTCTTCAAACGGCTTAACGGTTTTGATAGAACTTGGCTGTAATACAGCTTATACCTACATCATAATAAAATATAGGCGACTCTTTATCTGAGTGCGGGAATTACTTCTATTAGAAAGCGGGTGAAACCGCTGGTAGCTAGTATATAATAATATAAAAAAAAAACAATAGCTGGTTTATACATATATACTTTTGCCCGCGACTTCGTTCGCGTGGAATAGTCACTTCCGGCAGATTTTTGGTTTGACCAATAGATGGCGCTATAAATCCGGAATACATTTTATTTTTTATTTATGTCCTTTCTCAAGTTCCAAACTATGTTTGTACCAACTTTCACATAAATCGGTTCAGTGGTTTAGGGGTCAAGAAAAGACAGACAGAAAGACAGACAGAGTTACTTTCACATTTATAATATTAGTTAGAATGTCGAGTATGTATCATGGTAGCAGTAGATACGATCTCTGCAACCAAAGATTATAATTCTTATTTTCTAATCGTCGTATTTTTCTATTACAGTACCACCAGAACAATGCTTTGCCAATTTTAGATGGGATGACTGCGGCCGAGAGCCTAAACCGGTCATGTACTACTGGAAGCCAGGGTCAAGATGTGAAGTTGGTATCTGGCGAGGCTGTCTTCCCAACATCAACATGTTCAGAGACGAGTACGAATGCGTATCAACATGCATCTTCTCCATGCGGGCTCACGCCGACCATTTCAACATGATCAATGAGGAAGAAGAACCTGAGACCGAGCTGCCTACTACTGAGGTGGATCTTAATGTAACGGTTGAGACGGGCAATGATACCATTGTCAATGGCACAGACGGACTGAACAACACGGAGGTTGAAGAAGGTGGAGGTGGCAAGAACGACACTGGAGCAAAAGAGGATAACACAGCAAACGAAACTGCTGCCGGTACTGACGGTGCTGCCGAGACTACTGCAGCGGCTTCATAAAGCAGTTTTATATCTGCGCTCCTTTGTATCTGCGATTTAAAATACAAAATAAAACACCGCCTATTTATTTACAATAAACTTCTGCCGGCAACTTCGTCCGCGTTGGATTTTGTGCTAAGAGAAGAAATATAATAATAAAATGTAGAAAAACACTCGGGCTGCGGTCTCACACAGATAAGCATGTCACTGACGTGTAACCCGCCCATAAATAAAACGAACCCGGTATTGCACGGATAACATTCTGTTTTGACAATGCAAAAAATAGATCAAATATAGGTTTCGTTTTTCGCAGACTTCAAAACGAATATACGTTTCTATTAAAATTTGCTTTATAGGATGATTGTTGGTTAGTTTATTATTCAGCGCGCCGACATTTGAATTTTAAAGAAATTCTATAATTGCATGTTTTCGACTACATTCTTTACTGAAAAAAATGTCATTATTATAGAAAACCTAGGAAAAACATTTCTTGGAAACTAAACATTACTAGTGGCCCGCGGTACGTGCTTCACTGCGTATAAAGTCCATAATTTTTTTACAAAAACTGTGTTAAATAAAAAACCAGTCGACCGATTTTGTGCAAATTTCACCTAAATAGTCCAAGCTAAGCCTAAACATTAATTCGGCTTGGATAGGCGAGACCGTTCTTGAGTTATAAAACTACAAATAATAGTGGCATTAATTTTTGTCTAAATAATTTTGTTGTAATGACGGAAATACTATAGGCTGAAGGTTTTTATCGGAGTAAATTCGTTGTAACAGTGGCAGCAGTGGTCCCTGTATTTGTAAGCATAGCCTTTGTCACTATGACATCACTGCCCTTTATCGGCATCGGCTTTTGTTTTCAGTGCTGAAGTAATTTGAATTAGATTTATTTTTACCAGCTCAGTTAAGCTGATGGCAACCTCACAGTAGCATGATATGAACGATCAAAGTTAATCAGCACCTGGCGCGATCAGTCCGTGGATGGGTAACCATCTATTTTATGAATTCCTACACGTTTTAGGGGCTCACTTTTTGGATCAAGATAAATCTTTGACAGTCGGCAAGTGATATCCTGGTTGTTCAGGTAAATGAGTTGAGTAGGACTTATTGGAAGTCGTGTCATGTGAAACACCAGTATTCCGATACAAATGGTCTGGCTGGCAATAGTATAAAGCAGATACTTTATCTGTATTCTTTGTGTGTACGAAATTAAATGAATGAAATTGGAGTCAATAGTGGAACGCTATCTTAATTTACGTTTACATAGGTACTTAATAATCGCGACACTTGCTTTGTCGAGATTTTTAAAAATTTTATCATTTTTAATCGAAAGAACTTCAATCACGTTGGCTGTCTGATTTTTAACAATTGATTTTATATATGAAAGGGGTACTAAATCTTTTGTGCAGTTGACAGCAATAAGTCAAGAGAAAATTGCATATTTGGTGCCATGCTGACGGGACCAAGAAACGGTCAGACCATAGAAAGCTTTTTCTTAATTCTTGTCATCCATCCACGGACCGATGTTGTCAAGCGTTGCTTAACCTTACGATCGATCGGCCAGTGGGGCTGACTTAGCCATGAGCCACTCTTGTATAAGTACCTAGCTAGCGTATTCCTCCAACGGCCAGACTACATTGTACGGCCGACAATGCAGGCAGAAAGTCACCGGCCATTCGCGGTCTTCGGCACAAGTTATAATATTTGAGCGATCATAACTTTTCGAAAAAAAAACACTGGTTAATGAATTAAAATAATTTGTTGGTCAAATTTATATTTTTGAATTGTGTGTATATATTAGGCAATGTATAAAAATAGTTCATAATGTAGTTCGTAGACGAGACTGCGAAAACAAATATAGAATGACCGATTACATTATTTAAAAACAAACACAATTTTACTATTGTTCATGTCGCGAACTACTTCACGAGCTAGGAGACGAACTTATGAGGCTGAATGCACCCAAAACACTCTCTTTCTCTCTCGTACGTATTTACGTAGAAAGGAGTGACGCGAAGTTCGTAACATACATATATAAATTAAAAGCTTCAAAATGAGTAATCAAAAATAAAAACTAAGTTCTGTATTTACATATGGACTCGCTAAAGTTACAAATTTTATCAATTTACGTTAATAAGTAATACAGATATTTTTGTTGGAAAATCATTATAAGAGGTAAGTTTAAATTTTTGTATCGAGAAAACTTTTCGAGAACGTGTTTTGAAATTAACAGGGTTCTCAGAAATATGTTCAAGTTTAGTATTTTTTTCGCCGTCAAAAACTGTATAGATTTGTCCAAAATATTGTTTGAGACAAGCCAATTTGGGCATTCAGCGTCTTAATATGGTGTATTTCTCGAATTACAAGCAAACAACGACATCCAAATTGATTATTACCTTTGACCAGGGTATCCCGGCAATGATGCTTTCGATCATATATTTTATTTAGAGGAGATAATCTCATAAGAGAAGGATAAAAAAATACCATAAAATACCATAAACATAAGAGCAATCGGTGCACAAAATTAGTTCATCCGTTGTGAAGCTACGATAGCAAAGATATACACACATACAAAGGCAATATCCCATTGATTTTGAATAATTTTGATTGAGTATGTAAAAAAATGTGTTCTTAAGTAAAAAGTACGTACCAAAGTTACACCAATGTAGTACAGCGTAGAGCGTACATAGGAAGGCTTCGACATAAATCGACAATAGAAGCTGAAAGTAGCCGACCAGAGGTGAATGCAGTTGTGGTTTAAGTTACAAACTTAAAGCAGTTTAAAATAAACTAACAACTAAAAATTTTACTAGCCGTTTTCCCGTGGTTTCTACCCACATCTCGTGGGAACTGCTGGAAGAGTGTCGCTTTCCAACGGTGAAATAATTTTTCAGAT
This sequence comes from Helicoverpa zea, assembly GCF_022581195.2. Taxonomy (NCBI): domain Eukaryota; kingdom Metazoa; phylum Arthropoda; class Insecta; order Lepidoptera; family Noctuidae; genus Helicoverpa; species Helicoverpa zea. The sequence goes on from NC_061454.1 coordinate 12,949,428, forward strand.
CGATTCTGTAGATTAGGAGCTTTCACGGTACAAAATAAAATATTGATGTATATCGGGTGTGTCGTAGCTAATCACATTAAATCCTATCACAAACCCTTTATGATATTCTATGGCGAATTTTACAAAAATTGCCTAATCCATTCAGTGGTTTAGCCACAGGAGTCATTTTTCGTTTTCATAATTTACAACATTATGTGTAAAGCAGAGATAAAGTTGGAGTATCGAATGTTTTGACCAACTGTCAGTTTTCAAGGGAGAATTTCTTTTGTTTGTAATGACTGACTCTTATATGGTGTTCTAATTCTCGCAATTTTTATTCTATTCACTATGTTTGAAAAAATCATTTTTATATTGTACACACTCCGTGTAATGTGGAAAAATTGAAAATAAATCAGTGGAGTTTCCAAATAAAGTGCAAACAGCATTAACTGATGTCAACTATCTTCGCTGCTTCAAGTAATTGCATCTCGTTATAATAATAATATAATATTAAAATGAAAATTGTGAATAATACTGGCCTCTTATCACATGGAGCAAACATTAAAGTAGCCTCCGGAGGCCAAGATAACCATTTAGCAGTTGCAACAAACCTGCCTATTACGCCTCTAGCCTCTCCATTGTTTTCTCACTAAAATAATAACCGGGTAAAAGCTGCTCGCGCATGCTTCAAGCTTAAAAAATGAAATGCGAAACGTATTATGAATTAAGACAAGGTTCTCTTTGAAATATCGTTTTGTTTAGCAGAAGTGAGGCTGAGGACTTTTTAGTACAAAATTGTTTGTTTAATAACATTGTTAATTATTCTGCGTTAACTATTGTATTGTGAGATTGTCATTGATCAGGCTTTTTATAAAAAAATAACGGTATAAAAATAGACGTTAGTCTAGCTTCTTTTATAAGTTCTCAAGCAAAATCAATCAATAAAAAAACTGTTAACCCATCTATTCAAACGAGTACGAAACTTTGCAAAGCCGAACATAATTCTAAACAGGGCATCGTAACGCAGGCACAATTGAAGTCAATAGCTCGGCTGGAAGTCGAGAACTATCCCCAACTTGCTCAGCTCACAAAGCCTGCATCGACTGGTACTGAACAAGCTCACAGTTCTAGTTCGTAAAACGATTTATTAGCCAAGTACTCGTGATGTTTTCGCTTTTGTTGCCGATAATGGGGTATTGCAACCAATTGTGGTAACGCGGATTCTAATCTAGCATAGCATAGCAACTGTTTTGCGATCGGGTTTTAAAAATATGGGAGATTAAGACCGTTACAACCGTTTTACTGGTAATTTTAACAGTTTGTTTAAAATATTTATTTACTCATTAAAGTTGGTTTTAAACTATATAGTTCGGCCATTCAGAGAATGCGTTCCTGACACGTCGCGATTGAACTGACGACGTAACTTTGCAATGGCGTTGCAGTTACGATAAAAATATTTTTGCTGGTTGTTTACCGTTTTAACAATTGAGGAGCATTAAAACAACATTATTATATCAATAATCAATGAATGTAGTTACGTCGTCAGTTCAATCGCGACGTGTCAGGAACGCATTCTCTGAATGGCCGAACTATAAGTGCTATATGACATGATGAAGTTGTGTGTATTTTATGCTTTCGACTTTATTTGGCTGGTATTTTGCTTCTAGAAACAAATGAAAGATATTTGTCATAGCTTCCAAATTCAAAATTAATTCTTCTCATCCCAAATTCAGCATTTTTAAGACACATTGATTCTTCGATCCATTCTAGCCTCTAAACAATTTATGGACAGCATCATTGCGAGTTTGTTGGAGATCTATGTTCCAAGTTAGGCTAACCACAGGAATATGTCGAAGTTTCCAGCACCTATCGTACTCAGTCCTGAACTGTGAAGTGCGGAGTGGTTAGATAAAGCTTTGATCAAATAAAATGGACAAGACTGCTTAGGAGTTGGTGTATTGAACCAATGTTCGAAAAGGTATCTTGTTCTTTTTTAAACTTGGCTTCTGATCTTTTATAAGAACATTTATTAGGTGTAATATATGAATCAAAAACCTTTGTCAAATTCAAACCCATTTATTGGGTCAATAAATTAGGACTTGCACGTCATTTATTTTGGACAGTATACCAAAAAACCGTCTTGAAAACCGACTTTGAATATAATGTTTGCGATATACACTTATTTACCAAGCACACAAAATGCAAGATTCAGATCATACATCGATACTAAAAAAAGGCGCCTTTACTAATACAAAAAAAAATCATCAATAACCTTACATATTTTCAGTCTACAACTAAAACTTCTAAAACCAGTCCATCTCTTACATTATTCCACTCGCTAACTACCACAGCAAATTCAAAATCTCACAACCGTTTCCGTACTACAGTTCTGCCAAGATATAGGTCCAAAGACTTTGGCCTAACATCGTCGGCTGCTTTTGAAAGCGGGGGCACAACCCCTGTATTTAGTTATTTAAACTTAGGTAGTTCGTAGTTTCCCTGTCTTTGCTTTGGAGTAGATCTGTGTTAAGTTTATCCATATAGGATGAACACAAGTTGATTTATTGCATTATAATAGTGTTTGAGAGTGGGTTGGACCGTCGTTTCTGGGACTGTTGTCTCTGGTTTAAATATGTATGCATGGGTAGTAATTTTATAAAGCTTATTTATATAAAGTTCTGAGAGTACGGGTTTTGTTTTGGTTTCAATGTTAGATGGTATAGTTATCGAGGAAGGCTCTTTTTATCACATGACATGAGTGAAGCGAAGGGAAGAATAATAATTTTGAATATAGTTCAACTTTCTTTTCGTGATAAACTTCGTGGAAATCGGCTGTCATGGTATGGGCATGTGATGCGGAGGGATGAGAATCATGTAGTGAGAAAGATGATGAGTATGAATGTGGACGGATATAGTGGTAGAGGAAGACCAAAAAAGGATGTATGGATTGTGTGAAAGTAGAATGGTAAGAAAGAATGTTACTTGTGAGATGACGGCAGATAGAAGAGTATGGAAGGAGAAAACATGTTGCGCCGACCCCAAATAAAATCGGGATAAGGGCAGGAGGACGATGATGATGGAGTTCAACTTTCTTTTAGATTCGATTATTAACTCTCATATCTTTATTTCAACACCAATGCAGCAATTTCAAGAAACTGTGCAAATGGCACCATCGCCATGATAATGACGAAGATGATCAAACTATATTATATTTTAGTTGTCTCAGAGAAAATCGCTTACAAGATTCCTCAGGCTACAACAATATTTGCCACATAGTGACATCACGGCATTAAGGCATGTTGTACATAACAAGAATGGCGAAGCAGGCGCTAACATGAGAGATTACGCCGGCGGTGTCGTATTTCATACAGTGACGATTTATCGCTTTTGTGGCCTGACGTATGTTCTTACATTGTTGGTACCTCGTGTAGTGGGTAGGCAGCCTAAGTTTGACAGTGTTCGCGTATTAATCAAATCACTGGTCTGTTTGCGAAATAGCTTTTTATGTTACATATTTTAGAATTACAACAGGAATAAGAAGTTATGTCGAATTTAGGCTGTTTTCCATATCCTATTCAATGCATATTGTTAGGGCATACTTTCGTTCTTTAATAGTTTGGGGGAGGGGGCGAAGGAGGGGGAAATAATGAGTAGGTATTTACTTCTTTGGTTTAAAAGCATCTAATAGAAATATAAGGTTTCTGTAATTCTTTATTAGTATAATGGCTACACCGATTTTAAAAATTCACCATTAGAACGCCACCTTTTCTCTGATTACAGATATCTGATATTTTATCCATGTGCGGCAAGTTGTTCTCACAGGATTCAAGTGAAAATGAGAGGAACAGCTAATACTTATAGAGATAGTTACTAGCTACAGGCTCTAACGTTGGGATTAACACTAATCTCGCTAATGAGTTTGGATGTTTGTTAATCAATCACGCTTCAAAGGAATAATAGATTTAAATGAAAAGAGAAGAGGTAATGTCTGACCTAGATTAGGGTCTAGACCCTTGTCATAAAAAACGGTGCCATTATTCAACTGCTTTCTAAAAACACGTACCGATTTCTTTGTCTATAATATTCTAGGACATATTCTTGTACACCGTGGAAAATATACTTTATCTTTATAAGTACCTACCAGTGTTTTACTAAGAGCGACTGCCTATATGATCTCCTCAACCCAGTTACCTGGGCAACCTGATAGTCTTAGGTAAGACTGTGTGTCAGACTTATTGGCTTCTGACTCGCGAATCAATTTCATTTAATTCACTATAGTTATCGGCACGAATCTTGAGCTCTGACCTACATCTGCGTAGAAGTGATTTATTAGCAAAGAACCAATCCCGAGTGACGGCTATAACGCGAAGCGCTGCGGGCCTATCACCGCTTTACCCCGCCCCCGCGCCTCACTTCATACCACAAAAAGGACCCTATAAATTACTTCTGCGCAGATGTAGGTCAGAGCTCAAGATTCGTGCCGATAACTATAACATCAACAAACAATTTTAAACTTTCCCGACAACAGTAGACCCAAAACACTTAAGTATTCACGAACACCATGAAAACATCATACCACACATCTTGTTAACATAAAAAATCCACGACTGACCTCTGAAACAAATTGCTCCGGCTTCGAACCCACACCCATAATTTACGGTCCGCCATGATTGCACCTTGTCTGTTTGAACTACGAGCTTCACAATAGCTATAGGCTATGGTGGTTTAAGAAATATTCTATGGGGGAAAATTGCGGTAACCGGGAAAATTGTGGCCAGTGACATACTTACTTCGAAGATTTTGTGGGCCGGTCGATAAGTGGGAGGTAAGATTGGTAAGGCGAGATTGTACCGGTGTTCGGCAGTGAAAATTCAAATGTTTCTTCTAGGTTGCTCGCTCTAACAGTAATAGATTGCTTGCTGAAGTTTCTAAAACTTGCTAAAAATGTCGGTTCCTATGTAGGTATCTTATTTCCATAGGTACTTGCAAAATCAGACAATTCGTGTGTTTCTTTCAGTATACTTTCTAGATTTTTTTTCAATAACTACCTATTTTATGCAGTTACAGTTTTTAACATCCTCAAAGGCAGACCACTCTAAGCCAAAACAAGCAACTAACAAGACGGATCACCTCACGCAATTATCGCCCTTATGTCCATACTCCCCAGGCTATTGAAGAGCCGGTTTCGCATGTCAATGCATGTCACACGTCGCATAAGAAGACACGGTTGGTACGCTCGATGGTCGTTAATGTCATCGCGTACAGTTTAGTGATGCAGACTAAATAGTCGGTCGACAGTTGACCGATGGTTGGCAAACAATTTTTTAAAAGAAAATCATGATTATAATGAAAGTTTTCAGACGGTGTGATATCGGCTTAATATATGATCATTGTAATGTGCGTACTACCATTCATATTCTTACTGATTTATGAGCCTAAACAAACTATGGGTAGACTGAAAGTTTGCAGAGTGTTATGAGATGTCAAGGTATTGGGATAAAATTAACGCCAATTTGCGCATTTTTTTAAGTAAGTACTTATGTTTAGTTCAAAGTTAAAATGTTGATAACAACTATCAGAGATTTTCATGTAATTAAAAGTTAGAAAACCCAAGAAAATACAGGGTTTTGACCTTAAAGTCTTAAATAATGCCGACAAAAAATGAGACTGAAATCCTGAAATGAGGTTGCTATTCAGATTATGTCTGAAGTAAAGAATTCAAATAAAAGCTGAAAGCTAAAAAACCTTGAGTTATTATGTGACAAAAACATAATTCAATTAAGTTAAAATAATTTCTGGAGCAAATAAAAACCTCTATTTTGGTCAATTAGCTCGAAATTATTTTGTCTGTTGTCAACTAAGTAAAATATTCAGTCATTTTGTTACATTCGACAAATTCTTCAGAGGTCGAAAATTTGTATGAATTCAGGATAACTCAAAACAAGAAAATAAACCTTTATTCAGAACTCTCGTGCCTCTTTAACTAACCATTCAAACAATTTAACAATACTAGTAGATGAACCAAATAACACTTTAGCTATAATAAAATCACCGCGTGATTTCCTTTAGTGGCTGCAACACGCCATTTCACACTATTGTCCAATTATTTAAAATTTACAATTGCGCCCTCTACCATGCATAATCACTGATCATTATCTCCTTTATTCATTCAACCTACTTTAAATACATCGCCTGTTTTATTACGCACATATTTCAAGCCATGCTGTTTAATCAGCAATGCATTCAAAATAAGACGGGTTTCAGTTTATCGAACGGGTCTCTCAAGTACTCATTGTTTGCATATTCTAAAGGCGATGGTATCTTAAAGTTCGTTGGCACCAGTATTATTAGATCCCCATTTCTGATTTCTGTGCGTTTTATAATAGCAAGTTGGGAGATCTAATGAACTGGTCCTGTATTTGCTGTGTCTATTTTAGAAAAGTGCATTGTGTTTTAAAGTTCAACTTCACTGAAATAAGAAATACCGTTTATGAACTGAGTGGAGTAGCTAATATATTTTTAGCATGTTTTGAAATGTAAAGTGTTATTTCACTTTTATGTTAAAGACTGTATTGCATAATGTATTGTAAGAAATCGAGAATTTGTTATGAGAATTCTTCGAAGTGTTATGTCCACATACTCCTTAATATGGAACTAATCCGTAATTTCTTCACTAATATTTCGAAGAAACGCTAATCGTACGACATAATCCATCGGCAACTAGTCCAAAGGAATTACGTGAAGCTTTACACACTGCTTCCTCGAATATTTCGTCATACACGAGTCCCTAAGCCTTTAATATTTCACTGTCGTCCACAATATTTCAGTTACCGTCATCTTCTATATTAATATTTGGTTAAGGATTATCTAGCGTCCCGTTATTACGGTTAAAAGCTTGTACAACATTGTTACGCTCTACGGTAGCTTTGAGATTAAGTCCATCTACAAAATTACCCTTAAAAGTTCCATTAAAATTTAAGAAATAAAACAAAGTCCCATTGCCCTATCTTTCGTACTTTACTGTCGAATGAAGCTTAAATATTATTTCATACATTTTATCCGCAAAAGTTTGGGGATCTTCCTCGGAATTAGCATGTGCCCTTAAATTGTATGAGATAAACTTCTTATTTTTGCCAATAATTTTACGGATCGCGCGGTTTTTGCGTCAGTCGTATCTATATTTTTATTAAGATGAGGTCAGATTTGCAAGTTAATGGTAAATTGAATTCAGATAGAAGTAGGTCTTAAGGATACATAAAATATTGGTCCAGATTTAGACGTTATACTTTACTGTTTCATGTATAGGTAGTTTAATTAGGTCAAAGAACCAAAGCGTGACAAAAATATTATAAATCATAATCGTCTAATAAATAACAAATACAAAGAAATCTTAATTAAAACTCTTAAAAATTCTAACAAGCAATATGAAAGTTGCAAACAACGGAGATATTAAAATGAAATAAAATTAATTTAAATGTTAATGAGTGGGTTTCGCAGGGTTCCTAGTGATCTAGTGCGCCCTCGGGACCAGAGCCGGCGTCTACCGAATACTGACGAGGAAAGCCGAATGAAATCATTGTATTATGAAGACGTAGGTTAATGTTTTAGATTTGGTGTTACTGGTTTTTAAATATTATTTTTTAAAGACTTGGTATTTCTTTGTTTTTAGTGTACATTTTTAAGGAATTAACTATAACTAGCACTATTGCATAAATGGGCTATCTACACTGAAATATTTTCTGTTTTTATATCGAATATGGTAAAATCAGGCACTGGACAGTGTACTTATTAATGTCTACACAAAGAACTACCTATAAACTTATGTTTTAATTATCTAACAAAAAAACTTGCAAATTAATGTTATTAAATTTTTCATAGAAAATTCTGACACCATTTTTAGGAACCGTGGAGAAATCTGGACTACGGTGAAGAAAACCGGGCAACTGTGGAGAACCTTGGAGAATTTCGATTAATTTTGTACGGAGCTATTTGTTGACGGGCTTAGAGTGTGTGTAATGAAATTAACCTACACAGGCCCTTATCATGGATAGTTTAGAAGTGCTGAAATTCTTAAGTTAAGGGCAAGTGTGGTTGACCAGGTAAATCGGGATTATCACAAGAGGAACCTATTTTGAATACTTGGTCTTTTTGTGACAATTTAAACAAGGTGCGAGGGTTTTTTTTGGAAATTATGATGATTTTATGATTATATACAATTACACTCAAACTATGTCTTTTACAATATCATCCCACGCATTATAATTATTATCTTTAGGACTAATTAAAATGACAGTCAATTATTTAAACATGAAGAAATAAGACATAAACTAAATAAATATATGGAACGTTGATAAATACTACCTACATTGACACTACAATATAAAAAAAAACTTATCTCAACTTCAAAACAAGAAAAAAAAACAACTTAAAACAATTTCCCCACAACCAACAGCAGCTTCCCCTTAAACGGGGGTAGTTTGTCTTCCAAAGAGAATTATGCGCGTCGACCCCTACGTAGTGACTTTTATACTGTACCATAGAGCAGGTAGAGTACGTGCCAGGATTTCTCACCTCTATATAGTTTATGGATGGGGAGATATTGCTATGCGATTTGTGAGACGATTGAGCGATTGGTTTCATGTGTTTTATGATAGGAGAAAAAGAAAGAAATAGAAGCCTGTATTCTTCGATAAATAGTCTATTTAACACTAAAGTGATACAACAGTATTATCGTAATTTTGAAAAAAAAAAAACAACTTTCCTTCTCTCTTATCATTGTTCCACTTTGTTGAGGGTAGTGTTGTGGCCATTTAAGTTTACTTATCTGTTCTGTTTCCATGAGATGAACAAATATATAATATAAATAGGTTTACTACTTAGGTTATTCCTCTTGTGGTTAGTCACTGTAACCATACAAATAAGTTCCTTTTCAGCTAAAACAAAAACACGAAACGCACAGATATTACGCAAAATCTGTCAGGTACAATTACAAAGAAAACCTCTCATCAACATTGTATCTATTTAAACTACAATACAGAGGTACAGTCGCAAACAAAAGGTAGCAAAACAAATCTTCTAGACGTAAGTTCTAGTATACTTTTCCTCGGTTTGCGAAGATATACAGACAAACACTCTGTTTGCTGAGAAACATTTGAATACACTTTACTAAGTAAAGTCGATATGAATGTGGACGCTATGTTTATTTATTATTTGTTTGTCTCGGTTTGCTGTAAATGGGTTAGTGGGACTTTTATATGTGTGTGTATTATTGAGAAATAAGTGACGAATGCTATCCGGACTAGCTGTATCTCACTTTGCCTGCGTCTTGAGGGATCTATTTCCTGCACCAGGATAAAAAGAACCTGTGTGTAATGCTGATATACAAGCTGTATTACTGTAGAGATTCATCAGATCTTACGGTAGTTAATTGGTGGAAGAGTATATACATAGATACCTATTAAAAATAGCCAGATTTAAACTAAAAAAAAACTGACATAATAGGCATTACATATATAAGTAATTTCACATTTAATACAAACGACCGACTACAAAAAGTCTTGTAAAGTTATAACAAGCATGTTAGGCAGACATTTTCTTTTGGAGTTATCTGTAACCATTATTCCTTTTACTAGTCTGAAGACAGACGCGTTATTATTATGTGATGTCTTACTACAGTAGACCTGTATTGGTTATTATATGGTTTTACCATTGTCTAACCTAAATAGTTATATTTTGGTGGGCATTTCTTGCCTTTAGCTATATATTTTATACCTGTTTAAAATTGTGGAAAACGTCACTGTCGAACAAAATAAAGCTTTGTTAAGGTAAGTAATCCTGCGCTCCGAAATTTCATGGTTTTCACCGTAAGCCTCTACAACACTTACCCACAGCGGGAAGAGTCATTTGTTGATTTTTGACGTCGTTAAAAAAAAAAAGCCTCTACAACAGTTAAGTAAATTCTTGACTAAGGATCAAAACTAAAACCTAACCTTGGTATTAAAACAATCGAAGTTCCTTCAAACACATCCGCAAGTCCGAAATACTTTCTTATAATGAATTCCGGCTACACTACTTCTCCTAGAACTTCGACCAGCTCACCCCCCCCCCCCCAACGTCTGCGAACGCCAATAAATCAGAGCACAGCTTGTGAACATTCCTCGACACGTCGAAACTTCGAGAAGTATATTTTGAGTTTACGTGTTTTCACTTTGATTATGGCAGATTATATAGAATGGGAGTGTTGGTTTTTGGGAGTGAATTAACGTGTTGTGTTAAAGGGTTTTGGATTTTAAGGTTAAAGGGGAAAAAGTGTTACCAGTTATGTACAGCGGCCAAGAAAGTATACGACTAGTGTGTCTCTATGAATATCGTAAATGGATCTCGCCACTAAAGCGGCATACGACATTTTTTGTCAACTGTATCTTGAGTTTCAGATTCCGAAATCAACAGCGAAATAAATTCACCAACCTTATGTGAGCGCTAGATACTGCCACATGCATTGGAATTTCAAAGGACCTTAGACCAAATTATTTATAAAAATCGGAGACCTTTAAGATGTCTGATGAGAAACAAAAACGAGATAATCAAAAACAATGGGTAGACTTTTTACATGAAAGAGAGAAGATGGAGCACTTATTAGGATAGCTAAAAACCTCTAGATAGAAGCCAGATAATAATTCTCAAAAACAAAGCAACGCCAGATTATAATTTGCAAACACAAAATCAGATGTTAGGAGCCACATTACAGGTGTAAAGCCGTTATAATTCTTGAACAATAGGCAAATATAAAAGCTGATTAGCATTACCGGTACTAAACCCTGCATTAGTCCAAAATATTCCATTGGCGAAACAATAATTATTCGCGTATGGTTTAGGCTACATTTCTGTAATACGATCAACGATGATTATTTGTTCTATTAGCATTTAAAGTGGTCATCTAAATTAAGATCATTATTTTGGTGCATTATAATGAAAATTCCTGTATGTCATCATCATCATTTGCCCAGCTTTTCCAACTTACCATTTTGGTAGGTCGGATACAGCTGAGAAACAGTGTTTTATACGGACCGACTGACTGTGTGACCTCTTTAACTCAGTTGCCTACCAGAGCAATCCAATAACGTTCAGCAGTATTATTTTTTGCTATATTCCATTCAAACATAAATAAGTGTAACTACCGATTCTATTAAACAAAACACGATCACCCAATCGGACATTATACAAAATACACTAAAACAGGCGAATATTTATCCAAGACATAAAAAGTAGGCATAAAAATGAGCAAGTAAAATTGCTGCTATATTTTTCTTGCCTCAAAATCAGAATGGGAACTATTACCAGCTATATACTCGTGACCACCGCCTCGGGCACGTGAAGGATCCATATATTCATACAGATCCAGTACAAATTTAAAACCAAGGATCGAAACGAACAGATTACATTGAAAAGAGAAGTACCCCCAACATTCAATTATGGCATTGTCGGCCCGTGTTAACATGCAAATTGGTCCGTTTCAAAATTTTGCGGCCCACTCCCCCCTAATAGGAAATAGACATTTTCCGTTATCATTCACATCGGCCTTTGTTTTATCTTATGTAGATTTCCGAAAATTATTCTGGACCCTTTAAATCGACAAGTTGAGGTCTGTTTAAGTGGACCTTTATTGTTTTGGTTGCTCTTTGTAAATATGTCGGGTTATATATGGATTGAATTTGAAATTAGACCCGTTTTGTGTCAAGTGCATGGTGCTTGTAACTTGAAAGTAATTGAGGGGTCGGGGAAAAATCTAATTATGTTTATGTGTGTTTCATGAATAATAAGTGTTAATTTGTTTCAGGTGTTGTCGGAGTACTTTGTTTGTGTAGTGGAATTGGCGAGATGAAAGCTAAGATAATAATATGGTGAATGTTTTATTTATGAAGCAGACAACTGAGAAGATAATAAGACAAATTAAGTTAAGTTTTTAGTATTGTAGTCTAGTTCATAACAGTAATCTTACAAAAATATGATATGAGGCTATATAGTAACGATCCTACTCTTTTACTACATATTAACATAAATAATTACATTTCTGATACTTTGCTCAAGAACTTACGCTGTTATGCACACAAAAATATTGATCCATTAATAATGCATTTGCATATAAGTACACCTGAGAAATGGAAGTGCATTATAAATTATGAATTAACACTGCAACCACTGCATCGTCATATTAAAACATCGCCATTCGCTAATTAATCAAAAAATCCAATCAAAATTTTCGTTCATTTTTTATAACAAATGGGGAACTTTAGCAGTGCGCTCCCCACCGAGTCAATTTGAAACTAAAGTGACTCATTATTTACCCCTTTTTACGCGCTCAAACCCGTGGAAAATTGCACCTTAATCTGTACTTCATTAAGTTGAATTTCGAGTGTGTTTCCGATAACCCTATGGAATACTAGAACGGTAATTGAAGCGTGCTTTCATAACGTTTTAATAGAGTTATTTTTAGATTATTTTTTCGCATAAAGCCGACGACTTGATTAACGTGCCTGTGTAAACTTGTGTTTGGATTAACTTTGCGGATTTAGCTGTACTAATTTGGATGAATTTTACTACGGACGCGGTAAAAATATTAATTAAGAATTTACGCACGTGTTCGCCGAAATGATTGTTTTCCCATAACAATAAGGTAATGCTTTGCTTATTGCTTGAGTGGGACAAGTATTTTGTGAATAAATCAATGTAATTTTCCTCGTTCAATACTTATTTACTTTCTTAAGATACACGTGTAATTTATTATTTAGGTACGTCATACATGCTTTAACAGAAAAAGAAATGGAGAAACTGGGGCAATACGTGATAGTGTATTGTTGTGTGAACATATCTGTTACAAAATGACACTATTATTTTAAGACGATAAACAGATTAATTATTCTTGAAATGAAACACGGGTAGCTAAAAGTTTATTCACAGATTTTGACGATTGGACCAAATTCATTCAAAATAAAAAAGTTCTTCAAACCACTCAACTGTTGTTGGGGAATTCGTTGCGCCACTTCTTCTTTCCAGCAAAAACATGGGTTGTGGTGACGGGCGGTCGTTTTAGAAGCTGTCTTTGTATTTTTGATGTTCAAAAAGTGCAGATTTTTTACCCGAGAAATTTTGGAAGATTCTGGAACATAATCTTGTTTGTATCAAGAAATCGATACTCATAATAACAAACCTCAGATATAGGATAAAGCAATTACAAACATTGGATTAAGTTTAACTAACAAGGTAACAGAGTTATAGTTAGGGAAATGTGATAAGTAATTAAATTAACCCTTGCAATGCAGTAGTACTTCTTCATTGGAAAAGATGGGGTAAGTCCGTCATTTCATGGGCTGTATCTTGTGAAACATTATTTGGTCTTTATGGTGTTTATTTAAAGGGTTTCATAAATATTGTTGCCCATAAGGTGTTTTATTGTTTCAGAGGGTGTAACAATAGAATCTAATTATTTTCAGTACCACCATGAGTCAAGAAATAATCACTTTTATAGGTAACGAGTTCAAAATTTATAAAAGTTTTTGTTTCACTGCTTAATGATAACTTTATGAACCAGATTTTTGTGACTAATATGTACTACGAATGAAATTTACAAAATGACTATCAGTAATTTTTTTTACATAGATTGAAAAAAAAAATAACAAAGTCACTCACGAATACGATAACATAAACTTAATTAAACCTGGGAGCTAATTTATAATAGGCTAAAATTATATAATAAAATGCTCCCCCACTTATTAATGAGGTACAATAATTTTTCATACGGCCGTTTTGACGACGGAACGCGTAAAGTACGCCTGTAAATATATCTGTAAAAATTTTATCGCTGTGATTAAACTCGGCAGCTTAGCGTTTTATTATGGTTGGGGTTATTTATACCCCATGCTGCATGGACGGGTTAATGGAAAGTGCGCGCCAAAAATTTTATTTTCCTATGCGTATTTAATTAAACGGAGTTATTAAAGTTTTAGTATGATTTCTATGTTATCTGCAGTATGGTTTTTGTATGGTAAATGGTCGATATGAATTTTAAAATTTTATTTTAAATATAGTTGTGGATAGGAGGTTTAGTCCGATGTCTGAAAGTATCAATGTGAAATATGAAAGTAATCCCAGGCTCTTGGTTTATTTTGGACGCAAGTAGGTAAATGAAAGGGTGAAATCCAAACTGCTTTTTGTACATAAGCTGATCAATGATTACTTAGTCTTTTCAGTAGGTATAAGAAAAGACTTTCGACCAGTATGCTGTCATACATAACTATTGCTCGTATTTATTTAATTCAGAAAAAAAAAACACCTGAACGTCAATGTCAAAGTGCCAATTTGTCACATTACAATAAATAAAAAAAAAGAAAAACACACCAACCAATAGCACGCCACCGACACGAAAAAAAATAAAAACGAAAAAAGGAATTCAGTTTAAAAAACAATTTCGAAAATGTAACAACTAGGGTATCGGCCTCAAAAAGTGACAGTTCATTGACGAATGACGTCACCTTTTCCGTCACGGCCTCCGCGTATATTTTATTCGGCTCGTACATCACGTTTGACGGGTGGCGCGGTCTGCCAATTCGGCGGTACAAGGCAACAACTGGTGCATTTACCCTATCCCTGTGACATGGTACTCAATACGCTGTGGTCAGTCCTTCAATATTTTTTCGATGGTATGACATTTTCGGGAAATCAAATGGTTTGAATTTTCAAAAATAAATTTTCTGGCAATAATATTGTGAGGATTTTTGATAATGAAAGAGAAAGAATTTTAGGCAGAAAAATCATTTTGCGGACATATTTTTGGGTACAAAATAATACGAATTATGACAAGGAGAATTTCTACGAAAATAAATAGGTACATTTAGATATGTACGAGTATCTAACTAAACCTTGTAAACTTCCAAAGCTATAATATAAATATGTAATCAGCATCAAAATTGATGAAGGTATCATTCAGTGTTCATATAAACTGTATAAGATGAATTTTATTCAACCATCGAGATACATATCAGTAAATGATTAAAAAAAGATAAACAATACTAAAATGGAATATTACGAACATGGACATTTAGCAAGCTTTTTAAGTAGCTTATCCACGTAACCTTATCCCAAAAATGCTTACTTTCTACACGGCTGCGGGAAGTCATTCCCTTGGAACCACAGAGAACAACAAATAGCCAATATGTCCATTTACCAAAAAGTAGCGAGTAGCAGCTACATCACAGCTTTTGAGTGGATAATAGTCCTATAAGAGGGAACTTCTATTTAGGTCAATCAGAGAATATTATTTACATCAATAATGATGAAACTCTATAAGCTGGCCGACGATTTGGTTTTTCATAACAACAGTTTAAAAATATTTATTATTTTGATTTTGATATTTAATGTTTTCATAACATTTTGTAACGTTAAGAACTTTAACAAACGTTTGTTTTACCTAATCTGTTTTCCGTAATATTTAAAAATATAATTATTTAGCCTGTAAGGTAAATTGCTGAACAATACATACCAATTTGTCTTCTGCTTCTTTTCTGGCCGTTTGTGTCACTCTGAAAATAAAATGGATCAATGTCAAAAAAGGGAATAAAAACTGTAATTGTGGTATTTCTTACTAGGCCTAACAGTACTTTCATAGTAGGGAATCAAACTGTCGGTGTCCGGTAAATGAGCGACAGGTATTTTGTCGCTCGAAATGTGTTGCACCTATAAAATCGATTGGAAAATATGCCGGTGAGAAAGCGCTGTAAAACTTGTAATTTATTTTTCACTATAAAATAAACAATTGACCCCATTCATCAAAATCAAATCAAAAATTCTTCAACGACTAAAAAACACACATTTTTTCCAAAATAACTCTGCAACACAAACAACCACATATTTTACCGCAAAAATAATTTCAACACATGTAAATAAAAATTTCCATGAATTTCTCATAACACTCGCTTGAGTCGGAAATTCTGATGGCCAGACCCAACGAGACTCTTGGGGCCAATCATTGGACATTGGCGTTGGACATTGGCAATGGTAATTGGGTTACGAGACAGACAGACAAGCAGGTTATCTCATAAACCCTGGCGTTAACTTCTGCTGCCAATCTGACTTGGTTTGAGTGTCAAGGGGTTATTTATGAGATCGTAAAGGGAGGTGAAATGTGGGAACTTGTTGATTTACATGATGATGGGAGATTGAAGAGTATGAAAGAAGACATGCTGGGTCGATCTCAAGTAAATTGGAATAATGGCAGGAGGATGATGATGATGTCCTTCCATGGATAGCTAATTGTTACAATTTCATCATCATCTCCCTAACTTTTTCACAACTATGTTGGGGTCAGCTCCGGGTCTAAAAAGAGGCAGTTAAGAACCAGTGGTTTACATGGAGCGACTCCCTATTTGACTTCCTCGACCCAGTTACCCGGGAAAACCAAGGGGTAAGACTAGTTGTCAGACTAGTAGTAGTAGTAGAAGTCAGAAGTGTACTCGTTAAATATTACACATAATTGCGTATTATTGCTTATCAGCCGTCCAGCTGCTAAACCAATTAGATAAAGCGCGAGAGAGGTAATAATAAACAGTGTTCTTATACCTATAGTAACTAAATACTTCGCTGACTTCCTATCAAGGCTAGTGTTGCCATAATTTCCTTAATTAAGGCAATTAAAAGGCTTCACTTAATTAGGTTAGAGTGGCTCAGCGCAGGATTATCGCACTACTAACTTTATATCAAGTATATGGGTCAAAAGGTTGTCTTAAGGAAATATTCTACTATTGTGCGGCACTATGATGCATAAAAATGTTTTTTTCTGGTGTATTCACAGTAGTAAATAGTAACAAAGTACGTATGAATACCTACTAAAATATTTATTGAAATTGCAACACTTTGTGTATTTTTGTTCTCGAACAAATGTGCGCTAACAATTTTGGCGGAATGTCGTCATTACATCCGAAGTTCAAACCAAATCACTACAGGTAAATTAAGCTAGAGAGTCACCGAAAGCTGAAAGTCTTTAATGTAAGTATGCAAGACAACAATTACCGATTATTTCACCGATGACCATACTTAGGTCTAGAATATAGGAAATACGAAAATCTTACATAGATAGAACATTAAACCGATAATATAATAACATGTAAGTATCTTATAACTAAATTTCTGCATGGGCAGCTAGGTTTTTCTGTTTGACTTTAGAGCATTTAGCAAATACTTTAATGCAAACAGAAAAACTCAAACACGCCTTTTCATAACAACACAAAAAAGTAAACAAATATTAATAAAAAAAATATTTAATACCACCGGTGCTGCCATCTGCCGTCAAATTGTGTTAACGCTCTCAATTAATATTGCTAATCAACGATAATTACATTTTGATTAGTACACACAGTTTGAGAGACATCAAACAGTTTTGACGAGTTATATTGATTGGAGTGCCAATTTTGATGTTGTGTTATTACTTTATTGTTTTTGATAGGTCCTGTCTGTTTTGGTTTGGTAATATAATTTATTTAAATAAAATGTTAGGT
This sequence comes from Helicoverpa zea, assembly GCF_022581195.2. Classification (NCBI taxonomy): domain Eukaryota; kingdom Metazoa; phylum Arthropoda; class Insecta; order Lepidoptera; family Noctuidae; genus Helicoverpa; species Helicoverpa zea. The sequence goes on from NC_061454.1 coordinate 12,966,953, forward strand.
AAAACGCATTTGTATGCAGTTACGAGCACAATTTCAAATTCTTCATTTATTGAAATTGAGATAGTTAAAGTAGCACTTTTTCACATCAAATCTCATTGGAGAGTACCAGTACCCAAAAAAAAAAATACCTTTAAAATTAGTATAACCTTTATTTAAGGTTTTTTTACCTTTTAAGATGAAAAATGGTCATCAGTACTAACTAAGTATATTTTAACATTTCAAGTCACAAGGATGTATTGGATATCTTCAAAACAAACATAAATAAAATATAATTCTGATGTAAATCAATATTATAAGCACTCATCCACATTACATCAGTTGTTTTCATAATTCATAAGAGAATCCAAAACTTACAGTGTATTGATCTTTGAATTATTCACAAACTTATGAATAATTTCGTGTAAAAGCCCTGTAGTGTGAAAACCTTTGAGGTAAAAAATACAAATACAACAAAATGAAGAAATTCTAGAGTATTCCATTGTTGTAATACTACGAGTTTCAGTTTTAAGAGTTTCAATAATACCCTAAGGAAAATCCTTACTTATAATTATATCATTAATGCGAAATAAACTCTGTGTCTGTATATTGTGATTTCAGATCACACTTTACGACAATCACTAGTAGGTTATACAACTTGTATACTTGTCATTAAAATTAATTCTGTATTTGTCGTATAAACAGGGTGACAGATAGAGATACTTTTGCAAATATTTTATTACATTAGTATAAATGAGTAAAATGAGTAAAATTTTACTCAGAATTTTTTCAGAAGATTTTCACGTGACAACACAACAGACAGACTTAACTTACATATTTCTATATAACGAAGAATAACAAGTAGTAGAAACTTCATTAAAGGATTTAATCATTCAGCTCATAGTACATAATTGTATATTACACACCACTACCAAGGTCATTGACCTGCGTGGGAAGAAATCTGAGATGAATATTAATTTATCTTCCGAACTCGATAACTTTACTTTGAAAGTTATTTCCTTTATGAGAAATATCTCTTCGAGAAGTACTATATTTTTAGCATACAATACTATATCCTATTTGTTTTAATGTGAAAAAATATCATAACTACTGAGTAACTATGTAAACTGAAAGTCAGAAAAAAATATTCTGTGACAAGTTAATGATTTTGAAATACTTGAATCATTTTCAAGGAAATATGTGAATTGTAATGTCTTAAATACTGCTTTTAAAATCTCAAAAAAAAAAAACCGGTACATGAAAGCAAAAACCAGTAATTTACTACTGAACGTTATTTTATGATCAGTGTTTACTTCTATCTGGTTCTTCGATAAAGAGCGACAAACATTAGGTATTCTTAAATCTCAGAAAGTGACTTCTGAAATAAAACTTCCCACCAAATTGTGTTTTTCCTTTACATGTCTTTACATCTTTACTATTCACATTTATATTATACTTTTAGTAGCAGCATTTTATTATACCTCAACCTTTCACCAATCCTACATTCCTACATTCATAAAAAAATAAGCTACAAACTACAGTACATACATTCAACTTCTCCCCAAAAACAGTCCATTCACATCACAACACTGAAACATACGAACTACGGCTACGTAAAACGTAAACGTTTACGTTATTTACGTAGACTACGTTCCCGCCCAACGTGCGCACTGTAGGGCGGGCGGGCATCGACTGACGGCTGGACTTGCAGTTGCAAATTGCAGAAATGAAAAGTGCTGGCTGTTGTTTTTTTTTTAGTTGTGTTGTTGCAAGGAGGTTTTATACAAGTTGTGTTGTTTGTGAATTCGAATAAGAGTTTTTTTTTATGTAAAAAATACGATTATTTGGCGTTTTCTGCGATAAGATTTGGGAAAAAGCTATGTATTGGTTGTTGGGTCTTAAGCAATATCTTCACAGCTAATAAATGTGGCAACAACGCTGCTTTTTAATATATCTGTCTATTAAGATCTGTTTGTGAGTATTTTTTCATAGGTAATGGAAATCCACCAGCCACTTCAACACTATTTGAGAGAATAAATCTAATTTTGAATTAAAAAATATTAGCTTGACTTCATGAGTAAGAAGTGCTCTCGTCAAAGAGAATTTAAATGTAATGAAATCTTTGAAAAAGAAACATACACTTGAATAATCTCATTTTAAAATTAAATAAATTGAAATAATCTACATTTGACCGTTAACATATTGCGGTACCATATTTTTATTCTGTTTAAATATGTTTTTTTGTATAGAAGATACTTATATTTTTTACCCTGGAATCAATCACGATACCTCTTCCACAGCAGTCAGCTTGTGGCCACAAGGCAAATTCCACCTATTTGTAACACGTAATTGAAGAACAAACATACCTAAGTACTTACAAACAAAACACTACTTACAGCAAAACAAACACTTACGCCAAACCATTACTTCCTTTATTCCCCAATAAAAACCGACTAATATTGTATCTCAATAAACAAAAACTACTTAAGTACCAGTACAAAAAAATACTAAATAAAGCGCCCACTATTTCATTTCGAAACGTAAGTACGGATCCACTGTATCGTTCCATTAGCGGGCTGTCGCCAGCCGTTCAAAGGAAAGAAAGAAAGAAAGAAAGAACTGCGGAAAGAATCGCGCCGAAAAAAGTTCTCTGATACATATCAGGTTGGCTCTTAGACTAGATAATGGCGTTGGGGCTTGAATTGTATTTTAATGGGAAATTATTGGTCGAGTTTATGGGTATTTTGTGAGAAACTGTGGAGTATTAATGCGGTATTTTTGAGTAAAAGTATGACGTAAATAAACTGCTAAGTATTCTGTTATTCTTATTATTAAGTTCAAGACTGTCTTTGTTTGATGGATTTTAAGAGTTGAAAAAACCTTTTAATGTTAGATAGCCCATGTACTAAGAATGGCTGCTTTATATCCGGGTGTGCGAAGTTATTTCTTTAGGACACAGGTGGAACTTTTGGTAGAAGCTAGTATAATACTTATATTCTTGATGATATTTCTGGTCGAGGTCAATCAAGGAAAAGACATGATGAGTGTGTCAAATGGAAACAAAAAGGTTGTAACTTTATTTTTTCCATATCCAGTTTTTTTTCTTACAACAAATAAATCGTGATACAACCTTCGTACTTTCAATACATTTATACGCGGTCCACAAAACAGGTGATTCTAATCAGTCGTCGTTGTCAGTGGCTAACAAATGTGCGGGTATCTTTATCCTAATGCACCCGTGGCTCGTGGCTCCAATCAGGGCCTTACAGATTTACGAGGTTTCCTCCCGAATAAAATACAACCGGCGATTTATTACGTACAGAGGATTTGCATGTCGCCAGTGTTTAGATCTTCGAAATAATCGTTGCGGAAAAAGTGGGAATGGTGATTTGGGAGTGTAAGATTTAGGGAAGTGCTTTTTTGGATTTCTGTGTTTACTTTTGTTATTAGCCATCAAAAAACCTTTAATTTAATGATAAGACTAAAGGACAACGAGCAAAAATGTGTAGAGGTTTGTCAAACCGCAAAGTTTATCAGGTAACTGACTCCCCTTACACGCTTGCAAAACGTACAAACAAAACACCATTAATAGATTATTTTTACACAAGTTTACAGCTCTTGCGAGATCCAAAAGTATTATTTAGCCTTATTTTTAAAAAGTCTTGTCCCACTATTTACCTACATCTTTAGACACATTAGAAATTCCCAAAATTCCTAACGAACTATCGATATTGTTATCGCAATTACTTGAAGTCCTCCCACAAAAACCTGGTTGAAAGTACAAAAATTCACGTGTACATAGAATCGATACCTGGTATGTACGGCTAACGTTAGATATTAAATTCTTCGGAGACAGGGTCTCATATGTCTTCGTCGGGGCTCATAAGCGAACGTTCGGCTCCTGCATTCGGTCTTGCTACACTACAGACATGGTAGGAAAAGAAATCCTGGTTTTACTTGTATGATTTTTAAGGATGAAAAATATTGAAAAACTTATAATGTTGTTAGTACCTACAAATCGCAATTAAAATTGTGTTAATCTTCTGCCATCAACGTCCATTCTTTATAGTAAGATACTATAAAGAATGGACGTTTCCTATGATGAAGGGGGCTCCTAGTATAACTGACTGCATCTTATTACCAGTGTTTTATATGGAGCTGGTTCAAGTTGCTTCACAGGCATGTCACCCATCCATAGACTGACCGCATCGAGCGTTGCTTAACCACCTAGGCGAAAGTTACCTAGGCACAAGCTCCCCATTGGTGCAATTTCCAGTCAACTCCTAAAAACCTACTTAACCCATTCTATCACAAATTCAGTCCCCACCTCATAAACCAATTTACAAGTAAATACAACAAACAAATACCCTGAAAGCATTACAGACGTTTTCATGTAAGAACACACATAAATCTGTTTGGGACATAGAGAAATAGCCTGTATGACACTCGAATGTGAATAAGATATTGTATGAAGTACAAGCGATATTTCTTACATTTCTGTCTATTGCGTTTGTGACGAAAAATGATACGAAATAAATAAGGAGTCGGTGTATTGGTTCACGTATTATTTAGAACAGGAATTGATGGTGGAAGTGGTTTGTACAAATATTAGGTTGTGTTCTGCTTTGGTAATGATTTTCCTTCTTCTCTCTGTTTTGTTTTTCTGTCTTTTTGCTGGAGTTCAGAACTTACTTTGAGCTCAAAAAAGCTATTTACTTCTTCCATACCTGTTCCTAATTTATTTGGGATCGGCACAATAATGTTCACCGCTTTAATTCCTCTCCTCCTAAAATATCGGCACTGATAATGATATTTTAATTATGTTAGTAGTTTTATCAAAACATTTCAACACGTCTTTTTTTACATTGGTTGAATGATAATTATTCCATAATTTGACTTGTTAACAGCAATAAATTGACATTTACTTTAATTTGATCTTCATATTTATCATTGTTAAATATCATAAGGTCTAAAACTCAAAACAAACACAGTATCATAGCTCTCCATACTATTATCTTCACGCCAGCAAAACAAGTGACGGGCGACAGTAGCCAGAGGGTTCGTCTGAATAATCTGTCATCTGTCACGGTACTGCCAAGTGTTATCGTAAATGTAAGAACTTTCTGTTGATTTGGAAATGTTAAATATTATTATTGTTGTGTTATGACGTAATTGTGGAAAGTAATATTAACCCGTTGTATGTCGGATGTATGTCGAAGCGAGGAAGCGATATGGGCGACACAATTGATTTTCTATTGTTTTATAATTAGCGACATACAAGCGTTTTTGATGTAGAAATTGGTAGAAATAAATATTTCCATTGTCGGCTATGAACACAAAATAGATTAAATGCTTTGCTGGGTGTTGGACAATAGCATCGCCGAAGCTAAGAATATACACTGCGATTACCGACTCGTGCCTTTGCCCAGCGCGGTGAATATGGGCAAATCCCATAGCTTGCTCGGAGGAGGCCTTTGTCCAACAGTGGACGGCTTTAAGCTGACGACGACGAAATAACAATTCGTTAGTGACTTATTCGGAACACAACTAGGATCTTTATTCGATGATTTTATTAAGTTTCGATATCACCATGCCATTCTATTATCAACTTTTCTTCAAGGCAGAGCTTTATGCACGTCTAGGTACAGACGAAACGTTTATGATCAAAAAATTAAGATTCGCCAAGATCAACCGTAGTCCTATAGCATTATTATCTAACTACCTCCTAAAACGAGTACTTACTATAAAACAGAAGACCGTAAATGTTATATTAAGTATAATAACTTAGTAGCACAAACTGCCAGAGGCTGCTGAGATAAGGTAAGTCGGGAATTTAAGCTACAAAAGCGTCTTTAATTTATGTTATATTATTTTTCTCGGTAGCCATCTTGAAATTAATTTAGTATGACTGATTGCCTTTGTTATTTATATTAGAGTACGTCGAGTGCACCTGCAATGTATGCATCTTGCTTATTCGTTTAGGATTCATAATTTTGTTTGAACCTAGGCAGGTTATAATAACCAAGTGTTCAAGCTATTTAAAAATAGCTAAAATTGTAACTTTAAAACGTTCAAACTAAAAGGTAGGTAGCGTGCTGTAAATAAATGGTTAGGCACGAGGGTTTGGGTTCAAAGCTAAAGTTACATGTGTTTTTTTTTACATTAAACGCTAGCCATAGAAGGTTCTTATAGTTTTTAGTGCAACAGTTAAGAGTGAAAATAATACAATCATCTGAATTGAGAACCTCCTCGTTTTGGGAAGACGGTTAAAATAGGGTAAGTAAAAGTATTTAAACTGAACTCACAGACAAAACTTATAAATAAAACCAAGTATTTCTTTCAATTTTCAAAATTCACTGCTATCTTTTCAAATGACATAAGGGCATTGTCACACTCAATATACCCCAGACAAATCATCTCAAACAAGTCTAGATATCCCTTAAGGTTAACATTACTTAGTCTTCTGCTCACGTCCAAACCAAGAGAGGGTGAAGTGAGAAACTTTAAAGCAAGGGGGAGACACAAGTTTATTTACTCGATTGTAATCCGAGCAATGTCTCGTCAATTTGTACTCGATACTAGAATCGAACCCTTACGTGAGTTGATATCGTGGAGAAACAAATGACGAACGGAGATGTCATGACGGAAAATCTCTTAGGACAGTAGCGCGCCAAAATGCGGGGGACGAGGAATGTTATTGGCGACTCCCTTATACTTAAGCCTTATTTAGAACCCGCACACTTTTTTAGAAACCAAAACTCTTCGACGCACCTGTCCTACGTCTCGTTGGTTCACTCGAAACGGATAATTTTGGTCACCCCCACCTTACGTGCCTGCTTTATGGCATCTCTGCTCATTTTCCTACTTCCGTGGTAGATATCAATATATTGCGAAAATGTTTGTATTAATTAAGTTATTCGTCTGTGGGCAGATACCAATATTGTATTATTTAGTTAGGTAGGTGTTGGCAAAAGTTACTTTTATTCAGTTTGGAAGTTCTAAGTGTATGTAAATTGTATGGTCGTGGGTAAATCATATCTTAGGTTTCCTTCCCTTTAAACCTTGACTAAAGTTTTGGATTGTTAACTTTAATTGCTGAAGTATTGCTGTCTGTTACTTATTGTCTCTAGATTGTATTTTGGGTAGTTTGATAGATGAATAAGGTTTATGAAGATGGAACTGTAATTGACGTATAACTTAAGAAATTCATATTTAACTTAGGGAAAAACTCTGACCGTCTTACCACAAAAACTTTTAAACGTCAGTTTAAGACTTGTCAAAAAAAATGACAAATTATGACGTTGACATATGGTTCATTTTGCAGCCACAATTTTTTTAGACAAGTGTAAAACAGGTGTTTAAGTTTTTGTAGTAAGGCCAAGAATATTTTCCCTGATCTTAAAATAGTCTTGAATGGATACGAGATACATAACTTAAATCAATAGAATATTAAATCAACGGTTCCCACACGAATATCTATACCATAGCTTACGGGTTCAGGTAGTGGAAAGTCTAACGACCCATCTAACTATTAGATACTGGGTTCCGTATATTGACTTGCGAGCTCCTGAGTAAAATATTGATATGCACGAGTATTGGGGAAACCTCTCAGTTCCCATGAAAGATGAAGAATAGTTCCCTTTACGGTGTTTGGATTTATGAAGAAAGTGCCATTTAGTTTAGAGACTGGCGTGTCTTGAAACCTATTGTGGGAAAAATAGGAGCTTTCTCCGAGTTGATTTGAAAAATCACTAAAAGTATCGAAAATACTTCTTTTTGATTTTGAGATTTTCTATCAGAAGTAAAGCATATAAATATTTGTAAGTAAGTAAAAGTGACTAAGTATTCTCATTAATTCATCATCAGTCTAATTATTTTCCCACTGTAAAGAATTAATTTTAGGCTCAGTCAAAGGAACGATTAAATAAAGCACCATGCAAAGAATTGCCAAATTCAACCAACACCTGAAACTATACCAACACGTACAAAAAAAAAACTTTCGTTTACCTTTACTATATTAAAATACCTAGGCTTATCCACCTACGAACATCAGCAAAGCCAGGCAAAATCCTTAAATCTTACACCATAAAAAATAAACACTTTATGCCACACGTAAACATTTCAGAATCTCATAACATATTTTTTTCTAACAAAAATAATGTAATATTTTATCGTTACTAACCCCAGTTTACATATAGCTGAAAACGTGATGTAATTTAAACCATGCTCCTGTCTGCCCATGGAGAACAAAATGACTATAGGAGATGTCATAACGCACAATCTCCTAAGAAAATAGCATCGCCAAATCTGGTGTTCGGGGGACGAGGAACGTTACTAGCTCTGCTCTTATACCTTATACCTTTTTTGGAACCCGACCATTATTTTAAAAATAAAAGCTCCAATCAATCAAGAGCATCATCATCATCATCGTCTCCTGAGCCTTTTCCCAACTATTTTGGGGCTTCCAGTCTAACCGGATGCGGCTGAGTACCAGAGTAATCAACCAAGACCTATCCTTGACATATTGGTTTTTATTTAACAAGGAACCCGCACGCCTCGTTCTAGCAACCGATCACATCTACCGGTACTTGATCTACAAGAAGACGCCTGACCTTTCTTTAAACGACATCTCTGCTTTCTTTCAATCCTCCGTGTGTCTGCCTTAGGCCTAATCTACGCCGTGTCAGAGCCGATAAACAGTAGGACAGCACTATCATCTGTCCCTTTCCATCATAGTGGTTTGACGTCAATTTATCCTTGTCTAGGAAGGCTGCGGTTCTCAAGTTAGTGTTTTTGAGGTGGAAGGACATATTTTTGGTTTTGAAAATTGAAAAGAGAATACGATTTTTTTATTGCGTGGTTACATTTAAAACGATTCAAACTACTTACGAATAAAAATAATACTGTTTTAAATATTAATGAATTACGTTATTTTATGTTTAAATTAACAATTAACAGTTTCATAAAAAGGTAATTATTTTATATACAAAATTGGGAATGAGTTTCAAGTTGACTTCACAACGCAATACAGACATGACAATCAGGAATTCTTACAACTTTGAGCACCTCAGTCATAGTTTATACATCTATCTTTTGTCCCAGGACACTTTGCCCCACTACCATCTTCGGCATCTTCAAAGGCGAACATAAATAAACTCCGCCCACTAATTAACCCATAGATCATTCAAATCGACGAGAATTTTAATTTTTCACGACTTCAAACATTTTTATGATATAAGGGTGCGTCTACACGGTGCATGTAGCTGGAGCAAGTTAACACAAAGTGCCAAGTGACAAGAGCACGCGGGTGGATATTTTGCTTTGGTACATGCGCGAGTCTATGGCCTCGCACGTTTTTTAAATGCACGTAACCTGCGCATGTGCCTCAATATGCGCAAGCTACTTGCACCGTGTAGATGCACCCTAACAAAACGATATTATTATAGACTTTATATTATTTATGATCCAATATCGGTTTTCATTGTTTGGGCGCGACTTCCGAATGTTAAGGCGGTTATGACGTCATATTCTATGAGTTTTATGGCCGCCATTAATTTTCTTTTTTGGTTTTCTTTCGTTAGTGGTTTTAGAGGTAATTTGAATTAATTAATGTTAAGAATGAGATCGTTATTGGAAAATAAGGTCGTTGATTGAGGTTTCGAAGTTTTTTTGTTATGTTTGTTTTTAAGTATTCTCATCATTGGTCGATTTGCTGCTATGCTCCTGTAAATAAAGCCTATGTACTCTCAGACAGGTGTAGACTCTCTGGGTATCAAACAATTACAATCAGTTCAATAGTTTTAGCAAGAAAGGTGACAGACCTACAGAGTTACTTTCACATAATAAAAATAAGAATTAGTAATTTCCTCAAAAGGTGGATGAATCCTTGATCCAAAGCTGGTATCAATATTATCCACATATCATCCAAACACGTTGTCCTACATTGTCCAAAATGTAAGCTGAACACGATACAGCAGTTGTTAATTACCAGTGTAATTGGCTTCGCTCTCAAAAGGGTAACTAGTCATAGTGTGAACATGAGCATTAGCATTAACTATGCACAGAGAGGCACGTAGCCTGACTCATGGAGAACAAATGACGAGCAGAGATATCATAACGCAAAATCTCCGAAGAAAATAGCGCGCCAAACCGGACTGGAAGCTAACTCTAACATAGTTGGGAAAAGGCTCGAGAGATGATGATGAAAGTAGCTCGCCAAACCGGACTGGAAGCTAACTCTAACATAGTTGGGAAAAGGCTCGAGAGATGATGATGAAAGTAGCTCGCCAAACCGGACTGGAAGCTAACTCTAACATAGTTGGGAAAAGGCTCGAGAGATGATGATGAAAGTAGCTCGCCTAACCGGACTGGAAGCTAACTCTAACATAGTTGGGAAAAGGCTCGAGAGATGATGATGAAAGTAGCTCGCCAAACCGGACTGGAAGCTAACTCTCACATAGTTGGGAAAAGGCTCGAGAGATGATGAAGAAAGTAGCTCGCCAAACCGGACTGGAAGCTAACTCTAACATAGTTGGGAAAAGGCTCGAGAGATGATGATGAAAGTAGCTCGCCAAACCGGACTGGAAGCTAACTCTAACATAGTTGGGAAAAGGCTCGAGAGATGATGATGAGAGTAGCTCGCCAAACCGGACTGGAAGCTAACTCTTACATAGCTGGGAAAAGGCTCGGGAGATAATGATGAAAGTAGCTCGCCAAAATGCGGGTATTCAGGGGAAGAGGAAGGTTACCAGCTACGTCTTCTTTGAAATTCAACCAATTTTTTTAACAACAATCAAGGCCAAACTTTGATGGATATCTCAAGGAACTAGAAATTTCGGTAGGTAGTTTACTAGTAGATCGATTTGGTCATACTTACCGTAGGTTACTTGACCTACAAGAAGACGCCTGACCTACCTACCTTACGGCATCTCCGCTCATCTTTCCGTCCTCTACGGTTTAGATACACTCGAAGTCTCAATTACGCACAAAGTTCCATGGTGGACGAAATTTTAATGAAAGCCTAATAATATCCTTCATAAATACAAAGCAACTATCAAAGTTTCCTTTTAGGAATTCAGGGGGTACTGAAATATTCAGTTTAGTATGCCTACGCGTGATGCGACTGTGTTTTAGAGGACTGCGTAAGTCGTTAATAGGAACACTTGGGCATGAGTTCACTGACAACATAAACGTTTTTCATAAAACAACGGTTTATTTGGAAAATTCATAGTCAACAGTTGTTTTAAGATATGTAGGTAACTGACGTTTCTATTGCCGAAAAACTTATACCTAACGGCCAATTTCTTCATCAAAAGTAAAAGTCAAAGTAATGTCTAAAGTAAAAGTAACGGTCAAATTCGTTTTTTCAAGGCTAAAGTGACAGCAAAACTAATAGAAAAAATTAATTTGACCGTTACTTTTACTTTAGACATTACTTTGAATTTTACTTTGGCTTTTACTTTTGATGAAGAAACTGGTTGTTAGTGATGTACACTTACCTATAAATAGGTACTTCTATAACAGAAAGTGAGTAGCCTTTAGTTGTCTTATTTCAAACCACAAGTTTATTTAATTCATTTATCAACTGACATTGACTGCTAAGAATGTTTAATAGATTTTACAAAAATTGAGTAACAACTTGATGGTTGGTTGATCCATTCATTCCTTCAAACCACATAACAAATACATGCCTAGGCCTTGTTACCTACACAAATCCAAACCAAACACATATTATAATACATAATTGTGCAAGCCAGGACCTGGTGTCTTGCGGTACCATTATGCGGTCGATCTTAGACCACAAGACACGGCACGGTCGCTACGTGAATGGCTCGCCTTAACAATGCCGTAAACAGGCTTAGGACAACGTTATTTGGTACAGTGTACCTGTAGGTATTGCTCTGTTGGTGAATGTTAGACTGATAGACAAATGGAGATATGTTTAGTTATTTATGATGGTCTTGTTTGTTTGTTTGTCTATCCTGATTAGAACGGCCAGTACTAAAAATATCATAATAATTTTCATAAATACGGCGGTATAGCCTGCAATGAGCAAGCGTGGTGATTAACGATCACGTCTTTCTCTGTTTGAGAGAAGCCAGCAGCGCCCAGCAGTGGGACAACAGGAAGGCTGATGATGATGGTATGATACACTTCATAATAGGTAAACGTAATAATAGATAGGTAGCTATTTATAGATAACTCTATCGTTTTTATTCCCTTGCAAAGAGATGGTATCTAAAATGAACTTCAAAATGCAAAATATATTATGCTACGAAAAGATAACAAATAAATTACACCAATCTCACAAAACACTTCGAATCTATAAACAACATTTATCTATTCTCCATTTAAACTCAAAACATTTCTAGCTACAAATTAATATACTACAATTTACACATACGAACTTCAAACGATTATTTACTCGGAAACCAAAATAGGATTAGGCTCGACACAAACGTCTCGATTCCTATAAATGTGTAGTCGAATCGTAATTCACGGAGTGTTAAGTAAGTTAAATAAGTGTTTAAGTGTCCTTAAGTTTGTGTTTTACTTGGAGGTGTGATGGAGTGGAGGCGGCATTTGTGGGCTAGTGTGTTTTGTTTCTTGAGAAAGGCGTCGAAATAAAACAATTTTTTTCTAGTATGACAAGCTACAAAAATAATGAAAAGAGAGCTTGTGTAATGCTGACTAATTGAACATTGGACAACATTATTATTTGCGTAAAGAACTTGAAACTTTTGCATGAACGCTAGCAACCATATGCATAGAACAAGATGACTGTTTTTTTTAAATTTATCTTTAATTTTCCTTTGCTTAAGTTTTATAAAACAATAGTTGTATGTTACAGACCTTAAAAACTTTCAACTTAGCAGAATTTTACACTCAAATCCAACTATCATGAAAACCAAACCATTCACTTTGCCTCTTTCCAAATGTGCGTACCTTTTTCCAACATGCCTCATCCAAAACTTCTTCCCTCCTAGTAATCCTAATACTGACTGTGATTAATAGTGTAGGATAAGACGAGGGTCGTTCATGGGCGACAGCTATATTGCGACAACTCTTTGTCTCTGCTTGTCTCTGGTCTCTTTAACTCTATTTTAATGGTACTCATTAATGTATGGTGAATGTGAATGAAGATATTTTGAGTTTTGGGAGGTAAAAACGTAGTGAGATAGGTTAGTACTGTTTTTTTTTGTGTGTTTTATTTGGATCTATGTTATTTGTGAGATGAAGGCAGATAGAAGAGTATGGAACAAGAAAACATGCTGCTCAGAGTACAAATAAAATTGACATAAGGGCAGGATTATGACGATGATGGCCTATCTGAAATGATGATTGCAAGAAATTTTGGAACATAGGTAGTTGAAAATTGTTAACTAAATCGAAAAAATATTTTCTAAAAAGATCACTTCCAATATATCATTGTAAAAATTCTGTTACATTCCACTTACAACCGCCACAGTCGTTCCTCCGCCTTAATTTCACACTTACTGATCTTCCGAATGAGAATGTTCTAACAAGAATATTAGACGGAAAAATTAAAATTTCCCTGTAGCAAACTGAAGACGCGATTTTTATTAAAGCAAAAAATGCCGAAAAGCTTGCCGTGGAAGGCTATAGCGCCCTGCGGGAGGCTTTTATAAGGCGAGCGATAAATCAAGGACGGGGAAATATTTAAAAGCTTGCCGCACCAGGATTCTCTGGCGGGGTCCGTTGACGACTGGGAGATTTGTTCCTGATGCATTTTTGCTGATAGTAAAAGTGTGTTTGGGTGATGGTTAGATTTTTAAAAGGACTCAAATTTAAAATGTACTGTAAAAAGTCTTGTGTATATATGTGTCTTGTTTTATGTATTTTACACATTTGTTTATATACATGCCATGTCTCTAGAGCAAGTTCTTTTCACTCTCAGTAAACGGATATAGGTACAGCGGTTCACAGATAATAATATTATCTAATACACTACCCACTTTTTATTCTTTCCTAACCAAGGTTTTTTATTGGTTTACGTACAGACTGACAAGTTAAATAGTTTGATTCGTAGGTACCAAAAGTGGTGAAAGTCCATATATAGAAAACAGGCCAAAGTGCTAGACAACATTTAAAGTAAAGTCTTATTTTTCCTATCTTACTACTTCCTACTTATAATGCCAAAATAATATGTTTTTACTCAGCATTAATATTCAAGTCCAAAGCAGAACCCACCAAATCCAGTGGGCGGCACGGTATGGCAGGAACATGGCTCGTTTCCTGCACCATGAAATACATCTTCGCTATTTATACGTCTAACCGATGTTATAGCCTAAATATGTTGAGGAAAAAACCTTTGGACCTCCCTCAGATTTAGCTGCTTTATGGTTATAGACCGATGTTTAGAAACACTTTTGTATGGCAGTCGACTGCCAAGAAAATTGGTGAAAAGAAAATGTTGTGTTTATTATTTTTAGTTTTTTTTTTAGATATTTACGTTTGTTTTTATATTCAGCTTTACATGGTATTTTGAAAGAAATTAATAATAATATTATCCAGACTAAATATTTTGGGTTTCCATCTATTGGATGTCTATGTACGAACAAACTTGCACATGACATTTGTATTAAGGAGCATAAGTGCATTTGTTTAGAAATGGGGTTACTCTTTACTCTCTCACAGATGACCGGAAAGAGATTAGACCCAAAACTGTGCTTTCACTATTTTCTGGAGGACAAGGCTGCCATATTCCCTATGTCCGGCTATTTATGCCAATCTGCCGACCAATTTGAACATTATTAAGCCTCTCGTATAACAATTATCCAATATAATTAATCTGTTAAACGTTAATTGTACGAAGTGGTTACCGAAACAACTTGCCAGTGGGATGTTGCTGACAAGTTGTGCCAACTTGTGCCAGATACCAACTTAGTTTCAAAATGCGATCCGTGTTTATCGCAAGACCAAGTGTGTCGTGAATTTTCTACGAAACATAACTTTGAGTAATCACTTAGATTAAGCTTGATATTCACTGCCCTGTTGGGCTTGTGGTCGCAAGGGCAACGGTCCTGTAAGGGGTCTGGTTCGATTCCCGGAGCGTGGTAAAATAGTTTGTGGGTTTTGGGAAGCTGTCACAAATTGGTTCAAAGTCTGAAACTATTGTCAGACTAATTCAGAAAAGCCTAGTTGACTAGCTTATGATTACCACAGCCTTCTCTTAAATTGTGTTGACAAATAATAAAAGTTAAAAAACGTTACTAGTGATTATGACCCATTCTCCACTTTCAATAGTTTTAAATTTTCTACATGTAGGTACCTTATCATGTCAACATCCCTAGTAACGAGATCATCAAAAAAACTTCATTCCCATCCACATAGAAGAAAACACAATTTGTTCGTCGCAATTTTTTCTATCACATTTACACGCGAGTGTATCCACTTTGTGGGTAACACCAATCTCCCCAAAAACAATAAAAAGACAAAACTATAGAGATGTGCATAATATTTTCTCTAGTCTCTTGGATTTTTATACAAAGATCCGACGCCGAAATAAGATTCTGAACGTATCTTCACAGATTTGCTGTTCATGAATACCAATCGGAAACTCGGCATATAGCATGATAACATTTGTTTGGGGAAACAAAGGAAAAGGACAAAGTATTTGTTATGATTGAGGAACTAGTTTGTATCTATAGTTTTCTTGTAGTGAACCTTAATTTGAAAGTAAGACATTAACATGTCTTACTTTCAAATTTTATTTTTATTTGACCATTTTATCTCCGGCTATTCCCTTGATAACTCTTAAAAATCTCTTTCAACAATCGATTTCTCTGATCACTTCGCCAAATCATCCAATTAGGTGCACAATGTTCCAATATACAATTTGTGAAACTATCGTCAAAGAATAACGTTTGTAGTTACGTCAATTCACTATAAAAACAAAATGGAACAACAAAACAAAAGTGAACGGATATTTGCCAATAAAAAATACATCGACATCTCTAAAACATCTCTTAACCGAATTATATCGAACGACAATCCTGCGAACACGACTCTTTTACACACGTAACTACGTTTGCTACATCAAAATTTACAACATTTCAAAACAAACATAAACGAAACTATTTACCTTAAACATAAAGCTCAAAATACTTTGTCACCTGTCCCAAATATAGGTTGAACCTCAACATATCCATATTAAACTTTAAGACTAAGGTAATAAGGTTTAAAATAGTTTGTGTGCAGGTAGTTGCACTACCGCCGATTCGATCAATTCATTCAGCGATTCCATTCGAATTACTCCTTTGATTCGATTTTGGTACACTCGCGGGCTTAACTGGAACGTTTTTGGTTTTTAATTAATAATAGACACAGAGCCAGTGAGCACTTTTGTTAGTGACAATACACGAACTGATAGGAACAGAGTTGTTTGCAAAAAGTTGTACGAGCTTAGGGGTGCGATTGCTTTAAATAAAATATTTGAGCGTAAAATCGCCTAGTGCAAATGGAATGGATGGACTGCCTAAAACAATATCGAATGTAGGTAGGTACTGGATGCTTTTGTTTTGGTCAATGCGGTATGGATTTCCCAGAATACGACAGCATAAGATTTCAACATGTGTATGAAATAATGGAACCAAATATTATTCTGGAATATCTAGGAATTAAAATGGATTAAAACCTATTCGAAGCTTATCGAAATTGGGTATTTTCTTTCAATATTACTTGTTAAAAAAGTCCTGCGTATATTTGTGAATTGGTAACCCTTGTTGAGTCGTTGCTTTTAAATGTCATAAAGGTAGTAAATTTGATTTCGTTCTGCTGTCCACTGTTTCACTTTGATTGATGGACACCATTGATTAATGGTGAGATGAAATTGAGCTACCGTCGAAAGGAAAAAACATGTTTTATAATTAAATAAAGGAGCACACAAATATGGCGGATTTTTAAGAGTGTGTCTATCCATATGTGGTGAACTGTAAATAGTAAATGGGGCTTATATTTATCATTCAAAGATTTTTTGTAGTTATAAAATGTTTACAGAACTAATTAATTAAGTACCCTAATGATTTTTTCACCATATAACATATTTATTCTGTTATACTGTTGTACTGTTGTGTGTGTTGTACTGTTGTATACTGTTCCAAATTCCTTTTATTGTTAAGAAAAAAACTATATAATTAGTGAAGCTATCTTTCAATCAAAAATTAAAATAACATCAAATCTAATTCCTACAGCTTAATTCTACAAACCAGCATAAACATTTCCAATCCCAAATAATCCGATCAAAAAATATTAACAAAATAAATAAAACAATCAAGCGTACTACCCACATCGTAACTCCCTCAAACGATTGCAATTCCTCAAAGCATCTCCTTAAATGTTCAGTTGCTATCAGTCTGCAGCGTAATCCAATGGCCGAGCCGAAACAACTATAAGCATATTTCCAATCAAACCGCAGGCAAACCTACATATACGATTCTTAATAAAATGCGTTGGTAAATTTTTGTTAAGTAACTTTACAACTTAACTTTGAAAAATTCTTCAAGAGACTGTAAACTTTATGTGCAGGAAGTTAAGGTTGAGTTTTGAATGAACGGGTATGGAGATACGACGTTTTGGTGTAAGAAGGGTAATATCGGATACCGTCTAGTGGGTAACACAGACGTATAAATAAAGTTGCACAATAAACTTGAGCTAAATCAAGGAGCATTGTTGAAGGGGGCCTTGTTAGCCGCGAGACCGCTGATTTTTTATTTGATATCTCAATAAGGCCAGCGTTTGAGGGTTACAAACCAGTTGGAGCCACGAATATCTTTTTTACTTTTTTTTTTTCTTTAACCCGTTCGATTGTCGGTTGTTTGATTTATAAATTTATTTAGAACCCTGTTTGGTTAGGCCACGTCTAAAGTTTATGGTAGAATAAAATTTTTAAATGCTCCCAAAGTTTTGTGTGTGTGTCAGGCAAATTTATCTGTTCACAGCTTGTGGACAGTTTTTTTTAAACACATAAACTTTGTGCATTATCCCTGTGCCACCTTGCTTTTATGTGGAAAACTTTGGGAATTACGCACTATGACAATAAAATCTATTGGTTATTATTACTTTTAGAACTGCGATTAGCTTAAAACTATAGGATCAATTAAAACTGTGATTTTTGCACATTACATTAGTAACTTTGATAATGGCTTAATTAATGCAATGGTATTATCAATTGTTCGCAATTTTTATGTTTTCCATTTTATTGACTTAACATATTTTATTATTTTATGTTATTTTCATGAAATTTTAGTAAAGTACCAACCACTTAGAAACTGATAGCACAAACACTTAATATTGTGGTTGGATTTCACTTTTTCCTATTATTTTATCCTATATACACGTTTTATTCAATAAACACCCAAAAACCAACTTGCAACCTGACTCCTAGTGCAGCACCACGCCCACTTTCGCCGAACATCGATAATCGAGAACCGGAATCGAGAGGTATCGAGTAAATAAGTGCAATAGACATGTCGGTCACGTCCCGCCGCAGTCCTTTGCAGTGCAACCGAGTGCACAGAAACCGTGGAGGTGACAATGTGTTGTTGTTGCAGGAGATTGGGACGGCTTTTTTTGATTGCGGGACTGTCTGAAATAATTATGGTTGTACCAGAATTGTAGAAAGACTTTCGGTATGTTTTAATCGGTAAAAATCTGTCTTTAGAGGATAGAAGGTATTTAGAGCATGTGTAGGTAATTGATGATTAAGATCATTTGTACCTGCTTACGATTGAATTTAATATGGGCTGCAGAATTGTTCGAATGAGTTACCGTACTTAAAGAGCTTGAGAAGGAACATAGAGGGTGTAAGGATTCATTTAAAGTTCCATAATTGGTGGAAAAATTGATCATTCAGTGTGTGACACATGTTTCGATAAAGAAATATTTTCACTTAAAAAATCATGATCTTGCTAATTTCATTTTAGTTTCAGTCTTCTACCACAGTAAAAAAACACCAACAATTTTCTCACAATATACCACATCCACACCACCCAACTCCTTACCCAAGGCGCACGATCGCATCCCCGTTGCGAATAGATTCAGGACATACCGCCGTGTATACCGACTGTTAGGTAAAAATAGTGTCGCTAGGGTGAGGTGCTACACCACACATCTAGAGGCACGTGACCAGAGTCTTAAGCATGGAGAACAAAATCACTAGGAGGTGCCAGAACGGAGCTGCGGGATTGTTCGAAAGAGTTATCACGGCCCTGGTACATAAAAGGCCTAGAACATAATGGATTTTTTGGTCAGTAAAAGTCTGACACTCCCTCACTGCTGCCGCAGCGGGAGGGGTCATTTGATGATTTTTACCATCGGAAATCATCATCGAAAGGTGCCATAACGGAAAACTGTCAAAGAAAGTCGTGCGCCAAAATGAAAAAGCGGGGACGAGCAATGTTACTGTCTTCGCATTACGCCTTCTTTGGACCCGACAATATTTTATAATATCGACTTGACGACTTGTATAATATTGATCGTGGACAGATATCTCAAAGAACCCGAACGCCTCGTTAATTTGGTCATGCCCACCGTAGGTACTTGACCTAGAAGAAGGCGCCTGACCTACCTGCATTATAGCACCTCCGCTCATCTTTCCTTACTCTGTGGTCTTAAGCAACTCCAATGGAACCAGGTGTTGGCTGTAATTCTTCGGTAGAAAGGTGCTTTGGTCAGAATCTCTTTGCTTACGAACGTTTTAGGAGTTTGGTGAATGGTTTAGGGAGTTCAGGCTTCTGATCTTCGATATTGAGTATGCAACGCTCGATGTCAATTGTTTTTTTTTCATTGAGACTGCTTTCGTTTGAGCAAGTTCGAGGGTTGGAGGTTAGAAATGTATAAATTCGTAAACTGTCTGAACAGCTATTGTGCCTTTGTCATCGCCTATTATTAAGATAAGTTAAAGCGATATCTTTAATCTAAGGTAATTAATATTAAGCACGTTTAAACTATTTAATATTAATCACATTTAATTTCATAGAATTATATACACACATTTCATATTACGAGCTCTTATTGTTCACAGCCAAAATCTTTTTATAATATGTTTTGCTATAAAGTCTGCATTAGATGTTTAACTATTAGTAAATAGAAGATTAATTTCAAGAATTTCTACAAAAAGCTGTCATTTTTTGAGGTCTAAAAAATCTTCATATCCTATCGTTATTTTGGCAACCAGAAGCAGCAGCAAACAAACAGTATGAACCATACCTATACAGACTCCTTAACAAAAACCAACCCTTCAAGCGCATGTGCGATCAAGATAAACCCACAACTGACGTAGAAGTTGAACGCACAGATTAAACCCGTGTCATGAGCCGTATCATAAATCAAAACGAACTCTGGCTCGAATTATTTAAATGCCATAATGAGTCACGGGTAAAAGTTAAGGGAAGCACCCTATATTTATCACTGTGGACACGGGCTCTGTAGGGTTAATAAATGCCGGTTGCGAGCGGCCATTTTGTTTATCGGCGTTCGAAATTCGAATTATGAACGATAAGCGGGAGTTTTTAATTTTTGATCGATTGCGGGTTGTGTGGTCTAGTTTGAGATAAATGGTGTTTTGTCTGTGATTTTTACCCGACTGCCAAAGAAGGAGGGTAATGTTTTTCGAGTGTATGTAAGTATGTATGTATGTCTGTTCCTTTGTGACCTCCTGTAGCCTAAACGGCTTGATGGATTTTGATGTATGAGGTATCGTTAGATTTGTCTTGATTACGGGAGTGTCATAGGATACATTTTATCCTAAAAGTCCCACGGGATATTTTTTCTAAATTTCCCTTTAAAAAAATATGTATGCGGTATCATTAGATTCATTTCAATCACGGGAGTAATAATTAATATAGGATACGTTTTTTCTCAAAATTCCCACGGGAACATGTTAATTCTGCGTCAACGCAAAGCAACTCATGCGTTAGCAAGCAAAAAGATAGGGCGTGGCCTGGCATGCGGCGCGCGGCGCGGTGCGGAGGGGGATATCCTCGAGTATACAGCCCGAATGCGGGCACACGCATAAGGGCACACGTCGTTGACGGTCTTCAGCAGTAATGACTCACCTAATTCTTTTTCTTCTTCACTACCAACAGTCCAGATTGGCGGTAAATTTATGTTGCGGAGTAACATCACTCGTAATCTAAAGCCAAATGTCGTCGAAATAATTTAAAATGGTACTTACATATACATAGTCGTCTACATCTACAACATTTTCGTTAAATAAAAACAGCTAAAAAGTTATAAATAAAAGAATTATTATTAAAAAAACAAAATACCCGACTGCACACTAAAAAAAGAGTAAAACAAGCCCCACAATAATATTTAATTTATAAATATTGATGGAAAGCATCGCAGGCGGGGACCACCTTGACCGCCACCAACGAAAATTCTGCTAAATGGTGCACAACCGAAATGACTATAAATAAGCCTCTGTTGGTCCCCGCCTGCGATGCTTTCCATCAATATTTATAAATTAAATATTATTGTGGGGCTTGTTTTACTCTTTTTTTAGTGTGCAGTCGGGTATTTTGTTTTTTTAATAATAATTATCTTTATATCCGTTACTGAGTAGGTGCTATTGATAAATAGTTTTGGGACAGTAATTTACAATGGGAGAACATACAGGAATAACATTAATATGACCAGTCAAACGCTTTGCT
Organism: Helicoverpa zea; assembly: GCF_022581195.2. Taxonomy (NCBI): domain Eukaryota; kingdom Metazoa; phylum Arthropoda; class Insecta; order Lepidoptera; family Noctuidae; genus Helicoverpa; species Helicoverpa zea. The sequence goes on from NC_061454.1 coordinate 12,988,603, forward strand.
CTTAATCAGACATTGCAAAACAGGTTCACCCAGCAGGTTTAATCAACAATTAGTTACATATTATTAAATAATACTACCTACACGCTTCCTAGAACACGAAAAAAAGGAAGCACATAAAAAGAAAAAAAATGCAACAATATTTTCAAACATATCATTTGACCAATTACAGTGTATCTGTGCAATTATCAGAAATTAGCAAAAAAACAAAAGAACCGTCAACTGTGGTCGGTTGGTTGTTCCCAGTGGGTTGGAGGACAATTATAGGTATAATTACCCTAATTCTTGTGCCGTAAATAGACGATTGTGAAACAAAGTTGGTGGTTAAGGGCGAGAGAGAGAAATTTTTAAAATATTTTTTTATTGTTTCAGGTGGAGAAAAGCTTTGAAAAGGTGGTGGAAGACGTCGAGTAGAAGATCGAGTGATATGGTTAATGTTTGACTATGTTAAGAGAAGACTGTTTTCAATAACGGGGAACTACCTAATAATCTGCTGCTGATGGCGAGGATTTAAAAACCTGATAAAAGTGGTGGAACGAAAAGGCTTTCGATTTTAACGGTTAGAGAATAAAAACATTCAGTAATTGGCATTGTGTAATAAAATATCTATTACGTTTACAGATATTTTTTCATTACTTTATAAAATGTTTGACTTCCCTTGATAGAATGCTTACTATGTAATTTCAATATTGTCCTTTATCCTTTGACGTATTAATTATAAAAAATAATTCTTCCCCCATTTGCAATATCTCCCCCTTAAGTCCTGCGGCGGTCCTTAAAGGCAAAATACCCTTGGGCGTCTTGACTGCACTACACTACGTTGTGTAACCAGTACAAACCAGTTATTATTAGCCAAAGATTAATGTTTGCGTTTTTAAATAGATGTTCTACTGCGCGTGAGTCTATTTCAGTAGACCGATTGATTTGTAGCGAAAGGGTGTGTTTAGGTTAGAAGAAGTGTGTAAATTTTGTGCTACAAATTAGTCTCATGTGAGAGCTGGTTGGTGCTTTAGTCTACCTTTTTAGGGTTCCGTACCTCAAAAGGAAAAAACGGAACCCTTATAGGATCACTTTGTTGTCCGTCTGTCTGTCTGTCTGTCTGTCTGTCTGTCTGTCTGTCTGTCTGTCTGTCAAGACCCTTTATCTCAAGAACGCGTGGACGTATCAAGATGAAATTCACATGAAATGCTCAGGTCTGTTGTCCCTTTAAGCTGTGAAAATATCAAGCTTCTAAGCCAAGCCAATCAAAAGATACAACCGATTATGTCGATATTTTCAACAAATTCTCGACACTCGCAAAGGAATCAAAACCTACAGGGTACTTCCCGTAAACTCAGAGTCTTGAAATTTGGCATGAAGTATTGTCATATAATGCAAATATAGGAAAAATTACGAAAATCTCATTTTTTTAGTTATATAATATAAAAAAATATATTTTAATAAAATGAAACTTACTACCTTATTTCTCACGAACGAATAAAGGTATCAAATTGAAATTTATACCAAATACCTAAGTCTATTGTCCCTTTAGGCAGTGAAAAAAACAAACTTCTAAGTTAACGCGATCAAAAGATACAGCAGTTATACCGACACCTTAGACGAATTTCTGTCACACGCTAGGGAATCAAAACCTACAAGGTACTTCCCGTGAACTCAGAATCTTGAAATTCGCCACGAAGCAGCGTTATATAGTACAGATAAAGGAAAAATTGCGAAAATGATAAATTTGAAGTTACATAAAATATTAAAATATTATTTTTGCTTACACGACATAAAATATTTTTTTAATAATTATAAACTTACTAACTACCCTTTTTTACATGAACGCGTAGAGATATTAAAGTTGAAATTCATATCAAACACTTCTTAAATATAATTGCCACTAAACTATGAAAAATTTTAAATCATTCAAAGGTCATTGGGCACCTTAGTATGAAAACCATACCCACGGCGGATACGAACGAAATATAGCACAGTATAATGATAAAGGCTCTGATTTACTATGGCATTAGTCGCATCTATGTGAACCGTGAGAATCTAGAGAAAATCAGGTGTAAACATCAAATATTTTCCTCATTTCAATGGGGAATTTAAACGACCAAATTTGACGGATTTGAGAAATCATTTCTTTGTAGTGAAAGAGTATACTCGCCGTTTATTTCCATTGTCATCAGGTCAGGATCTGATGATGGAAATCCTGAGAAATCGAGGGCAACTATAAAAAATTGTAGGCATGCATAGGATTAAAACTTGATTCTCAGATGTATGTCTGGTGATACTATCAAACAGTGAAAGTTTAGAGCTTACCTGATGATGGAGAAGTGAGAAAGTCGAGAGAACTCTATGCATGTTTAAAAAATAATAGATCCCATTAGTAGTGAATTCTCATCACCTAAAATAAAATAAGCTCCAACACAAGGTTACGTTATAAATTGTAAAGGAGTTCCCATAACTATATCTGATCTTTGCTATCGATCCCACAATGGCAGTTAAACCTATCTATGTGGAAAGTCTTCGCCAATACGAATAAAATAAGCCCAAACACGTGGTAGTTGCAACATACCGTTCAGGAGTTCCCTCGACTCTCTGTAGTCTCCATAATCAAATCAGCTCCAAACCTTCACTGTTTACAAGTACCCTCAAAAATACACTCACATGTCTGGTTTTGACTCGATGCGTGACTACAATATTCAAGAGTTGCCCTCGATTACTCAGGGTTTCCAGATCCTTTCTTTATGAAAAGTCTTTAACAATAAAAACTAGCATTGCAACCTGTAAAATCCTCTGAAACTGCTTGTCTATTATATTTTTCAAACGATCCTGGACATTCAAAGAAACGTCATACCATTCTCCACGATTTAAAACTACTTTGATTCATGTCCGCCACTTTTTACAAAGCGGGTCAGATATGCCCAATGACCTTTAAGACATAATTAGTTATTTTCAATCAGATTTCTGAATGATGACTATAAAATTTTGTATATAAATAACTTTAATAAAATAACTTTTACAAGGTACTGGCCTACTATTTTAGTTATATTATAAAATAAAAAATATTAGCTATTTTGACTCTCACGAAATTACCATAACTATGATTGTTCTAAACTGAACGGTTGGCGCGAGACTCACTTTTTATCTAACCAGGATTTGTACGGAACCCTCGGTGCGCGAGTCCGACTCGCACTTGGCCGGTTTATTTTTGTGATCGGGTTGCAATTCGAACACCACATATGTACGTACTTAGGTTTGATAACGTCATAAACTTATATTAATGATATAAGGTTTTGTTAAAGACGTAGAAGGACCACATGAAGAATTATATACAGTACATAGCTTAATTAAATAATCTCAAACAGAATGCGGTAACAAAAATTAATAGTACAAAAAGCCTACCTCATAAAAACACTTCAAAAATACGACACCAATAACTCAGTAGCTCGTGACAGAAATCCCCCCACTTACGAAATACCCTTAGATCCAGGGAAATCACATTTTATTCACTACACTAACGGTGCACTAGGGCACTATAATGTACGCCTAGCTTAGAGCTTACAACCGACTGGAACTGATTGATGAGCATAAATTTTAATCTCTATGCGAAAAAGTCTACCAATTTAACCGCGGCGGGCGAGACAATGCAACAAATTGCTAGTGTTTAATAAGTTCACTCAGGCTGACAACATTACAAACACGAGTATAAACTCACAGATCATATTACGTGCATCAGCAATCTCTCGTACCTTTGGAGCAGAGCGTAACCAGAGGATGGCATTGAACCTTGGCATGGCAACAGCGGCGGCGTGTCCAGTCGGTTAACTTATCTAAGATACCTAAGGTTGGGACGAGTCTCCCAGGACTTCGGATGACCATAAAGTACTGGTGGGTTTTGGGATTTGAAGCTAGCTATTTATTGCGAGTTGGAGATAAAAAGTGTGTCAGTAGTGTTTTAGGAACTGTGGATTTAAGTAGATTTTGTAAATCTCTGTTTATTAACACAAACTAGATCTAGCTGTGTTTGTAAAACTCAAGTCAGTTTAAGTTCGAAAGGAATCGGTACCTATAGTGCTGGATTCAAATCAATCTAAGATAATTTTGAGTAGTTTCAGTCTCCTTTCTTTCTTTTACAGTTGTTCCGTATAGATGCCAGAAAGACTATCAATCAGTCTTACCAAAAGGTATCAGGTTTCCCGCGTAACTGGGTTAAGGCTGTTAAATAGGCAGTGGCTCCATGTAAAACACTGGTACTCAGCTGCATTTCATTAGACTGGACGCCGATCACAATATAGTGAAGATGATATTTCAGTCTCCTCAAAATGCTGCGCTATCACGCCAAAATGATTGAACCAATTTAAATAAGTACATACCCAGATGTTACAAGGCCTGAGAAAGGATATAAGTTACATTTTATGCGGGTGGGTGAAATAGTTCCCAGTAGTTACAAGCGGGTGAATAAGCTAGTTTATGTTAAATAATATTAAAAATAGAAAGTTACTATCAACGGAGCTCGAAACCCAGCATTCGACCAAATTACCTACAATTAATACCAGTCTCTCATACCCTAAAATTTCCCAAAGCTCAGTTTTATAGTTCAAACGTTTAGTGTGCACTAAATGTTATTTATTGTTTTATGTTTATATTGGCCAGATTTCGTGGTGTTATATCTCACTAATCGATTTTTATTGCTTGGCTTTACGACTCGATTTGAAAGGGTGGAGACATGCAACGACTGATTTATTTATTTCCTTGCATCTTTACTCGTATTGTCGATTTTTAAGTCATGTTATATTATGTACCACAATTTACTTTTGGTACACTAAGATTGATAAATACTTCTTTCTATTCGCAGAATGATTCGAAGCACCTCAATCTTATTTGGTCTCCGATACACTCGTGTTGGTAATCATAATATCAACTCTTTTTTAAAGAAACCTTTGAATACAAAGGCCCATCTTTACATACATTTACATAAAGTAGTTTTTCCTTCATTTTAAAACATCATCAGCAGACGACGGCTTTATTATTACAAGACTTCCTGCAACTTTTTTGCACAGACACATTAAGTCAAGACATTCAAAGTTGCAAAGAAAACTCTTCCCAATCATTTAAATATGCAATTATTGACAGTTACAAAACCACATAAGTGACAATTTGTACCAATAAAATCGCAAATAAGCTTCAAAAGGAGGCCTGATTATAAAGGAGACAGCAAATTAGATGGTACAAATCGAAAGAGTTTTTTTCTGACAGATGGTGTACGATAAACGTTAGGGTGGTGCCACATTTGTCTGCCACCGATAATTTATTCGAACAATTTAGCAGGCTTTAGTTAAGTCGACTTGCTAAAATCGGAGTGATAAGGCACGGGCTTTTTCATGGAAAGAAGGTATGAGAATTATTCAGCATGCTTGCTTTGATTGGAATGTTCAACTTCAGGTTTCTCCACTATATTTTAATTAGCCGTAAATTTCTCATGTTCAAATGTCAATAAAAAATATATATTGCTACGTAAATTGGCTGTATTGACGTCTTTTTAGGGTTCCGTACCTCAAAAGGAAAAAACGGAACCCTTATAGGATCACTTTGTTGTCCGTCTGTCTGTCTGTCTGTCTGTCTGTCTGTCTGTCTGTCTGTCTGTCTGTCTGTCTGTCTGTCAAGACCCTTTATCTCAAGAACGCGTGGACGTATCAAGATGAAATTCACATGAAATGCTCAGGTCTGTTGTCCCTTTAAGCTGTGAAAATATCAAGCTTCTAAGCCAAGCCAATCAAAAGATACAACCGATTATGTCGATATTTTCAACAAATTCTCGACACTCGCAAAGGAATCAAAACCTACAGGGTACTTCCCGTAAACTCAGAGTCTTGAAATTTGGCATGAAGTATTGTCATATAATGCAAATATAGGAAAAATTACGAAAATCTCATTTTTTTAGTTATATAATATAAAAAAATATATTTTAATAAAATGAAACTTACTACCTTATTTCTCACGAACGAATAAAGGTATCAAATTGAAATTTATACCAAATACCTAAGTCTATTGTCCCTTTAGGCAGTGAAAAAAACAAACTTCTAAGTTAACGCGATCAAAAGATACAGCAGTTATACCGACACCTTAGACGAATTTCTGTCACACGCTAGGGAATCAAAACCTACAAGGTACTTCCCGTGAACTCAGAATCTTGAAATTCGCCACGAAGCAGCGTTATATAGTACAGATAAAGGAAAAATTGCGAAAATGATAAATTTGAAGTTACATAAAATATTAAAATATTATTTTTGCTTACACGACATAAAATATTTTTTTAATAATTATAAACTTACTAACTACCCTTTTTTACATGAACGCGTAGAGATATTAAAGTTGAAATTCATATCAAACACTTCTTAAATATAATTGCCACTAAACTATGAAAAATTTTAAATCATTCAAAGGTCATTGGGCACCTTAGTATGAAAACCATACCCACGGCGGATACGAACGAAATATAGCACAGTATAATGATAAAGGCTCTGATTTACTATGGCATTAGTCGCATCTATGTGAACCGTGAGAATCTAGAGAAAATCAGGTGTAAACATCAAATATTTTCCTCATTTCAATGGGGAATTTAAACGACCAAATTTGACGGATTTGAGAAATCATTTCTTTGTAGTGAAAGAGTATACTCGCCGTTTATTTCCATTGTCATCAAGTCAGGATCTGATGATGGAAATCCTGAGAAATCGAGGGCAACTATAAAAAATTGTAGGCATGCATAGGATTAAAACTTGATTCTCAGATGTATGTCTGGTGATACTATCAAACAGTGAAAGTTTAGAGCTTACCTGATGATGGAGAAGTGAGAAAGTCGAGAGAACTCTATGCATGTTTAAAAAAATAATAGATCCCATTAGTAGTGAATTCTCATCACCTAAAATAAAATAAGCTCCAACACAAGGTTACGTTATAAATTGTAAAGGAGTTCCCATAACTATATCTGATCTTTGCTATCGATCCCACAATGGCAGTTAAACCTATCTATGTGGAAAGTCTTCGCCAATACGAATAAAATAAGCCCAAACACGTGGTAGTTGCAACATACCGTTCAGGAGTTCCCTCGACTCTCTGTAGTCTCCATAATCAAATCAGCTCCAAACCTTCACTGTTTACAAGTACCCTCAAAAATACACTCACATGTCTGGTTTTGACTCGATGCGTGACTACAATATTCAAGAGTTGCCCTCGATTACTCAGGGTTTCCAGATCCTTTCTTTATGAAAAGTCTTTAACAATAAAAACTAGCATTGCAACCTGTAAAATCCTCTGAAACTGCTTGTCTATTATATTTTTCAAACGATCCTGGACATTCAAAGAAACGTCATACCATTCTCCACGATTTAAAACTACTTTGATTCATGTCCGCCACTTTTTACAAAGCGGGTCAGATATGCCCAATGACCTTTAAGACATAATTAGTTATTTTCAATCAGATTTCTGAATGATGACTATAAAATTTTGTATATAAATAACTTTAATAAAATAACTTTTACAAGGTACTGGCCTACTATTTTAGTTATATTATAAAATAAAAAATATTAGCTATTTTGACTCTCACGAAATTACCATAACTATGATTGTTCTAAACTGAACGGTTGGCGCGAGACTCACTTTTTATCTAACCAGGATTTGTACGGAACCCTCGGTGCGCGAGTCCGACTCGCACTTGGCCGGTTTATTTGGATACAACCATCATCCTCATCCTCCTAGCCCTTTCCCAATCAAGTTGGGGTCGGCTTCCAGTCTAACCGGATTCAGCTGAGTACCAGTGCTTTACAAGAAGCGACTGCCTATCTGACCTCCTCAACCCAGTTACCCGGGCAACCCGATACCCCTTGGTTAGACTGGTGTCAGACTTACTGGCTTCTGACTACCCGTAACGACTGCCAAGGATGTTCAATGACAGCTGGGACCTACAGTTTAACGTGCCATCCGAAACACAGCCAATGGTGTCTAAGATATACTTAGAAAGTACATACAAACTTAGAAAAGTTGCATTGGTACTTGCCTGACCTGGGATCGAACCCGCGCCCTCATACTTGAGAGGTTGGTCTTTTACCCACTAGGCCACCACGACTTACTTTTGTATACAACCCTTACATTATAATTTACCAATTTAATAAGTACCTAAATACACAACCCTCATTCAAACACTCTAATAAGTACATTGGTACAATAAACGAAGTCATCTGCTATTCGATTTAACCCTCTCGCTACAACAGGTGCGCAGTCGCATCTGTTCAGTTGCCAATGATTTAAAACCGCAAATTACCCTATTTGAAAAGCGTGAAATATTATAAAGGGACAGCAAGAATGGTAAATTATATGCCATTGTACCAACATTTGTTCCAAGTGTTTTATTTTAGCAAATTGCTTTATAAAAGTTTTGGGAGACAATCTGCCGTGGTGTCGCAGATTTAAGAAAAATGGGATTTATTTAAAGTTGTTTTGTGTGATTAAATTATATGCCTGTTTTGTTGTTTTTTTTTTTTAAGGTAATTTAAATGGTAAGTATTATTAATACCTATATATGACCGACAGTTTTATAGTGTTACTAGCTTCCGCCCGTGGCTTTGCCCGCGTGGTGTGTTGATAAAAAGTAGCCTATGTGTTAATCCAGGGTATCACCTATCTACATACAAACCAAATCGGTTTGGCGGTTTTTGCGTGAAAGAGTGAAACACATAGTGAAACACAAACACACATCTATACATTCTCACAAACTTACACATTTATAATATTAGTAGGATTTAAACAGACAGACAGAAGAAATTGTATAATGTTCTTGTAAATTAAAAAATATTACACTGCTTTGCAAGCAAGCACGTGATGAAAATAGTACAAAACATAGAATAATTAGATTCTATGTTTTGTACAAAACCACATAAGTGACAATTTGGACCAATAAAATCGCAGTACAAAACAGTGAAAATAGTACAAAACATAGAATCTAATTACATTAGGAGATAAAATCTTCCTGACAACCAATTACACATAAAACCCTCCCCCGCGGTCGTGGGTCAAAAAGTCCCCACCAATTAAATAAAATGACATCTTAAAACAAGAAAAGGACACACGGTGCGTCCGTCAGTCGCGTCGACTTTAATTAATTTAATTACTCGTAGTCGTATATTGCTCTTCTCAGTGCTCTTTTATTTGTATCGTTTGCGAGGGAAACGTAACTAGGTTTTAACATTCGTAGTAGAAATTAAAAAGCGAGACGGCAGCGGCAGGGTTAATGTTTGCCCGTTTTTATTTAAGCTGTATTTTAAAGTAATTCTTGGAAGTTAAAATTCGACTGTGAATGGTTTTAAAATATTGAACTACAGAAAAATTGAGTTTATTTTTCTGTGTTATGGAGAAGTTTCATATTATTGTTTTTTTAATAAAAAGCTAAATATAAATGGTATTACACACATTTAGTTAACAGTAAAATAATCTCATATCTTACATCAGCACTTTTTAGAATTAAGCAACATATTGTAAAATTGTGTACAAAGTGAAGTAATAAACGATTGATTGATTGATTGATTGATTGATTTAGATAATATCATGTTATTGTTTTATGTATTTCAATCCATGTTTGTAACATTTTTGCTTGGCTAATAAACTGTAATAATTCTGTCTATTTCTAGACCAAAACTATGTGCACGCAATATTTATAGCATTAACTATAAAACATTTTGTTTCTAATTCGTGTAAGTTTAAAAATAGCGACTTTTTATCAAAAACCTCCACTTTTAACTTTAAAAAATGGTTAAAAAGAAAACTTTTAGATACGGAGGACGTGATGTGAATGAAACTAGTGTCGAGGTGTCGTGACACTTAATATCACTATGATAAAATTGAATTACGTCAAGTCCCCACGTGTATAAGTAGAGATAGGATTTTTTATTATTTTTAGAAAATTATATTCATTTTTTATAATTTTAGCATGACGCAGTTTAGGGTTAAAGTTCGATGCACGATAAGATAAGTAATTTAAATAATGGTGAGTTTTTGTTCAATTGGCGATTTTATTAATAGTTTTATCTGGATATCGTATATTTGAGTGAAGTTAAACTTTAATTAAAAACCCATTTTTTTTGCTAGACACAAGTCATGATTTTAATATCAATGTAGCTAAATATTCCACAATGCTATAACCAATTTTAAGTAACGAATAAGACACAATTTGCATAATATACAAGCCAAAATTAATAGAAATTTATATGACTTCTCGGCGTTTTGCGCATTTTATATGAATAGATTCAAAAACTAACTCACGACCAATATCCAAAGTAAGTTAAAAAATAATAAAAACCTACCATCGTTGGATAAAAAAAAAAACAAATGAGAGAACACTTTTATGTATAACCCGCAAGATTTCCGATTCAGTGCGAATCCTTTAGCAGTATTTTAAATTAATATTGATTTATTTGATGGTCTAACTTGGGAGCTTATATTTAGACAAGTTATTTGTTTGTCTAGCCTTAAAAATTGTGCGTTAATCGCCACGCTTGCTCGGGTTGGTGATATCAGACTTTACAGACCAGGTTTCAAGATGGTTTCCTCCACTTTCTACCGGCCAGTGGTGTCTAAGATAGATAGGTATACCTAGTTTACAACAGCTTTAGTTAAGAAATTTTAAATCTTTGAACGCAGACTCTTTGCTAGGTAGTTTGCATAAGGAAATAGAAGACCTACTTTATGACAATAACGACGATGGGATCTTTGATCACAACGCACTCCACATTTACCAAACCTACCACAAAAACCAGTTAATTTCCCAACTGGCAACACCAGTGCCCACTTTTAAAAACACTGAACATAAACACAGTTCCACACTTTCTTTCGTTTTAAACTTTTTTAATCATTCAAGTGAAGATGGGCGACAATTGTCGCTGCGGGGGACGCAAAAAGTTTAATTGCAAGGAGGCGACACGATTACATGGTTTTTGCTCATCGGTCGCTTTGTTTCAGTTGCTATTTAGAAGACAGGAGTGTTCTAGACTTTTTGGAGAAAAGAATTGTTGTGCTAATTGGTTGTGTGACGTTAGTTTGTGGTAAGTATGTCCACTTATGTAAAACATACACTTCAAATGTTAGTTGTACCACATTCGTCTTGTAATTGAAATTGGAACAGAATTAATATTTAATATTATGCACTCTTAAACACGGCTCTCTCAAGAACCTCCACAATCACTACTCTTGTGGAGCCATCGTCGTGAGGCTTTCTATTATTTTTATCACATCATTCATTGGTCCAGATGGTGGAAATAGGTTTCACTTTACGATCACCATATGTCACCATGTTTTACTTCACTTCTACCAGACTTATGTCTACATATATCAGAATTACTGCGGCCCTGGTACACGAATGGCTACAAAAGGAAGAAAGGTGGGTTTTAGTCAGTAAAGGTCCTTACATAGGGAGTGTAAGACTCAATGCATTTCCATCTCAAAAGAATGACTGATTTCGGAACCAAGCCAAGTCATTAAACTTGTTATAATTCAAAGGCATTTGAAAGTCATTCTAATCAATAAGCATTAATATCAACGCTAAACCCTTCCCTTGACAATTAATTCTAACACATTGCCAAGCAAATCTAATCAGGGGCTGATATAAAATTTAAATCGGCTGCCCACCTACATGATACCAACCCTAAGTTCATTGAAAGGGTTGGACATTGTTCATAAGGGTCGTGAATGTTTGCTTTTTAAATTAGTATTAAATTTTTATTAGCCAGACTGTCGTACAAAGAAATGAGGAGGGTCCGAAATTTTGAAACGTGTATTGTGGTGTCTGTCGTAATATTGTCCTTTAAATTCAGTTTTATTTTAGGCATATATTATTATGTGTGTATTACCTAAATACTAGCTGTTCCCTGTAGTTTTGTCGATGTCCTTAAGCAAGAACCTAGCACAACTGAATAAAGAGTAGCCTATGTCCCTTCTCAGTACATTTCATATAAATCGATTCAGTAATTTCAGTAGTGACGTGAAAGCGGGATTATTCGCATAAATTGCATTTATACCTACTTGAAGAATAGTCTCAGATATAGGTCTCAATAAAACTTTCGAGTCACTCCAAAACTTTTATATCCTCATACATTTCCTACCTAGGTCAACCATACACCTAGAAAACCATGTCTTGCAGATTTTATACGGTAACCGAGACACGACCACATACTTTACGACCTCAGAAAACTCTAGAAAGAAGGTGAAAATGTTCTATTTAAGATTCAGAAGTCGCTCTGAAGATAAGTGTACGTTCATATTCCTAGTACTGTACTTACGTGCCGCTGTACGGAGTAATTTACTGTAAATTATTGTCGCTATAAAATTACAAATTATTTTCTGTGACGGTTTTTACGTGTTTTCAGTACGTTATTGTTGTATTCGTCTGCTGAAAGTTTGGGGAAGACGTAGCTTTTTTATAACAAAAATTCATAGTAATATAAATATAGTAATAGCTATATAATAATAGTTCATAGTAATAGCTGTAAAAAATGTATCTATGCACTTTTCATTTAAATCGTTTCAGTACTTGGCGTGAAGAACGTACTGATAGACACATTTACTTACGCATTTATACATATATTTATGAGTATTAATAATCTGACCGTGCATATTTCTTGTCCGAAATGCTTACCCTTGAGCAGGTGTGGTGATTAACGCACATTCTTTCTGTATCTGTATGATGCTGGTAGAAATGGGTGATGATGATGTTGTTTTATTTATCCAGTTACATGAAAACATTACTATCAATGGTTTTCCATCCTTTGACAACTGAAGACTGTCGACCAAATCATCAATAAATTATAATACACGAATTTAATTGGTCCCACTGATTAAGAGCGTTCACGACACAAAACTGAAACCCATCAATTGTCCAACCAAAATGGCAACGAATTTCCGAATTAATTAATTTTCATACATTTTCATACTTATAATTGGTTGGTAATGAAATGACAATCGCTGCACAGGCCAGCCAATTCACATTGGGGATTTATCAAATTAATGCAATTTGTAATAATAATTAATTGCAAACAGTTATTAACATAGTTTTTGTTCGTTAAAATAATACTTGTGCTGAAGGAATTTCAGGTGTTTGTAATAACGTTTTGTAAGTTAATTGAATAAGTTTGGTTTCTGATTGTTTGCGGTTTGTTTGTAATTAAGTTAATGTTTAATCGTGTCTATTAATTAAAAGTAATTTTCGTAATTACACATATGTTTCTCGCAGCTTCAACTGTATTGTGTGAATTACTTGTACATTTATCTACATACAAAACCACTTAAAAGAAATTGTTGCTTAACTTTTGAAAAACTTTTTCCAAATTTTATCTACTAATCTTTAGCCCTAGTCGCGGAATACACATATTTAAAAAAAAGTAAATGACAAGCATGAAGCTAGTGTGTATTAAATCATCAATTTTCTCAAGAACTTATTTATCACTTTATAAATACTAAAACGCATTAAATAGTCCAAAATAAACACAACTTCTACATCCACAACTAAATTCAACTAACTATTTGAGCTCATGTTTTCTCACGGCTACAAGCGACCATGCGGCCAAGCCACCACGCCACCAAGCGAGCAAGCGACCCTGCGTAAATAGACTCGTACTCCAGGGAGCAATACTTCGCGACCTAAACGAAACCAGGTTATGATGTTATAGCATAAAGGGATTGTTACTGATTCATGTTGTTTTATTACTTTGGGGAGTCAAATTGAAAGTTTCGGTGTTGGTGACTTTTTAGAGGTCGCCTTTGAAAGTAAGAGGACGCAGCAGGAGTAAAAGTTAGTAGGTATTAAGTTAAGTCAAGGTGTAAGATATGTAAAAGATTTGCTCAAGAGATATAAAGAAACAAATATACAGGTATGAATTCCTGAAACTAATTTGGGTAAACTTAGTTAGATTTTTCAAAAGCATTAAAGCCAAAAAATTACTAAATATGCCTACAATTCAGAATGAACACCCCTAGATTGATAAGGAAAACTTGCAAATGGCGAGGACAGTCTATTAATGCATTTCCTCCAATTTTTACTAATATTTGATAACCAAATACGGTGTGTATACCCAAAACAAACCTGTCAAAACTACCATTAATCAGACCCAAAAAAAAAAAAACAAACAACACATCGCGTGCATACCTAACAACTTCATATATCATCGCGTGCATACCTCTCGTTTGTGATCCTGTCTTGCCATGTTATACCCAAGATCTTTCGTAAGCAACGCATGTAAAAGCAGTTAAGACGACGTTCTTGTTTTGCATACGATGTCCAGGTTTCAGCTCCGTACAAGAGTATGCTTAAGATAGAAGCCTGAAAGACAACCATCTTGGTCTTAGTAGTAAGGTGCTTATTGTACCATACCCTTGTACCTAGCTTCCCGAACATGGTTGCCGCCTTGCCGATACGGATGTCGATATCTGCATTAAGCGAGAGATTGTTCGACACAGTCGACCCTAAATAGCAGAACTTGTCTACTACTTCTAACGGCGCGCCATCGAGTGAAATCGCCGGGGTAGTAGAAGCACCTTGTGCTAACACAACTGTTTTTTTGAGATTTATAGACATGGCAAACAGAGAGCAGGCGTGCGAGAATTTATCCACCATGGACTGGAGCTCTTGTGCGGAATTAGGCACGAAGGCCGCGTCATCAGCGAAGAGAAGACTATCAACGAAAAGATCCTCACGGGCTTTCTTAGATTTCAGGAGAGAGATATTAAACAGCTTTCCATCTGTCCTCGTGTGCAGATGGATACCAGTATTCAATAGCATATTAATTATAATATTTTGCTATCCACTAAATTGCTCTCTTGGTTCACTGTGCAATTATATTGTAAGCTTATAATGACCCAAATGCTAACCTTTTACAAAATGATGCTTCTAAATTTACCCTTTTGTTGAAGCTAAAAAAAGTTCAAATAAAAGCCTAATGAAGCAAAGCTCTAACTAATCAAATCAAACGTTAAAAATACAGGAACATAAATTGTGATAAAGCCATCATATCTCATCCAAAATTTATTCCGGTACAATCAACAAAACGAGGAAAACACACAATTAAAAAGAACGTAACAACACAAAATCAATTTAAAAATAATACCATTATACAATGCGCATGCAATTTTTGCTAAAAATCACATTTGCTGAGCAAAATCGAATGCTTTATGCGATTCGGAACAACACGGAGGAAGGAAAGAAAGTGAAGATGCCATATAGGAAGGTAGGTCAGACGCCCTCTTGTAGGTCAAGTAACGACCGGTAGGCGTATTTGATTATTAGAACTAACAAGACGTTCGAGTTCTTTGTCAAAAAAAAAATTAAATAATGGGCGGTTTCCAAAAAGGCATATAATTATAAGGGCGGATCTTATAACGTGCATCGTCCCCCGAAACCCCCTCTTTTTGACGCGCTACTTTCTTCGAGGATTATGCGTTATGACATCTCCGCTGGTCATTTTGTTCTCCATGCTACACTGTTCCCATGCCTTGTTTTATATCTGACTGGCTTTTTATCGAATTGCTTTATATTTGTCCACGCATTCAATACTAGTGAAAAAGCCTTTGGAAACTGGGAATCGAGTAAAAAATGTAATTGCTATCAAGTGTGCTGGGCGAACGGTAACGAATCGCAACGATACGATGTGTGTACATGGTGCAGGTTCGAGGGTAGTTGAAACTTTTTGGACTAGTTTAATGGATAGCAATGTGGAACATGGAATATAGAGTGATGCCTATATTTGCATTCTGACAGTGACGTTCATACAACATAGCGATTTTTTTCTCAACAAAACTGCTTCTCGAAAGAAGACAGACACAAAAAACTGTAGACATACCAATTCATATTCATAATGGTCATTTGAACGCGCTTCAAAATTCCCCTATACTCAATAAAACTTAGATAAAATCAAAACTAATTTAAGTTACAGCGAAATAACAAGCACCCAAGACTGAGCACCATAAACTTACTGAAAAGAGCTTCAAACCATAATCCCCAATAAAATGTTGTACAACAATCTTTTCATAACGTCTTTAAGGAGCGTAAAGTCATTATCATGGTCACAATGTAACTTTATGTGTTAGCTTGGAGCATTAAGACAACTGGAACCGACGTCAGCATAAATCTATTTAAGAAAATTTATGTCAAACGCAAGGCAAAGAAACGTAACAAATATTGCTTAGCACATAATGTAGCTCATTCAGGAATTTTCGATCGCATTATTACACACACATATGAAAAAATGACAAATTATAAACATGAACTTGACGCACATAATAATAACATAGATACAAATAAGGAGCTTCCTAAATGGTCAATTTAGTTGCGCAATATTACGAATTGCAGGATGTAATAAGAGCACGATTGCACAATGATTTTTAGCGACCAAAACTTTATTGCACAATTTTTATTTCATAATATTGTACAATATTATTGTAGGCCTTAGAGCGATGCCCTCGTATTATTGGCAGAAGGAAAAGCACTGTGGCGTGTCCAGTTGATTGAAAGGTTTGAGGTAACGAGTAACAATGTTACAAAGTACAATGTTACCGTCTATGTTGTGTTGGAAACCGTCCTCACTGCTTTATGGGGGTCATAAAAACCTAACGACTGAGTATGTTGCATGTAGAGTTACCTGTTGTGGTTATTCCGCAATTTTGGGGTAAATATGGAATTTTATATGAAAGTTGGGAAAAAAATTACCACAAAAGTGTCTATTTGGAAATGATGGAGAAAAACAACGAGGTATAGAAAAATAATATTCAATTTCTTTGTATAATTATTGCGAAATTCACATGATATTGAAAGAAAAAAAATAAACACATTAATTCTATTTTTGTTTCATATCATTTTGGGGGTTTGATGTTATTGAATTTTCCCCATAAATTACATAAAACATTCTGGAGAGATTTGATACACCACGTCTGGCAACTTATTCAAGTATCTTATTGTTGCGTTTAGTTTGAATTCGGTATTTAAGATGACGTGTAAAATGATAATAATCGAAGACAAAATATGGATCCATAAATAAGCAAAATACGAAACATTAATAGTAACACCGTTTAATTGCGATTATAATTAATTCATGTGAATAACTCATACTTTAATCAGCTTATCAACGTTGAGATATTATTTATTAACATCATGTTCTTGAGACTTAAAAACCCCTAATCGATTGATTTCACATAAATCAATGTATCGTTAACATTAACAACAAATAAACAAAAATAACTATTTTCCATTACCTTACTCCTTGAATCCCATATCAATTTGGTCTTCAATAAAAAAATAATCCGACTCGATTCTGAATCGAATCCTGTATCGATATCTTTCGTTATGTTTTTTTTGTTACTAAGTATTATGGGTTACAAATGATGGTGTCTGTTAATACATGGTGTATTATCATACCACTACGGATAAGTTGATATTGATAGCCTATGACTAGAGCTGTTGTAACCATATATAAGACAATAAATACTTTTGAAAGTTGCGACAAAGTTCATATTTGAGTATCTGATAAATTATAACGATGATAAGATGTCAGACTCTTAAATAGCTTAGTTTAATATGTAAATAATTAATTATAGCATTCTTTTTTGTAAAATTGTAGAAAACCGGCATCGCTTATAAAAAAATATATTATTTATGCCGTAGAACTAAAACAATTTGTATATCTGTGCAGACAATGTCGAAGTTTCTGAAATTCTAAACATTTAATTTTACCTTCATACTTTACTTATCTTGCCTTTCGATAAATAGTATAATTTTCCTTACATTTATTTATATTTTATTTTCAATGGGGTATCTAGCTCCCAACAGAATTCACGACCAATCAGTTCCACATTAAAAAGTCATGCCGGCGATGTGTCCGCGGCTTAATTTATTCACAGATATACATGTGGTAGTCGAGTGATGCGCCGTAAATAAGCTAGGTGCACAACAGGGGCGCCAGGGCCGACTGTGCCCCTCCTAAAATTTGGAATGTTGGATTTTTGTACTGAAAGGGATAATTGGGGGAGAGCTATTACGGGTAATGTGACCTTGGGAATTTTAAAAGGGAAAGTTTTTGCTTAGAGTTTTTAGTACATGAGGTGTTGTTAAGACTTGCAGTAAAGGTGGGATTGAATGATGCTCTTAATTCAGCTATCACAAGTTATTTGTTCATGAATAAAATAAATGACTAACTAACAGCCAGTTTCTTCATCAAAAGTAAAAGCCAAAGTAAAAGTCAAAGTAATGCCTAAAGTAAAAGTAACGGTCAAATTCATTTTTTCTATTAGTTTTGTTGTCACTTTAGCCTTGAAAAAACGAATTTGACCGTTACTTTTACTTTAGACATTACTTTGACTTTTACTTTTGATGAAGAAACTGGCCGTTAGCCTGGGTTTTAGATTTAAGTAATAAAATTAACAATTTGACTGCAACATAAACTACAGTTTACTTTTGATACTATGCATAGTGTAAATTCTTCAGATTTCACACTGAAGACAATTTGATGATAACATCGATCAAGTAAGTTATGTCATGTCTAAATTCCAAAACGGGTATAAACAAGACGCATTTCCATGTTTACTATAATTTTTCGACTCTTGAGACTAAAGCTAGAGCTAGATTTTTTAGGTTCTTGAACATTTGTATCCATGAATATTTGATCCATATTGCCTTCTCATAGTTAAGTATTCAATTCGTAATGAAATGAACGTAGAGGTATATTTAGATTAACTGGAAGTCATTATGGGCGTTGCTCAGTTAATCTTTCATCGTGTGACTGGTCACTCCTTTTCCTCATATAGGCGGTAACGTGACTTTTTAAAAATCATTTAAGGAAGCATACTAATTATTTTTAAAACGGCCTGTCGTCTGGTCTTACATTAAACATAGTTTAAGAACTTTAGACTATTTTATGTCCAAAATGTACTGATTTCTTCATTACTATCCAACGATGCCTCTATTACAGAAGAAGGAAGAAAATAGTTTCAAAAATTGCGGAATAAATTATTATACTCGGAAATGTCGCATATCCAATACCATCACTAACCTGCATTCAGTATCGTGACTATTCTGGTTTTAATATTAAACCTAGGACCACATATTATTAGCCTATCAAACTAAGATCAGTTGCTGCTGAAGAGTCAAATTGTAGAAACCAGGAGCTGCAGTGACTACAGAAGAGACCAAGAAGACACGCAGACAAACAAACCAGACAGAAACAAAATTACTAAAAACCACAACAACATAATTACACCAAAATCAAACTACTTCAAGCACATCATCAATCAAACAGTTAAAACCAGACGCAAGTCCAGTCTTTTTGAAACGTCACATAAACCCTTTGGCAGCTAATTAAAACCATTCGTACAGATATCTTGGTTGACAGCCAGTTCCTGTGACAGCTCTGATTTATTCCAAGTGGGTGTTATGTATTGAGTTAAATGTGAAACTAAAGGACAATGGGCACTTTGTATGGGATTTGGTACCCGCTCCAACAGCAACGTATTATATATCATTAGAAAGGTATTTACGTGAAGAATAATAAAAACTATGGAGCTTGCCTCAATTAGCTGTCCGATCCAAGAACGATAAAAATTGAATCGACATAGAAACAAACATGTCATCCATATATGCAAATTCATTAAGAGGCATTTATGTCGTCAGTGTAATAATTTTAAACTCAGTTAACAGACATCTTACATTGATTGATACACTCTATTATAATCTAAAGGTTGTAATAGTCTATGGAGTCATACTACGGAAACACAATCGTCATCTGATTTGACAAAAGTTCAAAACATTTCTATTCATCTTTTTTTAAGAAGAAATTCACCATTATCTCAGCACCTCTTGAGGAGCAAGATTGAGTCGTAATATGGACTATGTAAACATCGTCTCCTGACTTTTTAACCTCAATTGATTGTAAATACTGAAAGACTTTCATCAAATACATAAGCTGGTTCTGCGTGAACTGCAAAGGTTTGCACAGTCTTTTTTTAAATAAATCGGCAGGCAAACATTCTAAAAAGGCCATATTCATGTTTTTTTCTTACTTTACCAGTTTTTATTCAAAACAGTTGGATTTAAGAACTTCATCTACGTTGATGATTTATGAACATTACACATTCTATTAGTCGATGTCACGGGAAATGGACAAGGATTTCGGACTAGTCGTCATAGTAAACATTTTTTGCCTTGCCAAGACCTACGCAATGGTACTAGATTCAACACTGTTGGACAGGGTACCAAAACGCCCATCGTCCTTTACTAGGTGTGGGATTTTGCTAGTTAGACTAATCTTATTGACTGGTAAAATTATTTTACAATGGGGATTTTTTGCAGATTTTCATGGTTTAAAAGAAATAGCTGCTTCTCGAACCTACCAGTGTTTGCACGTCACCTGAGGATAGTGACTCTTTCTTGTAATGAAAGATTTTTTCAAATCATTCCTGTTTGGTTACTGAGATTAGCGCGCTCAAACAAACTTTTAAACTTCATAATATTTTAAAGCTAAAGAAATAAAATGCACTTGAAGCAATATGTAAAAAATACACCAAGTCATCCAATTCATATTTGGATTTGCGATTAGTTGGCATCAAAACAAAATCACATTTATATTTTGAAAGCCATTCAAAATATGTAATATCAAAAGATCAGTAATAAATCACGCTCATTCAAATTCATTCAGAATCTTCCAAAACATAAATATTTTGTATTAACAAATTACAAAGACACGAAAATCCTTTGTCAAAAACTACAGTGTGTACATTAAATATTATATTATTCGTGTTAATCAACACTGCAGCGCTAATTAGTAAGACGGGGTATCTCGACTATTTGTCGGTATCTAATTTGAGATGTTGACAACTATGGGTGGCTGCTAAATGTGGGGAGTTGAGACAACTTCTGCTCCTGTCTTATAATGTTTTCTATTGTAAGCTTTCTTGATTGTTATAATTCCGATTTTTAGAGGTAATTCTGAAGAATCCACTTGTTGCTTGGACGTGCTAATCTCAGGAACTGACAGACAGTTTAGAAAAAGTTATTGAAGTTGAATATTGTTATTTTTTTTATTTATTATTGAATAGACTATTTCTCGAGGAAGGTATAGGCTACTATAAATAATCTGGGCGGGCGATATAGTTCCTCCAGTAGGTATACTTGTGTGCAAGCTTACGTCTAGACTAGAGGTCAGCGTTTTCAAAAATATATTATCTTTCACATAACAGAATTAAATTAATTATTATTTTATTCATAAACAACCTTTCCTGTACATTCACAAAAGCGTCAGCCATTTTATTTAGATAAATAATTGCCTGAAACAATTGTATTGCCTTAAAAATATTTTCTTTTCATAAAACATTTATTTCAGTACATTATATTTATTGTTAAAACGATAAATCTTTTGGACATCCACTCCTTTGTCCCGAACGTTATACCAACGAATATTAAAACCAATAATAAAAATCTTTTTGTTCAAAGAAATACCATTTCATTTATAAAATTGTTTGCGTTTAAAATATGGAGAATTGACGGTTTCCAAATAAATTAAAATGCATTTAAAGCGAAATATCTGTAGTGATATGCACAGTTACTGATAAAGATCTTTTGAAAAATGCAGATACATGTAAAAACAATTTAGCTACTACAAATGAATATTCCTAGTATTCGTATGCACACATTGCACACACATACTACCGGTGTTTTTATGGCTAACGCCTAATTAACGCCACATGTGAACATACACGACAAAGGAGGGAACATCATTCATAATTCTTTATCTATTTGCGTGATTAGTTCTACGTATATTGTTATATCTATTTTAATAAATACCAAGTTCAACTAATGTTATATTTCAGATTTCATAGTAATACAGTCATAAACCCCAGATAGTACTTAATTAGTTTTATAATCACAATATATTGCCACTTAACTGTCTACATTTACATTTTAAACTTCACAAAAACCTCGTTTATTAAAGGTCAAAAAGGATGGCCAAGTAATATTTCAATGCTTTTTAAAAGTACGACTTTAAAATCGCAAAACATTAATTACAACCATTCATTTCTCCAAATAAAGAAAAACTTATTTCCAACTCATTCAAGAACCTACTTAAATAAAACGTACAAATTACATACGATAAAAAAGAATGGAGTGCACGCTTAAAATTTTAGACTAATTTATAAAACCGTCCAGCCCGTGTCCGGTCTAAAAGGAATTTTATTATGTGTCATTACTCCATATTTTCACATTAAAAAAGAGGGGACCGAGAAGAGAGCCCTGCGGGACACCGGACCGTACGGTGTGGGACTTTTTACATATACGCACGTAAATAGCCTCGTTATAGCCCAGCTGTGAATGGAATTGGTATCGTGTTGCGCCGTAATGAATTTGTTACTGAGGTTTTTTGTATGTCCTTTTTTGTTTATGCTCCACGTTATCGAAAGCCTAAGCGATAATCGGATATTTAGTTAAGCATGTTTGGGCGTTTGTAATTGGTGTTATGATATATTTTTAGTTTGTAATAGAGGCATGTAAATTGGGAATTTTGTCTCAATGACTATTGAATGTTTTTGTATGATTACGTTGAATGTATAAATGCCTAGTAATGAGAGTTGTTTACGCTTTACTATTAAATATATCGGTATTTATTATTCATAGATTGTATTCATGGATTAAAAGTTGGTGTAAATTGGAATGTTGTTTCAAATGTTGCTCCATTACACTCAACGTGTAATTTTATACTTTTTATCGATAACATTTTCAATGACTATGTTACGTTATACGTGCTTTTACATATTTTATAACCTGACGATTTTAGTACAATTTCATTAATAGTTCAATCAACTGCAAATCAATGACATCAAAACTTATACGTATTGAAAATTAAGTTTTAAGTTTCTGCTCAAGTGATTTGTAATGTTCTTTGACAAAATTAAACGTCTTTGATTCAAATACAAACGCAGTCAGTGTAGTATAAAATTAAACTTACACTTAGTGCAATTTCGTGTTAGATAGTTTTCTTGCATATTAGGTACCTAAAGTACCTATGTCAGAGAGTTGTGTTTGTGTAGATGCAAATGTCAACAGTTCTTCTATTTTTTATGAAGTCCTGGTAATCTCAAGTCAACAATTTCGTTTTTTGAATGCATAACAAAACACCCACGCGTAACATATGCATGTAGGAGCGATTCTACAACTTCTAGTTAATCAAGATTTCTCATACCGTCGGCACCCAAAAAAGCTTACTTTTGACAATCTTCCAAAGCAACACGTTCTTCGTAACATAATATGAGGTAAAAGTACACGTCGTACCTCACTTCAGTTTAATCTTGAATCAAATGTATTTTATAAACGAGGTGTACGTGAAATAATTTAAAATTTAACTCATATTTTTGGTGTTAGACAATAGAATTTCGTTCTCTGAATTTTTGCCGTAATTGAAGACTGTTTTTCGGTTTGTTTTTTGGAATTTTCGGTTGCTGCATAGTAATAATGTTTTTGTCTAGTTTCGCAAATATATTTTTTTACAGATTTTCAGAATTGAATGGCAAAAGTTCAATTATTTTTCTAACATCTTCCAAGTTATTGCATATGGCTGATTAAAATTCTATATTAATCGAATTCTAAAAAAAACATTTGTAGACGTGTTTTCACATTTTTGATATGTACATTTAATCCTGAAATTCTTAAACTTGAGCGAAAAATCACACTTCTATCATTACTTTCTTAAAAAGTTTCAACCTCCACTTTTCACCCGTCTCACTTTTTTTCACTGTCACGGTGAGCAGTGCCAATTTTGTGTATATTTTTTTACACCCGTCTCGTGCACGCGAATCTCGCCCTTATCACTCACATGTAATTCATCATACGGGAAAATGTTAACTCTCCGTCCCTAGGGTCCAGTTTTGTGTGCGGGTCTCTTATAGTTTGGTCGCTTTAGGAGGTCGGATAGGAAGTCTTGTTCAAATAATTTCGTAAGAACTTCGGGGAAGGGCTTTCGAGGCCCTGAGGGCGAAAACTTATCGAGTGTCCCGATGAAAACAGATTTCAAGAAAAAGATGTGGCGTTGGGTAAAAACTTCCTTTTGGGTTAAGGTTCTAATTTTATTTTGTAATCTTTAAATAGCTTC
Source organism: Helicoverpa zea (assembly GCF_022581195.2). Lineage (NCBI taxonomy): Eukaryota > Metazoa > Arthropoda > Insecta > Lepidoptera > Noctuidae > Helicoverpa > Helicoverpa zea. The sequence continues at coordinate 13,012,755 of NC_061454.1, forward strand.
TTGTTTAATATTTAGATTTCTATTCTTGTTAACTGGAATTTTGTGTTCCGTCATATAATAAAGCTATACTGTTGTACAAAAATATTGTAAATGAAGTATGTCTATACTGTCCAACCTCTCAAACTCGAAAACATTTGGAAGATAAACTACGTTAAACATTTGATGCAATTGTGATTTTATAAAAATAAAATCATAATTTATCATCCCAAAAACAAATCTTCCCTAATCTCCTCTACAATTATTCACATAATTTTTACCAAGCCAATTAAAAGACCCACATGATATCGCTGTCCTATCTACGGGTGTACTCGATAAATCTTTTTCTCAGTCTCTGACTCAGCCGAGCCCGCGGGATGAATACCAAATGTCACCCCAGACTTGGGTTACTAGCCGATGACAGTTGAGCTGTTGGTAATAAAAATGGCGTATCGTCTTCTGCGATCAAGATCACTTATGACCTTTTGGATCGTGGTTAAAAGTTCCTTCGTTTGATTTTTTAACGCTAAAAATGGAAAGTAATGGATGCTTTTAGTTGAAAGGGGATCTAGGTTTTGTTAGTTTTTATTAGATACCTACTACTTATTTCTTGTAAAATGTTGAGTAGCCTTATTGTTTGTGGCTATTTTGTGCATTGATAAGATTTATATTGATAAACTATCACATAAGGATAGATTACCGAGGTCATTAACATTGCGCTAAATAGAGCCAATTTCAATGCAAGAATTGTACTCGATATTGATAAAGCCATTGCAACTCCTAAGCAGAAATAGGCCAATTCCTTAGTTTAGTTTACTTAAAATACTAAATGTTAGGAATTAAAAAGAAACTAGCACTTAGTATATACGTAAGCAGACAGTAGCTTTCTACCTCTTTCAGATAACCTTATGAGTCATACAGTAACACTGCATGAGCGATCCAAGAGCATTGTCCTCTCACGAATTCATTAAACCCTCAGATCCAGGCCATCCTTTTGGAGTAAAACCAAAAACAGTTGCTTAATTTGAATAGCTCTCTTAAAACAGTGCACGAAGATCGGCCGATATTATTGTTGTTCATGCAAATGAATGCTTTGCCTTAGTGTCGTGAGAATAAGGCCCGTATTACAGAAGGCTACTCAAGTCCAGTTTGATCTTGAATCACCTGATCACAGTTTAAATATCGAATCTGCACTTGAGGAACGTTCTTATTTCAGAACAATACTTAAACTGCACTCAGCTGAATCGAGATTCAAATCGCGCCTCAAGCAGAGAATATGGCTTGTCTATGCATCAGTCTGTTTTCGTTTACATTTTATTTTTTTCGCCAACTCTGTTACAATTTACGCAAAATAAGAATTTAGTTTAACATCTAATTATTAATGAAATTATGATTTAAAGAAAACATAGGCTTTTTAATTGTAGGTTTTATTAAAAAATAGTTTATTAGAGAGAAATTTACTTATCGAAATATTAAAAGAATTTTAAGGTATCGTGGAATATTAGAAAATCGATTATGTGGACAGTTTAATGGAAATTAATGAAGCCCATGCTGTTGATTCTCCAACACAAGAATTGAAGAGATATCTCTGCAAACGAGCCTAGAGCAACTTTTTACCTAGTAATTTAAAGTTTGAATTAATAAAAAAGATGAATATTTTTACATAGTCTTTTATTGATAGAAAAACAAGTGTGTTTAATCATTTATAATAGTACCTATAGGTACATCTCTGAGATATCTGAGAGGAACGCTGAAGTTCAACCTTCTGTTCGAATCATCGATAGGAAATATGTTATCATAATAATCATTTTTTTCAAAAATATCAATTTTTTATTCGTATTTTAATTTTAACTTCCTATTGAACAACAAATTATTTGCTAAACTGACAAGGAAAACTCTGCTCAAGCGTGGTGTCGACCACACTTGCGTGATTATAGTTCAAATCTCTACTTAAACTGTAATCTACAACTGAGTAATGATCTACACTCGGCTGAACTATGATCAGCGAATCTATGCTTGAGGAGCGTTCTAAAATTAAATCTCAACTCAAATCTAGTTTTAAACAGAGATCAGGACTTGAGTAGCCTTCTGTAATACGGACCTAAGAGCGGTTCGCCATTTCCCACGTAGCGATTCGGTTAACCTCCTGTTAACCCTACGATGGTGCGAAATCGATGGCCTATGTGACCTTAGTGGACAATTTGGTAGCTTTGGTACGATGCTCAATGGGTTAGAATTTTAAATGGTTTTTATGGTGATGTCGATCGTGACTCAAAGCGTGATGGAAGGAGTAAAAATGTGCTATGACCGTGTAGAAAGAAAACTGTTTTGACATAGTAGGAGTCTTTTCTGAAAAACATGCAGTTTCTGAAGCAAAAATATTTTTTGTATTAAATATTTTAAAGGTTGTTTTTTTATTCAAAAAGCTCCTGTTTTACTCATTCTAACGTTCATACAAAACCTCTTTTGGTTGAATAACAAAAACTGCATTCTCATTATACGTTTCAAAGGATAAACGAAGCCTATGATTCAGATCTAAAAGGCGCTCTAGCAGATTGTATACTTTTGTTCTGTTAAAAAAATACAAGTTTTTCCACTGTTTTTAATCTGCGTGCCTTCACAACGCAGCTCCTTTCAGCTCCGGGCCATTTTAATCTATTTTCCGCTACACACAAACGGACAAACAAAAAATCTTCCAGTGTTGTACAAAGTCATTTAGCGGAAAATTATTGAGTTCCCGTTTTTTCTTGACGGTAACTCCAATTTCAAGTTTGGAACACTCTTCACCGGATTTTATTTTTGATGAATTGGTTCCCCTGTTTTGTGAAGTTAAAAATAATTATGTACTTGAACGAAATGAAATGTTGAAACAAAATCCTCCGTTTTTTCGTTAAACATAGGTCGGTACATACAGAGATAAAATAGTTCAAATAATTATAGAACAAAAGTGTTAGACAGTGATCAAGATGCTACCTAAGTTTACAATCAGGAAACCATATTAAGAAGTTTGAAAATCTTGCATTTGACATAGTTTGGACAAGAACAACAATTGCCACGGCTGTAATTTATAATCTAATTTAATTTATCGCAAAGTACAGCTATAGCGTCCAGTTAGATTGCATCTATTGAAGCTTACACAGAAACATTAAAGATTCCAGATTCCTTAAAAGTGAACCTGTCACCATAAACACCAACCAAAGAGCCACGAACCACACCACAGCTAATAAATCAAATATTATAAATCCTAACAACGTGATGTCCCATGTTTTATCGATCGTTATCGACGGCACAAATTCCTTTAAGCTGTATTGTATTATCTGCTAGGGACATAGGCGTGTTGTCCGCAAAAGCTATGCCCCGGGCTAACACGGCGGACATGGGCCAGATCCTAAACAGAAACCTAAACCCCTATTCTGGGAGATAAGGCTTGGAAATGATTTTGAAGGCGATAAAAATAGTTTCATAGTACCGACTTCGGTTGCTTATAAATCTGGCTCAGTAAAAACTGCCTCTCAAGTAAGTCTTTGTTTCAAGCTCGGGAATGTGCAAATGTGAATCATCCTTACAGCCTTTTCCCCATTATATCGGGGTCGGTGTCCAGTTTACAGATGCATCTGAGAACCAGTGTTTTACATGGATCGTCAGAATATCTGACCTCCACAACCCAGACACCTGGTCATCCCTTGGTCTTGAAGCTAATTGTCAGACTTTCTAGCTTCTGAGTACCAGTAATGACCGACAAATATGTGAACATGATAGCCAGTACCCAACAGTTTAGTATGCCTTCTTAGGCGATTATCACACTGCCCCGCATGATGCAGCGTAGTGCGTGGATGCGTTTTTTTTCGTTGTATGGAAATATCTCCGTTTGTATGGAAAACACGCATAGTCCAACACACTGAAAATGCATCCACGCGCGTTCATGCGGGTCACGCACATACATGCGGAGAAACACGCACCCCCGCGCGTAGGTGCGGGGCGAGACGCAAGGTATGACACACTGAATCCCGCAATGCCGCGCGTGATTTTGAATGGGCGTGACGTGTATATTTGAAAATGGAACTCACTGTGCGTGAATTTACAAAACGCACCTACGCGCGTGAGTGCGTGAAAAACCCGCACGATGATGCAGGTCTGCACTCCCGCAGGAACGCGCGTAGGTGCGTCGACACGCAAGATGCAGCGTGATGCGGGGCAGTGTGAAGATCACCTTAAAAACGATTGAATTTATCATAGCAAGATAGTCACCTATTCTGCTGTTTGCTTAACCATATAAACGATCGACCTATATGTGGTCTAGCCGTGACCACATCCAATTTTTTTGTCATTCTATCAAAATACGAGAATAAAATAAAAGTCCCGTACTTATACCAATCAGAATAAGGCTGTAACTACACAAGCGCTATTGTGGGTTTTGACGAGCAATAACTGTGTAGTGCGCGGACATTTCGGCACAATGGCTGCTCTATCATTTGATAGTACTACAATACCCGCTTTTTGATCTATGGCTTTTGCAAGTGCGGTAATTATGGCCTTTAGTTTTGGGGTCGATTTATTGAAATGGATTAGTATTGTTAGGATAAGTTTTGATTGCTGTTGTGTCTGAGTTTTTATTGAAATGACTAATTTTGTTGAAGGACAAAATATACTTAGGCATGGATGATTGTTTCTCTAGAAGAATTTTGAGGAAACTTAGCAGTAGATATTTATAGCTTATAAATACGTAACAGTAACAAATAATTTTTATCCATATACATAGAGTAGTTTCCTCGAGATACGGGTAAAATCGCTGGCAAAACCTAGAATAAAAAAAGATAAGGATAAATAAATTGATAATTACTGATGTAAGAAAAAGCTTACGTAAGTATATAGAAATCTTTAAGACTATATATTTCTCTCACTTCAGCAAAAATCACAAGAAAATTTTAGTACATTTTCCATAAACATAAGCACACTTATTCAGCTGCATTAACAAACTAGACAGCACAGATAAGGCACGCCTGTTTTCATTGAATCTGCAATCAGGTTTGAAATAATCCCTTATATTAATATTCATAGACGCCAATCATCACGCCCCTCTGTCTAGGGGTGAGCAGTAATGAAGGATGATCCGCAGTCATTGTTAGTAATTAATCATTTATGTTTATATATTAAGGATTGAGTTCACTGAAAACATAAACGTCCGTTTTTCTTAAAACTGCTGTTCATGTTGGAACTTGAACGTGATAATTCATCGTATACAGTTTTAGGAAAATTGACGAATACTCTATGAATGAACTTGGGCCGTAGTGTCTAGAAATGTGTTAATGAATTCTCCTATGAGTGAAAAGTGAAATATTCTGTCAGCGTCTTTGTAACACGATAGTTTTGAATTGAAAAATTGAATTAGTCAAGACAATATATAGGAAGAAAAGTTAAATCGAGAATTCTATTTACCTATACTTAATACGCTTCAAGACATCTGATAACTAATGTTTTGCAGTCATGAAACATTTTGCGACCTCTCGCGGCTGACAGAAATACGGGAGAGGTATGGGTCACATGTGCATAAGTAGGAAATACTACTTATGCATGGAATTTAGTAACAGACCGCCTTTCAATTTTGCAAAAATTGCACCTGATAATTGTAATGTGCACTACCATCACATTTCCATACTAATCAAAGAGCCCAATCAAACCTTCAACCGACTAAAAGTTTTCACTCCCCAAAGGGTTTTCAGATGATAAAACCGTAACCCCATGTTACAGTAAGCTTACCTACTAACTTACTGAACAAAACAAACACGTTTTGCTCAGCACGTGCCATTGTGAACTGCGATTATAACAGGCATTAATATTGGGAATAATTTATAGTGATTTATTGCAGAAGGGTGCAAGATTAAGGCGTAGTTAGAGGGAGAGCGGTTTTCAAGTGTTGTTATTGTTGTAACATCATTGGCATTGTAAAATTGTACGTTACCTTTACCTTGCACTGTCCAACTTTTTGAGTCTTCTATTCTCTCTTTATTTAACCGATCCTCTGGACATATTATTTTCTTAAAATGATTGTCCATTAGACCAAATTTTAAGAACCGTGCAACGAGTTTCACTTTTCAAAAGGCCTATTCGAAAATAAAAACCTTTACCGTCTTACCTCAAAAACTTTTAAACGTCAGTTTAAGCATTGTCTAAAAAAATGTCAAATTATGACGTTGACATATGGTTCATTTTAGAGCCACATTTTTTTTAGACAAGTGTAAAACAGTGGTTAAAGTTTTTGTAGTAAGGCCATTAATGTTTTGTATAATTTTAATAAGGTCTACTTCCTGACAAGGAGTTATCATTGTTTCCTAGAAACTAGTTCATGCACCTGGACAAAAATATCACGTGTGTCTTCAATCGTTCTTATTTTTCCATTATACAAGAAAGCAACTACGCAAGCAACGCTATTATTAATATTCATAAAGATTTATCTCTTTTATAAGCACATCGTAATCCTTCATAAATATAAGTTAGATACAGGTTCGTAAATAATATATTCAAACTTATTTTATTTTCTCAATTTACAAAAAAAAATCGTAGTTTGTTTCCTCTTTCTTAGAAGGTACGGCTCTAATCAAAAACAGCTTACGTTTTTATCCGAAATAGAACAAAAAAAACTTCTTAAGACCTCACCTGAAACAAGTGAATTCCAGGAAAAATCGCGAATCCGTCTCAACTAAACAATCTCTAAAATGTCAGTTACTCAGAATTCTACACATGTTGAATTTAAATATTAACAATCACTAGATATACTATATGGAAGAAATCCTGTTCTACGCCTATCCGTTTGCCTGATCACGATAAAGTAAGAAACTATTGAACTCATTTTCATTTGCTCAGATATATCATTTAAAGGACCTGTTACCTTCGCCTTGGTCTAAATAAATGCGATCACCTTTGTAAGCACCAAATGTCCCCTCTATATATAGGGTCAGCTATTTTACCGTAAAAGCGTAACAAATAAACGAAGTCTGTTTTTGCATTAAAAATATCTAAATATAGGTGCCGGCCTAGGGCAGATCACTAGTGAAAAAATATAGCGCCACATCGCTTGTACATTTACAGCACAATTGTTATCAAGTAAAATAAATAGCGAAGTAAGGAGTTCGCTTTCATTGGGTATTAAGCAGCTTCAAGCGCTTAGTTACATCGTGTTGGCGGAACAAGAATGGGGATGCTGTTTATATAGAACTTGGCTTTGCTTGTTTTGTTAATGTTAATGTGTGTTTTTTTTTTTGTGTTTTTAATAATTTCCATGTTTTCATATACCATTATTTCTTTTCTTTTATACTGTTACTGTTACTGTTACAGCCTTTTTATCGTCCCACTGCTGGGCACAGGCCTCCTCGCACACGGAGAAGGATTGAGCATTAATCACCATGCTTGCTCAATGCGGGTTGGTGATTACAGACTTTATAGTCCAGGTTTCCTCAAGATGTTTTCCTTCACCTTTATATCAGCCATTGGTGTCTAAGATATACTTAGAAAGTACATACAAACTTAGAAAAGTTGCATTGGTACTTGCCTGACCTGGAATCGAACCCACGCCCTCATACTCGAGAGGTTGGTTCTTAACCCACTAGGCCACCACGACTACTACTTTTCTTTTATAATTTTAAAATATACCTACATAAAAAAAAAAATACTATAAAAAGTAGGGTATTTACTTACAGTAAAACTTTTAGGTCGGCCTAGTGTTAATTGAGTGAACAAGAAAACATGAAATAGGTATTCCTTAGCGATGTGATCGCTTAGCGACAAAGCCCTTTAAAATAAATAAAAAAATGAAATTTTAAATTCAAGGGGAAAAAATATTCAGATAAAGAGTGATTTAAAAATATGCTATCGTTATAAATTAATAAGTATCAGCATCATGTAACACTAAGAAGAAAATTAGGGGACCGTCCAAAAAATCATAAAATAAAAATACTCATAACACGACCACCCCTTTGCTATACATCATTTCACACGTCATTGAGACTTCAACTAAGCAGGAGTGTTTATGTTCTGCTCCGTTATTATATTATCTAAATCACGGCAAAAAGTTGTTTACGATTATATACTGTTAAAACTATTGAAAGTTTAAGTATTGGAAGTAAGCTAAGTGAACACTGTAATGATTGGAGTGCGATAATTTGCAAAAACTTATAAAATACAAGTGCTTTGTGACGGTATATGTGAAAGTTTAGTGACTATTAATCCAAGTTAACACTCACAAATCTACCGTCTATTAACTTTGTGTTAACTTTGTGTCAGTTGTCAATACCACAACAGGTCTATAATTTCGCTACTACTTGCAACGTCTCCGTGGGACTGTTCGGTAAGCCTGCCGTTTGTGCACACAGTGGTGTAGGTTCGTATCCTACGGCGAGCAAAATCTTTTTGGGTTTATTTCGACATTCCCTGTACTTGACAGTTCATTTATACAATGGCAAATTGTGATACCTGCGAGTTGCCAGTCAAACAAATTGAAAAAATTATTTGTTCCAATTGTGACAAAGTTTATCACCACCTATGCGTCAACCTGAGCGCGTCAGCGTTTAAAAGGCTTAGTAAGTTGAAGCGTTCTGCGTGGAATTGTCCGAGTTGTTTATCTAAGCAGCCATCTGATAAATCCCAATCGGATAATATGGTGGATAGCTCTGATGATGAGGAGAATAAAATGAATGACATAAGACGCATTATAAGAGATGAAATAAGGAACACGATGCGTCGTGAAGTTAAAAGTATGATCGGTGAACTTAGATCCGAAATGAATGATATTAGAAAACAATTGGACGAGTTGAAGCAATCTAGTTCCTTCGATATCTCTCAAGTTAATGATTTAAAAGCAGAATTTCGGAATGTACAAATTGAAAATACCGAGCTTCGTTCACGTAACTGCGAGATGGAAAAAACGGTGGCTCAGTTGACGGCGCGACTTAACTCACTAGACCAGAGTATGCGTGATGCTAACCTGGAAATCCACGGCTTGCCAGAGAATAAAAATGAGGTGCTACCTAACGTTATCATAAAGTTGGCCAATGTTGTGTCATATGCACTAAAAGATGGTGACATTATGAAGTGCGTAAGAGTGGCTAGTATGAAGAACGACAAATCACGCCCTCGCTCTGTTATAGTAAAACTACGTAGTCCTAGATGTCGTGACGAATTTTATTCAGCCGTGACAAATTATAATAAAGCTCACAGTGAAGATAAGTTAAATTCATCCGTTCTGGGTTATGGTGATAAGAAGGTTCCAGTATTCGTGTCTGAGCACCTCTCTCCGATTTACAAATCTCTACACGCTGCAGCACGTCTTAGGGCCAAAGATAAATCTTATAAGTTTGTTTGGGTCCGATATGGTAAAATTTTCGTTTGTAAGAGTGAAAACTCAGGAACCATATGGATCAAAGATGAAAAATGCTTAGATAAAATTATTTAATAATAATAATTATCAAAGTTTATAGTAATTAATTTTTAAGTTACCTATTTGTAGTAATCGTAATGGATAGTATTTCAATATTTTATCAGAATGTGAGGGGTATGAAAACGAAGTCGCATGAAATTCTTATGTCAGTTTTAAATTCAGACTATGATATTATTTGCTTGACTGAAACCTGGTTAGACGACTCGTTATCATCCTCAGAATATTTTGATCAGAGATATACTGTTGTGAGGCGAGATCGCAGTTCTCAGTTTATGGATTTGTACTCAAAAAATTATGGTGGTGGTATTCTTATAGCTATAAGTAATAAATTTAAATTTGTTCATAAAACGAATTGGCAAACTACTGTTGAAGATGTGTGGTTGTGTATAAGCTTGGGAAGTGTCTGTATGAACTTGTGCGTAGTTTATTTACCGTCCTATATACCTAGCCATATCTTTGAGCAATTTTTCATACGAGCTGAAGAAATTTGTTTAAATGATTTAAATAAAAGTACATTGATTATTGGTGATTTTAATCTTTCTAATGTCCGATGGACGACACACCTTGACGATCCCTTTCTAGGAGCCAGTGACCCTAAATCGCTAGCATTGAGCAATTTTCTAAGTATTACTGGATATACTCAAAAGAATTTTATAAATAATACGAATAACAATATCCTGGACCTCGTGTTAGTGGATGAGAATACTGGCATCTCTGTCACCTCTGCGCCCCCCATTAGTAAACCCGATTCACATCATCCACCCCTTGAGTTAACTCTTGATAAGTCATATCATTCTAATTTAAGTCATAATACATCACAAACCAAATATATGTTTATGAAAACAGATTATGAAGCGTGTGTTCGTGATCTACGTCTGGTTAATTGGCAGGAGTACTTTCATTTGAGCTGTAATGAGTTTGTTCAGAAATTCTATAATATTTTATGGGAAATTATTGATAAATATACTCCAAAGGGCAAACCTAAAAACAACTGCTATCCCGCTTGGTTTACAACTTCTTTGATTAAAATTATTAAAGAAAAACATAAATATAGAATTAGATTCAAAAAGTTCAAAAACCCTCGAGACAATGACGCTTTTGTTTGCTTACGCATGCGAGTTAAGAAAGCATTAGAGATCTGTTTCAAAGAATATATAGAAAGAATTGAAAATGATTTGAAGACAAATGTTAAAGCATTCTGGCGGTATACTAAGACTAAAAAATCATATCGGGGTATCCCTGACCAAGTTCACTGGGGTGACCGTGTTGGCGAGGGTGGAAGCGGGGTGGTAGATCTATTCGCAGCGTATTTTGCTTCCGTGTATGCGGATGTTCAACCTTCTCATAACTTGTCTCCAGGAGTATCCTGGTCTAATTTCAGTGTTTCTTCTGTTAACATTACCGAGGACGACGTTAGGAATAGTATAAAAAAATTGGATTTGAATAAAGGAGCAGGCCCCGATGGACTACCTCCTGTATTTATCCGTCTCTGTATTGATGCCCTTACTAAGCCACTACAACTAATATATAATAAATCCCTTAAAGAAGGCACCTTTCCAGATTTATGGAAGATTGCACATATCATCCCCATACACAAATCTGGTAATTTGAATGACGTGACTAATTATAGACCAATATCTATTATATCACAGTTTGCGAAGATATTTGAGGGTCTCATATATACTGCACTTTACTCCCACCTACGTCATGTGCTTAGTGATAGACAACATGGTTTCATGTCCAACCGTTCCACTATAACTAATTTACTTATCTATACTTCTTTTATTGCCGACACTTTTGAGGCCAGGGGTCGTGTGGATGCTATTTACACAGATTTTGCAAAGGCATTTGATCGCGTAGATCATTCAATTCTTAGTTTAAAATTGGAACATGCTGGTATTCATGGTTCTTTGTTGCGATGGTTCGATAGCTATTTAGTTAATCGTTCTCAGCTTGTGGCATTAGCGGGTTATGACTCTGTACCATTTATTCCTAGTTCTGGTGTGCCTCAGGGTTCAAAACTGGGCCCCCTACTCTTTTTAGTGTTTATAAATGACCTATTAGATAAAATGCAATGTAATTGTCTAGCTTATGCCGATGACTTAAAATTATATTACAGAATATCGGACCTTAATGATTGTCTGAAACTTCAGAATGATTTAAATGTCCTTCAAAATTGGTGTTTGAACAATAGAATGACGCTAAATGTTAACAAATGTCAGACAATAACATTCACCAATAAGTCAAGTTATGATAAATTTGATTACCATATAGAGGGAACTGTTCTTAACCGAGTATCTGTCATACGTGACCTAGGAGTACTTTTCGATACTGCATTAACTTTCCGCCATCATATAGACAACCTAGTGACCAAGGCTAAGAAGATGCTTGGATTTATTTTCCGAATGTCCAAACCATTCCGTAAAAGCACCAGTATTATTTTACTGTTTAATGCACTAGTAAGAAGCTCACTGGAATACTGTTCCACAATCTGGTCTCCATATTACTCTACTTATGCTGACAAGGTTGAATCTATTCAGGCTCGTTTTGTTAGGTATTTGTGTTCAAAGAAAGGCATTCGAAGATCTATTCCTGATTATGGTGACAGAATAAGACACTTTGGGTTGTTAAGCTTAAAAGAAAGGCGAATTCATTCTGATTTACTGACTCTTTACAAAATTGTTAATGGCCTTCTTGATGCCCAGTTGATAGAAGGTTTAAAGTTCCGGTTTGACCGACGTAGTAAGCGACATCATCGAGTTTTTGAAATTCCTATATCTACTCTAAATACCACATTTAATAGCCCTCTAACACGTATGGCAAGGTTATATAATGAGAGGACCATTGTGACAGATTATCCCATCGATATATTTTTTATGAAGTTCGCATCATACAAACGCTCCCTTCTTAAACAGTGTGAATAGTGCCCATTCGTTATTACTTTAATGTGTGTCTTAATTTTATTAGCTTAGTTATTTTTGTGTAAGTCTCAAATGAGTTTCATGTTTAATGTCATGCACTCCTGTAATTTGTACAATTGCTTGTGCTTTCAATTGTTTGATTTTTGTTGTTTTGTATAACATTGAGTGATTGTATTGTTGGTGTGCTTATTTTTAATAAATAAATAAATAAATAAATAAATAAATACCCACTCTTTCGTAAAACAAATGAAATTCATAATCATTACCAAGTACGAGGTACATTAATTTTAACCCCGTCATTCCACTAAATAAATTGAAAAAAATAAATGCTACTTCCAATCAAGTAGTTTTTTAGCCTAGAAGGAAGAATTTGATTACTCATGGGTCTATTAACCGGGTTCAGTAGGGAATGTAGCCTTATCAGTAGCTGTATCAAGTTTCTATCTCGGAGGGGATCTAATACAACTCATTTTGTATGACTTAGAGGTTGTAAAGGGAAATATTTTTTTTTTTTCGAATTATTAATTAGATTTTAGAAGGGTTGATTTGTCTAAAGATTTTGTTAAATGGAATAGAATTTGCATTGTTTTCGGTGTTATTTATTACATCTATATGTTGTTAATGTATGCATTTACAAAGAACATTACCATAAAAAGTATAATAATTTTAAATGGGTAGGCAGGTACACTTCGTCACGAAAGTCGTCTTTGGTCCTCGTGGCCCATCTCTAAAAGGCAGAAGACGGCACAAAAGCTGAGGTTTTTAGTGGGTGCAAGCTCCACATAACCTCACCGTCTCCCCGGGCGGTGTGTGTATGCGTCAGGCATTTTCCTCAGCTGAAACAAAAAAAAAGGCAGGTACACTTCAATTTAAATAATAATTTCATTTATCCGTTTAAAATGACTTATATATTTATGCATGTATTTATCAACATATTATACAAAAACAAACTTTATAACCTAATATTATAATCCTAATATTATAAATAAGTGGCAACACACGATCATTTATCTAAGCGTGCAGAATAAATTAATCATACGGAACCCTATTAAAACGGACTGTCAACCCTCGCCGTCTCGCAGCATCAAGATGTCGGCGCAACGACAATGACTTTCATCATTTTAATATAATTTATCATTACCCTGCTTAACTGGGGGGTTGGCAGATTACGTACCGGGCTGAAATTGTACTTACGAACGTGCATTTTTCTTTGTACGATTGTGAAGTGAAAGTATTGTAATTTAATTTGATTATTTGTTGGTACTTAATTAACTCTCTCCTACTCCCACCTAACTGTACTCTCATATAAAATAATGCTATTTTTATAAATCAGTTTGTAACTGTGGAATGTGTGTAAAATGGCGATTCATATATTTGATATTGAAAAAAAATGTCCACTGCTACAATTTATATTTACTCTAATTAACAATGGAATAAAAGACTTCTATCATATCGCGTTAATTTAAAGATAAATTAAAACATAATTTTATTATAACATCAAAATAATTTGACAGGTCCAACTTAACCGCTGCCTGCAAAAATGCTCCGTCATCGAAATATAATAATTCAAAATGTAGAGGTCAGAATAATAATTCCTTTGTCTTATTGATCAAATAATGTCGAATTTGCTTCAGACTGAGTACCTACATTAAATGCACCTGTTCAATCGGGCATCGGACTGAAATCACGATTAAATAGAAGACAAAAGACCGATTTTAGATGGAAAGGCAGATAAAACTGTGCTTTATTTTCAATTTTGATTTGTACTAATATTTATTCAATTAATCTAGAACCAGCAACATTAACAAAAAATAAAAAAAATATACCTATTTACAAATAATTATATAAAAAATTAAAGACTGTCAGCGAGGATCGTGCCCCCAATGCTGGCTATGTTGACCAGCTGGGATGGCAATGCATATTCTTTGACCAGATGTGTTAGATTTGACCGCTTAAATATCAGAATTCTCCATTTTTGCGTTTACTTAAGGTGAATTAATAAAATAGAGAACATGATGAACATTTTTTTCAAGTTCTCCTCCGAAATCGGGTTATGGAATTTGGTGTCCAGTTAATACAGACTGAATCTCGACAGTGTGCATATCATATTTAGGATATAAGTGGCTTAATCTCGCTAAGGTAACCTACAGACCAACATTTTAAAAACTATTAAAATTAAAAAAGATCTGCATAAATCTTCGGACTAAGAACAAAACCAGAGCACAGTCAACTTTAAAGAGACAAAATTGAATGGAAATCAAACTACGTTCAAGAGAAACGATTACTATTATATCAGATTCGTTCGGATAACATCGGAAAGCGGAAAGTTTTCCAATAAGCATCCTGCGACTTCGGACCGAATCGTTCGGAAACGTCCGAACCAAGTTCAGTGGCATACTTCAAAATTCCGAATGTAACTCCGGACTTTACATCGAAGAAAATCCTTTAGCTATTTGTTCTTTCATTGTCTTCTGATTATTTTAGTTTTACCGGTTCTTATTGAAATTTTAGTACCTAATATTATTTCAATGGGCAAAATTTTCAGGGTTTTTTAGTAGGTGATTTCGTTTAGGCCTTAAAAAGTACTGATTTTATTTAAAAAGTTATTTTTTGTATAAAGTAGACATTTAAAAGTTGCAGCATGTAAATGCGTCTAAAGTATTTGTAATTTGAAGTCATAAACAGTGAAAAGCTATGTAGAAGCTAAAACAAAGAAAGTTAAACTCAAACATAGAACTAAAATGAATAAAATTTGCATGAAAAATAAAACCATTTTGACCTAAAGATTAAAATTCTAAAATAAAACTGATAACATAATTAAGTTCTTTTAACAAAAAAAGCAAAAATTTTAACCCTATCAATTCCGACGGGCCAAAAATTTTTAATTTTACGACGACAAAAATCATTAATTTTAATATCGTGCCAAAAAGTTTCTCAAAATTATCCTTAGCTGAGGATAACTTAATTTGGCGAACAATATTTTCTATTACGCCTAAAAGATTTAGGGGGTTGACAGTACAATAGGGGGTTTGTACAAAGGTTTATCGCAGCCGAGGTGCCTTAATAATGTTCACTCAAGGTGTAAATAAGGACGTACAAAGGAAAATTTTGAAAGGCTACCGGATTTTAATTAAGCTTAATCATTACGTTTTAATCAGTTATGATCATTAAATAAATTGTTTTGCTTTGAAGTTGTGCTGTTTAGCGGATATTACGTACTAACTAAAAGACTAAACGGTATTGTGCAATAATTAGCTTGCTGTTATTTATACACAAATCTTATTTATACACAAGTGGTGTAAATAAATCTCTTTCAAAGTGTACCTCTAGATAAAATTGTAGTTAAGTATTTGTTGAAAGCCAAATTGCAATATTGTACCAAAACAGCAAACGATCTGCAGATTTGATTAAAAAAAAATACAAGACAAAAAGATTACTGCAAGAAAACAAAGTTAAAAAGAAATTCTTTTTTCAATCGGGGCCAATAACGAAAAGTGATCTGACATCCAAAGAGGCCGATAATCATTTGGCGATGACTGGCCGTTTCTCGTCTTTGGAGCCCGTCACCTGTCATAACGCGATTGGCCTCAAACGAGGCCGTAATATATTTCCCCTTTTTTATTATTGTTCATATTTATTTTATCGGACGTCTGAGGAAAGAATGGCCTTAATCGAGTGAAGGATACTTTGTTGTTATAGAGGACCTCTGTGATGTATCGAATCTTTGGTATGAAGGTTTAAATTGGAGTTTTATTTAGTGTTGGATTTAAAATGTTAAGTGCGACTTCTCTTTAGGACATATTTAAGTCAGAAATATCATAATTGTATCAAAGCTTTGGGTATTTAATAATAAAATACCACTGAAACCTGTTTTATTCTCAGACATCAAGAATGAATTAGAATATTTTCCTAACAAAACCATCTGAGTCTACTGAACGAAATTTATCAAATAACAAAAACGACACGAAGCCTCAAACGAAATGTGTTGTAAATATTCAAACCTTATTTAAAGTAAAATGGATGTTTTTCTTCTGTAACGCAATAAAAAGAAATAACAAATGATTCCTAAAGCGACAGATGGAAATTTTAATGTATCATGTAAACATTGTTATACTGAAAAATATCTGACATACCAAAGTAATGAATATGTGCTTTTTAGAATGTAATAAATGGTTTACAAAAAAAAAGTTGCTAAATAAAATGCTAGTTATAAATTATTATGAAAGCTTGCGTGAATGCTTTGGTTATTTTTTTAAAGTGGAGCTAGAAAGTATTTTTTATTTTATTTAGTTGCCTACTGGCTTAGTTAGAATGTGTCTTTGAAATCTATTCACGCAATGTCATAAGTTTCGTGACGTGCAAGAAAATGAAGTGTTTGTAATTTCACACAGATCCGTCGACTTATTTTCCAAAATTCTCCAAAAATACCAGCGCATTTACAGGTTAACTCCTACTCGTGTCACAGAATCTAAAATGGTAATCAAAACCATATCAAAACAGAACTTTGAACCGTCTAGTAAACTTTAACTAGAACCAAACTGCAAGTCGGATTGGAATCCAACTCATGCATAACCCACGTTAGAGCCCCATAAACTTGTATAGAAACGTCAAAAACTAGAAAATCATAGAGGTCTGGAGTGAACGGATTTCAGAGGGATTCCAACTACTTTATTGGGGACCAAGCGGAGCCGGTATAACTCAGACAAGTTGGGTCCAATCCAAGTTTGGAGCCGTTTTGATTGCGAACCTTCTTGCTCAATTTGCAATATTTGTTTGAACATGTATTTTTACTAGATTCCGACTGCAGTTTCTCCCGTGTCCCGTAGAAACTACATCACGCGACCGGATAAAAAGTAGACTATTGTTTTTGTCAATAAATGTGCTATCTACAGCCAGTTTCGTCATCAAAAGTTAAAGCCAAAGTAAAAGTCAAAGTAATGTCTAAACTAAAAGTAACGGTCAAATTCAATTTTTCTATTAGTTTTGCTGTCACTTTAGCCTTGAAAAAACGTATTTGACCGTTACTTTTACTTTAGACATTATTTTAACTTTAACTTTTGATGAAGAAACTGGCCGCTAAAGCTAAATGATTTTTTTCAAATCAGTCCAATAGTTCCTAAAAGTGACGCGTTCAAACTATTATATAACTCCAGCTTTATATTTAACCCTAAAGTCGCTGATGGATAACTCTAGTTGGCTTTTAGGTTTTAATAACCAACTCCCAACTTAGTAACGCGGTTTTAAAAATGCGTTAGTGTAATGAGCCTGCACTAATGGGTTAAGAAGACTCGGGTGGGTTATACGATAATTTGATTTTGATTTAGTTTAAGATAAAGCTAGAGTTCTAAATTGAGATTTAATGTGATCGTCGAACCGGCTTAAAAGTTTTGATATGTTGCTGGCATGATTTAAATGATATGATTCTAATTGAGAAAAATAATGAATTAGAACTAACTAAGATGGAATGAAGGTTTCTGAAATGTTTAGTAAATAAATAAGAATAGAAATGTGAGATATTTGCTTACAAAACACAATTATACCTAAAAATGTGGAGCAAATATTTTTGTAGGTATCCCAGTGATAAGAATATGAAATGTACGTAATGTATGTAACGTCGAAGTAAAATACGTTTTGAAGTCATTTTTTATTTCAAATAGGCTATGAAAGCTCTTTCGAAACAAGATAGAGAAGAATCAGCATTAAATTCCATAGACTTATTTTTTTATTGTTTATTGAAATTAGGGTATTAAATTGGCAGTTTTTAACTTAAATGACAGCAGCTTACATTGCAGGGCTCTTTGTACATATTTATTGAAATTATTGAAAAACTTAAAAGTCCATGATTAACATAAGTGGCGATATTATCCATTCCATCCACCAATCCATTTAATTAACACATCAAACCACTTTCTAAGTATATCTTGGACACCAATGACTGATAAAATAAATGTTGAAACGTGTAATAGTGAAAGGTGAAGGAAAAAATCTTGAGGAAACCTGGACTATTATAGTCTGAAATCACCAACCCACATTGAGCAAGCGTGTTGATTACTGCTCAATCCTTCTCCGTGTGAGAGGAGGTCTGTGCCCAGTAGTGGGACGATTAAAAGGCGGTTACAGTACAGTACAGTAATCAAAATACGCACTTTCATTCTTATTCTTTAAAAATTAATACACAAGAAAGAACACAAAACCTCTTCCGTCTAGTCAGAGAGCTCCAAGATCTTGAATAAACACAAATATGAATCAGCCATCAACGTGGGTGTCTCAGATAAATCAAGTGAGCATGATTTGCGCAAATCACAGGTAAGGACCTACTTAGATTTCTTGCGGTGTGGATTAGGAAGTGAGGGGGTGTTATTATTATTATTTCTCTGTCGTATTTTTTTGAAAGGTTGTGTAACTATTTTCTCAATAAACTGTTTAATTAATTAACTCTTATAAACAAGGAAAAATACTGGATAGTACTCAATGGTTTAACTATGCGACTTTGAAAGCAGGAAAGCTGTTTACCCGACTGCGCCAGAAGAAGGATATAGGTAATTTCCAGGTGAGGTAGAATTTCTCTGAAAAAAATTGCTCTTCTCCTACTAATAAGATACTTCTAGATATATTTACTTTCGGATTCGAAAATGATTGATTTGGTTGAGCCTAATTTTGAAATAGGTATTTTTTTGCAGGTACCTAACATGAGGTTGATGATAGTAGGTACTTTTTCCTCAGTTATTATTTAAGTTAATTCCAGATTTAAGAATGACGTGATCACCAAACCATTCGCCAACGGAAATGAACATAAGTCTAATGAATAGCCTATAATAAAAATTGCATGATAATTACAGACAGTCCAGCGCAAAAAATCCAAGACATTTTACAAGGTGCTTACTCACAGATGATTTAGAACTCATTCTCGGAGCAATAAATAAATTGGACAGTCATTGGCCGTTTATAGTTCTACGAATATAGACTATAGAATAGAATATAGCTGTAGATGATTCACACTATAATTATTTTATAGGAAATTATCCTTAATCTGCACTAATATTAAGGTAAACTTTCTTTGTTTGTTTGAGCACGCCAATGTCAGGAACTACTGGACCGATTTGGAATAAATATTTCAGTGGCAGCTAGCCCCTTATTTAGATAGGCTTTAGGTTTTTTACCCTGGTGCGCGGAGTTGTACCGTCAAAAAATATCCACGTACCTACTAAGCACGCTCATTCTTCGTGCTCTTCATAAGCCAAACTATCTACAATAGTCACCTAGTAGAAAATATATTTTAGGTTCATTTTATTAACACAATAAAACCATTATTGTTTCGCAGAAGGACTAAGGCCACTAAGGACGAAAAGCCAAATATTGACTTTAGGCATATTTCTCAAGGCCTATATATTTTCATAATATTTTTCTAGACTGGTATTTTTACAATAGTGTATTTTTATAGTCGATCATCCTCCGAGCCTTTTTCCAACCATGTTGGGGTCGGCGGTCCACCGTGTCGGGGTTTCGCAACGGAGCAGTACAATTGTTCGTCTAAAGAAGTGAGCCCAGGAAGGAAGGCTTTGGAAGGAATGCAAAAACGGTCTTCAAACATGCGAATTCTGAACAAAGCCAAAAAAAATATGTAGGTATTTTTTTATATTTTTGTTTGAATTGTCCCGGAACTGAAATACCTGTATCTGGCAACCCTAGTCGGCATCCAGTCTAAATGCGAAAGTAAATCTGTCTGTCCGGCTTATACTTACTACAAAACTCCTGAATTGATTTCAGTGTTTGTTTACACATAGTTGGGTAAGTATATGACTTATTTTATCTATAGCCTGATACTACCTACCTATGTCATATGGCTTCTATTTATCCGGGTACGAGACATTTTTATACGTTAATCGTAAAATTAATTTAATTAATTTTCGTCATAAAACATGTAAATACAATGCACATTATGTGAATAGTGACTGCACGGGTATTAAATTTTACTACCCACATTAAAAGTTTATAATTAACTGCTGTCACGACGCTAATATTATAGTAATTAATTATATGTAGTTACCAGCTGTTGTGTCGTATGATAACTAGATATAAATAATAAATATATGATCCTTTTTTGCATCAATAGAAGCATTCCATAACTTCCTTCGCTCTTCGCGCCATGAATAATTGTTAAGCGACTGCCTCGTTGGTCTAGTGTCTCGAGGTCTCGGGTTCGATTCCCGGGTCGGGCCGAAATCGCTTTGTGGGTTTTCTTAAACTTTCATAAAGCAGCCCGTAGTCTGGAAGTTGGTGATTGATTCACCCGTGCATCGGAGCGCACGTAAATGTCGGTCCTGCGCCTGATCTCTTTCCGGTCGTGTCGGATTGCCGTCCCATCGGGTTATGAGAGTGAAGGAATAGGGAGTGCACCTGTGTCTGCGCAAATGCTCGTGCACTATAATATGTCCTGCGCAGCTGGCTGATCTCCTTAAGTGAGAACAGCCGCCGTGGCCGAAATCGGCCGTGGACGCCATCAATTGTTAAGAAAAAATCCAATTCAATAACAACTCATACAAAATGTGTCATCATCTACCTAGACTTTTCCAGTCCTGGAACCAGAATGCAGAGCTGAGATTTTAGTAATTAAACTAGGTAACATACATTTTCATCGGTAGCTGCTATAGTTCCCATAGTTTCCCTTCTCCTAATCCACTAACATCACAATATACCAAGTCTATTGTGATGTTAGAGGAGTTATTGTTTTCCTCCATAGTTAGCAATAGTTTATAGAGCACACAGGGATAATCGTCGGTTTTGTGTCACCATTTCATTAAAGTTGTCTCAAAAGGGCTTCGGCCCCACGTTCGCCTCCTAAAAATCCGGGACTCTGTAGTCCCGAGGTCTGGAAGAGACATACAATTAAAAAAAACTAGGTAACATACATAGCTCTTTCCATTAACTTTCAACTGCGCATACGCATACGATTATCTTCATAATACCTAGGCCTAAAATAATTAACTAGACTTTCTCCGCGAGTTGACCTGGGAAACATATATTACCTACTGGATAAAAAAATGGCTTTTAAAGAAATAGGTAAGTACTAAAACTGATTAAAAATGTTTTATATCGACAAGTGTTTGTTTTAACACATTTTCATTCGCACACCTTTTGTATCAACATTTTAAACTCTTATCAAATAATTAAACATTTTTACTGATAACCTCACGATGCGCGACAATGACGTCATCATGACTAGTCATCTATGCTCGCGCTATAGATATCATACGACTATTTCGGATTCCCACTCATCGCCTCCGTGGCGCAATTGGCTAGCGCGTTCGGCTGTTAACCGAAAGGTTGGTGGTTCGAGCCCACCCGGGGGCGTTTCTTTTTGTACTATTCTAAGAAACCAAACATTTTGTTTCCAACTAATTTTCACAGTTTATTTCGTGAAAATCAATATTATTTAAGTACCTAATTAAGCTATTCTCATTAAAAAAAAAGCTTTATATAAATCGCTGAATGAATTAAGGAAAAATACCTGCTTGTTTTCAATAAGGCCAAAGGTTCAAGAAAATACACGTGTAAGCAAATCGGGGCAGTCTCTAAGGGGATAAATATAAACTTTTTCTTTTATTTCCAATGTTAACTTTTAACCAGGTAATACATAATACATACTTAAACATATATGTATAGTACTCGTGTATAATCTTTTTTTTTTTTTTTTTTTTCGACGTCAAAAATCATCAAATGACCCCTCCCGCTGTGGGAGTGTCAGACTTACTGACTAAAAACCGTCGTGTTCCGTCATAGGCCTTTTATGTACCAGGGCCGCGGTATCTCTTTCGAACAACCCGCAGCCCCGGCAGGCCTTGGTCTCGTGTATAATCTGGCTCGCAGTCAAGATTCCATTTTGACATTGTAACCCAGTGTTCTATGGGAGAAAGAGATGGCGCTATACAGGTTGTATATGTCCGTCTCTTTTCAAAACGTCACTGTACGTCATTACATTTTTATCCCACTTTGTAGGAAAAACTATTTCCACCAAAGTGTGAATCAACAAATTATTAAAAAAAAAATAAGGAATTATAAAACACTGTCTCGAGAAGATCTAGAAGTATCATCGACTTAAGGTCTTACATATGACACAGTAAGAGCTCTGCCTCACTAGGACGCCATGGCGACGTCGCCAGCGGCACAGGTCTGGCCGGCACAGTCGAGTGGCCATGGCGTCTCGACAGTCAATTGTTTACGTCGTCGCTGAAGAAATTGCACGCTGACTGGCGACCACATTGGCGACTGTGTTAGGGAGGTGCGCTTTACCGTGTACATAATAGTGGCAACTGTGGCCACGTTGCCAAGCTGCCACGGTAGCCAGAAGCCACGTAGGGAACTGTAGCTCGTGGCCACGCCTCCAATTTGGCGACGTTGCCAAACCGTCGCTAAGTGAATTAGGTTCCATACATTTCAATACTAACTGCTTGGATTCGTAGCCGGTGGCGTCCTAATGAGGCAGGGCTCTTATTTTTTACGTTAAACGTGAACCAGAATAACCACTTCCGAATAAAAATCATAATATAAAAACAGTTACAGTAACCCAAATCTTCACTAACCTTTACCCCCGGAATTACAACCACGAAAAAATACTTATTTCATTCATATAAACGGCCGAACTAAGCGGGGTCGCAAACCTTTTGAATAGGTTCATTAAAGCTTACTCAGGAACTAGGTCCCGGCCTTATGTTGGTACATTTTGTAAAAATGTTGCTCACCACTGCCTTCAGGAGTTCAGGCTTGAAATGATTTTCGAAATTATATTTGGGAGCCTTTTGATCAGGGGTATATTGTGTGGGATATTTTCTTGCTTATTTATTTTTAGGTTGCTTTGTTTGATAAATATGGATACATATTTTGTTAAATAGCTTTGCCTATTGAATTAAGCCATTTTATGCTTCGCATATGAACAGTAGGTACCTAGTGCAATAAACAACATTTCAATAAAACTTGACATAGGCATAGTAAAATAAATTAATTTAAAAAATACACTATTTATAAGCTAAATAACTAAGATATAGGTGTAGGTAGCTACTAAATAACAAAAGAAACAGTTATTTTTAAAGCCATTGAACATTGAGGAAATCTGTTCAAAATGTCAAGAGTATAGCAATAGCAAGGAAAAATAATAATAAAATCAAATAATATAAACAGTCATAATTTAAGAGAATTGTTTAAAGAACAATGTCAGACGTCCATAGTAACTTAGGCTCAATAAAAATATTTCATGTACAGTGAAAATTCTTACAGTTTTTTTGTGTAGTTTAGTGTCAGAAGCTTTTCTATGTTTTCCACTTTTGCATTGAGCTTCTCAAAACCAAATTATTCCAAACTAGCTTCCGCCAGCGGCTTCGCCCGCGTGGTGTGTTGATAAAAAGTAGCCTATGTGTTAATCCAGGGTATCACCTATCTACATACCAAATTTCAATCAAATCGGTCCAGCCGTTTTTGCGTGATTGAATAACAAACATACATCCATACATTCTCACAAACTTTCACATTTATAATATAAGTAAGATATAAGTAAGATTATTAAAACGAAAACCTGAACTCGATAAACAAAATAATTACTTATTAAAGTGATATTTTATTTGGAAAAGTTCTAGATAACAATTAAATATTTTATAAGAAGTTAGTATTTTATATTTAAATTGTTGTAGTAAAGAACTTTGTGTCCGTGAGAATTTAGTTTTAAAAGTTAATTGGTTGGGCCGAAACCTGACATTGTTCTTTGAAATTATGTACTGAAACAAAATCTGACAGTAAAAATAACACACATTTTTAATTTCTTTTCCAATCTGACAAAGATAAAGCAATTAATAATTTATTACACTATTAAAACCAATATGGCGTTTACAATGAATACCAATTACTTAAGCTACCGGCATTTTGGTCCAGGACCATATTTCTATCTCCTTCTTTTGTTAATAAATAGACAAGGATAGCAATAGTTTATGGAGTTACTAATTGGACCACCCGTTGGTACAGAACTTAATTACTATCTTATTTAAAATCTCTATAAGACATTTTACTGATTAATTTAAATGAATGTACATAAATCTGAATGATTGTTTAAGAAATAGTTTTTTTTATGCCTTGGGAAAGAAGTTCAAATAGTAATCTTTCTCTTTGAATTTAAATTGTTTCTTTAGTTACTATTGTTCAACCGCGTTCCTTGAGAATTACTTTCCAAACCCATATAAAAGTAAAGCCATATATTCACTGAGAAACAATTGTTTATAAACACTGTTTCAGAAACAATATCTACGTGTTTCTGAAACAAATATTTTTTTTTCAGAAACATATAATTTTGTTTCTGTGGACGATGTGGTCGGCAGAGTTTCCGAAACATTGTATGTGATGTTTCAGAAACTGTGTTTCTGAAACATTGTTTCCCAGTGAATACATGGCTTAACTTGTAATGTTATTTGATGTATAAGCTACATTACTGTAACTAGTTTTTGCGTGAAAGAGGAACAAACATCCATCAATAGAAACTGTTTATATCGGCCTCCGTAATATCTAATACATTACAACAGCTCAGTGTCGCGTCGCCGTCCCGTCCCGCCGCGCCGCGCCCGCTGTGTGTGCGCAGAGAGACCTTTAACAATTAAGAACTGCATATCCGAAATATATGGGAAATGGCAATGATGTACATACAATATTATGTATGAGTAAACACACTTTTACAGAGATTGAAGTAGCAATATAAAAGGAACAACAAAAAAATAAATAAACAGGCTTTTGAACCAATAACACTTACAACCAAGAATAATACTAAAACTAAAACAAAACAGCACTAAACTAAAGCTAAAATCTAAAATCAGCAGCCATACCATAAAGACAGGTGGTACAAAAACCAGCGCTCTTTGTTACCAAGTTATAGCGGTAAAAACCTGGACAGGAGCGCCATCTGCCGGTGACAATGCCTTGATTTATCGTCTACTTGCGCCATGGAAGGTTCTCGGGGGATGTGGGTTGAGGGTTGAGAGGTAGCGGGAATGTGATTATAAAGCCCAGTTTCACTGGTTAATGGTATTGTCAGTAGGTTATCTGATAGTTGATGTCGCAGATAAGGGCTGTTTATTGCTGCCAGATATTACTAACCGAGACCTGTGAAACTACAACTTATAGTTTATCCGTCAGATTTTTTAATAGAGATGTTAGAGACTTTATTAGTAACTGGGTGGAACTGACCATAAGTGAAGTAGCTTCCGTCAGTATTTTGCCCGAAAGCCATTGGAACTGCGCGCACCCGCATATAATGTATCTAGTAGTTTCTAAGCATTTCTAAATTCTTCCGCATTAGAATATTAGTACTAATTACTTCTAAATGAGACTAAATTGGACAATACTTTTGCCATAGTAAAGAACCACAAATCTGAAGCATTTTAGAAATGAGCAACAATTTGGGGAAACTTAAATGTGACTGATTTATAATTGTAAACTCTTGTAACTTGTACCAAACCCTTACAGCTGTCTTGCAGATTAAAATCCGCAGCATGTACCAATGAAGTCTTCTCACAAAACATAATATATCTGAGCTCCATACACCTAGGTATAATACTAGTAAATACCTCTTACTTTGCCGTGTATGTCAACTACAACAAAAACGAATTTAACAGACCATAACGTTACAAAAATACGCATGGTGCAGAATAACATGTTACTACTTCAATTTCCTGACCCTACAAAATGTCACAAAACCCATAAAATATTACCATAAAATTATCATACAATTAAAATTAATTAATTACCAAAGTAATTTAATTCACTCATCTTTAAAAAACAAAATACCAAAATGACATTAACACGCTCCTAATCTGATCCTGCCACAGATAACAAAATGTTCCCAAAACGTAAATTATTTAAAAGTAAAAAAAGCATAAACAGCAGGCGACATCCCTTTTATAGTTTTTACGTTTATTAATGTGTGTTTTTAAAGAATTTATGTTTGACATTTGTGGCTGTGTAAAGCAGCTACCATTACACAGTAGATCGACGCCATACAAGCGTTGGGACATAGGATATTTAAATATCCAAATGTCAATTTTTGAAAAACGAGTTATGCCATCGTATTTGTCTTCTTATTAGCTGTTAAAAATGTTACTAGCATTTTCTGATTGGACTCTTACATCGAGAGCTATAGCGCAAAATGTGATTTAAATGTATGGGAAGTGACTTAAAAACTGATGTATCTCGAGATTCCCTTCGCCTTTCGACTTGATTTTTTTATATGGTAATAAGACATATATTTGGCACATTTTCTTCAAACAAACATGGTGCGATAAATGTGCCCGTTTTAAGATACAAGTATAGACCGATTTTTGCAATATCATCTACATATTTATTTATAAGTTTCACATATTTTATCTCTGAATCTCACTTCAGTGGTGACTCACTGATATGGTCAGGCCATAACTCATTGGTACACCGATAATATAATCTCTGGAAATAATTATATACTACTAATGAGGTAATTTGTTAATTTTTGGTAATTTGTTATTACCTAAATTTTAATGAGGTGATTAGCTATTTTTTTGGAAAATTAGCTAATTACTTATAAAAGACCTTTTTATTGTTTACAATAAGAACTCGAATCGATTTTTAACATACCTACCCTCATAAGTGCCAATTTTGGAAACCATATAAATAGGCGCATGGTTGACTGAAATTAAATTAAATAAAAGCAGTCGTTTTTTATGAAAAACAAAAAAATATTTTATTGTCACGCTTAGTTACTAAAAAAATAATAAATTACAAATAATAAAATATGTAAAAACATCAAAATATACCTACAATTCTATTACTAAGATATTTATTGAAGTACTTAACTACAATTTACTAATAACTAATTTCATAATGATAAAGTAAGGACAAAATTTTAAATTGGTTGACACTAATATTTAGACATGATAAAAACAGTAAAAACAAATATTCAATATAACAAACAAAACGAAGAACAGCATCATAAAGCATCATAAAAATCAATAGTCTAAAAGAAAGTGTTAGTCACAGAAAATATCATCATCAGATTCTATTTCAGATTCTTCAGAATCGCTATCAGATATTAAATTCATAACGTCACAAAATTCTACTTGATTTTCTTCTGTGACTATCATTTCATAAACTTCTTTAAACATATTTCTCTTTACGTTACGATCCAATTTTGGTCGTATGGTTGTCAAAAAAGGATCTGAAGTGAGAAGCAGGTTATGAAGTACATCTTCATTACAATTAATACTACTACTTTTTCTCGAGTGAGACTCTCTAAATTTACGAAAATCTTTGTTTCTCGCTTCAGATGCTTCTTCTGACAAAAAACCGATTGGCACTATAGACAAATGCTCAATTATATGAGCTCCATGAATAAGCAACTTATGAATACTCACAGGCATATAATACCATGGATAAAGATTGGTAAACATTTTTGCAGTATCTATACAGAATTCATTAAATTTGTTTACAATAATTTTTTCACCAGAAGAAATACATTGTAGGATCACACCAAGTCTTTGCACTAAAGCAACGTCTAGTCCAGTTATATCAGCAGTTTTGGCTGGATCTTGAAAGAACCTTCTAGCTGAGTTTCCGTTGTTTGTCGTCCCACTGCCTTGTTTTACAACGTCTAATAATAAACCAGTTTCTTTTCTGAATCTGTCTTGAATGTTCTTTTTTCTTTCATCTACAGATTTTTTGGCATCGTCTCCTCTTGATTGCCAAGATTTAATGTCTAATCTATATGCTATATGTATAGATGAAGCAAACATTCCATGGCACGGATCCATGCATGAAGACTGCTTAATCCATATTTATACATATCTTCGTCCACTGGTTTTTTCTGAACCAATTCTATATTGTTCATTTCCTTCGGACGCGCCTTACACAAATCGCAAACTGCTGTAGAAGTGCCAGAGATATAGGATGCCACTTTTCCATCTATCATTGTCAAGAGCAATTTATGCTTGATAGTTGCATTTTCACATTTCGTTGGATTTAAACTTTCTATTTCTGTTTCTATATTAGTCATTTCGTTTTTAACATTAAACTCCGTTTCTTTCATGAACTTCCACATAATGGGTCGGCAGAAAGACGTTGATGAAGGCCGTTGGTTTTGCCAAATAATACATCCATCTTGAGTTGTGAGCTTCAATGGCACAAGACTCGCCATGAACACGCTTTGTAGTTCTTGATTTGAACAATCCGACTTTTGTTGATGTACACTTTGATTTGAGGCTCCATCAAACCCCCATTTGCTTATTAGCAGGAGTTCATCTTTGTCAAGACTTATGTCCAAACACTGAATAAGTCTATTTACAGTTAAATCTAACAGAGCTTGAAGTTTAATCTTAACAGAAGTTTCTGTTATTGTTACAGCACTGTTGTCAGGGTAGCACTTTTTCTTCTCTTCTTGAAGTTTATAATAACTAGGGTATTTACAAATTCCTTCCTTTTCACTGAAATCTCTTAGTGTTATGTATCGAAACTTTGATAGTCTTAAAGTGACATATAATGCCAAAGCTTTTTGGGATGATATTTCTTTCATTTCTCCAAATTGAATAAACTGCTTTACTTTAGAGACTTGCTCTGGATTTTCTAAAAGGTACTGCAGGATTTCAGCCACATCTTTTTTTCCAGATGATTTGAGGCTCGTTTGAGCAGAGAAGACGATTTCTTCCGTGCTATAGGAGCTGCAACTCGATTCTGTGCGTCTTCTTTTTTGTTTGTTCGATAATTCTTCAAAAGGTTTGCGGCTTTCTATCGAAGTAGATGTAGATGCGTCGGAAACCCGACATTCCGGATTCATCACAACATTTGTGAAAGAATCGGATGTTGTCGCTGTTGGTTCTTCAGATGCCTCGTCTATTTCTTCTTCGGGTATAATAACATTCTCTTTCCAATTTTCTGGCCGTTTGATATCTGCTTGCAACCAGGAGGAATACTTCCGCATAAATGCTTCTTGATTTCTTGAAGATTTCATCCATTTGGCATAGATCCGATAACAAAATCTACGACACCATTCTTTAAGTTCTTTTTCAACTGCGTCTCTTAACTGAAAATCACTATTGGTTTTCAGAGACGTAAATAATTGATTATAGTCCCGAATATCACCACCTTCACGTAGAGAAATGTAAAGGTCGAGGTAAGTACCGAAACCGTGAAAAGACATAATGACAACACTCGGATGAGGATGAAATTACAACTAATGCTCTTCAAGTAATGCACCTATTTATATGGTTTCCAAAATTGGCACTAATGAGGGTAGGTATGTTAAAAATCGATTCGAGTTCTTATTGTAAACAATAAAAAGGTCTTTTATAAGTAATTAGCTAATTTTTCAAAAAAATAGCTAATCACCTCATTAAAATTTAGGTAATAACAAATTACCAAAAATTAACAAATTATCTCATTAATAGTATATAATTATTTCCAGAGATTATATTATCGGTGCACCAATGAGTTATGGCCTGACCATATCAGTGAGTCACCACTGAAGTGAGATTCAGAGATAAAATATGTGAAACTTATAAATAAATATGTAGATGATATTGCAAAAATCGGTCTATACTTGTATCTTAAAACGGGCACATTTATCGCACCATGTTTGTTTGAAGAAAATGTGCCAAATATATGTCTTATTACCATATAAAAAAATCAAGTCGAAAGGCGAAGGGAATCTCGAGATACATCAGTTTTTAAGTCACTTCCCATACATTTAAATCACATTTTGCGCTATAGCTCTCGATGTAAGAGTCCAATCAGAAAATGCTAGTAACATTTTTAACAGCTAATAAGAAGACAAATACGATGGCATAACTCGTTTTTCAAAAATTGACATTTGGATATTTAAATATCCTATGTCCCAACGCTTGTATGGCGTCGATCTACTGTGCATTAGTTTGAAAAAAAAATGTCCTGGCTGTACACTTGCTTACTTTTTTATGTTGCAAACATCCCTACTAATATTATAAATGAGAAAGTAACTCTGTCTGTCTATCTGTTACGCTTTGACGTCGAAACCACCGAACTGATTTTGATAAAATTAGGTACGGAGATAGAGTTGACCGTGAGAAAGAACATAGGATGGTTTTTATCCCAGACATTTGAAGAATTCTCCTGGAAACGCGATTCTTTTGTTTTGATTGGTCGTACCTACTTGATCAAAATATGGCCAAATAGTTTAAATCATCTAGCATTTAGTTGTAGTTAGCAACCAATCCTAAACCTAGGATTTATAAAGACGTTGTTTCTTGGTACTGAAGTCTGGTTCAACTCAGATGTTTGTCTTATAATTTGAATAAAGGATTCTAATGAATTAGTCTATGTCCATGTATGTTGTTATAAGAGAATAATCATTTTATTTGGAATTTCTTTATTATATTCTTTATTTTTCCCAAGATTAAGATTATATAAACATCATCCTCCGAGCCTTTTCCCAATCATGTTGGGGTCGGCTTCCAGTCTAACCGGATTCAGCTGAGTACCAGTGCTTTACAAGAAGCGACTGCCTATCTGACCTCCTCAACCCATTTACCCGGGCAATCCGGGTTATACCCCTTGGTTAAACTGGTGTCAGACTTACTGGCTTCTGACTACCCGTAACGACTGCCAAGGATGTTCAATGACAGCCGGGACCTACAGTTTAACGTGCCATCCGAAACACAGTCAATGGTGTCTAAAATATACTTAGAAAGTACATAAAAACTTAGATAAGTTGCATTGGTACTTGCCTGACCTGATTAAGATTATATAAACATATCTAATAAAAATTAAAACAAATATAAAATGGCTTCAGATCGTTCAAGTTATTTACCGAGAGCTCTAATGACTTATTTTACCAGATGCACTTACACTATAACTAACTGAAAATAATCCTCTGTTTTTAAAGACCGTTTACAGAAAATAGTATATAAAATAACGAATATATCGTACAGAATCCTGGATACCACAAAAAATACTGTTCCCAAAATTCCATAGTTTGAGTCATATTTAACGAATGCCAGTGTAATGAGTGGCAGCCTGGAGGCAGGATCAATTTGAGGGTATGACGATAATACCTCTCAATTATCTCCACGCACTAATTTGTGCAATTATTTCAACTGTTTTTTGGACATTTTGATGGATTGTTTTGGGATCTATATTGTTAAAATATTTTTGTAACTTAATTGGAGTTAAATAATCTTGAGAAAGGAGAGAAGTAAGCATGCACTCAGTAAGTACCCAAGCCTCATAACTTTGCTCAAACGTTGTATATATTTTGTTTATATATTTCCACGCGGTTTTCACCAAGTATAAATTGTATTTTTTTTTTAAGAATGACTTTGATATAGGTCCTCGTTTTTTAAAGTAAATACACTTACCCATGCGAAGTTGGTACATAAAAATGTAAAATACTAGCAAAAAATAGAAGCATGTAATATAACATTTCTGTCTATTCATCCCGTAAAGTCACATTACACCCCGTAAAGCAATTTACTAAATCTCGTAAAGGCGCAGCGCACACTGCCACAAAGTTAATAATGCGCGTTGCAATTAAAGCGCGTCGCACACCCGAGGGCTTAAACATAATTCAAGCAATTTTATTAAAATGCTCACAACATGACATCTGAACTTCATAAAAATTATTATACTCAAAAAAATATCTTTATAAAGTTGTAAATCTTTTACAAAGTTAATATACTTGTAATTATATTGCCTTTGGTTAGTATGCAAATTATGTTTTTGAATTTTGAGCGGAGTATAAAATTGTGCGTGGAATAATTCATAGTTTGGATGTCGATTGTTATTTTAGGCTCTTAAATAAATCTTTAGAAAAATGTGTGAAAGGTGTAATTTCAAGGCCATTGACCTGCTGAAATGAGAATAGTACCTAGTCAACATTGTATTCATAGATTATCGTAGATGCAGCTCAGTACCTACCAGTGTTTTACAAGGAGCTGCCTATCTGATCTCCTCAACCCAATTACCCGGGCAACCCAATACCCTTACGTAAGACTGGTTGACAGACTTAGTGGCTTATGACTACTCTTAAAGACTGCCATAGATGTTCAGTAATAGCCGAACACGCCGATCTAACATAAGGCTGTTAAAAAACAAATGCTATCACACTTCAAACATGGCACGAACTAATCAATAACTCTCTTTCAATGCCAATATCGCAATCAATATCAAGCCAACAGATGTGGA
The DNA here is from genome assembly GCF_022581195.2 of Helicoverpa zea. Taxonomy (NCBI): domain Eukaryota; kingdom Metazoa; phylum Arthropoda; class Insecta; order Lepidoptera; family Noctuidae; genus Helicoverpa; species Helicoverpa zea. The sequence goes on from NC_061454.1 coordinate 13,045,290, forward strand.
TGGGAACAAAACCTATATTTCTATAGGGAACAAAGCGAGCCAAAACTTTGCCAGAACAAACTGGCAGGCCCTTTTAAAAACCATTATCGTTCAAACGGAGCCACTTTGGGAGAAACACTAGAGGTATGCTATGAGGTGGGGTGGTTGTGATAGCGGGTATAGTTGCCACAGTGGAATATACTTCATTTGCTGTTGTTGGACCAAAAGGTATATAAACGGTGGAACAATACTCTGCAATTAGTAGTAGATTGTAATACATATAAACAAAAAACTCATTGAAGTGCTGAAATAGGTATCTTCACTCGGAAATACTGTCGGACATTGTTTGGCATATGGTGTTAACTAAGTTTAGAGTAAACAGGCCAAGGAAAACCATGCAACTGAGTGAGTTTATTAGCACGTGTTTTCCGATCCTGCAAATGATCTCTCTCCCGTCGTTTTGGATTGAGTGAAGGAATAGTAAGTGCACCTATGTCTGCTTAAATGCTTGTACACTATAATATGTCGTGCACAGCTGGCTCATCTACTTAGAGGGAGCAGCCGCCGTGGCCGCCAATCGATCTGAACGCCATTATTAAGTGCCCAAAGCTACTGACTCCATTCCGCTAGCCCGCTCCGCTTATCACAAACCGCTCACACTACAAACCAACATCGAATTAATAGCAAAGAGCAATTCAATAATGCTCCAATGATTTTTAATATTCGAACAATTCGCAGCCTCGATGTATTGTCCATTTACCGAGACCAATTTTTGGTTGAAACCCACCAACAAGTCATTGCAAACCTTAACTCTTAGGTTATAAAGTTAAAAATTGTTTAGCTGGAGATTTTAAAGCACAGCCCTTCATCCAGACATGTGGATGGTTGAGAATAATTACAGGGTTGCCATATACCAATATTTCATGGTTGATCAACCAATATCATAAGATGGGATAGAATTTTCAATAAAGAGATTTTTAAACCGTTTTGGCATTATGCACTTGGGGAATTCTTTTTTGAACATTTTATTTGTTATGAAACTTGGGTGTAAACAGTATAAAATTATGATGCGTTGTGATTTGAAGTGGTCATAATGCGGTTTTGTGCATCCGACAGATGCGATAATCTATGCGGTTTTGATGAAACGCTATGTTTGAGTCGGTGATTTTACAATTTATTTCATTATAATTTAGCTTTAGTTTTGGTTCGCAACGTTAATAGTCATTAGCAAAGATCATAGAATTATTGGTTAAACAATAAAATGTATTTCAGACAAAACTAAAATGTCTCAAAATTTTTGTTTAACTTCACTCAAGACTTTCTGAAAACGTGTGAGTATAAAATACGATTTTAAATTACTTTATTTATCAAACTGAAATAGCTACCTTTTGTATTGTTTACGAAAATATGAAAACTTTTTATGAGGCTTGTATTCATCTTATTTTGGTTTTCAACAGAAAATGGATTCTTCAAATCTCCTGAAGTAGCAGATCTGGATATTAGAACGCCGCATGTACATTTGTATATTATACTTTTATGTATTTTCAGAGGCGTTCAGCAGTAGACGGCGATTGGCTGATATGATGATGATGGCGTCTTTAGAGTAACTGTTTTTCAGGGTAACTGGGTGAGGAGGACAGATAGGCAGTCGTTCCTTGAAACACTGGTATTCAGCAGCATCTTCAAGACTTGAAGCTGACCCCAACATAGCTGGGAAAAGGCTAGGCAGATGATCATATTGTATTTTAGGCCTACCAGGCTTTAAGTAACATATTGGTTTCTGCGACTTGTAAACTCAAATACAAAAATATTGTTTCTTTAATAAACAATATTGTTTTAGCTTTTTTGTACATGTCAATACTGAGACAAAGATAAAGTGAAAATAGAAAGGACCTGTCATTTGTATTGTAATACATCTTTCATAAATAGTTTCATACAAAGAAACATGACGAGTGGATTTGATATTTTAGAAATGCATCTTTTTTGTTTTGTTTCAAGACTTTAGAGTTATATCTCTTTTTTTTTATTAGTTTTCGATAAGTATGAACAGAAATTATAAGTTTTTATTTCTCTTCATTATGCAGGTGCATTATGTACTTATCGGGTTGCTGTGAGTATATTTTGACAGATTTAATTGCAAAGCTCCTCAGATGTAACTTTACTTGATAATTGAGTTTCTCACAAGTTAATCTTTGATAGTTTGTAGTTTTGATGTAGTAAGTTATATGTATATGTGCAATTAAATATAAGTTCATATCATGTTTGCGTTTTGTTATAACTGTAGTGGTCCTGTAAGTGAAAAATAAAACGTGTTTCTAATGTGGTCTCCGAAATGTAACCAAACAACCTAACTTCCGTATTTCTTATATTAGTGCCGATATCATCGGCTACCATTCTTACCAGATGCATCTGAGTACCAGTGTTTCACAAGGAGTGACTGCCTATCTTTTCCCCTCAACCCAGTTACCCGGGCAATAATAAGAGTAAAAACTGATGTGTCTCTCTGATCACTTTATCTTCTATCTAGATTTAAACTAAGCATACAATCAATATGGGTTTCTCAAGTACATATTCATTTAGATACTGTATCTCGAGAGACTACCATACCGCCAGCTTGACGGAACCAATGCAAAGCTAAGCTGTTTATATCGCATTTGTGTAGGAGAATGCAAACCTCATTGCGATCTGACGATTGCAGTTTTTGACCTCTATTTGTTTCCTTGACCTTTGACCTTGACCCTTGAAGTTGTTTTATTTTGGAAAAACTATGCACCAGACTCATGACACCCCATTTTTTTATAATTTCCTTATGTTTTCCTAATGGTTAAATTCAGAGTACATGAAAAACTTTCAGAATAGCTATAGTATTACTTTTGGAATAAAATTTTCATAACACGTTCAAAATTGGTCCTAGCATCTCATGTGCAGTTAAAGTTTCACTTTGTAGAACAACATTAACCGTGTTCATTATAAATACAACACCAATTACGGTGACTCTTAAAGTTCTAACAATTTAAACTATTTTTTTCACAAAACTCCGTCCGGTTACGGCGTCCACAAAGAACGTCGGCTGCAGGACATTTCCCGAGCAAGTTTCCTAGTAAAATAATGCAATTAAATATTTCCGCTCTCAATATTTTTTAAGAGTTCCATCGCAAAGATATTGTTCGGCCGATAGTTTGGAGTTTCCTTTGTCAGATTTCTTTGCAACTAAGAAAAAGTTTGCAGCTACACCTTTTGTAAATTTTATAAATAGATTAAACATTTTTGCTCCGTACAAATTAGTGATGCGATTTTGTTTTTTTACAAAAAACTTGTTTGCTCAACTTTTGATTAAAAGAGAGATAGGATTTTGAATTTTAAATTGTATCTAAACAAAGTTTTGCATGCCTTTGCTTTTTTATTTTTGAAGATTAGATACGTAAACAAGTAACGAGAATAGGTTTACTAATAGTAACGTTGAATTATTATTCAACTTTTTAGCTACTAAAAATACTTTGAAAATAAATTACACTTTTACTAAAGCCCTACAGTATCAAAGCCTATCAACACAGTAAAAACAAATGCAACAGACAACAAGCAACAAAGCGAAAACCACCACAAAATACACCTTAAAAATACCCCACAAAAGCAATTACTCCTTCAAAAAAAAAATATACCTTTAAAAAATTACTCTTAATATTTCACCGTAGTGCGCAGTCTCAAAGGGTGACGCAAGAATCTTGTTAAACTTAATGAACAAACTTAGAGAGTCTCAGTTAAATTAGACACTTGCTTTGCCACCCTACTCTAGGACGTGAAAGCGGTACAACTACCTACATATTAATAATGCTGTCGAATTTTCTATTCATGTTGTAGTTTCATGTGCTTGAAGTTTTAAAGGTGGTGTATGTTTTTGGTTACGGTGGATTTCTGGTGGGTATTTTGGTATTGGTTTGGGGGATAGTATTCCTTGTGTGATGATGTGAGACAGAGAAGTATGAAAGAAGATTGAAGAAGGAGTGAAGGTTATGGATGCAAATAAGATTGTTTGAAAAGGACATTCAAATAACTATTCTAAATGTGCTCGTAATACACGAATGTAAAGGCATGACATATAAGCAGTATAGTCATACAAATACGCATAGTCCAGTTGCATCATAAAAGTTGATGCGTCTACATCTTATAGAAATATTGTGTACTGAAAAGTAAATTTTGTAGACAAATTCTTGTCTGGTACTTTTCCTCTTCCTTGTAAAAGGTTCTGGTATGTACCTATAGGTATTATAATCCAATAAGTACCATATCCCTCTTTAAAAGAAACTTCCACAAATATTTGATTACTTTTGAATAGTATTTATACACACACACAGCATGTGTTTACTTTCGTTTCAACTTGTATACCGGTGCACTTCCTGTTTAAGATTCGAGCGCGTGTCATTATTTATACAAGCCGTTTCACCCGATTTTGTCTGTATTAGGTAATTAGTATATGTAATTATTTTGTGTATTTATTATTGCTAAGTTACATTGACCACCTTCTGTACACATTGTACCAATAACTCTGAAAGTACACCGATCTGTCGAACTAAAATTTTCGGGACCAGTTGTAATAAATCATAGCAAAATACAAGAAAAGCTAAAATCTACAGCGGTTTTATAATTAATATAATAAATTCCTTAGTTGAGTAAATTCTGAAGTCAATAGAAACAATAGTACCTAAGTATTACTTATTTTTTAAAGGCATTACAATTAATCGTGTTTCTTTTATCTTACACAAAAGGTCATTACCCTATCTATGGATAATAAAAAAGGTGTAATTTTTTTGACAAGATTAATTTCCAGCTGAGAAAAGGTAAATAGTAGGTACTTCCGAAGCCGCGGATTGTTTAGTCATCGACTTTAAATATTTGATCAAATGCAATGCACTCCAAGTGTTTCGTAAGCTGACAAAAAATTTGAAGAAATTATGACAGAGAGAAGAAAACGTACTAGTCTGGCAGTTTAATATTAGAAAAATATGTAGCAGTGTGATGGCTAGGAAAGGCAAAATTGTGAATATAATATATTTTTTCTTGACTTCAGTGACTGACTTGTGAAAAATCAGAGATCGACATTCTGTATATTTTTTCTATTCCGTAGAATAGGTTGATTACGATGAGTATCCTTATTATTTTGTATGCAAATGAAACTCTGTCTGTCACGAAGATTCATACCTGCGACAGTTTTAAGGATTTATTTTACCTAGGTAAGTAATATTTATTAGTGTTGGTGAAATGGCGAATAACATCCAGTGAAAAAGAAGCAATTTCCACCTGTATTTCGAATTTTCTAACTAAGTACTACGCAAAAGCGCCCCAAGAGACTGTCTGCTTAATTATTAGCGCTAAAAAACTTCCAAACACATTGAACCTAAAACCTCCTCAGTCAAGGTCAAATCCAAAACATTAACAGACATAACCCCTCTTATTTCCAAGTTGGTAAAGTAAGCATAACTTTAAGTAAAGGCTTGGAAAGAAAAAAAACAACTATTGGAAAAATATCAATACTTTGTTACGAGAAATAAGTACAAAAGTACTTTGGCTCGGTTCCGAGTAAGAGTGAGCTCGATAGATAACTTTTTAAGTTACAAATACGTACGGAAATAGCATACAAATTTTTCAGCCGTTTTGTATAAACAGTCTAGTATTTTTTTATGTAGGCAAAGTGATAATTAAGTGAACTATGTTGTCCCTGACTAGCATCGCAACTTACCTACTTACATTCTTTTAATGAAGTCTAATGGCATATAATACCTTAGCCTGTAAAGCTAAACTATTGAATAATACATTTGAAAAATGATTAATAACTTGAAAACAATTAAATATGATTAGGATTAGATTCTATTCTCATGTGGTTAAACCATTTTAAGTCCCAGTTTAAGTTAACAGAAATAGTATAAGTAGGTACCTCTCTAGAACTAAAAGATTGTTCTTTAACAACAAACAGACAATAACCATAACAACCCTATACATATCTAAATAGCCATTTTTTTTGACGGCCGACAGCTTTCGCACAACTTATATTTTATGCAAAAACTTATTTCATATTTCTTATTCAAAGTTCTGCGGTACAGAAAAAGTAGCTACTATCATTATAAAGTGAGCAACTTGAGGCTATATGTGGTAAATGTGTGGGTAAAAAAAAAAAAAACTTATTAAAAGTCCCGGAATTGATCAGCACTTTACTTTTTCGCGTGGGCAGTGTAGGCGCCGTAGGCTCTGAAGGAAATTATGCCACATACGTTTTTCAGTCACTTTCTATCTCATGTGTTTCAGAACCCGGTGTTAATCGTATTATTGTAAAATATTCATTTTGACAGTGAGTCGTAAGTCCCAACACCTAGAAGTTATCTACTTAGATATTAGAGAAGTACTTATCCACATTTCTCGAGCGCTCTTTTCATCACAGCCAATAGAATTTGACGTAACTACTTCCCAATTGAAAATCTGAAACGATTAATCTTAAATGAATTTCTATCTAAAAAAACTCTTTTCACGGAAGGCATTATAAGATAATTGCACACTTTTTCCTATCGGCGATCAGGAGCGATTACTATTAAAGTTAAATTTTATGTTTGTGGCTGTTCAACAAGTTTGCCTGTGCCTACTAGTATTATAGAAAAAGAAAATGTTTTTTTTGGTTCACACAAAATGACATGACGGTTGAATTTTGTTCTTTTCTTTTACATGTGCAAGTTATTTTCTATAAATAAATAATTATATCGTAAGAAATCTTGTTGTTTGCGGTCCCAAACCTAATAGGTTATGGGCCCAGACGCTGCAGGCAATCAACAAAGAGCACGAAAGAGAATACAGTAAAGAAAACTAAATTTATCAGGAACACGTGAAACGTCATAGTAACTATAAAAAAATGGAGTTGGGAAAGACGATGAGCCTCGATAAGTTTGACGGAACCAATTTCAAGCAGTGGAAATTCCAGATAAAATGTGCGCTGCGTGCCAAAGGTTTGGACATAACTCAACCCAAACCTGAAACGAACGCTCATCAGTGGAATAAAGATGACGGCATGGCAATGTTCATAATGACATCTGCAATGGACTTAAAACAAGTAGCACTCATTGAGAATTGTGAAACCGCTCTCCAGGTGATGACTAAACTTGAATCTATCTATGAGCAAAAATCGGAGTTAAATAAAATGATTTTACATGAACGTTTTTATCAATATAAAATGTCACCGGGAGATAGTATGGCTCAGCATATAGCTAAAATCGAGAGCATGGCTAAACAACTGAAAGAAAATGGAGAAGATATTAGTGATACTGCTATCATAACCAAGATTTTGAGTACACTGCCTCCCAAGTATAGATCTCTCCGGCAGGCTTGGATGTCACTTGATTCAAGCAAACAAACTGTGATAAATTTAACAGCTCGCTTGTTAGACGAAGAGGCTAGTTTCGGAGTAGAAGAAGAGAATGAGACGGCTCTAGTTGTAGCAAAACAAAACGACAAGAAGAGAAATTTTACATCTACAGAAACAAAAAGAGAACAAAGACCATCCTCATCATCAATGAATCATCGTTTTGTCTGTTATAAATGTGGAAAACGGGGTCATTTTGCTAAAGATTGTCGGGCATCTAAACAAAATGAAGAAGAAAAAAATATGTTAGCTTTCAATGTAGATGACAGTGAATGGCTCGATGATGATGAAGGAATCGGTTGGATATTAGACAGCGGTGCCTCAGCTCACATGTCTTATAAACGTGAAAATTTTGTTGAATTATATCAATATAAAGGCCCCACACTGAAACTAGGAAATCAAGAAGATATAGAAGTCGCTGGACAAGGAAATATTTTGATTAATAAGTGTGTCAAGGGCCAGTGGGAGATAAGTATTCTTAAAAATGTGCTTTATGTGCCTAAACTAAGAAGAAACCTATTTTCAGAAGGAGCAGTTTCTCGGCAGGGTTATATTATTGTTAAGAAACGTGCTGAAGCTTTGATTTACAAGGACAATGATATAGTAATGTGTGCAGTTTTACAAAGTAACAATTTATATAAGTTAAAAGTCAAGACAATTCAAAATCCTGTTTGTAATGTTGTACAAAAATTGGACCTTAGAACATGGCATGAACGCTTGGGACACTTGAATGTCAAAGAAATTCAAAAAATGTGCAATAACAATGTTATCACTGGTGTGGACTTAACAGACTGTCAGAAGTTTGTGTGCGAGGGCTGTGCTTATGGTAAGCAAGCACGTCAACCATTTAAGAAATCATCACGACAGTCACTACAGCCTGGTGATGTTGTTTATAGCGATGTTTGTGGACCTATCAATGTACCATCAGTCCAAGGTATGAGATATTTTGTTATTTTCAAAGATGCTGCATCAAGTTTCAGATATGTTTATTTTTTGAAGAACAAATGTGATGTGTTAGACTATTTTAAAAAGTATAATGCTAGAATTAAAAATCTTTTCTCACATGGTGTGCGCATCTTACACACTGATAATGGTGGAGAATACACAAGTAATGTTTTCAAGGAATACCTAGAAAGTGAGGGTATATCTCATGAACTCACAGCTCCGTACACTCCTGAACAAAATGGCCGTGCAGAGAGGGAAATCAGGACAATAATGGAAAGTGCTCGATCCATGCTGTATGCCCGTAATGTACCTCTCAACTTGTGGGCAGAAGCAGTCAACTGTGCTGTTTATTTATTAAACCGCACATCTTCTAGCCAGACACCTAATGTTACACCCATGGAAATATGGTGTGGTATGAAACCTAGCCTGGACCATGTTCGAGTTTTTGGATGTGAAGGTTATGTTCATGTTCCAGATCAATTAAGGAGTAAGCTGGATTCTAAAAGCCGAAAAATGATGCTGGTAGGTTATGATAACCTTAACTACAAAATGTATGATCCAAACACAAGAAGAATTACTGTGTCCAGGAATGTTATTTTCAATGAATTAAAAAGTTTTGAAGTAAGGAGAAATGAAACTCAAATTTTGATTTATGATCATGATAATGAAGAGGAGACAGACAACATGGAGCAAAATGTGAGCAATGAGCATATTTCTTCAGATTACAGTGATGACAGTACACATACTGCTGTCGATGATCAAGATGAGACGTATGAACCATCAACAGAAGATTATTCTTCTGATTCATTTCATTCAAATGTCACTATTCGAACACGCAGTCATAGAACATTTGAGGCAAATGTAATGGAATTGAATGTGCCGGTAACTTATAAAGAAGCAATAAATAGTCAGGAAAGTAAATTATGGCTAGTGGCTATAAATGAGGAATTGGATGCTCATAAATCTAACAATACATGGAGTTATGTTGAAAAACTAAATCAGAGGACTATTACCTCGAAGTGGGTATTTACCATTAAAAGAAAACAAAATGGTGAGGTGGATAGATATAAAGCCAGACTGTGTGCCCGTGGTTTTACTCAAGTAGAAGGAGTAGACTACACTGAAATATTTTCTCCTACCACAAGATATGAATCAATAAGAACATTGTTGGCAGTCTCGGCAGAATATAGTTGGGAAATAACACAGCTAGACGTCAAAACAGCCTTCTTATATGGAGAGCTGGAGGAGGATATATACATGGAAGTCCCAGATGGAGTCAAAGCACCTCCAAATAAAGTATGTAAACTGAACAAGTCGCTGTATGGTTTAAAACAAGCTGCTCGTTGCTGGAACAAGAAATTTACTGCTTTTCTGGTAAAGTTTGGTTTTATTCAGTCACAAGCTGACAACTGTGTGTTTGTGGGTAATTTTCATAGCTATAAAGTTTTGTTAGTCTTATATGTAGACGATGCTTTAGTTATGTCTAAGTCTAAACAAGTTTTAGACTTTATTGTCACTTATTTAAGACAAGGTTTTGATATAAAAGAGTTTGAATTAAATCGGTTCGTTGGTTTAGAAATTATTAAAACTAACAATTCCATATGTATCAGTCAAAAACAATACATTGAGGAAATTATAAATAGATTTAATATGAGTACAGCTCACCCATGTAATACACCTGTTGATGTAAATGTCCAAATAAGTAAAAATGTGGATAACATGCAAACTGATTTTCCTTATAGAGAAGCCATAGGGTCATTATTGTTTTTAGCTATGGCAACTAGGCCAGATATTGCATTTGGTGTCAATCTATTAAGTAGATATGTTAATAACCCTAGTCTGCTTCATGTAACTCAGCTTAAGAGAATAATTCAATATCTTATTAAAACAAAAAATATGTACATTAAATACCAAGGTCATGAAAAGTTACTTGGATATTCAGACTCAGACTTTGCTGGGGATTTAGACACACGAAAATCAACAACTGGTTATATTTTTATGTTGAATGGTGGCCCTATTTCTTGGGCAAGTCAAAAACAGTCTTGTATTGCCCTATCAACGACTGAGGCTGAATTCATGGCAGGGTGTGAAGCTGCCAAGAATTTACTGTGGTTAAAACAATTTTTCAAGGAAATTGATATCAATCAGAGCTGCACTTCTCTGCTTATTGATAATCAGAGTTCTGTTAAGCTAATTAATAATCCTGTGTATCATAAAAAAACTAAACATATTGATGTGAAATTTAATTTTATTAGAGAGAAAGTACAGCAAAAGTTAATTGACATTCAATATGTGCAAAGTTCTGACCAATTAGCTGATATTTTAACAAAGGCTCTGCCTACTGTTAAATTTGAGCATTTAAGGGATGAGATACTGTTTAATGATATCTAGTTTGTTTAAGTTTTTAATAATAAGTGTTATAAGTTTTTTTCAATGATAATTAGTTATTTTAAGTCTTTATTATCGTACAGGCAAAATGTTGTTAGGTATATAAAATTTAGTGGGAGTATTAAAGTTAAATTTTATGTTTGTGGCTGTTCAACAAGTTAAACTACTAGTATTATAGAAAAAGAAAATGTTTTTTTTGGTTCACACAAAATGACATGACGGTTGAATTTTGTTCTTTTCTTTTACATGTGCAAGTTATTTTCTATAAATAAATAATTATATCGTAAGAAATCTTGTTGTTTGCGGTCCCAAACCTAATAATTACTTCGTTAAAGATCGTAAAAGGTCGGGACGTGTCGGAACCTTATTACCGGCGGAACGTCGAATGGGACCGTTCGGAATGACTTCAGAACTCGACTTCTGGCGTTGCAATTTAAAACAAAGTTTCGAAAATGGAACGCTACGAGACTCTTAATTGAAATAGTTGAATTTTTCGCACAAAGATTTCTGGGACTTTTGTGCGATTTTTTTTCTCTCGCAACTTTTCAAGTAACTGTTCTAAATTCCAATGTAGATTTGTTTTTTATTGGCCGGGATTAGAAACTTTAGTTTGTGCTAAAAAGATTAATGGATTTCGCGCTAACTTGATCAATCTTTCGTAATCCGCGGCCATCTTATTAAATCAACGTCTTACTTTAAATCGGAGCTGGTAATCGATTATTCGACATTACGTAAACGATTTTTTTTTAATTCTTATAGGAAACTACATACTAGTCAAAAATTTTCATGAAAATCTCATCATAACAGGAGAAGTAATTACACAAAATATGGACTGAAACTCCTCAAACTACGGAAATAAGCAGCTCTAAAATTTTACGAGCAGCTACAACTTTTTAACAACTCAGTTCGGCGAAGTAAATTTTCCTGGAACCTTTAAAAGGCTTAAAGTTAGCTTCCTAATCCTGCACGACATACGGAATTGTTTAAAAAGGTAGAAAAAAAATCGAAGGAGGTTTCTTGCCAGCCGGCCACTTGTAAATAATTCTAGAAGTGGGCTTGTCTTCATACATTTTTTATGCGGTGTTATTTATGTTTCTGCGGTGTATCTGGCCGTATTCTTCCGAATGCGCAAAGAAAAATGAAACAAGTTTGGGAATAAATAAAAGTTGTGTTTGTACTTGGAACCGTGATGACGCGGTAACGTTTTCGAGGATTGTCACGATGAGTTCTTTTTTTGAAAATCTTAGCGGTTTGATAGATTGTCTTTTGGTTTTTTTGTTGAAAAGCTGTTGTCTGTGAAGTTTCATTGTAAAACCCGGAAAATTGTTTGAAATGACTCATGTAGGTAAATGAAAAATAGTAAAAAATAATATCCTAAGGTTACACATTCATACACAATAACTATAACTAATCGTAGCTAAACAGTAATCATCAAATTTCTTTAGGTACACACAACATTTCAACGTCCACAACTTGACAGATGATCGCTCGGCAATCTTCGTCAACCTTCGGCCAACTCCGCAATCCCTATTTCCTCAGTAGGAAACTAGCGGGAGCGGCGATAAAAAACTTTGTCCTTTGCATTATAAATACGACCGCAAACAAAATGTGGACATGAAACAATTTCAATACTACATTCAATTGTTGGTTTTTGTGTTCACAAATTGATGGTAAAAGGTAGAATTTTTTTAATAATACTTTTTCTTTGCACTGGCATATTTGTTGGGCGCCGATCTATTCTTCTATTGACTACTTGTTTTCCCTCGGTTTCACTCGTCCCCAGTGGAAACTACTGCCCGTATCCGGTCAAAAATAGCCCATGTTATTCGGGAAGAGTGTAGCTCCAGTGAAATAAGTTTTCAAATCGATTTAGAAGTTTCTGAGTCTTTAAAGTACAAATAAACAGAACCTATGGATTAAGTTAATGCGCCCATAATATTTCTTACTTTAACACTTAATTAAATAAAATTGAAATAACTTGTACTTATTAAAAGCCGTAGAGAAATGAATTTAAATTAAGTAATAAAAGCATTATACCGTATTATAGGATTAGAACTTAAATGATAAAATATGTTTTAACGTTTTAATTATGTCGTTTTTGAACGTAATTTTGTGAATAAAATTAATTTTATTATGTTTACTTTGTAAACTTTTGTTTTAATTTTAATGTTTAGGAATATTAGTATGACAGTTTATTTTTTTGTGATAGGTAATGACAAACTCACTTTTGCTATAATAACCGTGTCTATCTTGCATCTATTTTTTATTTTGAATTTTATTCGTCTTAAAGATCGTGGTCTGATAATAAGATAGTTTTTGCTTCTTTATGTTAATTTTTTATAGTAGTCTAAACATATTCTCTAAATTAATCTGTAACGGCTTTGTAACGAGCGTTTTAAAATATTTACTATCTCTAAAACGGCATTGTAACCCATCACATAATTTTATGCGACACAAAGATTTATAAATCACAGGATATGACATGATAGAAAATTAAGAATAAAATTACATATCTGAAAGTGTCTACCCAAGGGCCATCTATAAGCGTCGTTGCAAGTAAATTGAGACATAAAAGTACCTAGACTATATTGTAAATTGTAATAACGTATTCAGTATTATGTTTAATAATATGTTACGTATGATTGTATGAACCTGAAACGTTGTCCTACGTTTGCCTCACCATGTTCCTAAAAACGGTCGTGAACAAATATAGACTACATTGTACGACTAGATTTGTTAAGGCGACCCCGACGATATTTCTCTTCCTGTGGTTTATAATTCCGTGGACGAATAAGACAATAATACGGGAGTTTTACGGCGTTCATACATCCCTAAGCTTTTATGTATATTCGGAAACATAACAATAAAAATGTTTGAAAAGATAGCTCGTAATATGTCATACATATTTGTTGTAAAGTGCGACTACGATATGGTTTTTGTGTCGATTTTTATGATTTTTAATAGGATTATGAATATGTGGTAATTATTCATGCGAGTATTTCATTTCGAAAATTAAAGTATGAATTTACAAAGTCTACTTTGTAATTTAGATGAATTTGTTACTATCTTCACATCATCATCTCCCTATCCTTTTCCTAACTACATACATGGTCGCCTACCAGTGTATGGAGCCGTGTTCTATATGACCACCTGAATCCCGTAACCTGATACGTCTTGCTAAGACTGGTTTTCAGACTTTCTAGCTTTTGACTCTGACTACCCATAACGACTGCCTAAGATGTTCAAACGACAGCTGGGACCCACCAATTTCTAAGGCACAAATTACAATAACAAGAAACTACCCATAAAAACCAACGTCACGAAATTAAATAACCTGCGACGTAAAACGTAAAACACAAATAAACTGCATTGGTAAACGGGCGAAGTTTGCCGAGCTTCGTTCGGGAGTTTTCGCAATTAAAGTGACGGCAACTGTTTCGCGATCTTTATTAACTAACTCAGTAAGTTGATTCGTTTGGCCGTAAGTACGGAGACTACATGTTAGTGTATGAAATCTTGAAATTCCTTATTTATAAAAGCCAATTAAGTTCGTTTTCAGAGCTTTCGCGTCAAAACTGCTCGACCGCTGAAATGTTTGGCATGGAGCAAAAACAAATAGGTAGGATATGGATATTCCATAGGCAGATAGAGAGATTTTTGTTTTGTGTCTACATAATTTACTTCGTATCTAAATAAATAGGTAAGTATATAGAATATTAAAAAGTTGTGTAATACCTGCGATGTCATTATCATGGAAACTGCAGTTTGACGTGACTTAACTCTAAATAAGTTCTGATGCATAGCAAAATAAATCTTTATTTTACACATACAACCATTTACAAGATCTACCCAGAAGGTGATATTAACTCTACTAACAAATTCTTTAATACTAAGTACAACAATACACAATAACAATGTTGCATCAACGACTGACAACAGTTGCATCTTCGTACGGAACCAGACGACAATAATGCAACTAAATACATGATTGCAATTAAATGACGGATGCGACAGGTGCCAGCGAAGATCACAAATACTATGTCTCTTAGGATATTATCAAACTAACTTCCGCCAGTGATTTCACCTGCGTCTGGTGGAAACTATTTCCCACTGATGGATGAAAAGTAGCCTTTAAGTTAGTCTGACTTATTATAAAAGCTATTATTCCAAAGTTTGACAAAATCGTACAACTTCTGCCTTAATAATATTATATTTCTATGGTGATAATGATAAATATTATATACTAGCTTTTGCCCGCGGCTTCGCTCCCGTCAACTGACTTCTCTAATTTACCCTATTTTTATTTCATAAGAACCTTCTCCTGACAATAACAAACACAACAAAAAAAGAATTAGCCAAATTGGTCCAGGCGTTGTTGAGTTATGCGCTTACCAACACATTTTGCGATTCATTTTTATATTATAGATTTAGACATGATTTACCTAGCGTTTACCCAACTGTGGGGTCGTCTTCCAGTCTAACCAGATGCAGCCGAGTAGCAGTGTTTTACATTTAACGACTGGCTGTCAGACTTTCTGACTTCCAACTACATATAACGACCGCCAAAAAATTTCAGATGACAGTCGGATCCACCAATTATGTAATCATGCCTTCCAAAACTCTAAATACAATAGTGATACAAAATTACAACTAAATAGATGAAAACCTTATTTCATCTGTCTACTTAATTTTTTTTGTAGCAACACTTAAAAATAAAGATGTTTACACGCGATCAGAGCGCAGTAGCTCAAATTAAATGCAGGTGTAGTGTGGCGAATTGCCAATGTAATACCGAAATACTTGAAGCCAAGTATGCAGTTATTTCTTATCTTGACAGGTTAACTAGTTTTTATATAAGTAGATTAAGTAGGGTTTTTGGTAGGTCAAAATATTTTGGCTGTCAATCTAAAGCAAGCTTGAAATTTAAGGACGCATGAAATTTAACGCCCTATGTAAACGCCATACATCGCCTATCAGATCTTTTTCACGAGTAAATATTTATTTAAAAAATCTAATACGACTTTTATAAACAGCTTTCACTTTAAAGTTTTTTAAGATCTTATCACGATCACCTCAAAACTGTTTAGTGAATCAGTTTCATCATCATCATCCGTAACGCTAAGGTTTCTTCTTGTTTGAGTGTAACTGATTTATTTTTTACAATAATCGCTCCAAATGCATCTGCCCCAATCAATCCCAAAAATCAACACTAACCCATCAATCATCACATCCCAACATCATAATGCAAATGGGTCATAAAGGTCTCAAATAAGGGTGTTTGCACACTCAAGCTGCGAGCGTGCAGGTGGCGGAATCGTGGCAAATTGTGGCAAATTGCCAATCGCATGCAACCGCGGACAGGCTTTATCACATTACTGAGCGTTCACAATCGCTCGTGTGTACATGGGCATTTTAAAATTGTTAAGTTGCTCGTGGTGTATTTGCTTGTATTATTGTGGGCGTTTCTTGGAAAAGAATCTTGTGGTGCGAAGACGATTTGGAAAACTTAGGATTGTCTGAATTTTATAATTACGATATTGTGAAATTTACCATCAACACAGTCTGTCTAGCCTTTTCCCAACCCAGTTGAGTCGACTGCCAGTCTTTCCTCATGCAGCTGGGTAGGTGCTAGTGTTTTACAAGAAGCGATTTTAAATCTACCATCTGGGATAGCACTTTGATGAATGGAAACTACATATGTATATTAATGAACAATACCGTTGATTGTTCTATTATTCTTCTTTCTTTATAAATATTAGACATGGAAACTAAATATTTACTTAGACCAAAAAATATAATACCAAACTTATGCATTCCCCCATAAGTGGGGGAATCTAATAACCCCACCCATCCATCCTCCGAGCCTTTTCCCAAACTATGTTGGGGTCGGCTTCCAGTCTAACCGGATTCAGCTGAGTACCAGTGCTTTACAAGAAGCGACTGCCTATCTGACCTCCTCAACCCAGTTACCCGGGCAACCCGATACCCCTTGATTAGACTGGTGTCAGACTTTCTGGCTTCTGACTACCCGTAACGACTGCCAAGGATGTTCAATGACAGCCGGGACCTGCAGTTTAACGTGCCATCCGAAACACAGTCATTTGGTGTCTAAGAAATACTTAGAAAGTACATACAAACTTAGAAAAGTTGATTTGGTACTTGCCTGACCTGGAATCGAACCCGCGCCCTCATACTCGAGAGGTTGGTTCTTTGCCCACTAGGCCACCACGACTCCCGAATCTAATAAACCCACCAAATGACAAAAAAAAAACTAGTCTTCACAAACATCTAGGTCATACTAAGCTATATCATAGCTATATCCCACGAGAACTGTTAATATTTACACGTCATTTTTCACAGGCCACCGACGACACGTCGACTATCCGAGATACCCACTATTTGGGCTATGATAAATGAGAGACTATAGTGGGGAAGGAATTTGGCTAAGATTAAGGACGGTTTTAATATAGAAATGTTCTTCGTGGTGGCACGTTAGGTTATTATTATTGTTTGAAGCAATTTCTGCAATTAGAAGAAATATAGTTTATAAGGCTATAAAAAATTCTATGATCTATATATATAATATTCTGTTACTATACAAAATTCAGCTAGATCAGGTCAGACAATGTTCCCTTGTAACCCTTTGTGACCAAAAGGCTGGATACTTACCTTGGACAAAGGATAAACATTGCCATCCAACGTGGCAAAGCTTATTGCAGTCGATAGAGATGAGAAGGAATTTTTAGACGCTTTTTAGTAGTATTTTTTTGCCTTGAATGTAAACCTCTTTCATATTTTTGGAAATAGGTCTGTAGATATTTGTGTTGTAAATAAAACTTTCCAAGTAATCCAGTTACAATAATTGATATTAAGTACACCCAATTTGTCTTCAAACTTACTGCTAAGAGTGGTTTTGGCATTCCGGGAACTAAACTGTGTTCCTTTCGCAATTATGTCAGTGGCGTCCGATACACATACAAAGAGCGTAATTATGGAAATCACCCCTTTGAGCGCACTTGATTGTAGTGGTCGCAAAGACATATTTTCTGAAATAGCTTTTGCAGGACCTAAAACTTGGTTTGTAATACGCGTTGGCAAATTCGTTAGTGAAACGACCATGATCTATGCATAATTAAATCTTTAGTAATGTTACACCCTTGCAGTCTACATCTATTGCCGCCCGTGGACTCATCTCCCGAGCCTTTTCCCAACAATGTTGGGGCCGGCTTGCAGTCTAACCGGATTCAGCTGAGTACCAGTGCTTTACAAGAAGAGACTGCCTATCTGACCTCCTCAACCCAGTTACCCAGGCAACCCAATACCCCTTGGTTAGACTGTTACACTAGACACACCAACAGTTAAAACTAGATAACAGACTCTTTTAAATAGGATCAACGCAATATGTATTTCTTTTCCATTCCTCTCTGTCAGTCATCACACTAACATTCATGTCTTTAAAATCTCAAAATCAAAAAGTATATCCCAAAAATCAAATTTGAAATTCCAAATCTCGTTTACGTAACAGTGACACAGTAGCTAGCGAATGGCGAATAAATAACGAAGGCGTCACTTCCGGTTGCGTTCGGAACAACTTCCTGTTTAACTGAATTAAAAGCCTGCCCGAGTCGTGTCTTACTAACGAACGTACGGAGGCTGTATTAGGTGTACTGATTGATAATGGCTGTGATGGGGATCATTTGGGGACAGCTGGTTTTATAACAGAAAATACATTGGCTGTTATCGGCTTAACTCTTTCAGATACGACTCACATATAAAAAAAAACTTTGCAGTGATTTTTGAATCATCTTTTCTTTGCCCTGTTCCCAGTGTTGCTATTTTACTTATTATGGTTACCGCTTCAATTCCTCTCTGTCAGTCTTTCTAATTTCATTCACTGTACATTTATGCCCTCTGTAATGTAATATTTTAAGTTTTTCTTCGGTCGGCTTCTCCCTTCATACTTAACACACTAATAGCAACACATAAGGCGTATGTGTTTCCTCTCTTCTCATCACATGTCCAGACCACGACAATTGCTGACTTATAATTTTTTCTCCGTCTGCCTCTGCCAAATTCCCTCAATATACTTACTTAAATAACGTCAGTTGTCATTATCTAGTAATCTCACAATCAGTCTCCCTAATATACTAAGGTAATGCCAATAGACATGATCTAGTAATCTCGATTGCCATCAACACGTAATCCGTCAGTGAACACAAGCCTATCGACGAAGTTGCACTACGAGTACATATCTCTAAAACTCCGTTTTAAGTTCCGATACTAACATTAGACATGTGAGAGCCTTGCAATAAAATAAAATGAAACAGAAGTCCCACTTTAGATTTTATTGTAAGATGACATCACATAAATAATGGTTAAACAAGGCTAAGTAGTGGAGCTTCATTAGGAACAGTTGATATCCAATAGGATATGACTTAAGAATTCTTTAATAATTACAAACAATTGTTGATAAGGAGTTGCCATCTTATATTTCTGCAAAAAGATACTGCTGAAAGCGAATGTACATAATCTTGTGAACTTATTCCACTGAAACAGGCGTTCACCAATAATTTTTAACCACTGAGCGTTTTTGAGTCCATCACTCCCACATCAACTTAATCCTATCCATGTTTTTGCGGATTCCTTCTTTTCCAAGGGCACTGTAATTATTTGAAACAATTCTTCAGTTAAACCGTCTATCAAGCTTTTCTTAATCATTAACGCAGTCAAGCTAATGCTTGGCAAAATAACAAACAGAGCGTTGAAAGTAAGACTTTTAACGACTGTCCCTTCTGATGTGGTCAAACCAACGCTAAGCAAGTCACCACTGGGACGACGAAAGAAACACTTTTAACAACTTTGCCTTCTGCTATTTTTGTTGAGTGGCTTTAAAACATCCCCACCACATCGGAGAGACGTCTCTATTTTCAATTATACCAACTAGGAATTTGATTACGAATCCTTTTTGGAGTTTGTGAGTTGGTTCTTTGTTTTCAGTTTGTGAAAATTGAATTTAGAGGTGGTTGAGTGGATGCGTCTTTGCGTTTGCCGGTCTATAGTTTTTGAATCCAATATTTCGGATGAAATTCTATATTTTTGAATGAACACAATTTTTTATGTAAAGTTTTTGTTAATACTGTAAGAAAACCCGCGAACTGAAAACTTTTATTCCGCCGATAGTTTAAGCTCATAAATCAGCATGAAGATGAATGGCAGTACACACAGATGTATTTCGCTGGTAACAGACCAACTGAAAACTTTAATTGGTTTCACCATTTTCTGAAAAAATTCTTTATTATGAATGCGAAAGTAACTCCGTCTGTCGGGTTTTAGTAACTACTGAACTTGATTAGTCTTTGGTAAATTCAGTTCCTACCTACTTGAAATATCTTACAAAGTTAAATAATATACTATATTGTATGTACATGACTTAATTTATTCGGACTACATAAACTAGCATCAGATAATAAAACTACAGTGTTGCAGAAACGCCGACTACAAACACCAGTGTTGCCATACTTTGTTGTGTTATTAATTTTACTTTAACACCTACTTGTGTAAGCAAATACTGTTGTTAATACTATTTTGGTATTAAGGTTACATTCCTTTCTTAACTCTAAAATGCAAACGGGAATTTGTTGTTTGACTTTGTCACGTTTTCCTGGTAAAAACGCAGAACTTCATTTTGCTACTATTAAACCAGTGTGTAACAAAAAAGTCATGGTGGCCTAGTGGGCAAAGAACCAACCTCTCGAGTATGAGGGCGAGGGTTCGATTCCAGGTCAGGCAAGTACCAATGCAACTTTTCTAAGTTTGTATGTACTTTCTAAGTATATCTTAGACACCAATTACTGTGTTTCGGATGGCACGTTAAACTGTAGGTCCCGGCTGTCATTGAACATCCTTGACAGTCGTTACGGGTAGTCAGAAGCCAGTAAGTCTGACACCAGTCTAACTAAGGGGTATCGGGTTGCCCGGGTAACTGGGTTGAGGAGGTCAGATAGGCAGTCGCTTCTTGTAAAGCACTGGTACTCAGCTGAATCCGGTGAGACTGGAAGCCGACCCCAACATAGTTGGGAAAAAGGCTCGGAGGATGGAAACCAGTGTGTAACATAGTTTCCTACTTACTAATAAATATAAATGTTACCCATATAGCAGCGGAGTTTCTGAGCTTCAACGCAATAACCTCTGAAGTTACTTGAACAATTATGGTAAAAAAAAAAACTGTTTTAGATAGCCCATATCAAGGATATCAAGGAAAGCATCAATAAATTGCTATTGTGTCAAAACTTTGCTGATTTAGCTTTCCTTTGTAAATAAAGGTAGGTATGAGATGCAGTTTCCACGTGACACTAGTGAAATCGTTTGCTGAAAGCAGTATCTACTTACCTATATAAGTAACATGTAACTATGTATATATAGTTCGTTGAAAATTACTGAGTAAACGGTAACAACGGTGGCAGCTTGCAACAGCATTAACCCATTTCCTCGTCTGTTGATTTTTATAACTGCCAGCGACTTGCAGCTGACACATTTTTCTAATTGAGAGCAGAAACGCTTTCTGTATTTAGAACTGACTGTATATGGAATGGTTCGTTTACACATGTTTTTTGAAGGAAGCAAATTAAGACCTTGTTAAGTAAGTATTTTAGTGGCAAATTATAATTACAGTCAAAATTAGTAGTTTCCAAAAGCGACGCAGCGACGCTGTCGATTACCTTTCAATTGATGTAACCGACCTTACTTGGAAACATTTTTTTTGTATTCAGCCAGCTGTACCCCTGTAAACAAAATTTCTTACCCTTTATATTTTATTCTTTGTACGCTTTATCTATTAATCTTTAAATTCATGAAGTCGCGTTTTATAATCACAATACTTAGGTACCAATAACAAAATTACTCGTTTACCGTTCCCACTCGGCTCGCACTCGACCACAAACACAGTTCAAACGCGCCATCCAGCAACAACAACTTTTCCTCTACACACAATGTTCTTTCTTTCCTAATCTTTTTCTTTCCTCAGGCATGTTCTGTCCTGTGTCATATTATTTAATTACGAAAGAGGAACAGCCCCCGGCGTTCGTTAGATAAAGCGAATCATGTTGGTTGTGCCGTCTACAGGGACATTGGTGTTTTGATAAAATATTTGTAGGTACGAGTATGTTGAGGTTTAGGTAAGGTATTTGGGTAAATAGTGATGCGAAAAAGTCGTAGCATGGACAAGGGCGAAAAAAATAGTTATATTTTGATAATATTATAAGATGTGTTAGAATGAAAAAGTTTTATTTTAATATCTCATTCAGCTCATTGTTTTGTTTTAAGAACGTCTTAAAGTTTGCTGCTGAACATACGAATCTTACATTATGAGAATTACTTTATTTTAATACTAGTTTTTGCCCGCAACTTCGTTCGCGTGGAATAGTGACTACCAGCAGATTTTTGATTTGACCAATAGATGGCGCTATATGTCCGGAATAATTTTATTTTTATTTTTTTTTTGTAATAAAAACTATCCTATGTCCTTTCTCAAGTTTCAAACTATGTCTGTACCAAATTTCACACAAATCGGTTTAGTAGTTTAGGCGTGAAGAAAAGACAGACAGACAGACAGACAGACAGACAGACAGACAGAGTTACTTTCGCATTTATAATATTAGTTTTGTTGGAATATACGCACGATGTACGTATAATACCTCCTTTACAAATATCCAAGATTATATAAAGCATACCTACTTCAATCATTCGTCAAACATTCAATCATTCAATGTTCACTTTAATCGTACGTTCTTACATTCGAAATATAACAGTCGTTCAGGATACATGTGTTTTCTTTGTCTCACCTGCACCCATATCCAACAGGTTATGGGCCCAGGCCGTTTTCTGTAGTTAAAAGTAATACAACAAAATTTTTAAATTCAGTGAAAGAGTGTAAATTAAAATTGCATTAAAAATGAACAAAATATCACATCTTATGACGGTGTTATTTCTGCGTTGCTAGGTGATGAGCAACTCAATATGGTTTCTGTGAAGACTACGCCTACTACTAGACTACGACTCGATCATGAATTGTATAATAATAATGAGACCCACATGAGACCCACACTCAAAATAAAAATAATTAGTGCTCTCGCTGTGGCGGCATATTGGGCTGACAAAGTGTAGTCTCACTATAAGACATGTCATCGACACGAAAGAAGAAGAATAAAAATAATTATCAACCCGGAAATTCAATGCATATAATATCAAAAAAAAATGTATTGTGCTCATTGCGGACGTCGGAATAATTTCAAAAAGGACTGCCGTTACTTAAAGGGACTGCAGCAAAATAATCAATGGGTGAACTTCAAAAGTCTGCCAATAACATTGAATACTGCAACAATGACCAGGACGGTTTCGTTTTTATGATTTCATAATGTAAATTGTCTGCTAATTATGTAGAAAATAGCTAATACTGTTTATTTTCTTTTAGATTCTGGTGTGACAGATCATGATGACATATCATATTGACAAATCAAAAAATAAAATAAAATAAAATTAAAAGATTGACAATGTAAAAAGGTTTTAACCTCGTACGTCGAATTATCCACACCATTGAAGATCGGTGTTGCTAGGAAAGGAGTTTCAATCCTGGATTTTGGTAAAGGGTAAATCGAGGTAACAACATAAATTCAAGGATCAATTGATGACGTTTTATATTCACCGGAGGTACGTTATAATATGCCAAAAGACTGGTATGTCGGTAAATTTTTCAACATTTATGTTAAAAATAATAAATGTTTTATGACAGGTGAGAACATCAATCGATAATGTTTTTAGTATTACTTTTAAACAGTAATAATTCTCTGAGTAATTTAAATTTAGTTGAAGAGAATAACCAAGACTGTGTAAAAGAGTATAAATAATACGGCATAGTACTCACTTAAATAAACAGAAAAATTTTATGTTCAAATATGTAGTTGATGAAAATAATGTTTTTATTTGATAATTTGGTAATGCTGATGAATTATTTGAACCTTGCATACTTGGTAAAAACCATGTACTGTAGATAATAAGAACTATTTTGTTACTTTTATAGACAATTTTATACATTACAGTGTAATATTACACTGTTATATATATTTGATGTATGCTAAGTCAGAAGTGCTGAAATGTTTTCAAGATTTTGTTGCTAAAAGTGAAAACTTATTTAACCATAAAGTAAACTAATTTATATTGCGATAGTGGGCGAGAATATCTTTCTAATGAATTTAAAGATTATTATTGTGTTTGTAAGGAATAACTTACTGTTTAACAGTATCGAATAGCCACAACAAAATGGTGTCGAGGAGCGTATGAATCGTACGTTAACCGAAATGGCTCGACCATTGGTTACAAGTGCGAAATTATATAAAATATTCTGGGATGAGGCTATAATAATATACATATTTAACAAATAGACTACCCACAAAAGCGCTCGCCAATAATAAAACACCATACGAAACATGACACAATCATTACCGAAAATACGAAACCGAAAATAAGTCATTCAAGACATTTAAAATAATGATGATGATTCGGTTCAACATGTTCATGATAAAACTAAAGCCTCGAAATTTGACGAAAAGTCATTTAAAGCCATATTAGTTGGTTACGACCAAAATGGTTACAAACTATTTACCTAATACAGAAAATAACCAATTCCCTATTGCGAGGGATGTTGATTTGATGAAAGTAAGTGCTTGCGGCACTAATAACCGCGTAGACAAGCACTGCCACAATCATCTGTCCAAGATGCTCTGTGGCCAATGATGATGATGATTTGATGAGTTGTATTTCTATAATACCTGTTCAAATTCCCGCCTAAATTAACAAGCACGATAACGACGATAAATCGGCAAAGTTAATAGGCAACAAACACAAACATAATCATTCCCCTGATAATAGCTCAGAAGCTCATAGTTGAGTGGCAACACTGGTGGCCGGTTGTCAAAAATATGTGTCCTAGTTTTTACTTTAAAATTAAATAGTTTTAGTGATTTAATTATCGTAAATGACCTTAGAATCAGTAGATTTAGTGATTATATATAAGGACAAATGTTAGTGAGTGATTTCGTTGCGAGACAACAATAGAAATCCATCGTAAAGAAACGGCTGTCATCCCAACGGACTGATTTGAAAGTGTTCGAGACGTACATAAAACCCGGGGAGTATTTGCTTATTTACTATTTATTCGATATTCTGTCCACTCATTTAACTATTTTTCTATACGCAGCATATATATTTAATGTTAAATGACCAAATTATCTTCAAGCTGCGTCTAAATATGCCCCTTAACTTATAAGTTAAATAAGTTTACATGTGTATGACTTAACGATATCAGCTGTTTTATGTGGTCATTGTTAGATTATATCTCAAATCCAATGAATTATTCTTATCAACAATTGATTACAAATTCATTCTAGTGATCAAATACTTTAATTTTCAAATGATACATTAGAAAAAAAATATACCCTCAACAACTTTTTAATAAGTATTTTATTTTATTTTTTGGTTTCTAGGTACATAATTTACCTGAATTCTAATTAAACAATACAGAGTACTCTTTTCCTTATAATTAGCTTTAGAATCTTTAACTCTGTATTGAGTGTTAAAACATTTCTCCAGTCCTTTGTTTCCAAACTTTACTTTTTAACTTTCTCCTTCTCCCTTCACTTAGCTGTCTCTTCTCACATTCCAGGGTGCCTCAGGGTTAGCTATTCATCATGGTTACCCGTAGAGCTGCATTTGAGGAAAAGTTGAGGGCTACGTTGAAAGAATTGGAAACTAGCAAAAACCTGTGTAAACAGCTGCTACAAGAACGGGATGATAGCGAGGTAGAAGTTAAGGTTATTGTAGACAAGAACACTGAACTTAAGAACCAGTTGGCTGAATTACATATAGAACATATGGATTTACTCGACCAAAATCAACACCTAAATCAACTTGTATCAAACATGCAAGAGTGCAGCGACACACATGAACTGGCCTTAGGACGGATCTCTGAGCTGGAACATGAGCTAAGCAGAGCCCACAACACCATCACACAGTTGGAGTCTGCAAAGTCCAGTGAACGGTCTGCGAACACCTGCAGCCTGTACGATGAACTTGTTGGTAGTGCGTCTGGTTCTTGTAATCAGCCAATGATAACAATTGACTTGACCAATGATACTTTAGTACAGAATAAAATTACAAGTAATACACACAACAAAATTAAAAAATATTTAAAAATTAATAAGGTTGTCAAAAAACTTAAGAAAACTTTGAGAAAGTACACAGTTTTTAAATCGAATAACATATTAAGAAGAAAGAACATTAATTTAATTAAAGATTTAAATAATTGTGAACATCAATTGGACATTAGTAGGACAAGGTATGATAGTGACATCCAACGTTTACAAGCTGAACTTTGTATTAAAGAAAATACCATTAGGGACATTTTCCATAAATATGAAGATTCACAGCAGGACCTAACAAAGCGTTTGCAGGAGGCCTGTGAGCTGGTAGACTTAGTCATACAAAATGCAGAGAAGTATGACTTGCTTACAAATAACATCTCTTGTAACTGTTCATGCCTCCCAACATCTGAAACTCACTGTGTAACACCCACACACGTGCCACAGTGTGTGTCACCCTCACAGGAGCCCCAGTCTGTCACAACCCTGGCCACTCAATTTGAAGAATATTCAGACAAGGTTACAAGTGTGAGTAATAGTAAAATAACATATATTTTTTCAGATAAGTTTGGTCAAGGCATTGGTAGTATTTTCAATCAGTGTTCGCAGCAATATGTTTTAAATCACTGTGTACCTGGTGCCAGTTTTAGTCACTTAGTTCAAAACATTAAGTTGTCTAAGCTTATCCCAGGTTCAACTGTTATATTAATTTATGGTGATAGCTTGGCAGTAAGTAGAAAAGAGTTATTAGATTATGTAAATCTAATAATAAATTTAAATGACATTAAATTCATATTATGTGCTCTGCCATATTCTTATAACTTATCCGTTGATCAAAGTAGGCACATATTTGATTTGAACATGTTCCTTTATAATAGGACTTGTCAACTTGTTAATGCCATTCTTTATTTTGACATAAATGAGTATATTTTTGATTTTAAATTGACAGAGAACTCAATGTATTTACCAGCTAGGTGTAGGAGACATATTGCTAATATTTTAGCATATAGTATACAAACTGACACAGGTACGTCTGATGTATCTTCGGATATTGTTAGTAGTAATACTAACATAATTATTGATTCGCCCAGTAGTTTAAACTATTAGGCGCGACAAAGGATGGGCCGCATTTATTGAATGTTGTACATCAAAATATGCAGGGCTTGTCTGGCAAAGAATTAGAATTAAGTTTATTTTTGGAGAACCATAATGTTCATGTTCTATGTTTAACTGAACATTGGTTAAAAGAACATCAAGTTTCATTTATTAATAATAGTAATTTCACTGTGCAAAGTGCGTTTGTAAGAAAGAATGCTATACGAGGCGGATCTTTGGTTTTGGTTTCAAATATGTTAAAATGTAAACAACGCCCTGATTTAGATAGTCTTTCTATCGAGCGCACCATTGAGCTGTCTTGCGTGGAACTTGAGCGTTATATTATTGTTTGCGTTTACCGGCCCCCCTTAGGTGACTTTAACAATTTCGAATCAATCATTGAAGATTTACTTAATAAATTAAAATCAAGCACCAAAGGTAAAATTATATGTGGAGATTTTAATGTTAACATTTTGGAGGATTCTCCTTTAACTATAAGACTATTAAACTTATTTAAGTCTTTTAACTTACTAAATATATTCTTTGAACCAACCAGAATTACGGCCACTACTTCTACCTGTCTGGATAACATATTTAGTGACACTGAGGCCTCCAACAACTTAGTCATCAACCATCTTACGTCTGACCACTGTGGACAAAAAGTTAGTTTTCCTATGTTAGTTCACACTGAGCCACTTAAAATAGAATGCAGACCCTATTCAGTTAGTCGTTGTGTTAGATTTAAAAGTAATGTTACAAAAAATCTTGAACCTTCTATTCTTGCTAATGAGGATCCTAACACCATTTATACATCTCTCTTTGGTGTCATACAGAATGAGTTCAATTCTTCATTTAAGACCAAAACCTTAAATATTAAAGGTACCTCGGCCAAATTCAACAAATGGGCCACTCCAGGTATTTATATAAGTAGAGCGAGACTATATGAGTTATACGGTATGAAAACTTGTCAATTTGACGATAACTTTGTAAACTATGTTAGACAATATTCCAAAATATTTAAAAAGGTCTGCAATTTTGCAAAATCAAAATTTTTAAGTGATTCTATTAAAAACTCCTCAAATAAAATTAAAACAACCTGGAGAATTATAAATAATGAAACTGGCAAGTCAGTGAACCAGAACAACAAGTTAGAGATTAAACTGGACGACAAACTTGTTAGTAATGCGGCTGATGTAGCCAAAGCTTTTAATGAGTTCTTTGCGGATATACCTGTAACCACGACTCGCTCCTTAAATTCATCTTCAACTGACGCTGAACAGCTTATGCGTGCTAGTGTGCCTCAGTGTAATTCTTTGTTTAGTTTTGAGCACGTTACTCCAATGGATGTAATTAATGTTTTTAAAACTCTTAAATTAAAAAATACGGGTGATTTTTGGGACATTTCCATCAAACTATTAGGTAATATAATTGACGTCATTGCTCCTTACCTTGCTATCATATTCAACAAGTGCATTGACACTGGTGTTTTTCCTGACCTCATGAAACACAGTAAAGTCATACCTCTATTTAAATCAGGCAATAAGTCGGACATTAGTAATTTTAGACCTATTTCTATCCTGCCTGCCTTTAGTAAAATTTTTGAAAAGTTAATACTCAAGCAGTTACTACGATATTTCAATTTAAATAGCCTCCTTCATACAGAACAATATGGCTTTACCAAAGGTCGTTCTACCACAGATGCTGGTGTTGCACTTTTAAAACATATTTATAACGCATGGGAAAATTCTCAAAATGCTATTGGAGTCTTTTGCGACCTTTCCAAAGCTTTTGATTGCGTCCATCATGATACACTTTTACGTAAATTACGGTTTTACGGAGTCCAAAACGGAGCTCTCGGCATAATAGAATCGTATTTACAACATAGATTGCAATGTGTAGATGTAAATGGTTCTAAATCATCAGGCCTTCCAGTTCAGCTAGGCGTGCCACAAGGCTCTATATTAGGTCCATTCTTATTCTTAGTATACATCAATGATCTGCCTTACCACCTCAATAATATCTGCGACGTTGTATTATTTGCTGATGATACGTCTCTCATTTTCAAAGTTGACAGAAATAGAGAGCAATTTGAAGAGGTAAACAGTGCACTCTCATTAGTTACGCACTGGTTTACCACAAACAATTTAGTACTTAATGCTAAAAAAACAAAATGCATTAAGTTCACTATGCCTAATGTAAAAAACCTAGGTCCTAATGTTATCCTAAACAACGAGGTTCTTCAAACCGTTGCATCTACTGTGTTTCTGGGTATAACAGTAGATACAAAACTTCAATGGGGTTCACATATTTCTAGCCTCGCGGGAAGGCTTAGTTCTGCCGCCTACGCCGTCAGGAAAGTCAGACAGTTCACAGACGTCGACACTGCTCGATTGGTGTATTTCAGTAATTTTCACAGCGTTATGTCCTACGGTATCCTGTTGTGGGGCAAAGCCGCTGATATAGAGAATATATTTATTCTACAAAAACGTGCTATACGTGCGATATACCAATTAGGTACCAGAACTTCCCTCAGAGAGCTGTTTAAAGAAATTGGTATTCTTACTGTGGCATCACAATTCATCTTTGCCAATATACTGTATATTAGACAGAACTTACATTTATATACCAAAAAAAGTGAAGTCCATAGCATTAATACAAGAAATAAGCATAAACTGTGTGTACCCTTTCACCGGCTTCATAAAGTGCATGGTTCATTTCTGGGTCTAGGTATTCGTTTCTATAATAAACTTCCTCTGTCTTTATTAGAACAGCCGTTTAATAAATTCAAAGAACAAATTAAGGCTATTCTTATTCAAAAGGCATATTATACAATTAACGATTATTTGAATGATAAAAATAGTTGGTCGCCATGTTGAACGCAAGACAGCTATATTATAATTGTCTTTTTTTTTTTTGTGAATGACATCTTAATTTTACAATCAATTATTATTATTCATTTTTTTTTACAATTTTATATTTTTATTATTGACCTTACTTGGTTTTACATTATTGACAGGATACATTTACTGTATTTATTATGTTTTATTTAAATCATCTATTTATATTTATTTTTTTTTCCTTTGGATTACAGTAAATAAGGACCACTACTTAGCGATAATTGATCCTGATATTGAGTTGTGTAGCGGTGAGTACGTCATGCTCCCTTAGACGGCACTGCTTGCGGTAGCGTCGGCGGTCGGGTTGCTTCCCTCCCTCAAAGATGTGCGAGGGGGGCGATGGCTGATCCTCGCGTTATGCTCGTGAACGGGTGCTGCTTGTGGTGCCAGGTCGTCTTACTGACTATACTATAAGTAGTATTATATAATTTTGTAGACTCTTTTCTTATACTTCCTTTTTTTTTACTGGCTGAGCGGTCCAATTTACTAGATTCATTACTTACCCATGTTGTACATTACACAGGGTTGCAATAGAATATCACATGAAGGTGGGCACTCCCTCATAAACTATTATTGGAGGCTATACATTTTTTTCACATCATATTTATTCAATGCTTGAGTTAGACAAGTCACGTAGGGTGAGTGCTAGCTAGCATGTGGTGGATTTTATAAATCATTTTTAAATGTAATTTTATTTTATGACAATATTGCGTATTGCATACTGCAATACTCACTGTACTTTGTTGAAAGGTTCTTTTAACCTACAGACAGACATGTGTTGCTGGGGAGTTTGTTGCGCCACTTCTTCTTCCCAGCAAAAACACATAGGAAGTGGTGAAGGGTGGGCGTTTTTGGGGGCTGTCTTATGTAATTTTTTTTTCTGACGTTCGAAAAGTGCTGTTTTGCAGCCAAGTTTGAATAAATGAGTTTTGATTTGATTTGATTTGATTTGCTGGACCTTCATCTAGCAAACTGAGACGTAATACAAATAATTCTCAAAGTACCCCAATAGATTATAAAAGGATTGATGACCCATTTTTGCTTATCGCTCACAACTGTTCAATCACTACCATGCACCTATTGTGACATTTTTAGTGGGGATGATTCTAGTATACATATGTTGAAAACCACAAAAAGTGAAATAGAGTCTAATCATAGAAATAATACTTGGACTCTCATAGCAAGACCTAAAAATTTTAACATAAAATGCTCAAATTGGGTATGTACAATTAAAAATAACGAGTTGGGTAAACCTACATGGTATAAAGCCCGATTAGTAGCTCGTGGTGTCACTCAACAATGCTTACAAGATTATAACGAAACGTTGACTCCAGTAGCTCAAATATAATCTTTCCAATTTATTTTAACTCTTGCAAATCAGTTTGATTTACATGCCCATCTTATGGATGTAAAAAACCGCCGTTTAGAAAGGCATTCTCAAGGAAGATATCTATATGGAAGTGCCTTATGTACGCAATGCGCATGCAATGCTTAGTACATGACCAAATATTTGTGCTGCTATAGGTATTATAAGTCAGTATCAAAGTAAAATTAATGAAGTTATGGAAGTGGTTAAAACATCTTTTGAGATACATAAAAGGAACTCTTAAATTAAAGCTGACCTATGTGAAATGTGATTACAAACAACTGATGGCAGGGTATGCAGATTCTGATCGGTTGAGGCGACGTTATTGACCGCAAAAGTACAACAGATCACATAATTAAAGTGTTTGATAATTGTACAAATTCGTGGAATACACGGAAACAAAATAGTCGCCGGTTCCTCAACAGAAGCTGAATATATGCTTATTTGAAGCTATAAGAGAAGCTATTTGGATAAAATCATTATAACATAGTTCTATTCTGATAAAACAGACAATGATGATATATGAAGTTAATAACAGTTGTATTAGCATCGCTAATAATCCTACAAATCACAAACGATATTGTGACGAATTTAGTTAAGTTTTTATGTGTTGATTTGTGTGATGTGATGTGATGTGTTATTTATGTGTTTTTAGTTTAGTTTAGAATTAATAAGAACCCATCTGCCGCATTAGGCACGTCCTGTAAGGGTAGATGTAAGGTTGTATATGTAAATAAATAAGTAAATGTAATAACAAAATACCAGACAACCAGGCAACAGTCTGGAACTGAATGACATGAGGTTTAAAACTCATATATAAAAAAGCCACACTTTTTAAAAAAGCATATTATAAGTTAGAACATTAAGTTCAAGATAAAAATGCTTAGAAATGTGGTGGTCCTGCTCCATAGGACATAACAATATCTAATTAATAACCAAATTAAAATTTTACCAGCTAGTAAAATTGTATTTTTCCTTTGACTATTTGTCTGGTGACAAAATATGTACATATAAAAGTATTAATTAATGTAAAATATGTGAATGTTTATACTTATTACAAGATAAGTTACAAAGTACATTAAAAGATTCATATCATGTTTAATAATTATTCTTATAAATGGTATTTGACTCATGCATTTTCGTGAAACATGAAAATTTGAAGCATGAAGCATTTTAATGGTAATTTAATTCTCATATGTTTTTGTTTGTGATTCTACATGACCTTCGCATGCTGTTATTGTATGTATCAATACATATAAACTGTAATACCATATTATGTATTCTATGCATTTAAAAAAAAAAAAAAAAAGGTAACCATGGAGTTACTTGCCTGTTCTTCTCCATAGGAAGCTACTGTTGGAATGAGCAACTAGAATCAAACTTATTTATGTTTTTGACTTTCATAAGTGCTTGTTATGGTCTAAATGAAGTAAATGTTTTGACTTTGACTTATGATGCAAAGTTTTTAGAATTAAGTTGAACTTAATGTAAATTTTTGAATAATTTCAGTTCAATGATTTTATTTAGAATGCTATTATGTTTATAATCTAAGCTGTTGATCAAAGTTATTGTAATTTGATATGCAGCAGGTACTATTTATGACTGTATAAAGTGTATGTAAATATTGCATATTGTCCTATACTGCAATGTACAAATTGTATTGTATACTTTATATATCAAACAATGTTTAAGGTTCTTCTAACCTACAGACAGACATGTGTTGCTGGGGAGTTTGTTGCGCCACTTCTTCTTCCCAGTAAAAACACATAGGAAGTGGTGAAAGGTGGGCGTTTTGGGGACTGTCTTTTATAAATTCCTGACGTTCAAAAGGTGCTGTTTTGCAGCCAAGTTTGGGTAAACGATTTTTGACTTATGATTGTATAAAATGCTTGTACATTTGAGGGGGGCTGTTGGAATATACGCACGATGTACGTATAATACCTCCTTTACAAATATCCAAGATTATATAAAGCATACCTACTTCAATCATTCGTCAAACATTCAATCATTCAATGTTCACTTTAATCGTACGTTCTTACATTCGAAATATAACAGTCGTTCAGGATACATGTGTTTTCTTTGTCTCACCTGCACCCATATCCAACAAGTTTGGATGACCATTTTCTTTTCATTGCTATCCATCGTAGTCTCATGTAGTAACTGAAAATTGACGTGCACCTTTAAAAATATTAGTAGGTACAGCCAGCTTCTAGATACACGTATTGAACCTATCTAAGGTTGTGTAGAGTGTAGACAATTTAGACCCCGTATGTCCCGGTTATAAAGGTGAAACGAACGAAACGTGACACCGAAACATAAAGGACGAAATTACGTCACAGGGGTCACCAGGAAGCTTGGTCACCAACATATCCTAGCTAGAGCTAAATTTTGTAATTTTCAAACAGAATTTTATTTCTAGAAAGAAAATTTGAATCGGGGAACTCTGCGGTTTACAAAATAAAAATAGTCGAAAATGCTGAAAATATTGTACAGCTACATGTAACCATGTATTTTTTTTTTGTTTATACAACAAAGAAAAAATGCTACGTAGATATACCCGTCCTCTAAAACAGAATTGTATATTTTTTGTAAAACCTACATTTGTTGATACAAACGTATAAAATTATTACAAACTTCAAAAAAGTTTTCGACCTTCTGAAAACAGACCGCGATAAGCACCGCCAGTCAAAATTATCTATGAGCGCAGATAGATAGTATGATGTACGGTATACTTCAATACTTCAATACTTCAATACTTTATTGCACTCCATAAGTTTCGTGATGGTGTTACATAATTATGTTGTTTTGTTACATTATGGACCCCGTCGGGCACGGCAACGTAGAAGAGAGGAGGAAGCTAGTTTTATAAATGTTATTATTGTACTATTTTATTTTTATATTAGACGGAATGTATGAGTTAAAATTTTTATTGCTTATTTCATTCTGGTTGTACTTATTTAAGTAATTTAGTTAGAGTGATGCTTATTTTATATATTATTTATTGTTTTTATTATACCTAAAGAGAATAGATGTGTTTATTATATTATAGTACTTGTATAGTTTTATATTAGGGGTTTTGAAATTATTATTATTTTATATATACATATATATCCAAATATACTGTTTATTTATTTATTTTAAGTTTTTATCATTCATGTACTCGTTAATATTATAGTATGCTTTATTTATGAGTATTTGTTTTAACTTTTTAATAAATAATATATTACTAGTTACTTTTTTTAGGGTTTCTGGAATCTTATTATATATTTTTATTGACATGACATATGGACTATTCGAATGTAGGGTCATGTTTGAAGTAGGTAACATTAATCTGTTTCTATGTCTTAGAGATCTGTTTGTATGCTTGTCTCCACGTTTGGTAAAGAAAGTAAGGTTGTTTCTCACAAATTTACATATTTCTAAAATGTATATACATGGTAAGGTAAGTATTTGGTGTTTTTTGAAATAGGGTTGGCAACTGTCCATTTGGTCTATGTTAGTTAGGATACGGATTAGTTTCTTTTGAAGAGTGAAAAGGGAAGGTGTGTCTGTGCTATTACCCCACAATATTATTCCGTAGCTAAGCCATGCGTATGCGTAGGCATAATAAGTGGTTAAAGCTGTATGAAAGTCGGTGGTCTTTTTGATTTCCCGGAGAGCGTAGGCGAATCTAGATAATTTTGATCGAATGTTTTTTACGTGCGTCTTCCAGTTTAAGTTTGTATCTATAGTTACTCCTAATAATGTGAATTCTTTGACATTTTCTATTTTTGTACCATTAGTTGTGAAGTTTATTTCTAAGGGAGATTTTTGATATGGATAGAACGTGATTAATTTAGTTTTCTCATAGTTGATTTCGAGATAATGATCTTTCATCCATTCTGCAATTTTATCGAAGATGTTTTGAAGCCGCTCATTTAAACCGACCGTGTTGTCGCATGCAGTTAGCAGTGATATATCATCCGCGAATAGTATGGATGTACTAGAACCATAACGAGTTAACTTAACTGTGGAACTTAATACGCTAATGTAACCACATACTTGTAAAACTACACGTCTATCATCCAACTCGCCAATTAACCTACATGTCAGTAGAAAAATCATAACCGTAAGTTTTCACAACTCCGCCGGAATTCGAATAAAGAAGGTTCTCAATTCAAAAACCTGCTGATCAAGATCCTATCTTATTATCAATAGCAAGCCATTATTTCACCCCTTTAACAAACAACCGCTCCGGATAATCTTCACACCTCTGCTTCCAAACAATCATAATCCCCGATTCCGAATTCAAATTTAAATCGCGGAACGTTCGCGACGTCTGCACCAATCGAAAATTAATAACGGCTCGTGCTCGCTGTTTATTGGACGAGCTAATCGGATCGCCGGCTTTCGGCCGTCGGCAGTCGGCTTTCGGCGAATAAGCGATGTCCCGCACTGCTTTTGTTTTAATTGACATCGCGCTTACATTTGCGATTTTAATTCGATACAAGGGATTATGAGGATTTTAATTGTTTCATTATAATATCTATTTGTTTCGCTATTTTAGATTGTTAATGGATTGGATCGAGTTGAATTGAATTAGTGTGTGAATGTGCGATTATTTAGGCTGTGTATTTAATTGTGGGGATTTTGGGGTAAATCCATTTAAAAAACTGAAAGCAAAAAAATTATACATAGCCCGAAAAATGCTCTTACTTCATTTAGGTTTGCTAGTTATACCTACTTTTCAAACAGACTTAAAAGTTTCAAAACAGACCCCATCTTTTTACCACTCCCTAAAAATCCTTCAACCCTAAATCACTGTTGATAGTTCAATCAAGTCGGACCTAGGACCTGGTACTGGGAGCGATCGCACGTACTTCATTAACCTTCTCGCAGTACATTTGAGTTCGTTAATCGTTCGGAACACTGAGTTATGGACGGTGTGAGCCTGTGAGGACGGGTGGATGGACAAGGCGTGAGCGGTAGCGGGTTAAAAAAAATAATGGGAAAACTGAAATTGGAAAATGGAAAACTGAAAACTGAAAAGAAACTAAAAATTTTCTTCATCGGTCATTCTATTTTTTTTTATGTACCTACTTGTGTGTAGTACCTAATATGGTACCTGTTTTATTTTGGTAGTCGGTTTATTCGATCATTTCTCTCCGGCTACTTTGGTCTCGTCTCGAGGTAAGAACTTAGTACCTACATTTTCTTGTTTAAAAGATGCGCTTATCTCAGAAACTGCTGGAGCAATTTATAATTGAAATTCTTTCAGTAGCTATTGGATTACACATTTATCGAGATGGGTTATGGGAGGAACGTCCCTCATGTTCACAATGGTGTATGTTTCCTCCGATTTCAGACGAATTAGTAAAGGCTAACAAGAATTACTCTCCGCCTTTCACTTGTGCCAAACATTGAACTGAAATTAGGAATAACCAATGACATGGCAAAAATTTTATGGTTTTGCCATGGCGGTGTGTGTGACACATGACTCAGTAAATTTGGGTTCCTTATGACTTACCAGTAGTAGCCGGTTCGATGTTCAATTGCTGTAAAAAGTTTCAGTAAACAAGTTATGAATGTTCCAGTTGTTTACCGTGACTTTTCCACGCCCTCAAGGATAGACTACGCTTTTTTGGTTAAAGACTGGCTTTTTGTAGATCCAAGGGTGCTTCTTCAATTATCAGTAAAAATTAGGTACCTCATGTATGATTCAGCTGTTACACCATGAAAACGAAATAATCTCTGCCCGGCTTTCACGCCAAATCTATTGAACAGATTAGTTTTTTTGGTACACAAAAATTGGTAAACAGAAAGCATAGGCCCTGAGAATCAACATAGGCTTTTTATACGGTTGCAAAAAGTAGTTGAAAGTTGTACCCCCGGGACGTTGATGGAACCGTGGAAAAACAGCTAGTAAGTATTTTAGGTCCTCTCGAGTATGAGGGCGCGGGTTCGAATCCAGGTCAGGCAAGTACCAATGCAACTTTTCTAAGTTTGTATGTACTTTCTAAGTATATCTTAGACACCAATGGCTGATAAAAAGGTGAAGGAAAACATCTTGAGGAAACCTGGACTATATAGTCTGAAATCACCAACCCGCATTGAGCAAGCGTGGTGATTAATGCTCAATCCTTCTCCGTGAGAGAGGAGGCCTGTGCCCAGCAGTGGGACGATAAAAAGGCTGTAATTGTAAGTATTTTAGGTATATAATTTCGGGGTTGAAAATTACTTATACAGTTACCTATCAAACTATGCTAAAACTAGCAGCAACCATCAACCTCTTAAGTCTCCCATAA
The DNA here is from genome assembly GCF_022581195.2 of Helicoverpa zea. NCBI lineage: Eukaryota > Metazoa > Arthropoda > Insecta > Lepidoptera > Noctuidae > Helicoverpa > Helicoverpa zea. The sequence goes on from NC_061454.1 coordinate 13,082,834, forward strand.
AAATGCCATTTTACAGTAAAGAAAAAAAATCCGCTAGAGGACGCTGCAGCGCTTTTAATTAATCAATTATCTTGATGGCTTCGAGCGACGAAAGTTATAGTCAACTTACCACTTTAAGAAGACCTATTCCCCCTCCCCGCTTTGGTACAGAATTAGGGGTAAAGGGGGGCTAGTAAGGGGACGGCAAAGGTCTCACTATTTGGCCGATTTAATGGCACGGCTTCTGATTGTTTTAACTATCAAGTTTTTTATGACGTCGGTGTATTTTTTTTTGTGCGTCCTAGTTTTTGCATTGTTAGATTAAAAATTACTTTTATTTATTTATTTATCAAAATAAATTATTTTCCCTAATGAAATAAATTTCATCGTGGATAGAAGAAAATCTGGAATTTACTTCAGGCACATACTTACTTTACTTTACTAAATTACTTTCATTCACATTTAAGTTGATTGTAATAAATAGAAGCGTATCCCTAAAATTCGCTGTTTATAATTACAGTATTTTTAACATGATTAAGTTAGGAAACAAAAAACCTTTGAAAAACTGCTCTCTGTTATAAAACAAGTGCAATTAAAGCCTTTAAACTTCTAATTGCTGTATTGGCAACAAACCTTTTTCAATTCCTATTAAATCTCAACGAGACACAACAAAAGTCTAATCTCTTTAAAGCGGCTGCAAAAAATGAAGTCGAAGTCGGAAATTAAAGCCGCCGACTTCCGTCGGGAGAAAGGCTAGATTTGTTTCAGAAAACGAAGATGGCCGCTGAGATTGGAGCATTGTGATTTTAAATGAAAACTTAATAGATGCAAATGAAGATTACTTTTTCATTTGCTCGACAGAGGGCGCTGTTCTAAGCGGATCACTACACTTGAAAGGCAAAACTATTTGAGTCATTTGTCTTTTTAAATTGGACATTTCGTAAGGAGAAGGCTTTTCTCGATTGCTGTAAAAGGTCTTGTTTGAATAGATTGGATAAAAAGCCTATTAAATATTGGATGGTGTTCGTTTACGTTTTCATTCACTAGTACCTATTCTAAGAAATGGAACCTTTCAAATATATTTTGAATCAATTATACCAATGTGCAGTTTGGAAAGTAAGAAGAGTAAGTATTAAGACTTTATTAAAACAAATAGGAAATGGAAAAAATAGGGCAAATGATAACTTTTAGCAAAGCAATCGAAGACTTGGTACTGAAGATATTTCCATAAGACACCATAACTACCTATAAAACCCTCTCAATGTAGTATTTTTGTTAGAGGTAATCCCCGGAACATTTACCTTATTGTGCCGCGTCTACTCTTTTACATGCCATGACGAAAAATATTATGACTACTCAATTGATTTAATCATCAATTCATTACCTGACAGCAGTACGCACCTCCATGAAAAAATATATCTAACACCTGAGCGTTTAGTACAACATCAATTGAACGCAAGCGACGCCTCAGGCGTAAACTATTTCATACTAAATTCGAACACTCGCTGGATTAATCGATGCATTTATCATTTAGTGAGGTTCCTCCACTCTTGTCAGGTATCTGCGATCGATCAAAGTTGTAATCTATCGGGAATTCCTATCGGCGAACGAAACGAGCCACAACGTCGCATCTATTGGCCGTCAAATGTGATTAAACGCCAAAATTCAGACCAACTGAGTTGTAAACAACGCCATCTATTAGCGGCAATGAAAAACTAGAGTTGACAGTTGAGATAAGGTTGTGCCATGTGGAAGGAACTCCAGAAGGATTATACCGATCCCTGATTTCGGTTACGGCACTCAATCTTTACCAAGACAATTTGCCCATCGATATTTCTAGTCTCAGGTGTCAGTTCTTTTCCCCAATTCTTGTATGCCCCGTTGGGACTACACACCAATCAGGGGGATATCAGGTGCAAAAGCTTACTTGTTGAGACACGCATGATTGTCTATACGGAGCATGAATTATGCAATGAATGTATATCAATGTGTTTAGGAGACTCCTCTATCATTTCATTACGTATTTTGAAGGATGTTTCAGCATGTCAGTCGTCATATACCTATGGGGCTGCGGGATTTTTCATAAGAGTTAAGCTTTGGTTTCCTAGGAAAGCGGTACCGTCATATAGCGGCCGTAATACAGCGGTGAATGACGTCACCAGAACGTTGTCTATGTAAACGAAATGGGGCGGTTTCCTAGAGAGCGGTAACTGACGCCGTAACTTCAAAAAGCGGTGCCGCCATTTGCATGACGGCCGTCTTGACGGTGTCAGATAGTTTGGTGAACGTTTTATTGAAAGCGGTGAAGCTTTTTTAATACGTATTTGTGTTTTTTTTTTCGGAACAACGTCAAAAATTTGTTACAACTCTTGGAGCAGCGGGAACGACGAAATTTCCTCGTTATTTCGTTCGTAACCACGAAGCAATATGTAATATAAAAAGTAAAGATTACAGAAAAAGTCAACTAAAACAGAATTGGTGTCGTGAAATTTGAGAAATATTAAATAAAACAGGTTAGTAAGTATGATACAACTAACAAAAAGTTTATGACGGTGTGTTAAAACGGCCGTGGAACTTTCCACATGTCATCACCGTAAAGACGACCGTCTATTTGCGTCCGTAATATGACGGTCGCTATATGACGGCACCGCTTTCCTAGGAAACCCAAGCTTTACGACAGCTCTGGAATATAAAAAGCTCCAGGAAGGATATGAGTCGTGCTGGGAAGAGTTGTAGTAAAATAATTTACAAATAATATTCTCAGACAATTAAAACCAAGCCTTCTGTCTGGTCTACTACATGGCTTAACCCACAGAACCACCGCGGGTCATTTAGACCGATAGCGCAGATTTATGCGAAGTGATTTTTAACCCTTTATAATGCGAAAGCTAACGGGTTGGGTCGCATGACGGATGGCATTTTGGACCGAATACCCTAAATTTGTGTTTCGTCAGTTTTTATCGGGTTCTGCTATTTGTTCGTAATGATTGATTGTTCGGTATTGACGTTAAAATACGTATTTTTGGTTGTAGGTAAAATGTTACAGTTTAAAGGTGGGAAATCTGGTATAAACATGAAAGCTCAACTGCAGTAAGTACTACCAACTTAGAACATTTTATTTGAATTTCCAGCTACCAGTGGAAGCATTAATTGATTGTCAACTTTAAGAGCGATGAAACTGAAGGTATATCTTGAACTAGCTTCTGCCACAGATTACACTCGCATCCCGGGGGAACTTCTTGACTAACCGAAAAATAGCCTATAGATAGCTACTGTTTATCCGGCCATGCTCGATAAATGAGCTAGCTACACTGAAGGAATTTTTCAAATCAGATTCTTTCAGAAAAGCTCTTCAGTTTTATTACATCAGTATAGATAAACGATAAAAAAATTAGAATTGCGCTCCCCCCAAATCATCCCGTGGGTGTCGTAAGAGGCGACTAAGGGACAAACCGGAGGTCTGGCAGCAGCGTCCTCCGCGTACTGCACACCCTCACTGCGATCGCCAACCCGCCTGCCAAGCGTGGCGATTAAAGGCAAATACCCTCCTAATGAAAAGCACAGAAACCAGGCCCCCAGTCCCCGGCAGCTTCGCTATCCCTGGCGCGGGTAGCGGTCAAGGTAACGGCGGAGCAGGGGGTGCTAAGAATCTCTTTCTTACCCACCCCCACGACGACTGGCCCTGGTAACACACAACATACGCACATTGAGGACTGACGAAAAGATCTGCGAGCTGGAAGAGGAGTTGAGCAAGTTACATTGGAACATTATAGGGTTATGCGAGGTCCGCAGAGAGGGAGAGGACACCGTAACCCTGAAGTCTGGTAACTTGCTCTACTACCGGGAGGGCGACCAAAAGTCCCAAGGTGGTGTCGGGTTTCTCGTTCACAAGTCCCTCGTAAACAACATAACAACCATCGACAGTGTGTCGAACAGGGTGATATACCTAATACTCAGAATATTCGAAAGATATTCGCTGAAGGACATTCAGGTATACGCACCGACCTCGTCACACTCCGATGATGAGGTGGAGACTATGTATGAGGACGTAAGTAGAGCCATACATAGTTCCAAAACTCACTTCACTTGTGTTGTTATGGGGGACTTTAACGCTAGGTTGGGCAAGAAAAGCGTTGATGAGTTGAGAGTGGGGCAATTTGGATATGGGCAACGGAACCCTAGGGGACAGAGGCTGGCCGACTTTCTGGAGAAAGAGGAACTCTTCATGATGAACTCTTTCTTCCAGAAGCCGCCTCACAGGAAATGGACCTGGTTGAGTCCCGATGGTTTCACGAGAAACGAGATAGACTTCTTCATGACCGACAAGAAACGGATATTCAGTGATGTCTCTGTGATCAACAGGGTAAAAACCGGTAGCGATCACCGAATCGTAAGAGCCTCGCTGAATATCAATGTTAAACTTGAAAGGTCCAGTCTGATGAAGTCTACGCTCCGACCTACTCGGTCCCATATTCAACTCGAGCTCTCTAATCGCTTTGCTTGCCTCGAGAACTTAGTGTCAGTGGACGAGATCAACGACGGACTAGTGGAAACTGTCCGCACGGTAGGGTCTAAGTTTTTTAGACCCTGCCATAAAGATAGACCTCAAAAACTAACCGAGCAAACCTTAAACCTCATGGCTGAACGATGCTTGCTACAGTTGCAGTCTTCCCACGATGCGAAGTCATATAGGCAGCTCAATAAACGAATATCCAAGTCCTTGCGACACGATCTGCGTCTCTTTAATACGAATCGTGTTAAAGAGACCATACAGCGAAACCAAGGCTCCAAAGTGTTCGCAAAGGACAAGTCTATTGGGCAAAGCCAGATGACTAAGCTGAAACGGGAGGATGGCAGCATAGCGTCGACCAAGGCAGAGGTTTTAGGCGAAATCGAGAGGTTATATGGACAGTTATACACTTCGGTCGCAAAGTCCGTTGACAACTTGGCAAGAGATCCAAGAGCCAAGCTGTCCCGACATTATACCCAAGATATCCCGGACATCAGTCTGTACGAGATTAGGATGGCCCTGAAGCAGCTTAAGAACAACAAGGCGCCGGGTGAGGACGGAATCACTTCAGAGCTTCTGAGAGCGGGTGGAACACCGGTACTTAAAGTCCTCCAGAAGCTCTTTAACTCCGTCCTGTCCGAGGGCAAAACGCCTGAAGCATGGAGCAGGGGTGGGGTGGTGTTGTTCTTCAAAAAAGGTGACAACTGCCTATTGAAGAACTACAGACCCATCACACTTCTAAGCCATGTTTATAAGCTGTTTTCAAGGGTTATCACGAACCGTCTCGAACACAGGCTTGATGACTTCCAGCCTCCCGAACAAGCCGGTTTCCGAAGAGGCTTTAGTACCATAGACCACATCCATACGCTGCGGCAAGTTATACAGAAGACCGAGGAGTATAACTTGCCATTATGCTTAGCGTTTGTGGACTATGAGAAAGCCTTCGATTCGGTGGAAACATGGGCGGTACTTGAGTCACTCTAGCGATGCCATATTGACTATCGGTACATCGAGGTGTTGAAGTGTTTGTATAATAACGCCAGAATGTCGGTCCGAGTACAGGAGCATAGCACGAAGCCGATTCCATTGAGAAGAGGCGTAAGACAGGGGGACGTTATCTCCCCGAAACTGTTTACCGCCGCAATGGAAGACGCCTTCAAGCTCCTGGAATGGCAAGGACTTGGCATTAACATCAACGGCGAATACATCACTCACCTTCGGTTTGCCGTTGACATCGTAGTCATGGCAAACTCGATGGAGGAACTCAGTATGATGCTCGAGGGCCTCGACCGAGTTTCACAACGGGTGGGCCTGAAAATGAACATGGACAAGACGAAAATTATGTCAAATGTCCATGTTCAGCCCACCCCAGTCTCTGTTGGAAGCTCGGTACTCGAAGTTGTTGACTCGTATATCTACCTAGGACAAGTAGTCCAATTAGGTAGGTCCAACTGCGAGAAAGAGGTCAACCGCCGAATCCAACTCGGCTGGGCAGCGTTCGGGAAACTACGCAATGTCTTTTCGTCCGACATACCTCAGTGCCTCAAGACGAAAGTCGTCAACCAATGTGTGTTACCAGTGATGACTTACGGCACCGAAACGTGGTCTCTCACTATCGGCCTCATCTCAAAGCTCAAAGTCGCTCAACGAGCTATGGAGAGGGCTATGCTCGGAGTTTCTCTACTTGATCGAATCCGAAACGAGGAGATCCGTAGACGAACCAAAGTCACCGATATAGCCCACCGGATTAGCAAGTTGAAGTGGCAATGGGCAGGCCATATTGCTCGCAGAGCAGATGGCAGATGGGGCCGAAAAGTGCTGGAGTGGAGACCACGGACTAGCAAGCGCAGCGTAGGACGTCCACCAACGAGGTGGACAGACGACCTTATAAAGGTCGCCGGAAGACGCTGGATGCAGGTCGCTTCCAACAGGTATCTGTGGAGATCAAAGGGGGAGGCCTATGTTCAGCAGTGGACGTCCTATGGCTGAGATGATGATGATGATGAGATAAACGAATAACGAAATTATATAAATTTTAACAGAACATCATCTATTTAAAATTCCCGATGACTCATAAGTTTACTAGTAGCAGTAAAACAGTTGCGTGTCTGATGTCTGAGGGGACCTTAAGCCCGAGGGGCCGATAAATAGAGCAGGTTTATTGCAGCTTCAAATGTGCGTGCTATATGATGTTAGGGACCCGTTGATTACCTTTTATTGATATATTTTTCTTTGTTTTTATATGACGTCACTCAAAATATATAATTTTTTTGTGTTCTTTGTTCACAAAATTTTAACAAAAACTTTGCACCTACCACAGCTATTTCTCCACCACCCAAAGGTAGACTGGCAGAAAACGCCTATGGCGTTAAGTCCGCCTTTCAATTTTGTACGAAATGTGGAGAAGCATTAAATAAATAAATAAATATAAAGATTTGGAAATAGAGATATCTGCCCAAAAATGTTGGTCAAAGAATTGAAATTATTTCTCGTGTCTATGATAGAAATTCGAACATAAGATTGAGAACTCCTCCTTTTTGCTAAATAAACCTTTAACTAAATAATTCTAAAGTTTTGTGATTTTTTGCATAAGTTAGGTGTTAGTTTGAAACGTATATTAACACAGAACACGTAAAACATAAACAAATAGGTGAATTTAGAATAGTTACCCACAGTTAAATCTTTATAAATCATCATCTCAAAATAATATAGGTAGATAGGCTTTTTATTAGTTTTTCAGTGGTTATTCTAGCCTTGAACTCAAACAGATCACATATAATTGGTCTCTAAAAATAATTCATAATATTGATTTCACTTTGAAGTATTTTAAGCCACTGCTAAAAATATTTCAAATTGACTTGTAATTATAATTAAATTACACACTTTTACTACGGTATAGAATAACCTTGTAATCGGAACCGGTTTATTTTGAGGATAATTATTTAATTACCCAATCATTTTCATTATAATTACAAAGGTTAAACTGGTTTTAATATGCGGCTATTTATCACAAATTCCTACTTTGTATTAAACTACCTGTTCCTATCGGTTAAACCTATGTGAATGCCTGTCCTTTCTCAGACTCCAGAAAAATAAATACACACGGATGTCACTAAGGTAAGCGTATAAATCCAGAAAGAATCCGAACAGCAATGATAGCAATGTGATGTGACAATCCAGTTTTAGTATAATTGACCCTCATGTCAGTATTGTTAAATTCACAGTAATTAGCTACACCTAATGAAAATAAACCGATTAACCAGTAAATTAACAATTCAAGCATAAATGCGTCTATATGGATAAGTATGTCCATACACCCATCTTCGTTAAAGGTAGTACCAGTTCCATAAAATAAAGTAAGATTTAGGCCTCTGTCAAAATATATTTCTTCAGAGATTGAATGTAATGACATTAATATCAAACAAAAAAGAAGCACTCTTGATAATTTAGCTAAAAAACTTCAACTAGCAAAGGGGACATCGTATTTTAATTCAAAAACGACGCGCCATCCATTTTCCTAAATCGAACGCGTCATCAATTAAATTACTTTACCCCTATTGTGACGAACAAAACATGGACTCTTTACCAACATACCCCTAACTTACGACACACAAAAATCAACCTTACCACCTTACATTAGAGTCTTTAAAAACTGCATGTGGAAGTTTGTGAGGGGATGGTAGGGTAAGTTGGTACAGTGAGGAAATTTCTACCGAATTCTGTCTGAAGGGAAGCTCTTTATGTGGTCCCATGGGAGCCATGGTGTATGCAACTTGTGTCTCGCAGCGTCTGTGTTTGTCTTCGACAGGGGGAAGTTTTTGTTTGGACCTTAAATGTGTATCTACAATTGACTACAGAAGCGATATTGATATGGTAAGGACAAAATAGTATAGTATTTAGTACAATATTTCTTATATAACCTTACCCATACAAAATGGTCCATTTTAAGGTTCTTTTGAAACCGTTTGGTAGTTCAACTATTTCTTGCTAAAACTACCAAACCGACTTAATCGGTAAAAAATACTACTAAATATTTTTTAAAGAAGCTTTCATATCATCTAAAACAGACAATTGCAATGATAGCTAAAAAGTTCAAAGTTTTTTCTGAAAAAAAAAGCCAATTGATTCGTATGGAATTATACGGTTAAGTACCTACATTAATGTCCTTTTGTCAATTGAGATCAGACCATAATGGGGCGTTTATTGATCGTTTACTTAAAACTGAGCTATGATAAGTCCTCTCTAGAGGAGGCCGGACTTAATGGAACATTGTGTTTGTTTTTGAAGTAAAACTGAATATTTTCAGAAAAGACTTACATTAATTAAAATTTTGCTAACCCGAGAGATTAATAAATAACTGAATTAAAAAACGAAATACAAGCAATGTGTATTCAGTTCCATAACTAAAATGTTGCCATGAATTTTACATTTGATATCGTCAACGTCCATACCACGTTGAAAGCACCGGTTCTCGTCCGATCACCGAAGTTAAGCAACATCGGGCGCGGTCAGTACTTGGATGGGTGACCGCCTGGGAACACCGCGTGACGTTAAATATATTTTTTTAAAATTTTTTAGTACATCTTGAAAACAATAGGTATTCTTTTAATTTTTTCATCCCTGACACTGGTGTGCATTCTGTTACTGTTGTTACAGCCTTTTTATCGTCCCACTGCTGGGCACAGGCCTCCTCTCACATGGAGAAGGATTGAGCATTAATCACCACGCTTGCTCAATGCGGGTTGGTGATTTCAGACTTTTTATAGTCCAGGTTTCCTCAAGATGTTTTCCTTCACCTTTTTATCAGCCATTGGTGTCTAAGTATACTTAGAAAGTACATACAAACTTAGAAAAGTTGCATTGGTACTTGCCTGACCCTGGAATCGAACCCACACCCTCATACTCGAAAGGTTGGTTCTTTACCCACTAGGCCACCACGACTCCACTAGGCCACCACGACTCCATGTGTGCATTCAAATATGTACATTATACATTTGCGTCTAACAATTTGTTATACCTATTATATTAAATCGGAATATTTTAATGTCATGTAAATTAATACATTCTTGTAATATTACATTTCAAAACAAATTAATCCCGCCATCTTAAATCTTACATTCAAATTCAGCGAGATCTCAAGCTGCGACTTTAAAATTATTATTATTTTGATATTTAAATAAAATAAATACAAGCACTTAGATTTGAAAATGGAAAACAGTTTCTAAAATTGTTTTGGACAAATTAAAACCACAAAAAATGTCCATTAAATATTTTTGTTAAGCTTTTGCACAATTCACTACTTTTAAATCAAAGTAATGTAGGTACACCTACTAATAACCTATACACCCACTGACGATTATTTCTTAACGTAGGTATGTATGTAGTTCAAAATAATCACTTCTTCAGAGATCATGACGTACTTAATATTCTGATTGTTACAAAATCTAAACATAAACCACACTACTGTGTACAGTACACCACAAACACACACAAAAAAAAACTTCAGTATCCTCACCATTTCTCCCGCCCATCCCCAAACTCACACTAGTAGAATCAACTGAACTTTTTTCCCATCACTCAAGTACATCTCTGTATCTAATTCTACCATTCTACCATTGAGTTATCTGTCCAGAATGGCCCCTATAAGTTGCACTGGTCACTTTAAGGACCAATTGAGAAGCTTACAAATAGATTTTTTATCCATATAATCCAATATGGGGTAAATTGAGCCTTTTGTGATTGAATGCGTCGGCGTTTTTTCTGTATTTCTTGGTAGTTGTTGAGTTTTCGTGTTTGGGGTGAGTTTTCCGTGGTCATTAATGGGGTGAGGGTTGTTTAAGTTGTCTGACGGAATAATTATTTATCAAATTATTATTTTTTCTAAGCGGTCTTACAAACAGCCATCAAATGTAAAAGTTTGGCGAGTTCAGACTTAAGATACACACCTATGTAATTATTAAAATTTAATTAAATAAATAAAAAATAATAATAATGTTATTCCGCTTTGCCAGAAAATAAATAACAATGGAGTTGTTCAGCACACTATTAAGATTGCCACGGGTAAGATATACTGTATACTCTCAAAATACGGATGGATGACGATATGACAACAATATAGCAACAAGCACGTATCATAAATAGTGAGTCAAGTTTCCAATACTCCAATAACACAATACCCAACAAAATTAATTCCAACCAAAAGATGAAAATGATCAATATTCATGATTTCCAAATGCCCATAAATATTTAGTTGATATCTTAATAATAGGTGCAGAATTCAGACCCTCGGCTTGCAAGACATGGGTACCCCTAAATTGGTCGAAATTGTTGTGATCCGTATAATACTAAGTTTGCGTGATGATAAATGGGTAGGGCGCGTTTTGATACTGCTCTGCGGTATTCGGAATTAAAATTGTTAATGTGGGCTGACATTGTGGAATGTTTGTGTGTGAGAGTTATGTAAGGGGTGTTTTCGTGTAGGTATAATAGGTATTAAATGCCTAGCATACATACACATATTAGGTACATATTAGAGATTAATTAAAACACGACAGTATCTGTACTTAGTTTATCATGGAAGAGATAATATTAGTTTTATATACCTACCTACATCTTTTTATGGGAAATCATAAAATGTCCCCTTCTGCTGTGGGTGCAACACAAGGGAGTGACAGACTTATTGTCGAATAGGAACCCATCATGTTCCTTCTTAAGTCCTCTGTGTATCACGATCGTGGTAACTATATCGAAAAATCACGCAGCACATACCAACCCCTAAAACAAATGAAAGAAAACTGGCAAATGTATTTTCTAATATTTTTCCAGTCTACACTCCTGATATCATGCCTTCTGTTATTATAGAACTATTTCTGTGATTATTTTTTGAAATCATCAAACGTCTTTATTTACACTAATTAAACAGCTGGCCCAAAGACTTTTAATCAGTTTTCACAAATAGTTTTACATCGAACCCAAATTAGATTAAGCAGTTAATTCTTATAAATGACTTGCGCAATCGCAGGTATTATCTTAAAAGATGATTTTGAAGAATTTCAATTGAATCGGATTATCTTGCATTAAAGCAAAATAAGTCCTCAAAGATAAAGCTTAAGAAATTCTTTGATCACTACAAAGTCTGAGATAATTCTAAATCTCAAACAGGTGCCTAATATTGTATTCTGTGAAATTCGTTTTATCTGAATTAATTTCTGTTATTTTATCTGTTTCTTTTTACATATTTTTCTATGTTGCCAGACCAATTAGATGATTTAACACTAGGCCAGGCAAGAACTTCTATTTTTTTTATGTAGGTACCTATTAGTTTGCCTAGTTATTGTTCTTTAAGATAAAATTGGTTTCCACCAGACAAGCTTAAAGTAAGTATCTATTCCACGGGGATAAAGTCGCTGGTGAAATTAAACATTTCGCAAAAGGTACCTAAACAGGCATTTTTTAAGATCTGAGAAATTAATGCAAAATTATGATGAAGTTCTATGTTTATCCATAGTTTTCATTAACACGATTACACAATTATTCAAAACAGGTGCAAAATATGCAGGTGTATTTAACTTGAAAAAGTCATAGGTATAGAACTGTAATATAAAGTTAATATTACCATTGCAAATTCTGCATACACAGGTACTTACAGTTACCGGCACGGATGTCGGGCTCTCGGCGGAAGAGTGGGGATCGCTTTGCGCACCCGTACGCATAAGGCAATAAGGCAGTAAATCGCTTGTGCGCAGGTGAAGGTCAGGGCCCGACATCCGTGCCGGTAACTGTACCTCACTTAACAACCCTCTCAATCCAAAACAAAGTTATCAAAGGAAATATAAATAACACGGTTAATTATAACACAAAGACATCTAAAGTCTTTGAATTCAAATCCGACCCCACGGAACCCTAATTCGAGTAAATCTTTAATTCCTGTCTCACCCCTCGATTTAGAATTTACTCTTTCTCTCATATTGACAGGGGAGGTAAACCTGAGGGATTATCCTAATATTATAAATGCAAAAATGAGTTGGTTTATTACGCTTTACGAGAAGTTAGTATAGAGATAGGACATATTTTTATCTAGGCATTGGGCAGAGAAAGAATTATAGTTATCAGCACGAATCTTGAGCTCTGACCTTCACCTGCGCAGAAGTAATTTATTGGGTCCCTTTTGTGGTATGAAGTGAGGCGTGGGGGCGGGCTAAAGCGGTGATTGGCCCGCAGTGCATCGTCAGTCATCATCAGTCACTCGGGATTGGTTCTTTGCTAATAAATCACTTCTGCGCAGATGTAGGTCAGAGCTCAAGATTCGTGCCGATAACTATAAAATCGGACGAAAATCTGGTAGATGATCAAGGGCCGACGGAAACTATGAAAGTGAAGCGTTAGTAAGTGCAATAGGTGATTGTTTCTATCCCATACAAATTGCAGAACAGATATTTGTGACACATGGCAACTATGATAGGATAGACCATGTACTACATAAATCAATCATACGTTAAGGTTTTTTTTATTTTTTAAACCAGCATGTTTTAGCAAAGCGGTCTTATAGAAAGGGAAACATAAAATATTTTTTGCGACTGCGTTATTGAAATGGCAATTGAAAAAAAAACCCTCATTTGAATTCTGTATTGAATTCCGATATTCCGATGCACACCACCAAAGAGTTACCATTTTAATATTTGATTACTGGCCTTCTAAACCTTTCAAACGCACGTTCCAAAAAGGTTGTCTACCCACGATGCGTTCGGAAACACAAGTGGCGTACAAAACATTTGAAATAGTTCCCCTAGCTTGCACCGAACTTGTTCTTGTTTCTGCATTCGAATTACCTGAGGGAATATCCGAATATCCAGTAGGCTAGGGTCCAAGATGTTGAGGAGATGGAAGTGGCCTGTTAGTAGATTAGATTAGATTAGATTAGTTAGTAGATTTCGGCCTAAAGAAGATTAGTAAAATGGTTTTTATGATAATTTTAAAATGTGTGTTCAGTTACGGATAGATTTTGATTGTTTTTTTTTTGCAGGCTACCGTTGGAACAAAATGTAAGTTTGTATGTATATGAATTGTTGTACAAAGAGTTTACCTTGCATATATATCATTGATTGATATCTATACTAATATTATAAAGCTGAAGAGTTTGTTTGTTTGTTTGTTTGAACGCGCTAATCTCAGGAACTACTGGTCCGATTTGCAAATTTCTTTCAGTGTTAGATAGCCCATTTATCGAGGAAGGCTATAGGCTACTTTTTATCCCGGTACGGGAAGTAGTTCCCACGGGATGCGGGTGAAACCGCTGGCAGAAGCTAGTCATTTATATTGCACTGTGGCCGTCTGATGGGCTGAGGTGAGTAAAAGTTTAAAAAAACTTACTATTATTTAAAATAAAAGCAAGTATAACGGACATCAATGAAGTGGGTCACCTTTAGAAGTACATAGGCAAGCTACTAAAACTGGTTATTTATTTCGACTCCGTTAAAACTATGAACCGCTTCCAGTCTCCTTTAAATCCGTGACCATAATTCTAAAAGGAACACAAAAGCCCCATACAGCATTATCTAATTTATTATTGTTTCAAATGAAACTAATTTCTTTGATCATAAATAATGAGGAACCTCAAATAATGTAGAATTTCAGTAGTAAGCGTCTCGAGGGAACTATGGAGCAATACTAACAGTCGTGTATTGCTGTGCAAGTTTTGATAGGCGTTCTGTTGCGCTCTTTCTTCCAATGTGGATGATTATTTTTTTACAATAAAATGGTGCTAGTTAATGTACCTACGACTAAATTCGTCCTGTTAATGTGTGAAATAATGACTGCCTAATCAATATTTCTAAAATCTACGAAACAATGGGTTATGCGTTTAAAAATCAAAATTTCAAAGGTGGGATTAAAAAAACTGCAAATTCTGTACGTGTGCATGTGTAAGTGTGACTTGTCCCATAATTTCTACACCATCAATGTCAACGTCCATACCACGTTGAAAGCACCGGTTCTCGTCCGATCACCGAAGTTAAGCAACATCGGGCGCGGTCAGTACTTGGATGGGTGACCGCCTGGGAACACCGCGTGACGTTGACTTTTTGCAATTTCTACAAACCCATTTAACTTTTTTCAAAAACTTAATGTCGATAGGTAAATAATCAGTGTTTTCTTTTTTTTTGGTTCTTTCAATTAACGGAACATTTCCTTCAATTGTAACATTAATATCCCGAACACTTTGTGTCTGGGCCGCGGGCCTTTTTAACCATTTTGAGGGTCATTAAACTAAACGCATTAGGCGAAAGGGCGCAACTGATCAAGTGTAAATATCTAATGTTTTTATTTGCGCCATTCGGAGGGTCATATTGGGGAATGTAAAACACTGGAAAAGAACATTTAAGTATATCTTCAACAATTATTTAAAAAAGGTAAAATAAATAAATGACAAAAAGTCAACGTCACGCGGTGTTCCCAGGCGGTCACCCATCCAAGTACTGACCGCGCCCGATGTTGCTTAACTTCGGTGATCGGACGAGAACCGGTGCTTTCAACGTGGTATGGACGTTGACGAGTGTCAATGAGAAAATAAAAACCATTTGATATTTTAAGTCGGAGGTATTTTATCAGGAAGCACAGTATGCTATTAAAAAATATTTTTTTTTCTGTCTTGTCAGCGCGATAATACCAGCTTTCTACAGATGTACAGATTCATTGTCCCATAAAATTAGTTCTTATCCAAAATTTTCAAATCCAAGTTCACAGCAGGGTTTTAAAGCTGGGCGGCATTAATTTGGCAAAATCGAGCGACATTTCACGACATTTTGGCAGATGTTAGCTTTAAATCGCCATCGTAATTGATTGGACCGAGATTTGCACATTTTTTATTTTATTTTTTTGTCTAAATCATGACTGGATCAGTTTGGTTAATGGCTTAGGCGGTACCCGTCTGACTTAATCGTATTTGTACAAGATAAATGGTATGCGATCTTTGAATGGTTTATAGTCAAAGCATAGGGACAGATGCAAATGATGCTTGGTATCATTTTACTTATAACTACGCTTCTTTTCTACCTATTTAATAAATAACAATAGAAATTGATGTTCGAGAAACCTAAAAATGTACGCTTACCGAACGCTTACCGAACGCGTACCGCTTAATCTGTAGGCGCTTTGATCTTTAAGACATAATATGTACATTTCTTTTACATTTAATTAAAGTTGTCTCAAAAATGCATCAGTGTGTTGACGTCGGTCCCACGTCCACTTCCCTTAGTTAGGGACTCCATAATCTTTCGTGTATCATTGAGCAAATAATATTAAACCAACTTATCATTCAAAATTCACTAATTACACTTCATCTCGTTTACCCAACAAAATCCACACACTTACCATAATTAAATAAACCTTAACATCTAGAAAAACATGTCAGATGAAAACGCGAACATTAGATAAGAATGATTCGACTCCGACCTTACTGTATTTATATCAAAATAAAATGCAACCAATTACATTAAAACGAAAGTCGGGCTCTGGAGTTGAATGCAAATATAAAAAGGAACCCCCGAGCCCCCGAGCCCTCTTGCACCCGCGAACCCCCGTGAACCCACGTGAACCCCCCGTCTCGTGGGTAAACATCGGGGATGAATTAAAATTATAACGAGTACCTCCACTTATTTATGCATGTAAAGTATTTGGTTTCTTATGAAATATAGTGATGTGCGCGGAATTTTAAATTATGGGGCAGTCAGCGTTTTTCGGGGTTAAGTATAGGCTTAGTTAAGTATTCAATAGGTACTTACCTTTTTAGAGGATTGGGACTTCCAAGAATTACAGCAATATAATAAGTACAGCGAATAGAGAAATTTAAAATATTTTTTCGACATTCGCCGGAATGTATCTAAGAACCGTAAATTAAAGTTCTGTGTTAATTTTTGCCACCGATTTCCAAAGCTTATTAATTGCTTGCCAAAGCCAAATTGATTTTGGACAAATACCCTATCTTTCGATCTTTTCGATACCTAGGATTTATTTACTTAACTATAAATAAATATACTTCGATACATCAGCCCCCACAATTTTATTTCAATTTTCACTTTCCTTTTTTTTCACGCAAAAAGCGCCTGAACACTCAAGATGCATTTACCATATTGCGTAAATTTCTAGAACCATCTACTAAGACATCAAAACAGTACTGTCTTGAAAAAAGTCAGTAGCAGTAGTAAGTCAGTCATTATATGTGGCGATTTCAATATTAATATTTTAGAAAGTAATATTGTAAGTTCGAGTTTCTTAAATCTTTTTAAATCATTTAATATGCGTAACGTTTTCGAAGAACCTACTAGGATAACACCAACTACTGCTACTTGTATAGATAATGTTTTTTGCAGCTGTGAGTACCTACATAAGGAAATAGTGAATTACTTGCCCTCTGATCACAGCGGACAAGTTGTCACTTTTCGCACTAACTCTCCACCAGAGAAAACACAAATAAAATTTAGGGAATATACTTTTAAAAAAATCGATAAATTCAATCAAACTTTAGGTGATAAACTGTGTGCACATAGCTTAAATCTTAAAAATTCAAGTGATATTTACGCCGATTTTTTCTCTATATTAAACAAACAATTCAACTTAGCTTTTCCAGTTAAAACTAAAATGATTAAGTCCAAGTTCTTATTTAGTGACTGGGCAACTCCTGGTATTCGTAAAAGTAGACAAAAGCTGTTTGAACTTTATGGTTTAAAGCCTTATAGCACCGATCCAAGTTTCCGTGACCACGTCTCAAAATATTCGAAAATATTTAAAAACGTTTGTAAACAGGCTAAATCTATTCATATTAGAAATAAAATAAAAAATTCTAAGGATAAAATAAAAACAACTTGGACAGTAATTAATAACGAAACAGGTAGGCGAAAAGTTCGCAAAACTGATTTTAGCCTAGAAACTCATAAAGGCCTCATCAACGGTAACCTTGAAGTAGCTCAAGAGTTTGAAGCATTCTTCACCAAAATACCTTTCGAAACTACAAAATCATTAAATTCTTCAACCGCCGTATCTATCGATTTACTCAAAACAAATGTAAAGCCATGCAGTTCAGTATTTAAATTTCAACATACCAGCCCCGAGGCTGTTGTTAAGGCCTTTAAAGATCTTAAAATAAAATCAACAGAAGATCTTTGGGGTATGTCTGTCAAGGTGTGTAGGTCAATTATTGAAACTATTGCACCCTATTTAGCTTACATCTTTAATGTTAGCGTAGACCAAGGCGTGTTTCCTGATCTAATGAAACACAGTAAAGTAGTACCTTTATTTAAATCGGGAAATAGCAAAGAATCAAACAACTATAGACCCGTTTCTGTTTTACCGGTTCTCAGCAAGGTATTCGAAAAGTTGATGCTTGCACAAATGTTGCGCCATTTCAATAAAAACTTCATTTTTCATAACGAACAATACGGTTTCACCAAAGGTCGCTGTACAACCGATGCTGGTGTAACTTTGATCAAGCACATCTTTAAGGCTTGGGAGGAAGCTGAAGACTCGATTGGAATTTTCTGCGATCTCTCAAAAGCGTTTGACTGCGTAAATCACGAAACGCTTTTGCAGAAGCTAGAGCATTACGGAATCAAAGATACATCCCTCCAGTTATTAAAATCGTATCTAAACGATCGGCAACTTAAAGTTCAAGTAAACGGCGTAAATTCACTAGGCTCAATGATGGCAATGGGCGTACCACAAGGTTCCATATTAGGTCCGTTCCTCTTTTTAGTTTATATTAATGATTTGCCCTATCTATTTGATAATCAACCTAGGATGGTGTTGTTTGCCGATGATACCTCTCTTATTTTTAATATTGATCGACGTAGACGTAACCTAGACGACGTAAACAATTCCATTATCCAGGTTCAAAATTGGTTCAACGCAAATAACTTGGCTCTTAATGAAAAAAAAACAAAATGCATTCGATTTTCATTGCCAAATGTAAAAAGTAGTGAATGTGACATAATACTCAATAGTCAAAAACTAGAATTTATAAATCAGACAGTTTTCCTGGGAATCACTCTTGACAAAAAACTACAATGGGGACCCCACATAACATCTCTTGCGGGTCGTCTTAGCTCGGCCGCCTATGCTATTAGAAAGATGAGGCAGCTAGCGGACGTAGAAACAGCTAGACTGGTATATTTTAGTTACTTCCACAGCATCATGTCGTACGGCATTCTGCTGTGGGGACGAGCTGCTGACATTGAATGCATATTTATCTTACAAAAGCGAGCGGTCAGAGCTATGTACAACTTACGTGGTCGTGAATCTCTTAGGGAACTGTTTAAAAAAATTAATATCATGACCGTACCTTGCCAATTTATTTATGAAAATATCATGTATGTTAGGAAAAACTTACATTTGTTTGATAAAATATGTGATAGACATAATTATAACACTAGAAATAAAAATAAGTTAGCTATCCCGCAGTTTAGATTATCTAAAGTACATACATCTTTCATGGGATATTGTGTCAAATGTTATAATAAAATACCAGACAACATTCTGGAATTGAATGACTTGCGGTTTAAAACTCATATAAAAGCCACACTTTGTAAGCAAGCATATTATAAATTAGAAGATTACATTCAAGATAAAAATGCTTGGAAACATGCTGGTCCTGCTCCATAGGACATACTGACAATATCTAATTAATTAACAAATTAAAACTACACCAGCAAATAAAATTGTATTCATCTTTTGATTATTAAAATTTGTTTGTAACTTTGTACCAAAATATAAACCAATTTGTAAATGTGAACACCATGTAGCATTTTAATTGTCACTTTATCCTCATTTGTCTTTGCGATTCTACATGATCTTCGCATGCTTTTACTGTATGTATCAATACATACAAACTGTAATACTATATTATTTTTAAAAAGAGTAACCATGGAGTTTCTTGCCCGTTCTTCTCCATAGGAAGCTACTTTTGGAATGGGCAACTAGAATCAAACTTAGTTATAATTTTGACGTTCATAAGTGCTTGTAAAGGCCTAAATGAAATAAATGATTTGACTTTGACTTTGACTTTGACTTTACTGTGTAAATTCTATTTAAAGCAGTGTTGGTATTAACTATTCATATTTTATCGACATGAGCCATATTTGCAGGCCTGTCTTGCATGTGTCGTCCCTTGAGAGTGGGAAAAAAACACATGTGTAAACGCGTTTTCCCCTCACTATTTTTTGTGAAGGGGTGAGATTCGGAAAATGTTTTGTGACACTTTGTCTGTGAATTTTTCGTAGATTTATTGATTGAAGGCGATTTTTGAGTATGACACTATGACAAGGCAAAAATATTAGAAGAAGCTTAGTATTTACAATGAAAATTAAAGTGCTAGAAGACATATTGAGCGGTGGAAAGAACAAAAAGTCAACGTCACGCGGTGTTCCCAGGCAGTCACCCATCCAAGTACTGACCGCGCCCGATGTTGCTTAACTTCGGTGATCGGACGAGAACCGGTGCTTTCAACGTGGTATGGACGTTGACGACTCTGTCCTTAAAATTAAAGCTCATATCACGTAATCAAAGGGTAGAAGGACAATAATATGACGCTTTAAACCGATTTCTACGAAACGCTCTATTATTATTTTTTTTACAGAAATGGACTTGTTCACACAAACAAATAGCCATAATTAGTACGCATTAGAATTATAAATTACCAGGAACTGTCAACACTCCCTTTTTTCAAACATTTATAGAGGAAACATAAAAAGTTCGCGTGACACAAATGTATTGAAAGTTAATAGGGAATTAACCGGAAAGGGCGTTCTAAACGGAAACTATTATTTTTGATAAAACAGGAGGGGTTTAGCAACAAGCAAATAACGTTTGAAATGCTGACAATATAATTTTGGTCGATTAATCATGCGTAATAAAAATTTTTACTTTGATGACTCATCTATCCATACTTTAGGTATCTAAATTGATATTTTAAACCCCAAATTATAACACCGGAGATAAAACTTTTATTTTTCTGACTGACTGAAAGGCGCCAATTTTAAGAGTATGAGCACATGTGGTTTGGAAGAGTTTTTCTTTGGAACGAATTAAATGGTTTTGATAATAATTCATCGGAAAGTTCCCTCGGTGCTCGAATTGTATAGGACCTGGCAACATGGTACATTTATACAAGCTGTTGATTTGCATCCGTGCCATATTCAAGGACGTAATTATGCTTATGATTCTCGACCCAAATCAACAAAAAAATTGGTATTTTTTTTTTTTTTTTTCGGAATTTCGTCAATGTCATCTAGCCGTATTTTAACTTGGCGCGTGTGTTACTGGCCTTAAAATCGTGCTGCGCCCCCACACAAACGCAAACACAAAGCATACGCAACGATTGTTCATAAAATTGGATTACTTCTGAAATACTACGACATTACAATGACAAAAAAAGCAGTGTATATTAGCTATTTCCCGTCTACTGTAATTCCAATCGATTATTTACGTATTTTATGTCCTCCTCCTGACGTATGGCACAAATGCAAATCAACACCTTGTATAAAAATACAATAAAATACAAGCGAAACGAAAAGTCTCACTTAAAATGGACACTTTAGAATCAATTCCCATTTCCTCAACACTACTAAATTAAGAAGTAAAATCCACATTAATAAGAATCTTAGGGAGCCATAAATTTATCCATAATCCGACTGGATACAAGCTGAGTGGGGGGACTAATGGCTCGTCTAAAACAAAGCCAAAGTTTTAAATTAGTACCGAATCGCGGCCTTATCGCGCGGAAAATTGACGTGCCCACGGAAAAAAATCGTCCTGTGTAGAGCTAGTTCCTTGATGGTAAGTTTGTGAGGTTTAAAAAATGTTAAGTTATAGTGTCTTGGTAAACTAAACTTTCAAAGGATATTTGTCCTGCAACTGATTTAAAATTAAGGTAGCTATCCTTTTTGAAGAGCTACCTTTTGAACAGGTAGTTATGTTTAAAAAGGTATCTGTAGCAAGGTAAAGTATTGTCTTAAAACTTTTCTGTAGTGGCCTAACTTAGGACCATGACGGCGATTTTTTTTAAAGGACCTAAATCAATTTAGTAGGTAATTCTTTCTGTCTTTTACATGTATTATTTAACTTTAGTCTGATCCAGTAGACTCGTTGCTACTTAACTGAGTGCGTTACAATGAGAAAGACCTACATAGCAGTTAATTGCACGGATTAAAATAAAACAAAGTCTACAAACCAAAAACTAAGTAAGTATATTGAACTAAAAGCACTAACAAAACAAAATCACGCAGCCTGTATAAAGCCCAGCTTCTTATAGAATATCAGTTCCCATCGCTTCAGCTTCGCTATGGGCGCGTCGCTGTCAACCTTCTTGCTCCTCTTGTATTTCCTGAAGAAATCCGCATCGACCTGATGAAAGAGAATATTTTTAATCATCATCATCGTCACCATCTTCATCACAATTATCATCGTCGTCGTCATCACCATTATCATTATCATCGTCATCACCATTATCATCATCATCGTCATCTCCATTATCATCACCATCGTCATCATCGTCGTTATCACAATTATCATCATCATCATCATCGTCATCATCATCGTCGTCATCAGACTACCTACGTACGTACCCGCGTTTTAGCAGCCTCATTTACATAACCGATTTTGATTTGGGAAACGAGACAACAGCTATGTAAAAAAAATGCACACACCTTACCTCACACAGCTAAATTATGTTCCATCTTTCTCTTTCATTATCCCTTTCTATAGACACGCTATAATTTATTGAGAACCAATTTGACATTTCTCTATCCAAAAAAAAACAATCACTTTGAAATTCAAAACTCTTTAACAAAATGTATCTACTGCCTGATAAAAAACCGTTCACAAAGTAAGTCAGATTCAGTTCCCACCTTGACTCTCTGATCCACAGTATCCCTGGTCCCAGTAACCGTGCTAGCAGCGGCTTCGCTTCTATTTTTGACCCGAGGGTAGAACAGCCACCTTTTGGACCCCAAACCGTCACTTTTGAGGATCTCCTGTATGCGGTCCTGTCGCTTTTTCGTTGCCAAGTATTTTGACGGGTTCTTCTTGTGTTTGCTTGCTGTACAAAAATGTTTGTAAATAAGGATATTTTTTGTTTAATTTATCAAAAACTATAGTTGGATCCAGCTGACAGTTTGATGGATTAGATAGCCTTTTAATAATGTTTTACAAAAGCAACGTCTTCAAACTTTTTATTTACACAAATCCAATTATAATGAAATGAAGGTCAGCTTTCATATTTTGCTACAACTTTTTGAATGGAATCTTGAAAAACTCGACGGATCGGTCTATCAATCTTCGGTTTTATAAGAGCCTTGAAATAACATAAATAGTGTACACACCGACAAAATTACTTAACCAAACCTATGTGTTCGAATTTTGTTTAGAAAATAAGTAATAAAACCTGCTCTTTCACTTTCACTAAGCTTTTTGAAGGGTTGACCGGTAACATTATATTGAATAGCCAGTTATAATCATCAGCCTAACGGGGACTCTCGGTCCGCTGGTAGAAACTAGTCTAACAATGATAGGTCTTATTAATAAAAATCAAGTAATAAAGAACTTACGAGAAAGATACAAAACTCTGAAAGCGTCCAGAAATCCTGGTTCCTTATAGTTCAATTCTCGTGTCCTTGTTCCAGAGTGCGTACGACTTCGGCTTCGACTCCGGCTTCGGCTTCTAGTTCTTGTACGGGATCGAGATCGGGACCGTGTTCTGGTCCGCGATCTGGATCTGGATCTGGACCGCGACTTCGATCGCGTCCTAGAACGCGAGTTAGACCTCGACCGCGATTTCGTCCGTACATTGAGACTTCGAGAACGTTTTGAATCTCTGCTTTTACGCTTTCGTTGTTTTGATCTACTCCTTCTGAAACGAATATCCATTAATGGCAGCGATTGTTTTTTAAATCAACTACTATCCTGCTGCTGGGCAGATTTCTCATTCCGTCATTTATTTTCACTCCTTCCTTTGTATCCGCCGTTGCAGCGGCTGATTTTTATGTACAGATTTAATGTTAAGAAAATGTCACACCACCTGACACCTCGATGCCTTGCCAACAGCCTCCAGCTTTCAAGATATCTACAGCTACTTGCCACAAATCGCAAGACATTGCTCACAAACCAATAACGTTCTACCATAAAGTGAAAAGTCAATAGCACCGCCATCATCGAACGACATGATTTTGTACCTACAGCAACTTTAACCTTCCATGTACCAATAGACCACATACCTACACTTAAAAAGAACTAAGTTCTTTAAGAAGACCTATCATCGTACCTTCCTCTTTCCCGATCCTCAGTCAAACTGCCGAGTCCATAATACTCGCCAAAACCATCTCCATGATCAGGGTATTCCCCCTCCGGGGGTCGCATAGGCGGGAACGGCGGGGGGTATGGATACCCATAGCCTTCCATCTACAGCTCAACACCATGCAATACAAAAATTCACAAATAATTTATTAGTAATTTTGATTTGGACGCTGTCACTGTCAAATTTTGTTTCTTTTTGGGTGATCGTGCCTGTTGGAGGTTGGTGTTCTTTGTTTGTAAATGTAGTGTGGCGGCCTGTTTTGTGTTGAACTGGATTTTTTTTGAATAAACTCTTGATGGAATGCTCACGATGTGTCACGTATTCACTGCTATGTGTTGCTTCTAAATGATTTTGAAATATTCAAAATGTAGGACAATCATTATAAATGAAAACGGCAAAAATCACAAAATTATTTCGAAAAAAAAGTAACTCTCTTCTTCTCATTAATCGTAACCCTTTAAAAATTCTTAACAGTTCTCACCCCTTTGAAAATTGTAAATCGAAGCTTTCCCCAAAAAGTCATTAGGGCACACCATCAATACGATAATCTAACTTGAAAAATTTCAAAAGACGTTATTATCGAAAAGAATTACGACATTTCGCGAGGTCCGAATCGATTGTAATCGAGTAAAAAAGTTCTCGAGTAACTTATCGATTTGGAAAGAAAGAACAATTAAAGAAGTAAGATAAATTAGGAATCGATGAATGCTTAATGGTTCCCTCCATTAGAGGGTTTTGAGTTGGTGGAAAAGTATTTTTTTTGAGAAAATTTTTAACTACTCCCCTTTAAAGTTTGAGGGAGAACATGGATGTAGAGAAAAGCGTTACGACTAGATAGGCAGGCAGTTAAAATGAATAATTCTACATGGCCCTATACATGTCTATCAGGAACTTACAGAACTTAGTTTACATGCAGTATAAAAGGAATATATTAAATGAGCGCATGAAAAACAACTTCTAAATAAACCAATAATCGAGAATAATTTATGTTATGTTACTTTATTTTTCTGATATCAAAATAACGTGAAATAGTGTCAGTTATGGTAAGAAAGAATGTTACTTGTGTGATGACGGCAGATAGAAGAGTATGGAAGAAGAAAACATGCTGCGCCGACCCCAAATAAAATTGGGATAAGAGCAGGAGGATGATGATGAGTGTCAGTTATGGACTCTTATAACATAAAAACCTTTATACTTTGTTTAAAAATATGCCCATTCTAGCAGTCCTAACTCTTGACCACGAGGCAGTACAGTGTTCTTTAACTCGGCTGCTCAGCGGTCTTATTCTTCACTTACTTTTTAATATTCCGCAAGTTTTCAGCTCATTTCGATTTTATACTAAGTGTACTTTGTTATAACTGGCCAGTATGGCCGCTAGTGGGTTTTAAAGTGCATTCTATAAAGTGGAAATTAGTTTATATAAAACAGTGTGGATGCATGACTGCCTTGACTGCCTTCGTTGGTATAGTGGCTATAAGCGTTTGACTGTTTGGTTGGAGTTCATTTCCCTTTTAAAAAACTTCACAAAGCAGTGCAGAATATTATCATCCTGGAGCTTCGAAGACCATGTTAAGCCCTTGATAGGTCCTGCGTCTGATCTCTCTGCGTACATAATATTACTCTGAGTATCTACCTGGTACATTAATTCATTAGACCATTAGACCTCCTTATTGCCCTGGGGAAGGGTTTTCCTTTACTTAGAATTTACTAAGATCCTAAAGGACTTGTTTCTTGTAAATGAATTAGTTAATGCTTCTGCAAGAAATATTTTTTTTTATTAGTCACGGTAGAAACAACAGTAGGAAGTACCTAGTATTAATTTCAAAAGACATAAAATTATAAGACAGGCAAAATAATCAAAAACAGAAAATCATAATGACTGGAAGCTGCTGACCCAACCTGGACAGATATTGATCGGCCGATAGTCAGTGATACAGGAAGCTGGGTACTCACTTAGAAGTGTAGCACGTACTGTATCAGATACGGTATCAACCTGCAAGTGAGTACGGCTCGTCCACGGTCCTCACGAGCACCCTGCGAGCCGCCTTTGTGTTCGCAGTGAAACCGCCACACGGCGGGTCACTGCGAGCTTACAGCGCTCCACGCGCGAGCGGCTTGCAGCGAGCTCGTGCCTACGTACTCACTTGATACCGTATCTGATACGTTACGTGCTACACTGCTAAGTGAGTACCCAGCTTTATATGTTGAAGGTAATCATCAAATGTATTCGTCGGCAGACTATTGTATTTGATATGCGCATTTCTTTAACTAAATCCGTCTCCATACTGATGAAAACCACTATCCCACTGGCAATCACCAGGCCTAAGAACTCGTTCATACTTACTAGCGGTGTTCCAAAAGTTTGCAGTCCGCACAGGATTGAAAAATGAAAAATACAGTTAAATTCATGTTTTTATCGATTGCCTCTTTACACTCCAAGCCACTGAAACATACCCAGAATGTATGAACTACAAACACGTATAGTCCTCATTACGCCCCAAATGTTTAACAGTTTTTATGAAACGTAAAACTTACTCGAAAAACTGGTAAATATACTGAATTTAAAAGTAAATAAGCCGTGTTTTTACCCGTCAAAGACTGCTATATTTTTTTGAGTGGCAGCAAATTTTTTTTTTTTTGCAAATCGTACTAATTAACTGAAAATAGTTGGTACCTGTCGGGGTAACCTACTTTTGGAGTTGGTAGGGTTAACCGGTTTTATTTTAACTGTTGTGGAATGTTTTTTCGTATTTAAGGAAATAATAGTTGGAGATACACGTATCTGAGGAATGTTTGGAATGGTCTGTAGCGTCAAAAGTCAAAGCATCATTTTAGTATAATTTTATAACCTGTTGAAAACGCGTATCTATCTACTAGAAATCGGTTTCAAAACCTTTTTTGTTTTACTTGACGGCAAAGAAGGGTAACGTTTATAAATTTATTAGTTGTATTTAGGTCTTGTAAAAAAATACCTGTAGGTAGGTATACGAGATTTTTTTCAATGAAAACCAATTTGCCTAGTAATCACAATGTTCAGTGAAAAGACTGTACTTTAAAATCCCCTATAAAATAAATGGCGTATCAATAACCCTTCTAACACATTAATTTCAAAACCTTAAAATTGCTTTTACGAACACCCGTAAAAAACGAATGGATATAAAACGTAAAGATAACATTATTATCCCATAAAGTCTGTATAATGAACAGGTTCTCAGGTGTTTTTAATTTTCTAGCTAAAATGTACTGAATACTTCAATCAAAAGATTGTCATTACTTTGATTAAAGCCTGCGCGATTGATAGAATCTCAGTACTTTTTGACGCGTAATCAACTTTGAAAATCCGACGAAAACCCCTCATCCAAGTCGAAAAAAAAATCCGTGCGATTTTAAATTAAAATATTAGAGCTTCAAAACTCATATTCTCAGTAATTTCGCAGATATGAGATATACAACTAGGCAACCCTAGATTTTTCCTATTTGAATATAATTTGTGCAGTGGACGCTTGGTGATTGAAAATGAACCGTGTTTGTAAAGAATAGGGTTGAATTTCGTGGTGATTGTGTGGTTAACAGTTCTTCATAAGTATTTGGCTGAAATCCGGCGTCATAATATGGCCGGCAGGCACATGACGTCATGGACAAGAGTGACGTCATTTCGGGGCGTTTGCACTGTTTTGATATTTTGCTGCAGTACGCCAGTATGGTGGAGTTTTCGTAATTTCCCCGTCTAAAGGGAAACTTAATTTTGTTTGTGGTTTGGTGCCATTTTCGCTGACCGATTTGCGATTTCTGTTTCAAATGGTTTCGTGTGGATGTTTAGTTACGAATGTTTTGCGGTGGCATGATTCTGTTTGTATGAGTTGTTTTGTGATGGTTCAAAATTGGATATGGTTGTATTGTGAATATAAAAGAAGATATTGTGGGTCCAATGCTGATTTTATGTCCTTATTCTTGGGCTTTATATCAACTTTTTACCTAATTGGTTATATAAAAAAGTCAAATTATAGTCACGGTTGGTCTGCATACAGTAAGTTTAGTCAATTGTGTAATTACCTTGCGAGACCCTTCTCTTTTCTCGGCAAGGAAATCTTACATTGTACTTATATTACCTTCTTATGGAAAACCAAAATTGAACTCAATAACACAACTTTTCAACAGCCAAAAAACTCCTTTATATTCGAAAAAATCTAATAATATCAAAAATTCTCTCCATGATTTTCGGTTGCCCCTGTAAATTAGTTTCGCTAGTACACGCCGCGGGTTCCCTTGCATAAAATTTAGATTTTCTGCCGTCATCTCAAGGGGACCATATAAAGTTTTTCCGAGATGAAAATGCTTGAAAAGCTTAAGACGGTTTTGTCATATCTACATATGTATAGCCATGAGAGGATTTTCTGTTTGAATTTTATGGGTTCTATTTTCGACAAGATGTTTTTGATTGCTGTGGTTGCATGAAAATTTTCAAATGTGAACAAAATGGGCATAAAAATATTAGGTAGGTACGTTTGTATTTCCAAGAAGACCTAGTTGACCGAAATCACTAAGTAATATGTGATTTTTCAAAAACAAATTCAAGATATAGCCTGGATTACCAAAATGATGGTGATGGTAAAGTGGTTTTTTCAAAAAATATTCAATAAGTAGCCGGAGTAAACAATCAGTATTTTGCTGGCTCTAGGAAGCTGTTTGGGAATCCTAACTTTAATAAGAGAACTGAAAATAACGCTCAGCCATCCAGGACCCCATCCTATAAATAGCACAAGGTATATAGCAATTTGACACTTACGAAAAATTCACACATACCTATATTTCAATACAAAAAAAAAACACACACAAAACCAAATTAATACTTGTTCATTTACAAGATTTCGCACAAATCTTTTCATCGTGTACACTTGAAACCCGCAGAATATCTTTGAACCGCATTTCTATAATAAACTTGATATCGACACAAGTCAAATAGAAATCGATCTGGCGGCACATCAAACGATCTTCTCGGAAAGGTGTTTCGGTTAAAAATGGCGCTAGTGATGTGATTCGGAGAAATATTTTAGCGGATACGTATTTCAAATTACCGTGGATATTGTGTGCTTACATAAAAGTAAGTACATGATGCGAGCTGGAATTAAGCCAAAATAAAAAACAAAATTAATGAATGCATTCTGATATGTTGGCTATTGAAATATGTAGCTTTAAACTAAATTTTTAAATCAACGTTGGAGCATACGATTACAATACCTAATAATAATGTCGGAAAACAAATACTCAAAAAACATTTACCAGATGTTGTTAATAAAGGTAATATTTCCTACTTATTTTACGTATGAATTTCCTTAACATTTGAAAACTGAAATCTTACCCACCAAGCTTCGCATCAAAAGTATCCGCTAAAATCACACATGTCAAAAGTATCCGCACATTTTCGGATATCACATACCATCACTAGCCCAAAATCGTTCGAAACGCAAGGACCAAGCGAAACAGGCAAGATCGACGCTCTTCAACTGTTCGAGCACATTTTTAAAACGAGACGACCTGTCAATGGTACTTAGTACCCCTGTTAGATTCACTGTCACGCGAAAGGTGCTTGGCGAAAATTATTTTCGCGGAAGACGGAATAAAAAAGAGAGAGATTTTTCATTTTTGCATTTTGTAGTAGGTAGCTGTGTGCGGATATTTTCAGATATTTTTGTTTAGAAGCATCGTTGTTATGGTTGTTGAGTTTCTATAGTGGAGTATACATTCAATAGGTGTTTATTCAAGCACACACGTAAATTTTTAATTAGTAGCTTAAGAGCATTTGAAAAGATTTTAGACATACTTGGGTACTTATTTTTATTTGTTCTGAAGGGGACTAGGTACTCTGGAGTAGTAGGTAAAATGTGTGTCAAATCTAATGATAGCCTTAGCAATTTGGAATATTTTTTACAATGGGTGTTACATGCATTCAAACAAAATAAATTCTATTTATTTCGAAGTAAGTACTTAAAACTTATTTACAAAGCAGCAGCTGCAATTAAAGTCATCAATGGCAACGGCTATAAAACTATTGTAATTGCAAACCTATAATTACCAAAACTTTCTTTTAATTAAACATTTAAACTCAACAACAAGCAGCCTACATTCCCTGCATTCGAAAACTCCAAGCAACCTTCCTTGTCGAAACTCGAACGCGAAAGTACCCGGTAGGCACACGAACTTGCCACTTAGCCACACTCAAGCGCGCACTCCCTAATGACGCGACTCCGTATTGTACCAACTTTTTCATCCGGACTTGCATGAATATGGACTCGGACGCCTTTGTATATATCCCTCCTTCCTAGCAAATCTGCAAACTTAGCCATGCACCTTGAAATGTCTCAAACATTCGAATTTCAACTCTATAGTTGCAGTTATAAGGGTGTAGGCCGTTGAAGATGTTGTCAAAACTAAAGTTTGTTAGCAGGATTTTTTTTATTTATGTTTTACGTTATTTTTACACGAGCCTCGTCCTTTCAGCGCGGTCCATTCACGCTTCGGAGTATATAAAGAATCTCGTTCTAATTGAATCTTCATTACAGCTCGAAAAGGTTTTCTCTATTTCGTGTTTTTTGAATTTAGAATTTGGGTTAGTGTTTTTTTTTCTGTTCTAAAATTATACAATAAACAGATCCAATGCAATGGAAGCAGGCTGTTTCCTAGTTATAAATTAGTACCTGCCTTAGAGCCAATTTCACCAAACCGTGTTTGTTAAATCGTAATTAGTCATTTACTAATGAGTTGTTAATAATTAACGGGCTGCTATATCATTATATGTCCCAGGAAAAAAAATTACCAAGCCGTTCTTAAACTGAACATTTGAAATGCTTATTTATGACATGTCATTTAGACGGAGTTCGGTAATATTTTATCTAGTCGTTTATTACTTCATTTGTTGCGCTATGCGACCAATTTCAAATGTCATTAGCTCCGTGTGATTTCAATGAAATGGTGACTACTTTTAATTTAGACCGATTAAAACGTCAAAATAATCATAAACATGTTATTATTTTAAGTTGAGGTTATGTAGCATTTGTGCTCTTTGATTGTGTTTGTGGTTTGGTTTATTGTGCTTCTTATTGAATATAAATAACTAAGGTTGTCAAAGAAAACACGCGGACCGATTTTTTCGTCAATTGAAAAGGAAATCCTTGTTCATTTAATTACAAAATACAAGGATCTAGTTGAAAATAAGAAAACGGACGCAGTAACCACTGCGATCAAAAATGAAGGATGGAAGAAACTAGCGGAAGAATTTAACTGTTTGAGTTAATTCTATGTCCGAAACGTAGAACAATTAAAGAAAAATTTAGATAAACGGAATCTGGTACAAAAATGTAAATAGTCGTATTCCTCGAAATAATTACGCCTTTCTTTAAAAAATCTTGGACGTCGTACTATTGTGTCTAAGTAATCTAAATTTTCTAAAACATTATTTTCGAAAATGAAATTGTATGCAGCGTCCATCTTGATTTTAATTATCTGTTACTGTCTAACGGACCTCTAGAGCGGTGATTAAATTTAACGGCTTGTTATGACAAATAAACACGCGTTAACTCGTGGTGGGACACTCGATAACTTTAACAGCCCGTTAATTGACTTAACAATACGTTAAATATTTAACAGGGTATGGTGAAACTGGGCCTTAGTCTGTTATGTCTTTATAAGTTAACTATAGAATAAAATAGGTAGGCACTTTATAAAATACTAGCGACTCGCTAAGGCTTCGCACGGGATAACAGTTTTTCCCTACTATTTAATGTATATTATTATACATATAAACCTTCCTCTTTAATCATTATATCTATTTAAAAAACGCATGAAAATCGGTTGGGTAGTTTAAGCGTACAAAAGGACATAGGGACAGAAAAAGCGACTTTGTTTTATTCTATGTAGTGATTATTCTTAACCATATCGCAGTTGTGGCTCGATAGAATAATAAAATTGTATTTAATTCGACTAGGGACTACTGAAGCCTGTAAGAGATTCATAAACGGCGATATATAACCCTACTACTTCTCAGTCAAGTCTATATTTCTGCAATTGGATATTATAGAGGAGGAATAGGATAGGACAACAACGCCTCCAGCGTTAAGTAGATAGTTTTCCAAACTTTCTAATTAACAGGTACATGCACACTACCTCGTTAATATACTAATACCTACATTACACATAGAGGGTCATATATCATGCGTTACTCAGGTGATTCAAGTAAAGTAGTAATGTACGCTAAGTATATTGTTAGAACAAACTTCACCTGAGACTTACTTTATGGTTAAGAGTTGGTTAAGTCATGTAGAACTTTTTATTTCCTGTGGTATTTCCAGTACCTAGATAAACATATGTATTACAGGTTTATCCTACAGTATTTCACATAGTTATCTAGATGAAAATATGTATCTCAGGTTTCAAACTATGTGTGTAAAGATAGGTTTATTAGGACTTTGCTGTGAGGTATCGCAAACTAATTACTTTCCAAGTCAAAAAAGATTGTTTTTAGTTAGCCCACGAAATGGTCTATTCTAATATTTGTGATAAAGCTGAAGAGTTTATTTGTTTGTTGTAATCTTTCAGTGGTTGGTAGTCCATTTATTGAGCAACCTCTCTGGCTTGAGCTAGTTATCACTACATATGTAGTTTAAAACAAAGTCGTTTTTCTGTCCCTATGTCCCCGTGTCCCTTTGTACGCTTAAATCTCCAAAACTAGCCAACCGATTTTCACGCGTTTTTTTTAGTATAGATAGTAATGACTTTTTAATGAAACAAGTAGTTTTACTTAGTAAAAATAGCAAAAACTTTAATAATTATCATATACAATACACCGGCTAGTAATGTCCACGGAGCAGAGAGAGACCATAGATTAAAAATACAAAACTATAACTATGCTGAATGGAACAAGGGAAATTGAGTACAAGGCGCAAAATCAAAATATTACAACACTCTCCCTGAATTTAAGCCTTCATAAAAAATATTAATTTTAAATATTGACAAAAGAGATCAACACTGATACAATAACTAACTGCTAATGACTACATCATTAGACTTAAGTCCAATTTTATCTCTTAAATAACAAAACTTAACTTTACTTAAAGGTTTGGTAAAAATGTCAGCATATTGCTCATCACTACACACATAGTTTAATTCAATAACCTTATCATAGTATTTTTCTTTCATGAAGTGAAACTTAATGTCTATATGTTTGCACCGTTTGTGAAAATTATTATTTTTGATTACACTGATAGCACTTTGATTGTCTAAATTTAAACATACAGACTTTTGATTAAATTCACCAATATCAGATAGTAACTGTTTAATCCACATGACTTCCTTTGTAGCAGCACAGGCTGCCATAAATTCTGCTTCAGTGGTCGATAGTGCCACTGTTTGTTGTTTTTGACAGGCCCATGTCACTGCTCCTCCATTTTTAATAAATACATATCCAGTAACCGAACGTCTTGTATTAGGGTCATTAGCAAAGTCTGCATCACTATACCCCATGACAATATTGGGATCAGATGACTGTATGTAATAGATACCATACTCTTTAGTTTCTTTTAGATACTTGAAAATTTTCTTCACAGCATTCCAATGAGTTTCATTATAAGAGTTTAAAAATCGACTCACCAGGCTTACAGCAAAGGAAATGTCAGGTCGGCTTACTGTAGCAAGGTGCATCAATGATCCAACAGCTTCCCGATATGGAATGTTCTTTTCTGGTTCACCTTCTCCTTTTTCCAATATTGTATGTGGATCAGCTGGAATACTGTTAGGTTTACATTCATTTAAATTAAATTTATTCAATAGCTTTTCAATATAGCTTAATTGATGTATAAAGATATAAGTAGCTTGTTTTATTATTTCCATACCAACAAAATTTTTGACTGGAAAAGTCTTTACTTCAAATATTGACTGTAAGTCATTATATAATTAACTCCTTTATGGTTGACATATCTTTAGAGAGTATCAGTCCATCGTCGACATATAAGCACAGATAGCATTTTTCTCCATTAATAGTGCCTACATACACACACTGGTCAGCTTTACTGTTAACAAGCCCAAACTTCTTTAAAACTGAATCAAACTTATAGTTCCAGCATCTGGGAGATTGTTTTAAGCCATATAGTGATTTATTTAGCTTACATACCTTATTAGTATTGCAAGTTAAGCCTTCAGGTACAGTCATGTATATGTCTTCTACAAGCTCACCATAAAGGAAAGCTGTTTTTATGTCTAATTGTATTATTTGAAGGTTATGTTGGGCAGCTTCAGACAGTAATAGACGAATTGAATCATACCTCACAGTAGGTGCGAATGTTTCTTGATAGTCAATACCTTTGGTTTGTGAGTAACCTTTCGCACAAAGCCGAGACTTGTATCTTGGTCCAGAACATTCTTCCTTGATGCGAAATACCCATTTACATCCAATTACTCGCATATCGGGAGTTTTATCAACTAATGTCCAAGTTTTATTTTGTTGATGAGCATCAAGCTCTTCTTTTATTGACATTATCCATTTTGAAGCATCAACAGACTTCATTGCTTGTTCATAGTTATCGGGAACCTCATAATTTAATAATTGTTCATTAAAACACAGGTAAGAGCTTTCTTCTTGTTTCTTTGACTTTAAAACTTGACTTCTTGTTCTGATTATAGTTTGTCTTTCTGGTGAAGATTCTATGCTTTCATCTGGGAAGTACTCACTGTCAGATTTGCTCTCATTAACAGTGTTAAATGAGTCATCATCACTTAAAATTTGTTCACTATGTGTACTGCTCTCATTAGTATTCAACTCAATGGGCACATAGTCTCTTTTGACTGTTGACTCCAGAAATACAGCATCTCTGCTTTTAATAGCAATTTTTGAGTTAGGCAATAAAAAGCGATACCCTTTTGTGTTCTCACAATATCCAATGAAAGTCATTTTTTGTGATTTTGAATCCAACTTCTTCCTTTTCTCTTTTGGCAAGTGAACCATTGCCTCACATCCAAATGTCCTCATGTGGCTAACGTTGGGCTTTTGTCCAGTCCACATTTCTTCAGGAGTCTTATAGCACAGAGATTTAGTTGGAGAACGGTTTATGATATAAGCAGCGGTGTGAATTGCTTCAGCCCAATAAACTTTAGGTAGGTTGGCATTTAACATCATACACTTTGCTCTCTCTATTAATGTTCTATTCATCCTTTCGGCTGTGCCATTTTGTTGTGGAGTGTAAGGTGTGGTTGTCTGATGCCTTATTCCACATTCTTTAAGAAATTTTGAAAAATTCTTGTTTACATATTCTAGTCCGTTATCGGATCTGAGAATTTTAATTGTACGGTTTAACTGATTCTCAACTAACTTTTTGAATTCAGTGAATTTTTCCAGCACTTCAGATTTGTTATGCATGACATATACAAATATTTTCTTTGAGTAGTCATCAAGAAATGTCACAAAATATCTGGCCTTGCCAAATGACTGCGTTTCCATTGGTCCACAAACATCGGAGTGAATTAGTTCAAGCAAGTCTTTACTCTGAGACCCTTGAGTTTTAAACGGTAAACGTGTTTGTTTTCCTTCCTGACACGTTATACATTTCACATTGTTTGCAGGTACACCAAGCTTTAAGTCGGCAGCATTCTCACTCAATTTATTCAAGCTTTGAAAGTTTAGGTGCCCCATTCTTTGATGTCACAGGTACACATCTTGCTCAATAACATCTGATATGCATGCATGTGCTGCAGACACGTTTAAGCGATACATATTGTTTATCAAGCTTGCTGTTGCGACTACAACATTATCTTGATTAAGTATAATACAGCCATTTTTATTAAACTCCACTTGGCCGCCATTCTTAATTATTTGACTTACTGACAGCAAGTTTGTAGCTAGTTCAGGTACATAGAGCACATTTTTAATCAATATTTCATTTTGTTGACCTCTCTCATTATGAACACATAAGCTTATTTTTCCAGAGCTGTGAACAGATAATGACTTGTTATTAGCAACTTTAATAGTTTTTATGTCTGGATTTGTTTCTTCTATGAACAAATTTTTGTGTTTGGTCATGTGTACTGAGGCGCCAGAATCAATATACCAGTCATCAGAGTAACCAGAAGATGCAATAAATACAGCCGCATAGGATGATTGGTTGTTTTTACCTTCTTGGTTCTTATTAGGTTTTGATTTACAGTCAGGACTTTTATGACCATATTTGTTGCATGTATAACAGCGAGGGCCTTTTGAAAATCGTTTATTTTTGTTCTGAAACTTATTAAACTTCGAAGCAAAAGCAGTTGAATCAGTTACAGTTTCTTTAACATCTTGTAGAAGTTTAGATTTTATTGAATCAGAGCTAATCTTCATACCTGAACTTTCGATTGCTATTATCATTGGCTTGTAACTTTCAGGAAGGCCGGACAATAAGAGTGTACCAAGCCATTCGTCGTCTACATGAAAGCCAATGTTCCTTAATTTATGTGCTGTGGTTATTATTTTGCTGACATACTCCTCTACATTTGAACATCCTGCTAGTGTAGTATTGCACAAGTCTCGCAGTAGGCCAACCCGGCGTGTAAGTCCTGAATCGTCAAAAGCACGGGATAAGTTGTCTCAAACCTCCTTAGCAGTAGTGGATTCTTGAATATGAATATAATTCACGGGATCCACCAGAAGAATTATCTTTGACCTGGCCTTGGTCACGCTTTTTGTCGAGTTCTTTGGGTGGATTTTCGATGCAATCCCATAGTTCCTCGTGTTCCAAGTAAGTTTTGACTGCAAATCGCCATGTCGCGTAATTCTCACGGCCGGTTAATTTCTCTATTAATGCCAATGAGTTATTTGACGACATGTTGTTGTCGGAAAAGTCTTTTAACCGAGCACGTTGCGTTTGCGGCTTTGTGAATTTCGAACTTTTAGAATACTGAGTTTACTAACTTTTATTCACTGATTTTAACTAATCGGACACTCTGGGCCCATAACCTAATGACTTTTTAATGAAACAAGTAGTTTTACTTAGTAAAAATAGCAAAAACTTTAATAATTATCATATACAATACACCGGCTAGTAATGTCCACGGAGCAGAGAGAGACCATAGATTAAAAATACAAAACTATAACTATGCTGAATGGAACAAGGGAAATTGAGTACAAGGCGCAAAATCAAAATATTACAACAGATAGAGTGATTAAAGAGCAAGTTTTATATGCGTAATAACATGCATTAAATAGTGGGGAATCGCTAGTATCATATTATGAAAAACAAAGTCTTGTCAAAATTCTTAGAAAAGTAACATCATCCCGTATTTCCCTTCCTTATTTATTTACCTAACTCACAAGACTATCTCCCAAACATTTAGCTAAGCCGACACGGCTCACCGCGATAATAATTTTCTCTGTTAAATCTGACATTTTCCGAGTATCTGCCACTCGTCCTCTTGTTAGTCAACCCTATTATAAACGCCATGCCATGATATATCGCGATATATCATGATATATCATTAGCCGAAAACCTCGCAAAATGCGACGCAGCTTACCTATGCTTGACATTAACATGTAAATATCAATTGCTACTAGTTGCTCTATGTTAATTTTCAGGAAAAATTGCGTGAGGAATAATTGGTTACTAGAAATGAAGGTTACATTCGTTATTCTTTTTGTGTTTTAAAATATTGTTACAGAGTAGGTCAGTTACTTCTTTGAGCGTGTAATATGATAGGTAAATCCTTAATTACTTTACCAATATACGAAGCTAAATCTGCCTGTCTGTCCCTCCTCCGCGATTGCACGTAAATCCTGAACCGATTTAACCAAAAGGTACACCACTAGGTAAACTAGAGCGTCATAAATCTTTTCTATGGGCCTTACTTATGATGCTTTTTACTGTGTACGGGAAGTATTTTTTTTTTCAGGAACCGTGAGAAACACATGTAGGTAAATTAAAGTTCTCATAGTATTTCCAATGTAAGTTCCCATACACTTCAAGTCTATAAGAACCGGTTTTCTTGACATTGTAACCTCCATACTGCAGTCGCGCGACGGTCGCAATTCCCCGCTCGCACATAAGCCCACAGGATTTGAATATTTTGAATACAACCAATATGTTTGTTGTTACATGATGACGTCACAACCCATGTCACACTAACAAGGCACCGTGATACGACAAATTGTAAACGTCTTTTATTTAAACAACCACTTTACAAATACCATATCTTAGCAAAACCAAGCGAAATTCAACCTTATGTCGGTGGAGTAAGGTTCATGGGCCTAAGCAAAAGGTATGCGTATGATGGTTTAAAGTATTTTGTTGTTTGACATGGGATGGAGTCGCGATTCTGAACAAATAGCAAGGATTTATGTTATTTGCTTAATATTTATATGTTTGAATGTATGTTTGTGTGTATGAGCTTTATTTATCATGCATTTCTGTAAAGAGTTTACCATGTGGAGTACGTAAATAGCTGGGTACTCACTTAGAAGTGTAGCACGTAACGTATCAGATACGGTATCAACCTGCAAGTGGGTACGGCTCGTCCACGGTCCTCACGAGCACACTGCGAGCCGCCTTTGTGTTCGCAGTGAAACTGCCACTCGGCGGGTCACTGCGAGCTTCCAGCGCTCCACGCGCGAGCGGCTCGCAGCTGGCTCGTGCCTACGTACTCACTTGATACCGTATCTGATACGTTACGTGCTACACTGCTAAGTGAGTACCCAGCTAATTATGACAAACATTTCAGTAGAGAGAAAACCCTTGTAAGTTCCTGAAGGCCCAGAATTAACGTGCCTCTTCTGAACTCGTCATTGCAAGATGATCATTGCTTAACCTTATGACCAAACGACCCACGTGGCTATTACTTTTGTCGTGGCCACGAGCTCCTTTTCAAACGTTTTTCTTTTTTACACATTCAAATCGTCATTTTTAGATCCGATTAAGAGGACGAATTGGAAATTTTGGCGCCAAAGATCTTAATTTTTCTCAGTAAATACAAAACGGATCAAAATACAACTTGGTTAACTGAAAGTTCATGATATAAACCTTATTTTGTTAGACTTCAAAACATGATTGGGTAACTTATATAACAGAGAAAAATATATCAAACATACCTCTTTTTAAAAAGAGATTCACATATTATGGGCAAACGGGACCGATTCGAGCCTCTTAACTTTTTTAGTAGTTGAGTATATACATACTCTTTAAAATTGTGGAAGGAATTTTTATCAAATTATCATTTCTAAATAATAAAATTACAAAACCATTTTGTCGCTTACGACTTTTAGTTATAAGTTAGCGCGCGTATTGTAATCCTCGCCCCGCTCAGACGCTCCGTTCCCTCTTGGCCCCTTAGATGCGCGTGCCGGTTATGGAATTATTGTTTACCAATTCGTCGCCTTAAACTGGACGACCGACCCCAACATAGTTGGGAAAAAAGCTCGGAAGATGATGAAATCGTCATTTTTCAATCTATTTCCACAAATATCTTCATGAATGCGCATTGCGTGCTAATTTATTAATTAGTAACGCTTTAGTACATCAAAGCAATTATTTCAGACACGCAATAACATTTTCACTTTGAACAAAGAAACATTAACGTTTGCGGAAAATAAATAAATTATGTAGGTAATATTTCGTCACGTTTATCTCATTCGAAAAGGAAAAAAAAAAACAAAATTATGAGTAACTAGCCGTTTTCACGCGGTTTTACCCGCGTCCTGTGGGAACTACTTTACGTATCGAGATAGAATATAGCCTATGTTAGCGTGTAGCTTTCAAACAGTGAAATATTTTTTTTAAATCTGTCGGTAGTTTCATAGCCTTCCGAGTACAAATAAACAAACAAGTAAATGCCGTTTATTATATAATTATATAGATATTGAAAAGCTTTTGTAAAAATAATAATTTCGTTACGAAAAATAACTGCGAAGTGATAATAAACCTTTTGCCATGGTTTGGGCACAATAAATAATAACTATTTCTGAGAAAGCTTCGGATTGCTTTTAATAACCAGAAATAAGCGTTAAATTATTATTATTCAAAAATGCAATATTCACAAACGAGACAAAAAGACTACATATACAACGCTTTTTGTACCTATTTGTTTTTGTTTTTTTTTTTTTTCATTTTTTATTCATGTATTTATTGCTTGGACATCAGCAAGCAAGTAGACCTTTTTTGAAAAACTATAGGTACTTACATCTATGTAGTCCTTTTTCTCAAAATTTCCATACAGACTGTTAGCCAGTATTATTAATATACTATGCAAAAATGTTGTTTGATCAAATATTCCTTTTGTCTCTTTATACTCGACTTATCTTCCATTATTCACGGCTTAATTATCGCGCAACGAAACAATTGTTTGCAATAACAATAAATTAATTGTTAATACGATTAATCATTGCACAATGATGTAATTTATATTAATTAAGGAAACAGTGTGAGTAGGGGTACCATGGTTTTGAGAATTATTGAGATTATCCTGAAACGGATAATGAGCAAACATAAACATATCAAAAACAAGTATTTCTTACTTGTTTTTGATATGAACTAAAGTTGAGATTCTTTGACATAAAAAGATTCAAGACAAAGATTCAAGACATAAAAGGATATAATAAAAAGAAGTAAAGGTTAGTAACTGTGTATCGATTTAGATTAACCTGAAACAACAACTAACCAACTACTAATATTAACTGATGTAAAATCGCATCGTCTTTTACATATCAATATATATTTCTTAATAAGGAATCAGCCAACGCCATTCTAAATTATGAGTTATGCGTTCAATGAAACCAATAGGTACATTTAACCCTATGTTATATACTTAAACAAAAACCTAGATTCCACCACACACCAAACTGGAACCACAGGATTGTTCGAAGATTTACCGAGTCCCTGGTAACTCTAGTCCGAAGTCTAAAACTAAAAAAAGGTACCTAACACCTCTACAATTCCTGAGACCCACAACCACATGGTCACACTACCACCGATGATGGATAGCTACATTCCCAGCCCAGAGGTCCGGGTCCACAATAAATCATTACGGGTCCAGCCTACAGACCCGTCGGTCCGTAAAAAAGTAATTTCTTCATCACGGCGTTTTTTCTCCAGTTCTCTCTTGAGCAAGTTTAACTAAGAATTAATTAATGGAACGCAACAGGTCGGGTGTTGGCTGTTTTTGGATGTACAATGTATTTTGGGAGAAATAAACACTTAGTAATATGCACAATTTAATACCATAGGTAGGTACTTTTTGTTGT
The DNA here is from genome assembly GCF_022581195.2 of Helicoverpa zea. Taxonomy (NCBI): domain Eukaryota; kingdom Metazoa; phylum Arthropoda; class Insecta; order Lepidoptera; family Noctuidae; genus Helicoverpa; species Helicoverpa zea. The sequence continues at coordinate 13,123,904 of NC_061454.1, forward strand.
GGTGTTAATGAAGGTCATTAAAGTTGACCTTGACCTTGAAATTTTTGAAAATAAAATGATCACTTCTTCCTAAAATAAAAGCTTATCTAGCATTTTTTTAACCAGTAATTACTTCAGGAAGATACTAGTGTTCATTATCTAATGAAACTTTATCAAATATGTCTCTGATCTTAATTCCACAGAGACGCACAAAATTAAGTGAAATTTCTCAAATCACTTGGGTACGTTTTTCCCATGAATCCCCATTTTAATGAACGGTCATCCTGTATATCCCCATGGATGTCCCAAAATGGCGAAAATTGCCCTTTTCAGCACAATTTATGATGAAAATTATTTTAATAAAGTCGATGTCAATGATTTACACCACAACTTTTAAATTTTAATATACTTCAAATAAACTTGTTTTCATATAAACCTGCAAAGTGAATTTTAAATGCTTTATGAGTTCATGTTTAAATATTCAGGGTGTTCGAAATATGTTTAATTGTATGAAAGGAGATGAATTGAAAATGTGGGAAAGTTTTGAAAACTGTTGTGAAATTTTGAGTTAATTTGATTACTGTTTGTTATCAATATGAAAGATTTTTATAGTTTTACGATTTAAAGACTCGCACGAATGAATGCGAGTATTGCGATTTCAAAACATGATTTTAACTGTACTAATTTTGATAAGTTTTAGATATGATAGCTAGCTAACAGTAATCACAGTCCCTAAGTACGTAAAATAACGTACTTGAACCGAAAAAGCCCTTAAAAATAAATATTAAAATCTTTACCATTACATGTAGATTTTTAAATCAAAAGAAAAAAACGTTAATCCACTCAATTCATAGTACATAACATTAGTATTGTAACAAGATTCCGTTAAATAAAAAGGTCGCTGGACGGACACTTCGTCTGTCTTATAAATCACGTTACATCTCTCCTTGCAAACTTTTCAATTACAAGCTTTGAGCGGGAATCTGGAGGTAAAAAGGAGGAGATGTGGCAGTTATGCTTATGTAGTGTTTTAGAGTTGTATATGTTATGGACCAAGTGATAAATTGGGCAGTATACATAATGCCCGGTCATTATGAATAATGCCCAATATGAGGGTGCAATTTGATAATAATTATTCAAACAATCAAATTGACCGGGCACTATACATATTGCCCGTGACCTTTTGGGCAAAGTAATACAAACATATTTAATTTCATTTTTTTTATTGTTATTGACATTTAACTTAAAATAAACTAAATATAACACATCCCATATCAATTGACAGAGCATAGAAGTACCTAAGCATGCAACATGCAGCAAGCATGGCTTCTGTCACGGCTCCGGCGCTACGGGGCTCCGGCGGTCCCATGCGAGCTTATCGTCGCAGATGGTTTTCACGCTCACCACCGCAGCTTCGGCTTGCTGGCCGGCCCTGCCGGCCAGCCTCAGCCGCGGCGGCGAGCGCTTCAACTACCTGCGCCTCAGCTCGCAGGCCGCCTCGCCCCTCCGTGCCTACACGGTTTTGAATTGCACTCTAGGGGTAGGGTAGACAAGACTACGTGGAGTCGGTTTTGCAGCGATTCGTTTTCGTCACTAAGTTCAGTTTTTAATACAATGTTTTGAATCCAAATTAAATTGAATCAAGAAAAACGAGGCCGAGTTAGTAAATTAGATGACAATTGTCCAATTTATAATTTTATGGCTAGACTTATAATTTCCCATTAAAATAGAACATATAATTTAAAATAATAATCATAAAATATGTAGCAAGTAACAGGATTTATTTATTAGAACAACTGCCACCCTCGCACCGCATAAAATATAGCTTTATTATCAAATTGCCCAACTATCATGTAGCAATATAATAATGCCCGAACAATGTGATAAATAATGAAGTTAAGATAGTTATTAATCACTTGGCCCGATAAAGCTAGACATTATTCATAATGCTCGGGCATTATAAATAATGCCCGAATTAATCACATGGTCCATAACATATACAATTTACGTTAAATTGGCAGGAGTGGTAATAAAAACAAATAAATACTTACCTACACTTATTAAACTTTAAAAAAACTATAGGTACCAAAGTTTAGTGGTTTTTCTATAAAATGTTCAAAACAAAATGTATAAAATGTAAAAAAAAAACTGATAGGAAAATCTATATAAAAAAGTACATTAATTGTCGCTATTATTCATTGATCACAATTATCACTTGTATTTTTTATCACACAGTACCTTCCTTGTAGCATATATACGAAGAAAAGCAACGACACATTTAAAATACAATTGCCAAAACTAACCATCGTTCAGAGCACACTCCATTTCCAAATACCGCATCCACTCACCACAAACCTCCCATTCGAACTTACAAGACTCCGTAGCAATCTCCAGAAACATAGCGAGCGAGCCTTAATAGAAATTTGAATAAAATCAATTTATTTCAACGCAGCCCCCGCTTATCGTGTCCTTAATAGATTGCTGTTTGGAAAAAATAAATGAATTCAACTCCATATAAGTACTTGTCCTTGTTACCAGTTTTTCGCGTGTATGTTGACTTTGTTTTAACGAGAAATTTCGAGAACGTTCTAAGGGATGTTTAATGGTTTGATTTACTGCTGTGTGTTAAACTGGCGGCACGATTACGGAAGTTTAATGTTGTTAAACTGATCTAAAAGAATACGTTCGATTTCATCTTGATCAAGCAAATGTTTGCTACACTAGGTCATCAACATCATCAGCCTTTTTGAACATCCTACTGGTCGGCTCATGCCTCATCTCATACGGAAAAGAAATAAGTACTGCGACAGCCATCAAATAAATACTTTATGCCAATAATTTACCAAGTTTAACCTAAATATTCCCGAAGACTTCCATTTTAATCTTTCTCCTGTTTTCTAAATTTTATTCAAATAATTCTAAACCACATTTCAATATTTATAGATTATTCGACAAACATCTCATACTTCAGCAATTACTCGCAAAAGAAAATCACAATCAAATAAATCATATCTTGATGAAGTTCTAACTCTCATTGTGTAATATCGGTCACACATGTCCTGTTTCTCATCCATATGGACTAACATAATAAAAAGAAAAATATTTCGTTTGTTTGTTTGTAAAACAAACGAAAAACGAAGGTAGAATTTTCGATTTTTTTCAGTAATTTCAAAAATTACTGAAAAAAATCGAAAATTCTTTCACTGTTGGGAAGCTAGTCTATTCCCGAGTAACATCAGCTGTATTTTTTCGGGTACGGAAAGAAGTTACTCCAGATGCCAAGTAAAATCGTGGGGAAACGGCTAGTGGAATATAATCAAATACTCTGAAAACTTGATAAACAATCTTTCGAGTAAACATATTATGTCATTTTTCATATGTTACTCGTTGACATTCAAGGTCAAGGTCACTGGCAATGAAACGATATGTTCTAATAAATCAACTTGGAATTAATTCGAAACGTGTCCAAGTTGGGTGTATGATATCAGCTGGTTTGTGTATGAGATTTCATTTATATATTATGTAATATGTCGAATATCATCACTATTAGGTATGTATTCCATATAGGCTTTGTTACTTTTTAATCTTCTCAACGGTAGTACTATTTTAGTCGTTCCTTATAAAACACTAACTATATGTCTCTGTTTCGTGTCTCTTATTAATGTTTGTGTTTATGATATTGATGTGCCTTAATACTAAATACATAAATAAATAACTGGTACTGAACCGCATCTGTTAGACCGGAAGCCGACCCCAACACAGTTGGGAAAAGGCCACTCTGATAAGTGTAACCGTCTTCAGAATACTTCCTATCTCCATTAAGAGCTTACAAAGGTGGATTCAAATTGTTTTACTTGAGACGCCACCTCAGATAAAATAAAAAATTTTGCTAAAAAATAATTATAATTATACTAAACCTTCTTTATTGCAGTTTTAGTAGTAGCTTAGCTGTTCATTGAAACAAAATGAATAAAAAAATTGTACAATATTCCTACAAAACCGAGACGCAGTTAAACTTCAATCAGGCAAACAAGACATAATCTTGGTGTAAAATTACGTATAAATTACAACAGATGTTTAGAGAACTCGCCTTCCCACGGAACGAGTGGCTTGCCCATTCACTACAGAACCCTAATTGAGTTTCGACAGCTATTTATTTACGCAAACGATTATCTAAATTGCGTTAACAGCATCTGCTACTTTTCGCACCCGGCTCTTGGCCTATCTCAAGGTCGCATAGAGTAGTTTATTTTGATGAAATTAATTTTGCATAATTTTAAAGTTTTGTGCTGTCATTTAAAAGTATAACCAAGTATGCGCTACTTTTCAGGGTGAAAAATGGCCGATTTGCAAAGTATATTCAGTAAGGAGTAAGAAAGTTTTTGTATTTATTTTTAAGTGTTTTGAGACTTTTTCCTTTCACTGATCTTTTACTAAAAACGGAATAGATTTACCATGATCATTTTAAGGTACTCTGAATCCACTTGAAGTTGAGCACTTACGATATTAATGACCGTGGGTAATCATTTCTAATGGCATTCCCTATCCATTAAACAGATCCACTATTCCCCTTTCCAGAAATAAAAGAAACAAAAAAAAATAATCAGAAAACAATCCAATTATCAATCCGAAACAATTCTGTATTCTCATGGGCACCATTAAATACGTTTCCTAACGCCTCTGTAGCTTACCTACTCTATGGCATTAGACAAGGAGCCCGCAGTAAATTGTGCAAAGCATTAGAACTGCAATTTGTGTATTGTTCAAGTAGGGGGCGTGAACCCCACAGGGTTACTTGAACCCCACGACACGAAAGTTATTGGTTCTAAGTAGCCGCACACTGGAGACTAAACTGTCTACCGATATTTGACCCAATAGCGACAACATTTTTCGTAAAGGCCTATTCAGACCTAAGCGGTATTCGCTACCGTCTGCGGCAGAGAAAACCCTGTGGGTATGCGGTAATATTACTGTTCAAACCTAAGCGGTATTCGCTACCACCTGCGGCAGAGAAAACCCAGTGGGTATGCGATAATATTAATGTTCATGTTCGGGATGCATGCCGCTGCTCCCGCGCGGTATGTACTTCTACCCACAGCGGCAGCGAATATCGCTCAGGTCGCTCTAGCCGCGGTACTTGATACTAAATACCTGAGCGAAACCCGCGCGGTATGTACCTCTACCCCCAGCGGCAGCGAATATCGCTCAGATTTGAATAGGCCTTTAAAAAAACTTTTTTTTTCTTTTTTTTATTGCACACATAAATACATTTTGACGCACTGAAAACAAAAAGATTATGCACAACCGCGAGCTTAACTAAGTGTTAGGTTCTCTTACAACCAACCTCAGAGTGAAAAAGTGAATCTTGATTCCAATCAAAGTTTTCGGTCGGCTAAATACCTGATCTTTCTAACGTTGATACTACAATTTATGTTTATACTGATGTATGAGCCCAAACAAACTATCGGCCGACTAAAAGTTTGCAGTGAGCGGGTACTAAAGGGTGTCGGTAGAGGTCACAAGTGTTATGTGTTTGAGATGCAATTTTATGGCTGTTATAATGTATTGTATGGTGCTGTTAGTGTATATTGTAGTTTGTATTATTGTAATGGCTACTGTGGCGTCATTTATCTGGACTGTCGAAATGGATTCGGGTAGAGACGAAAATATGTTTTTTTTTCTGCTACTCTCATTTTATGCAAATCCGTATATAACATACTCATTATAAAGCAAAACAGTATTTAAATATATTCTGAAAAAAAAAACAATAAATTCAAATATATTATAATATTATCCTTATTCCCAAAAACTGATTAGATGGAGTTCTCCTATTGCTGTTTCATCCGAGAGATAATAATCAAGTAGTTTATATATCCAATTATTATTATATGAAGACTAACTCAATTGAATATCAAAATAATATTTAATGAAAAAGAAAACAATATTCTATAAATTCACTATAACCAGAAAATATAAGACTTTTATTATTTTATCATACTCTTTTATTTATATAACAAATTATTGGACACAATTTGGCCAATACAATATATTGGTATATATTTGTAGGATATGTTACCCAATTTCATACTGCATTGTATGTTAGGGTTATCAGAGTGTTAAAAATAAAATATGGTCAAAATTTTCAAAATTCTTAAAATAATCATATTTTCCATAGTATTTTATTATTGCTAAAACCTTCTATTTTACATTATGTACATTAAAATAACTTGGTTTCGTGAAAAATCATCAAAAATCATATGATTAAAAAACTATTGCCAAAAACAGTGCATCAATTTATATCAACCATTAGGTACACTAATTGTCAAATAAATCAACCACATTTCTAATTTCCCATTTCTTCCCCTCCACAGCCCTACACTTGCAGGCAATATTACTAATACACATATAAGCGATATCCACTTATTTGTCTCGACGCGATCACGTGCCAATTTTATAGCATCGCCACTCGTAAATTGAAATTGCGGCCCGTTCTCTCGACAGTACGGACATTGTTGCTGATGTAGTGTCCCGAATTTTTCGGCCAGCAGTGTAAGTTTGGCTTCCGTGTTGTTTATTTTGCTTCTGAGTGTCCGGGTGTAAGGATTTTATTTGTTTGTTGGGTGATTGGTTGTTAATTATTAAATGTCATAAAACAAAAGCGGTTCATATTAAAATGTACGTATAAAGAAAAATTACACCGACTATTTCTAAAAAATGATCTTCGAAAGATGATCACATAATATTTTTTGCAAATAAAATTCGCGTGATACTTGTTATAAAGTAAAATATAATAAAGAACTATGCTATTAAAATTTATTTGTATCGTTCTAACACTGCTGTTATAATTTACACTCACGCAAGTTGAGAATTAACTATAATTTTCTTTTTGAAAAATCGTCTGAAAATAGACAGATCTTAGGATAAAAATAGTATATCTTTTTTCTAAATCTGAGTAGAATGCACCAGAACTGTCTTTCAAATATAAAGAAAGAATTAATTATTTTTACATTTCTACTCATAAAAACAATATATTCATGTATGCAATTAAAATAACAACTATTAAACAATCTATGTTCGCATTTTATTTCAGTTAAAATGCATAAAATTGAAAGTTTCTCATTCAAGCGAAAAAACTGTATGAAATTGTCACGGTGCGCAGAGTAGCGTCGGGCATGCAGGTGACGGGAACATTCGCCTGCTTCGAGACATTACACACATGTCGTTTTATTAAGAACGCATGGTTACCTTCAACTAGGTTTTCCGTCAGCTGCAGGAAGTGAAAAACTGGAGGGAAATGAATTAAGTTGACTTCAATTGCCTTAGGCATAGAAATATCATGCTTAATTGTATGGATAAAATCAGTTGAATAAATAATTTTGTAAGCGCTCAAGTACTATGAAATACATACATCCAACGATCAAAATTTTGTTGTTTATTATTAATCTCCCGAAATGGTTTATGAAAATTGCATGATTTATATTGTGTGGTGAAAATTCATAATATTCGCACTATTTCAAAAACTAAATAAGTAGAAAAAAATACTGACAGAACTCTACAAAGACTGTAAGTTCAGTTACTATACCTGCCAGACTTGTATAAAACTCTAATAAAAATTTACACCTATAAAGGTTTTACAATCAAAATAAATAGCAAATAAGCGTCCGCGTTAAAAAACGTCCACAACGACACGTGTACCAAATACTCCCTCATCCCTAACCATACGGTTTATTGAACTAGTGTTTAAAAACAATTTAAACTAATATCGTTTAGAGCTTAGAACCGCAGCATATTGGCACAAATTTATTCACCCTGGACGCCAAACGGTGGTTTAATTCCCCGTTAAGTTTCTTCAGGGGAAACGGCTGTTGTGTGTTTGCACCCTTATGGGATCGGATGTTGTACCTAGTGTAGTTTTAATTGTAGTAAACATTATCAACCTACATCGTGCATCGGATTTGGTTAAGTACACTTTAACTATACTAGAACAAGATATTTATTTTATTTTTTCAGCTACTTATTCCATAGTTAATGTGTACCAATATCAAAAGCAAAAATAGGTATAATTTCGTAATATTTTAAAAATAGGAACCTTCTCATATTTACAATAATTGCATTGCATTGATATTTATTTTGATACATAATTTCACATTCACATTTTTGATTATTAATTACTTACCTATATAGTGTGCTCTAATTGCATACTTAGATTCATAACTTCAGACAAGCTTTTTCCCATGAGATAAAGTCTAGCCGACCTTGCACCATATCACACACAACATCCAAACTCTATCATCCCAGAAACAACTAAGCACTTAGTCTAAAAAAAAACTTCGCCACTAAAACGCTAGAGTTTATATAAAATGGCACCCATTCCCACTGAATCGCCGTGAGACGTTGACATACCGCTCAGGGTGAAAAAGATGTATTTTTCCAAGATAAAATTCGGGGTGACGGGTGACTATAAATTTAACTTCGAACCACACTAAGGTGATTTCGTCCTTCAATATAAAAAACCGGCCAAGCGCGAGTCGGAATCGCACACGAAGGGTTCCGTACCAGAGCAAAAATTAGAAAAAAAATCACGTTTTTTGTATGGAAGCCCCCCAAAATATTTATTTTATTCTAGTTTTCAGTATTTGTTGTTATAGCGGCAATAGAAATACATCATCTGTGAAAATTTCAGCTCTCTAACTACCATGGTACATGAGATACAGCCTGGTGACAGACGTCCGTCTGTACGGACGGACAGAGGAGCGAAAACAATAGGGTCACATTTTACCCTTTGGGTACGGAACCCTAAAAAAGCGATTTAATACGTAATTCTGTATATTTGTCAGGTTAATAAGGTCAATTTTTTTTTTGTATGAGATTCTGATCGGTTTTGGTGTACATTATTAAGTTGGTTTGATATTATCTTGATTTATTATGGAGCTAATCATTGCATGAAATCTAATAAGTTTATCGATGAGATTGCTTGACACCTGTGTCTGCCTTTTGAAGTGTTATTAAGTGTAGAATTCTTCTGCTCAATGAGAACGTGCTTTTTGCCATTGAGATGAATTAAGTCAGTGACTTTTGGCCTACAAAGTTCATACAGTTGTCTTCTTTTTCAACAGTTAAATTATACTAATAGATTATATTCTTCAATAACATATTGGTGGTGTTAACACATACTTTTGTCCAATTGCAAGATCTGAAGTAGCGCGATCACATGATCGATTAAAAGTTGATTTCACAAAAAAAACGGAACCTACATCCAACTATTTTGAGATAGAATAGCTACTTCTATATACAAAATGCGCACATAAAACAATTTAAACAAGAATTAACAGTAAAACACATGACGACGTCTCGAGTATTAGCTTCCCAGTCAATTTCCGTAAGCGGCATATAAATCTCTTAGACGCGGCGGTCTCATCTTTACTAGGAAATGCAGACCCAACCCGTTGGAGTTATAGTGTATTTTAACAAGGGAAATGTTGTAGTTTTTCACTTGTCTCGCACTAGAGACTGCTTTATTTTCAATGTGGATTTTGTGGTTCGCGAGAATGAAGTAATTTTGTGTTTTGTAGATTGATGATCGTTTTTAGTTGGGTCGGGGGAGATGAGAATGTCGTTTTCGTATGGAGTTCTGATGTTTTTCGTGAATTATACCAATTTTACTAAAGTAAATGTACTGAACTACATACTGGACCCTTATGTTTTAGCAATTATAGACCAGTATTTGATTTTTGTGTCTTTGTGTACTTTGTTTTATTATTTTTCATAGACACGTGCTGCGTATAACTTGCCACTGTTGCGAGAATTTTCATAGTAAGATATTTACCCACTAAAATGGTGGTGAACCAGGATTATAGTTTTCAATAAACTTTTATAAAATAAAACTGCAGCGGTAAATAATAAAATATATTATGAAAGTGACAGGCTCCGTGGAGTTTCTATTTCACGCGCAAATGGTCTGAGCGCATCTGGATTTATGCACGGGCCGTGATGACGGGCTGTCATGGCGCCTCTGTTAGATGCATAACCCTATGCAATTTATGTTGGCGAAATATTTTTATTTTTAAGCGTGACGCGCGAGTTTAGTTAGGTGTATTTAGGGTTATTGAAAGTAGCTTATATAGTGTTATTCTGAGTAAAGTATGCTGATACAAAGAGTAGCTTAAATCTTCGTACTGTTGTAGCAGCCACTTAAACAGTTATATTTTTTAAACCTGCGGTAAATCTCAGCTCTCATATTGGTAAGATGATTTAAGACAGGCACTACGCAGCCACTGAAAGTGTAACAACTATCGCAAGCGTCCATTGCAGAAAGAACCTATACGAGAAGTTAAAACAGGCATTTATAACACACTGAACAAAACAACTGAACCGTCATGACATATTGAGACTGACAACTTACGAATTGTTTGCGAAACTTATCTCAGATACCGAAAATATGCCGCCGAAGACAATATTTTCGCTTATCTAACGTAATTTATGCGAAAACTTAACGAAACTTGGTCACTTAAGGAGACGATTCGTTCGGGACGTCGATCGAGATAAAATCATACTTTTGTAGTAATAAAGTTAGCAGAAGTTTCTGTTTGGCATTTTGTAATGTTATTATTCAAATTGTTGAATGTTTTGTTCGACGTTCCGTGTTCTGTTTAAATTGTTGTTTCGGGGACAGATAACGTGTATTTTGAAGTTTGGTTGCTTTTTGTTTTTTGAGTGCTTGCTTCGCTTTTAGTACTGAAAGCATTTGTTTTGAAGTATTGATAGTAGAATTTGTAACTTTGGAATAGTGCACAGGGGCAATGACAGCGTGCTAGCTTTTCTTCAATGTTCCACCCGCATACTGAAGGAAGTACTTCCAGCCCTGGGGTAAAAAGTAGCCTATGTCTTTCTAAGGCCCTAGTCTTCGGTCCAATAGCTTTGAGCCGACACAGACCGACATAATTACTTTCGCTTCCGGTTTTTGAAAAAAATGTCTCGATAATATATACTGCTTTGATATAATCGACTTCAGTACAATTCAAAATTCAACTGGTCTTCCATGCCCCGTACCCCAAAGTTGTTAGTCTTTGGAAAATGGTGACAATGTAATGGGAAGTTCTATGGAAATTTTACAATGTCTGGGTCCCTTTATAGCCCTTTCGGTCATGGGTTGAGTGATAAAGATGGCTGACTATGGTAAGAAGGGAAAGTGTAAACAAGAAGTTGAATTCATGTTTACTGATTTATTTTTTGAAAGATAAAATCAGGTTTGTAGCTGGATATTATAAGTGTTTTAAATTTTGACTGATATTATTAACGCGAAAGTAACTGTGTCTATGTGTCTGTCGCACTTTCACGCCAAAACTACTGAACCAATTTAAATGAACGGTACACATATGATTAGTCTAGGAGAGGAAAGACATACTGAAGTTCCGCGATTGGCTGTGTGGGCTACATTTTTTTTTATTAATTACGGACAAATAACTAATTTTAAGCTTGTCATGATGCGTTGTACAAACTGTGAAATTTTATTCTTAGCTAGGTACTATAATATGAATCATATATGCTCTGTTAATGCAACTTTCAAACAGGTACAATCAAAAAGAATTAAGTGCGAAATCTCATTTAAAAAATCCAATTGAAAAATTCCACCTTGAATTTGATCATCAAAGAAATAATTGACATCCCCAAACATGCCAACATACTCACCACTGTAAGGGTGTTTCCCCTTATAATTTAATATAAATAACGTTGAGTTTGTCGCGCCATTTTTATAATGTGCGTTATGCGATGCAACGAGGGTGGACGGCTATTTCTGGATCTACATACAGGTGTTGCTTTTGTTAAGTGTGATTGTAGTGTGACTTGTGTCTTTTGGCATGATAGGTTTGACTTGGTAAGTACATGTTCATAACGATATTTTTATATAACAGGAATAATTTTAATTATTCTTTTACGAACTTTAAATTTTCAAAGTCAAGCGTACTTATTCGTTCAATAAATGATAAAGGACTATTAATTGTATCAATCACCTACTTATTTAAGTTGTAGTCAAAATAGCAAACGATACTACGAGTCAATGGGTATCTCTACAATCTGCATACATACGAGGATAGTAAATAATATAAAATATTTCATACAAAACACATTTCTTACGTATCTTATTTTTAAATTCCCTCTTCTGACATCACAGACACACCAAAACGTTACCCAATCACACCCACACCACTCTATTCACATACGCTTACCAGATGCCCTCACGTTACATAGGGTGACAACATAGCAGCCACCGTTCATAATCGTTGCCAGCAGACACGTTAAACACAGGAGCCTATAAAAATTGTGCAAAAACCATAAATTTTCTTTCCCATTCAATTATGGGAGACGCAGGCAGTTCCAGAAGGGAGACCAAGTAATTACGTCTCGTAATGTGGTGGTACTTGTAGTTTTCTTATAAATGGTGCGTGTATGTGATATTAATGGTTTTGGAAAAATGTATTTAAGGACGGTTTTGTGATGATTTGAGAGTAGTGTAGTGGTTGTATGTGGTGTAGGTACCTACCTACGTAAGAAGTTCAAACGAATTTATTGTTCAGTCGAAGGTTTACTAAAGCCGAGTAAAAATTATCGGGTATCATGTTAGCAAAGTCTTGTAGTAACCCAAAGTTGGTTCAGTTTGATGTATCCGTATAGTAAGAATAAAGATTTCTTAACCACTTTACTGTCCACGATGCAGATACAATAGTTAAACAATCGGTGTGTATCACATATGACTCATGGGACAGAGAAATTATTAAAATTAGTTTCATTAGGTTAAGATTATGGTTTTAAACAAAAAAAAAGGTCTCGGTTGCTTAACAGTAATAGTTAGTTAATAGTTGTGTTGCCAATTAAATACAAGCCGATTTATTATAAAGCCGCTTTCGAAAGTTAAAACAGACTTTGTCGAACAATGGTCGGAAAAATTAAAAATAATTGCCCATTTAGATATTTAGTTCACATTTTTAGAAAAGTCAATTTTCTTTGTATGTTACTTTTTACTTTCAAACGCCAATAAAATGGTCTCATTCAAATAAATGATTTGGCTTTACATGCACACAAACATTAAGATCTGCGATTGTTATAGTGATTTGCAAAAGTTTAGCCATTTTACATACAGTAGAAACTATTTCAAAGTTGCTGAAACGCTTATAAAACCGAGAGTTTTCATGGTCAGGTCCTTCAAAAAAGACAAATTCAAATAATAATATTAAACGAAACGCAAGTAAATTTTCAGACATGGAGTATCTTTTTTCATTATTGTTTAAATATAAAATCGTTGTTTATATTACATCCATGTGGCTGCACGGATGTGATCATCATGATTTTATTTTCATGCAAAACTTATATTATATTTGGCAAGTACCTACCCAAGAATACACCTACATAGGTACCTATTCTTTAGTGACCAAATGTTTGCAACTTTTTTATCACATCAATTTAATCTTGTTTATCGTGTGGCTTTACTTACTTATCATTCATATTAGAATAATCCTGATTATTGAAATCCTATACACAACCATCGAAACTCAAAAACATATTTAAAACCCCAAAAACCAAAACATCAAACCTAACCCTAGGACAACCAAAAAATAAAAATCCATTTTCCATCGATTCAACCCTCCAATAGCCGTCATAATACTTCTACACGTTCGGCTCACGCCACGGTCACGCTGCGTGGTGGCACTGCGGCCGCATTTGTCACGCAACTCAACCGCAGCCGTTGCCATCCGTCATACGCTCTTGACTACATCGGTTATGGCATAGATTATTGGGGATAGATGTGATGTTTGTGTTTGGAGTTTTATGCCTAATAGTGTAGATTTATGGTCGTAATAATCTAGCAAAGCATTACAGCAGTTAGGTATTCTCAGTATGATTATACAAGACTGAAGAAATGTAGGCTAACTTCGATGATATATAGCCATATGTATTCTTAATTCAAAATGAAATCATTTCCTTAGTTATCATCTGTACCTTCCTACAGTTTTTTAAAACCTGTGACGCTATATCCAGTGGCTAAAAAAATGAGACCGAAAATAGTGTCATGTCTTGCAAGACCCCAAAAAAAATATCCTTTCTGGGAAGACCGAGCTGCAAGAGTTTGTCTTAAACATTGACCACCAAAGAATTATCCCTTCTATTCACAAACATACTCTATGCTAACCCTCAAGCAGGCATCTGTTAGGTATCGGTTTATTGCCCGGCCAACCGCAAGTGTCCCGTTAAAATATTACCCGGTATTACCGGTTATTACCGGGTATTACCGACGCGTGCCGAATATTACACGTCATTACAGTGGTCATAACTTGAGAAGTTGAGGTTATAAATTAGTGGCTATATTTTGACGTCATTTTGACCTTGATTGTTTCAACGGCCTTATTATAACAATAGTTGGTAGGTAAAGATAGATATTGTTCGTAAAGTTAATAGAAAAATATAGGATTTTCCTTGCCACTTTTATAAGTTTCTTCTTTTTGTATAATATACTTACATTGTACCTACACACTGCCCATTGAATTTTACCACTGCCATATTGCCCATTGAATTTTCTATTGAAACTTATATTATTGAACGGACAAACTAAGAATTTCTGTAAATCGTTTACAGAGTTTTCTTATTTGGTTTTCCTGCTGTTTATCTCAGGAACTAGGTAGAAATTTAAAAAAATATTTAAGTGTTCGATATTAAACTTGCTGAAATATTGGCTACTTTTGATCCGGGCGAACAAAGTAGCTCCTTTGGACGCAGACAAAACCGCAGGATTAAGTTAGTTAAACATACCTTTGAAACTGTTGAAAAAATTGAAAACTGCCTTCCCAAAGATGAAGTGGTACACTAATAATGCATTTTTATAAGCTATATTTACTACACATAGTCAAAGCTACATTATAACAATAATCCTTACACTTTATAATATCTAAACGTAAATCCCCATAACATAACCATAGCCTTATGGGCAAATTGTCCATACACGTGACACGAGCTTATAGTACTAAATGAAGGGTTATTAGAACACAGGTGGCTATGGGTGCCATCTTTCTGGCTAATCCCATAGCTGCTTATGGCTGCCGTAGAATATGGTGTAATGGTGCCCTTATGGTGGGTGTTAGTCTTTAAGTATTCTCAAGATTATGCGATGGATATGACATAATTAGGACAGCAAATGGAATCTCCTTACTATAATTATAAATGCGAAAGTAGCTAATCTCTCAGTCAATTTTATGCAAAAATTACGATAGATAGTATAGAGCCTTAAGGGATTCCCGTGTCGGGACGAAATCGCTTTGTGGGTTTTCTTAAACTTTTACAAAGCAGCCCGTAGTCTGGAAGTTGGTGATTGATTCACCCGTGCATCGGAGAGCACGTAAATGTCGGTCCTGCTCCTGATCTCTCTCCGGTCGTGTCGGATTGCCGTCCCATCGGGTTATGAGAGTGAAGGAATAGGGAGTGCACCTGTGTCTGCGCAAATGCTCGTGCACTATAATATGTCTTGCGCTGCTGGCTGATCTTCTTAAATGAGAACAGCCGCCGTGGCCGAAATCGGCCGTGGACGCCATTATTAATTTCTACGGCATATACCATAAAAAAAATGTTATTCCATTTTCAGGATTTTCCTTACATGAAGAAATTATTTTAATCCGTAAATACCTTTGTGACTCATTTCTCATACACCTCATACCGACCACCATAATAACAACATCTGCCTAAACACACTTAGCAGTAAACACACTGTGACAGACAAACATACAGTGATGTCACATTTACATGTTAATAACACAACGAGCCTGATGGTGCTCCGTAGTTAGGAACGCAAGACCCCTTTTAGTGTGGGGGTAGCTTCATAGTGGGGTAAATGCACTTTTTGGGCTAGTTCTTTTAAAGGAAATAGATGTTATGGTTGGTAATCATAAAAGTAAATAGAAAATACTCATAAGTTGTACAAATAAAGACTTTACAGCAAACATCTTGCTTGGAATATCATTGAAGTAAAACAAACATATACCGTCTTACCACAAAAACTTTTAAACGTCAGTTTATGCCTTGTCTAAAAAAATGTCAAATTATGACGTTGACATATGGTTCATTTTGCAGCCAAAATTTTATTAGACAAGTGTAAAACAGGGTTTAAAGTTTTTGTAGTAAGGCCCATAGTCTATTATTTTCAGTATTTTCTGGTGGCAAAAACATACAGTCTACATTTATTGGTGGCTAAAACTTTGGTACCCCAAGTCAAAAAACCGATAGAAGTTGCATCTAGGCAAGCTCCATCTCAAACTACATCCTTGCCTTCATCAAATAAGAAATAGACAAACGAGAGCCTCATCGTCCTCCTGCCCTTTTCCAAATTTTATTTGGGGTCGGTGCACCATGTTTTCTCCTTCCATACTCTTCTATCTGCCGTCATCTCACAAGTAACATTCTTTCTTACCATATCTACTTTCACACAATCCATCGATCGTTTCTTTGGTCTTCCTCTTCACCACCTCCGTCCACGTTCATACTCATCACCCTTCTCACAAAATGACTTTCATTCCTCCGCATCACATGTCCATACCATGACAACTGATTTCCAAGCAGTTTTTCTGTTACAGGCGCCAATTTCAAACTTCGGTCGATCAAAACCTGCTATTATCAAAAAAGTATTGATCTTATCGTTTGTATATGACAAATTTCTTGATTTCTTTATTTAGGTAGGTTTGTTTATATATGTACATTATGTTGTGCTATTTAGTTATTTGACTATCTTACGTAAAACTTACAAACTCACTAGCCTCTGTATTCACCCGCGTCTACACGTCGCATCGCATGCAAGGTAACGATGTCATTACAGCGCGACTGCGTTACCGTAACGCAGTGCGTACCCACTGTTTATTACTGTTATAAGCGGACTTAATTGTTGTGTAAGAATAGAGGTTTGTTTTATGAATTAGCAAATATATTTGCATTGTGAGGTATACTGAACAAGCTGTTTCCTGCATACCGAAGGAACTACTTCCAGCAGACGGGTAATACATAGTCTGTCTTTTTCGGGCTTTAGAAGATCTGCTGTCATTTTAAATCGATTAATTAAGGGCTGAGTTTCAATCGCCAGGCAATTGTTATATTTTATCAATTTTTGGACATCTATTATAATAGAAATTATGTCAAACCGCTGTATGTATTTATTCTTCAGATAGAAGTTAACTATGATTGAAAAATCGGCCATAAGTCGTTTTGGCGTGAAAGCGGAACAGACAGTTCTTTCGACCTTATAATGTAAGTAAGAATTTGCCGGTGGAACCATTTCAATAATAGAATTAGAACTTAAAAGCACTACACAAAAACAAAAGAAAACACACCAGATTACACTACACACCACGAAAATCGACGCACCACAAACATAGTGATGTTCCATGTACCAACAATATCATTTAGTAAACACAAAGACAATTAGGAACCCATTGTAAACCCATCCCGGCTCACTTTCAGAGGCGTATCTATGGAAATTCAATTTTCCATGGACGACGTGTTTTTGTCCCCTAGTGTACAATGGCCGGTGTTCTTAGAGCATTTAACGAACTGGAGACGCCAAAGCCATGTGTTATCGTCTGCCAATGGCACAAGACCGCATATAATAATTTCAATCGTATATTTGTGTGCATGAAGCTAACGTGGTGTTTGCCAATTTTCCGAAAGGATGCGTAATTATGTATGTGATCGAAAATACATAAATAATCGGTGAGGAAACGGCTTGCCTTCCGTGAAGTAACCAATTTTTTCGCATCGACATTAAATTAGATTAATTAAATAAGTACGTTATCAGGAGAATTACAATGTACAGCACCTTCAAAAACAGCCCTGTTTCCCCACTTCCTAGTATAATTGATGAGAAAAGGAAAGTGTTTTAAAAGAATTTCCCAGCAACAATTTCTGTTTATGGTGGTTCCGGATGGTTCAATGCTCTAAGCCAGCATCTATTAGTATTTGCATTGCACTAACGGGGATCTGCAATGCAAACTGGCTTATATAATGAATGGTTTACAATATGGTTTCTGTTAAATTGGTGGCCAGTGTAATATCTAGCTTTGTTACATGGGAAAATGGCTGAAGTAAAAAGTTTGTTACAGTTGACTAGTTTACTTATGTAAAAATACTCTAGTCACAAAACCTAATCAACATCTATTTTTATCTTTGATCACTGACCACTTTAAATAAAATTACAAAAACAGTTTTTTATCTTGGTGTAGGTATGTACCCACAATATTTTTTGGCCATCTAATCAGTGTCATTCAATTTCATTAAAACTGGTTCAGTAGTTTTTTCATGAAAGCTTAACAATAAGAATTACTTTCTCATTTACTACATATTATATTAAGTAAGAAAATCTCATCTCAAAATATCTTACAGACAAGGTCATTTACTTATAAGGAAGGAAAACTTCTCATAAATCAAAAATACATTAAGTACGCAATAACTGCAGGGTATCCCATCATACCCTTTCAGGCCAAATATGATTAATATTGCAAATAATTGGCCGGTACAGTTTTGTTTGCACACCTTACGGAGGAAGGAAATATAGCGGAGATACCACATGGAAGGTAGGTCACGCGCCTTCTTGTAGGTCAACGTAACGTTCTCTCTAGGCGTGAAAATGGATCAGCTACTAAAACTAAGGAGACGTTCGGATTCCTTATCAAAATCAAAATGTCAAAGATTAGTCTTGTTTGATTGGTGATTTTATTTTGAAAATTAGCTTCCATCCGCGGCTTCGCCCGCGTCGAGTTCGGTTATATCGCTTTCCAAGAGAACTGTCAAAAGTTTGGGATAAAAACTCCTATGTTTTTCTCAAGGTCAACTCGTGGTTTGTGGTTTAGACGTGAAAGCGTAAGAGACAGACAGAGTGACTTTCGCATTTATAATATTAGTAAGGATAAACTGCGAGTTCCATAGAATACGTATAAGAGCGGGGCTAGGAACGTTCCTCGTCCCCCGAACACCCGCATTTTGGCATGCTACTTTCTTAGGAGATTTTGCGTTATGACATCTCCGCTATTCATTTTGTTCTCCATGGCACACCCTCTCTGCCAGACTCCCTGCGGGTAAGCTTAATTATTGTAAAGTTATGACTAAGTGAATTCATGGAAAATGTGTTTGAGTTATAGAATTTGTGATGGGGTTGTGTGTTATGGTGAGTATCTAAATGTAGGAATGTGGGCAGGTTGTTGGCAGCTTATAATAATCCTTTTTGGTAACTCGGTTAAAAATAAATAGCAAATTGCTGTAACCATTTTTTTAACTGTATCTTTAAAATTAGTCACACGTACAATGTATGTATACTGATATTATGCGGCAGAAATTGTCAACGTCCATACCACGTTGAAAGCACCGATTCTCGTCCGATCACCGAAGTTAAGCAACATCGGGCGCGGTCAGTACTTGGATGGGTGACCGCCTGGTAACACCGCGTGACGTTGACTTTTTACCACACTACACCAAGAGCTTTTTTTTTCACTTGAATCTATAACAGAAGTTAACTTTTGCGGTAAGATTTTTTCAATTTCATTTTTCTTAATTGATATCTCTGTGACAGACAGATATTTACATAAAAGAGTACTTACTTCACAGAAAACAATTAAAAAATGCGAAAAAAAATCCACTACAATACTTATGAAAATAAACAACTGAAAACACGAAGTAGGCATCCCAAAATCGATTCAGAAATTGAATTGATATCACTTCACTCGACCCGTTGTATGACGAAATTGGCGCATATTATTTGCATTCTCACACAACTGGCCAATCTGCATTGCAAACTTCAAACAGATATGCTAACTTGGGCCAACATAAATCTGCAGACAACACAAGCAAAACCCCACCTTATTTCTTAGACAATAGAGTCTAATTTTGTGTAACAATTACGGGTCGTATATAGAGGTTGTTGTAAATACCTATATACACTATACAGGGCTGTCATGCTTTTGACGTGTCGGACAAACACAGTTGGATGGCTCGTTTGTCAGAATTTGCCGTTTAATTCTCATGTAATCGGATGTTTGCTGTTGATGCGTTTGTTTTAGAAATCACCGGTGTTACGGAGATTTTAATTAGGACTTGATTTAGGTTTGATGATACGGTATTAGTTTCATCAAGCTATTTGATTGGTCAATTCTTTGCGTAGTTAGGAAATCATCAATTGTCAAACTGGAGAAGTAGGTATGTATATATATTTATTCAATTTAGAGGGGAAAACTACATCTCTTTTTATCAATGGCAATTAATTAACGCACTGCAATGTAATAAAAACACTGCCTCCTTTACTTGAATACATAACTAACGTAGGAATAAAAAGTAGTCTATTGTCTATTTTTTAAAATTACCTATCCCAATCAGTTTAGAGGTTTTACATTTTACTACATTAAAACAGATTTTGAGATAAAACACCTATCTGAAAGTATGTTAGAAGTAATTTTGGCTCAGTTACAGAAACCATGGCCTTTTCCGCGAGAGGTCAATGACCTTCACAGAATGTCCATCCTTCAACTGCACATTGAAAAATGTAAGTAGGTACTAAGGTACTAAGTAACACCCTACCCATTAATCACTACAACAATAAATTTTACAGCCCTTCATGAAATTTTAAACCACCCATCAAAACACTTAGTGCTTAACATTTGTACACTCGTCACGTTACCGATCGATTACAGCTAGCTCGTAAACTTGGCACTTTCAATTGCAACACAGTGTAAAGTTAGGTTCAAGCTTCTATACTATTTTTAAAGAAAATTCCACCTTATTAGAAACCCATTAAAGTTTATTTTCAGATATTAAAGTAGTAGTTTTGATAAGAAATCGAAATTATAGGTAACGTCTAGGGGGCTTTTGCAATTTTTAGGGCCCTTCATTTACGAGTAAAGGACTAGATATAATTTTTATTGTGGATTTAATAGCTCTTTTATTGGACATTGATCTAGACATTTTATTTGAGTCTGTAGACAGTTTTGAGGTCAAAAACCTTCATACTTTAGAACTCAAAGATTAAACTATAGAATTAAACGCATAAACAGTTCGATAAAAACCACTTTTTGTACAAAATATAGCGTCATTCGGTTATAAAAGTCAATTTGAACCTTATTTCGAAAAAGCTAGACAGATGATGATGACCACTTAATATTTCCCAGATACTTCAAAATTCATACGCTGGCACTCACCTGCATTCAGTTATACTGGAAGCCGACCCCAACATAGTTGACAAGGCTAGACAGATGATGACTTCAAAATTCATACTCCACTCAAAACTACATCTGTCTAAGGCCAGACTTTACACTGCAGTTCAATGAAACGTAGGCAGCGCTGAATGTGTAGTTTGCACCAATTCGCATAATTTCGCATAAGTTCGAATTAGGCATTCGCATACAATTAGAAGATGATCAGGCTGCTGTGCAAACGGGATAGATTAACGAACTTCGTGCAAACAATGTGTTGGAGGCTCAGGATGCTTCTGTGTGTTTGTTTGTGTGTGTCTGTAGGGGCTGTGTTTGTAGGTGTATTGTGCAATGGTCAGCTTCAGTTTCTTTGTGGATTTCTCATGACTTGAGAGTTAGGAAGGGTGCAAGAGAATTGCTATAAGTTTCTTCTAAGGAAATAAATTGATCAAGATTGTTATCTACTTAAAAGTAATAATATATATACGACATAAAATTAAACAAAAACTACGAGTAAAAAAATATCAAAAAAAAGTGTAACTTCACTTCAAAAACGACTCAAGCTAATAAAAAGAAAATGTTTACGTTTACCTTCTGTAAAACTGAAAGTAGGTACAGACATACTGATATTATGTGTGACCGAAGTTGATCCCAATTTTTCTTCCTAAATTGTATTTTTAAATACCTCAAATAAATAACCGATTTTCGACTGAATTTGAACATCAATTTCCGCATAATATCTCCCACAAAATACCGTCACCATTCTACAGCATAACAAACATTCACTGACGGAATACATAAACAGACGACTATGCAAATTCGTTAGCTGCACACTTATCGACCCAATTGGTGATAGATAGAGATATAATGGTAAGCATAGGCAGGTAAATAGGCCTACTTTCAGCTGAAATGTCGAGAATAGGTGCCAGATATAAACGCATAGGTACACATTCAGAAAAAAATGTTTAACTAAATATGAAAAAAAAAAACAACTTAAAATATGTATGAACCGTTTGTTGCCCGTAGACTACCAATAGTAATACCAGTAGTACCACGGGTATATTTTTCTTCCCGTAGTACTACCAAGCGGTCTGGTAGTACCACGGGCAAGAAAAAACTACCCATACTACTACTATCAATAATTTAGGTTTTTTTCAACCCTTTTGTTGCCACAGTTGATATTGTCATCCTAGAAAGAGAATTGAAATATATTTTTATAATATGGATATATTTTGGTACTATTTCGCAAATAGACCTGTATGAACATATGCTCAAAAATATATAATCTCATGCCATTATCAATGTCAAGTCGACAAAACAAACAATGTCAAGAAAACAAAAACCAAAAAGTATCTTAGAAACTTGAGAATTGTAATCGTTGCTTCGCCATGTTGAAACAATCAGTTTTCCAAATGAAAAATCCATTATCAAAATAAGTTATATAAAACACAAGGAGGTGGTATAGGATAAGATTCCATTTATAGCGGAACTAATAAAGAAAACACCATAACATAAAAAAAACTATCAGTCTAAATCACCTTGCACATAATCCTGTATATTACAAATATAAACAAAATGTTTGTGACGCACTTCATTCGGGCACAGCAATGCATTGAATCTTTTATTGAAATTGAATGTTTTTATGAGACTTCTGGCTTGTTATCCAGCAAAAACAAATATAGAATAGAAGAAGAAGCTTTCGAATATGTTAGGATGCACTCCGAAATGTATGGGTAAGATACTGTCACAAATGCAATAAGGGATTTCAAAAACGAAACACTGACTGATAACCTCGAAATTCCATTCAAATCTATTGCGCTGAAAAGTTTTTAAGGTAAACAAACAATCTCTTTTACAAGCTCCAAAATCACCATAAGGTCAACGAAAATAAGATTGTGCTAACAGGTATATAGGTACCTATTATCATTACGAACCTAATCTATTGTAAAATTTCAACCAACCCAGCACCCAACCAACCACATCAACCTAAACAACCGAACAATACCAACACAACTATACTGTCAAAGCTTAGAAATACATGAGAATAATAGCGGGTCTTACGTACCCTTAAATCCTTAGCATCAGGGGTAATGATAACAAATGAACGGTGTTGTAAGCGCAGCCTCCCAGGAGTAGGATCCCAGTGGTTTGGTACAGGTATGGAAGATATACAGCGAGGAAGGATGGTAAGCATGTTTGTGAACATGTAAGAGGTTATATCCCAACAAAAATATGTTCATGGATAATATGACGATACCATATTTATGTTTGTGTCTGATTTCCCTTGGGTCCTAGTTGCCTGAAATAAAGTAACAATAAAAATGGCCCAACCTCCAAAACACTTTAGTCAAAATAGTGTTCCGTAGGTATATTTACTACTAAAACTGGTGTTTAACCACGAAACAGCAGAAAATAAATTATTTCATGTGACTACCACATTTTGACTAAGATGTTATTCCAAACGCAGCAAGAGAAATTTTACTGACAAAACACATCCACACATTTGAATATCAGTGCTGCTTTGACAGTTTCAATCAATCTGCTTCTCTTACACTTAATATCTATAAGGCTAGCTTTTTTTTCCATTTCAAGTTAAAAACTCACTGTAAAAGTCTAAACTAAAGCATGAATGTTGTTCGTACTTTGTCATCCGTGTGTCACACATAAAGACAAATAGGCTCCTTTACATAATAATCGTCGCGATTCCTGCTACTGGTAAACGACTTTGTTGTCTGATCAGCAATACTGTTACCTTACTCCATACTAAGTAAAGCCGCTGGTTTTATTTGCACCGTGAACAAAAAATTAAAAGCACGGGTACCATAAATCGTAGGTACAGAGTTGATAATTTAATACCTATTCTATTTTCTAACTACTGAAACAAAATATGTAGTAATTGGTTTCTGTGCCTTCCCCTACCTTTACTCACATTCCTAATATCTAAAAATATTGTAGAAATATTTATTATTGAGTAGTCTAGCCAGGGGTATCGGGTTGCCCGGGTAACTGGGTTGAGGAGGTCAGATAGGCAGTCGCTTCTTGTAAAGCACTGGTACTCAGCTGAATCCGGTTAGACTGGAAGCCGACCCCAACATGATTGGGAAAAGGCTCGGAGAATGATTTATTATTGAGTAGTAGATGTATTTTTACCCGATTTCACTAGAATGAGGGTCATATTTTCCCGAGCTATGCTCTACTTAAAATGCCAATATAACAAAAATATATTCGCAAAGATAGAATGGACGGTATAAAATTCCGAATGATACGAAGATTTTACTACTAAACACTGCAAAAGTCGTAGTTTGAACATAAATGGCTTAAAACACACCCTAATCTAGAAAAAGGTTCTAGAAAACCTCGTATGATATAAAACCACTCAGCTTCCATGAAAATATTATACAAAACATAACCTCCATATTTTCATGCGGTAAAAAACTTTACTTAGTACTTAAAGTATTGTTAACACACAGACTATAAAGGGGACTCCACATTAACATACAAAACGCAGCGGTCTTTTTGTGCGCGTAAACTAATGCACTAAAACTTTTTTGGTGTAGTTTTAAAA
Source organism: Helicoverpa zea (assembly GCF_022581195.2). NCBI lineage: Eukaryota > Metazoa > Arthropoda > Insecta > Lepidoptera > Noctuidae > Helicoverpa > Helicoverpa zea. The sequence continues at coordinate 13,148,651 of NC_061454.1, forward strand.
CTAAACAGTCGTTTTTGAAATTAGAACTCGTGTATAAATGGCGGTTTAGAAGTTTGTTTTGCAATGATATTATTATCTCTGAAATATTATACATGTGTAGTTGGTTGGACAGACTAGTTTTTAAAGTGTATTTTAGATAATACGTGACCTACATTTTCATTGAGATTAAGTACCTAGGTACTGAAATATTTTATCAGCTAAGCTGACTTTTATTGTCAAAGGTAACTCTTTTAAAAAATAAAGTTTTAGATTCAGCGAGAAAAGCCATCACAATCAAAGGACATCAAATTATTATTATTTTTATTTTGTCCAATGATTTGCTTTTTTTAAATTATTGGTATAATGGAGTAAAAAATACGTATATATTTTTCATGAATATTTATTTCAGGCTTCCTTTAGCCGTGATACCTCTGTTTTCTCACCGATAGTAGAAATACATGTGCATTTAACAAGTAGGTACTTCCAAGAAATTCACAAATGATCCTAATATCAAACCAATCCCGGAACATCTTAAATAATTGTAACTGCGAAGGTCTAAACTATCCATCACAACTTTCCAGTTCACCCCACTCGCCCACAATTCTTGTTTACGTTAACAGTCGCAGCGATTTCTCCCCCAATCTGGAGTACCCTTTATAGTACCCGCACACTGCAGACTAAACAGTCGGCTGACAGTTGACCCGATAATTGGCCATTTTTATTTAAAGACTAGCCGTTTTCCCGCGGTTTCACCCGCGTCCCGTGGGATCTACTGCCCGCACCGGGATAAAATATAGCCTATGTTACTCGCAGATAATATGGCTTTCTATAGGTGAAAGAATATTTAAAATCGGTCCAGTAGTTTTTGAGTTGAAAGTTTTCCTCTTTATAATATTAGTATAGATAAAATCTTGATTTTTTAATTGGTCTGATACCGGCTAAATACCTGATCTTTGTAATGTGCGTACTACCAGTCATCTTCATATTGAGCTATGAGCCCAATCAAACTATCGGACGACTAGAAGTTTGCAGTATGGAGGTACTCTTATAGTTTTGGGGGCAAAACCGCGATGTCACTTACTATGATATACTGCTGAACTAAACTGAAAATTCAAGCAGATACCAAATGTTAAACATTTTGTTTACGATACGAGGGTGTTTTGATGATGTATGTTTGTGTATAACTAGGGAACTGACCCGGTTTTGCACGGTTGTCTAAATATCTATGACTTATATAATAACCAGGAACTTCATTTATTTGTTTGTTCTGCAAACGGTTGAATTAATTCCATGAAAGATGGCAATATAGCAACCCCAGCGGAAGGGGTCATTTAATAATTTTTGCCACCAGAAAAAAGGCGCCCCAATTAGAATTCTAGGAAATCCATTTAGAATACTAGGAACTACAATTGAAATATCAGGTATTCTATCTAGTATACTTTAGATTTCAATTAGGATACTACAAATTCCAGTTAGAATACTAGGAACTCCAACTAGAATACTAGGAATTCGGATTCACGAGGGGTTGCGACAGTCATCCAGAGGATACAGCTGTTAGGGCTGGAGGTGGCCCTGCAAAAGTCCGAGGCCATGTGCTTTCATGGGCATCGGAATGCGCCACCTTCAGGCTCACAAGTCACGGTGGGAGGGGTTCCCATCGACGTCAAGCAGGCGATGAAGTACCTAGGACTCGTCCTTGACGGCCGGTGGAACTTCGTTGAGCACTTCCGACGTTTGGGCCCCAAACTGGAGAAGGCAGGTGCTGCCTTGCCCAATCTGGAGGGCTCAAACGCCTCCTGCCGTAATCTTTTCTACGCGAGAGTCATGCAGTCCAGTTATGAGGCCTAGGTATGGGCACATTCGGTACGGCCGCGGGCCATACTCTACCAAAGAGTGATAGCGTACGATTGGCGCGAGGAGACACGGCATCGGGGGGAAACCCCGACAGAGTGGATGTAGCCCAATACTTACTTCCTTACCTACTTACTTAACATACCTCACAGCACTCTGTATCAGTAAGGGAGTAATTTCCTGCACATCGGGAACTGCGCTAATTGCTAATGACATCGACGCTACATTGGCGTCTGAGGGCAATGACATTATGTTTACCTGTGTCAAGTTAGAACTTGAAAACGGTATAGCAGTTAATATAAATAATGACTCAAAAATAAATAGGCCTTGGTTATGTAAATATATTTAACCTAATTTTATATGTGTGTGTGATACTTGTCAAATGTTAATCTTTGCTATACTAATATGTAAAGCTGAAGAGTTGGTTTGCTTGAACGCTCTTATTTCAGGAATTACTGGACTAAGTACAAAAAATATTTCAGTGATAGATTTATTCATTTATCGAGAAAGGCTTGTTTTTTATCCAGGTGCCAAAAGTAGCATAAATTGGTGGATAAAACCCCAGGCGAAACAGAAGATAGTCTAAGTAGCTATTCATTTACAAAAACCTAGCCTAATTATAAAATACAACATAAAATCTACAAAATATAAAAGCCTTTTAAAACCTTAAAATCTCTTTTATCTAAAACTCACTAGAACAAAACAAGTTCATAATACTTTGCTCTTAACATTACATTTTTAATATAGTTAAGTGCATTTACCATGCAATGTTTCGGCAAAGCAGCACGAAGGTTTTAATATCATGAGTTTGGTGCACATGTGTATGTACATTTTTGTATGCAACACTGGCTTATAAAGAGCCTGTTTTTTATTTTTTTTGTTGGTACAAAGAAGGTATGGGAATATGGGCTTTTGCTGTGATCGAGTTAAAATTCTCTAGTTTTGTAAGGCGTAATTTGTTTCGTGCATTTTTAGACTCATAATATTTTAGAACTTAACGGAAGTTCTTGAGTGGACACCATGGATTGGTGAACGCAGCGTAGGAGGATCACCGCCGAGGTGGTAAGAAGATCTGGCAAAGGTCGCGGACAGGCGTTGGACGCAGGGATGCATACAACCGGCCCTTTTGGAAATCAATGGGGAATACCTATGGTCGGAAGTAAAAGTTCTAGAAGAAGAAATTATGAAGTTAATTTTGTTTTGAGGAAATTTATATTCATGGAATAACCTCAAAAATATATTTATCAAGTAGTAGGTAGGTCTGAAAATGTTCTAGTTAGTTAATAATCAGGTCTTTAGACATTGCGTTAAGATGTAGTAATGCTGACTTTAATACCACATCATAACTATAACTGACTGACAATTTCTCTACTACTAACTTTTGCGCTAAAATACCTCTACTAAAAAAACTTTTTACAAAAAAATAAAACCGACTCCCAAAAACACTGAAAAGCAAAAAAAAACTATTCCTAGGTGCATCGGCCTAGAAGTCAGTGTCTAATGGATGTAACTAAGTTTATTTCGCCACCGACTTCTAGGCCGATGCACCTAGGAATAGTTTTTTTTTGCTTTTCAGTGTTTTTGGGAGTCGGTTTTATTTTTTTGTAAAAAGTTTTTTATTTTTAGCGTTTCAGTGACAAGCATAGTTGTCACTATCCGCATATGTGGAAAGTTCTCATCAATACGAACAATATAAGCCCAAACATGAGGTAGTTTACATATTCAGTTGTCGAGTTCCCTCGACCTTCTCAGGGTTTCCATCATCAGATCCTGACCTGGTGATTATGGGACCACCTGGGAAGTAAGCCCAATCAAACAAAAAAAAAATTTGCAAATCGGTCCAGGCGTCTCCGAGTAATCGGTGAACATACATAAAAAAAATAATAAAGATCCCGACGAATTGAGAACCTCCTCCTTTTTGGGAAGTCGGTTAAAAATAAAATACACTACGATAAACATAAACACCCTGTTAGCATTTCAAGCTGCATATTTTGAAATATTTTTGAATTCTTACTCCAACCGGATTCCATAATGGATGCATTAGGATTTTAAGCTTAAGTCATTGTTTGCTAGTTTTTAGTTTCATGCCTATGTTTTATTTTGAATCCCTTTTTTATCTGGAATTTCGTTTTCTTTCTACCAGTATTTTTTATTCGTGCTCTTAGGTAAAACATCACCGGATTAGAAACTTCTAGTAATGTACAAGATATTTTTTGGAGGTGATGGAAAAAATATAATAAATATACTACTATCGTTTTTGGAAGTCGGTTAGTAAAATTTCAGTTTTATTAGTTGTGTTTTGCTGCAGAAAGGAGCAACATAAAGAATCGTAGCATTCGTAGCATCGGCGTAGCGGTCTCGTAGCAGCGTAGTCAGTGTTGTAAACGAATGTGGAATTGGCGTAGAGAATAAAAATAAAATCTAGTAGTAGTATTTATTTTTTGAGTGAAAAATAAAATTACTAGAATTGTTTTGTTTGAATACCATGTAAATAGAACTTTCTAACTTTATAGTTCTTCATTCAACATTTTTTTAGTATTAGGAATGAATTGATAAAATATACATACAGGCTCAAAAGTCACAACAAAATTACAACACACGGAAAAAATCTCCAAACTCACTTTACAAAACTTAGCCACACTTTAATTATATCGATAAAAAAAATCTAACTTTACCCATTTTTTTTATGGCAACCCTGAATAATACAGAGCTGAAAGTAGAGCTAATTAAAAGTTCGATGGCTCGGGACTGGCAACCCTAACTAGTTACCTACATTATATTTTACACTTTATTTACGTATTGCGAATAGTTAGTTATATTTACTGAAACTCCGTTGTGATTTTAAGCGATAACATTTAATATATTTACGTAGCTAAGATAGATTTTTTCTTACTTTTTTGGGTAACTACTTGATACTGGTGTCTTTTCACGAGTTTAATATGATATTTAACTAATTTGTACAATTTGCTAAAAATAAAGACAATATTCAACAAAAATCATAGTAGATACGCAGGTACTAACAATTCTTTACCACACACAAAAAAAAATACCTCCAAACACCACGAAACCAGCGAGTTTTCTTCCTCAAACGTAGCCACCATATTTTAATAACTCCACTCAATATTCGTGAGTCAGTCCACAAGCCTAGCCTGCAGCGGTAATATCATGCGAGTCTCAATATAAAACCGTCTGTATGTCTGTTCGTATGTATGTCTGTGTGTCTGTTCGTCTATTTGCACAGACGCTTCTTGTCCAGAGAGGAAAGATAGAATATTCTGGTATGTGTTAATCTTTTGAGGTAGCTTGGAGAATTCGTTGCTGACGGTATAAATGTGAAAGAAACTGTATTTTGCACGTTTGTTATTGCATTATGTTAAAAAGTGCTGAATCTTTTTGAATATGATCTGAAATGCTGACTTTCAACTACTCGTGTGCCGCTATTTATAAAATAGTAGAAAATCATTTGTGTCTCGCGTAAAGAAATTTCTTAGAAATCAGTCGATAAATGCAGGGTACGGTTTTGGTGACATGATTTAATTTTTCAAGATTGCAGCTGTTAGTCAAAGAAAAATAACATTCTGAATATTTTTTTTTATTATGTATTTTCTTTCCAAATGCCTCACTTCACCTACAATGACTACCTTTTGATTCAAAATATATCTTTACCAACCCAAAAATACATATAAAAACAATAAAAAACTGTTGTGACCCCCTCCCCAGTGAGACTGGTGGCCGAGGCTGTTATATGATGCACAAGTCAATTCACACCCGGGGTATGTATACAGCTATAGAGCGCAGTGCCGGCCCATGCATGCTATATTGCGCAGCCCTTTGTCTAGATTCTAGATAATCTGTTTATACTCAGTGTTCGTACTTGTGTTGTGGGAACTGTTTTCTAGTGCGATGTCTCAAATAATATTTTTTTGTATTTTGTATACCTACCATTCCATAATTATTCTTATCTATTCATCTTCTACGCCTTGCTTGTACATATTTATTTTTAGGTTATAATTTAGTCATTATTTCTTTGTCTAGCTTTTTTTTCATCGATTAAGTTATGTCGCGAATGTTTGACTACGATGTCCAAGTGGACGAGAATTGCAATACAGGCGCATTCTGAAGGTTGTTGTTATTTTTTTTTTGGGAAAAGCTTTCACAAAGAATATTATAAAACTTCAAGAGTCCAATTTGCCCAAATCAATGCAGCCTCTCGTACTGACTGACAGCTTTACTTCAAAACAAAAGAAACTACAAAGTCGTATGGTATCAAAAATAAACCCACTCTTTCTACCATCAAAGTGCAAAAACTCCAAAAAAATCGCGATCGCTTACGTATGCGCCGACACATAAGTAACGACACAGATCCACAAATGAATGACAGGGAAAGAGGGCGAAGCCCATGGAGAACAAAATTACTACCGGAGATGTCATACATAACGCAACATCTCCTAAGAAAGAACGGCGGGACAAGGGACGTTACCAGCTCCGCTCTTACACGCCTCATATGGAATCCACCCATTCGTCTTCCGAGCCTTTTCCCAAGTATGTTGGGGTCGGCATCGAGTCTTGCCGGATGCAGCTGAGTACCAATGTTTTACAAGGAGCGACTGCTATCTGACCTTCTCAACCCAGCTACCCGGGCAACCCAATATTCCTAAGTAGACTGGTGTCAGACTTACTGGTTTCTGACTACCCGTAACGGCTGCCAAGGATGTTCAATGACAGCCGGGACCTACAGTTTAACACAGTCATTAGAGTCTAAGATATACTTAGAAAGTACATACAAACTTAGAAAAGTTGCATTGGTACTTGCCTGAGCTGAAATCGAACCCGCGCCCTCACACTTGAGAGGTTGGTTCTTTGCCCACTAGGCCAACACGACTTTTTTCCGACCTACAAGAAGGCGCTTGGCCTATCTTCCTCATGGCATCTCCGCTATATTTCCTTCCTACGTTCACGGCACAGATCCACAAATGAATGACAGGGAAGGAGAGCGCCGCCAAATTGCATAGTCACTCACTGAGGGGACAAAGCAAAACGATGGTTGTCATCCATTTTAAAATCTGTCGCCAGTTGATGTGGCCGCGATGTGTGCGAACCTTTACCAATTTTTAAACAAAATTTACACACGAACAGAAGTAATTGAACTTGTAAAAGCTTTAGTAAATATAACAGGTCAGAATAATTTGCATAAAAGAAACTTATTCAATCTGTTATTGCGTTTAGATGCCACATACATACCACGCATCAAACACCACATTATATCCCTGAAGTTAAAAATAAATACGAAAAACACAAATACATACCCACCTACCGCAACAGAATTTCGAATCGAAAAATACAACAGCCCAGACACGAACGGACTGCCCATCGAGACCTCATCCCACACACACAAATATATCAATCTCAGGCCAAGTCACCCCTTTCACATATTCCCCAATTCCCCCTTTCCATATTTCCCCAAGTCCCCAACATCCGTAGTGTTGGGCTATGATTTATGGAACGGTGCAAATGGGTTACGGTGACAGCGGACGTGTGTTGGTACAACACTACAATTATGCACATTGCATTAAGCTTTGAAAGCGACTCAAGCGCTTTTTTGTTCAACTTCTAGGCCACGGGATTGACGTAGCTACGTTCTGTTTTGTAGTCAATAAATTAAGCTTCAGAATGGGCTGACTTTTTTTGAAAGGTCGAAGTCTCCTTCAGCAACGAATAGATCTCTATTTGCGAACCACATTATATCTATTCGCCATTTTTTAATAAATTATTATTTGCGCTTGCGCTTTCATACAGTTTTGGGTCTGTGGTTTTAAAAAAAGTTCTAAAATCACTTACCCCACTAACATTCTGTTTCAGGCATCCCCTGCAAAAACAATAAGTACTTAATGCGCAGTAAATAATAAAAACAATTCTTAATATCATCTACTAAAAATGTTAATGTACCAAACTAAAAATTATAGCATCATTTTAAGCTTAAAGTAAGTGCACTAATATCGCAAATAAAAATTATACAGAAGGTCTAGTTGACACAAACAAAACACGAGAGTCGGGACCTACAGTTCTACGGGAATCTGGAGGCAGAAATATGTTATATGCCTAATAGATAGTCACTATTTCCCATTTACCGACCTATTTGGCTGGTACTTAGTCTGTATGTCATATGTCATCAGCTCGTATGCTTACAGTACTTATCAAATAACTTTGCCTCTCGGATGTCAGCTATTTGACACCAAAGCATGCGTAGCAATTCTCTCGTGGAGTTGCTATAGTAGCCAACATACTTTGACACATTTGATTTAGAAATAATTTAAAAATAACTGCAGATAAGTACTGTTTATATAATGAGTAACTTGGATTATAATGTACCTACTTATTGTATTTTTCTGAAGTGCCGTATGAATGAGACTTCTATCTATCTATCTGCCTGTTACCAGGGCGGTGTTACCACAAGCTAATATACTGTGCTAGCTTTTAGCAAGAGGCTTTTAGCAAAAATCATTTTCTAGTGGCATGTATTTAGAGCTAAATCATTTTCTAGTCTAATTGTTGATATGTTTGGTAGCTGGAATGTGTTTCAGAATGTTCATTGTAGCTGTGATATAAGTGAATTATTGCAATTGGTTTTGATCGCTAAATATTACGATGTTTTTTTTTTGTAAAGTGTTATTGTAGTTTGTGAAATCGATGTTAATTCTGTGTGTTTATTGTTATTTATTGAGCTGAGTACACTTTACATGAATTGTGTTCAATATTTATTTCACCTGATTTCGTTCACACAACTTTGCAAAAACCAATGCGTTCCATTTTCGACCGACATAAAAAAAAATTAGGTTCTCTGTTTGGCCTGAATGTATGTATATTCGTGTGCGACTATCTAATTTTGATGCGGTTTTAGACATAGTATTTGTCAGACTTAGAAAATTTTAGGTATACCTATTATTAAAATCAGTTTTTTTTTGTTAAAAGTTTTTGTCTGTATAATTTCAGAATTCGGAACCAGTCCACCCTGGAAGACCTCTCGGGGCTTGGAGTGAAGATAAGGTCACATACTCGTGACGACCGCCACCATTAACCACTTGCGGCCAGAACGGCGAGAGAATACAAAAGTACCTTTATTTTAGGGTTGGTTTCACTATTGCGTTCCAAATTAACACAAAATACTACTATGAAATGCGATATTTTAATTGAAATATACATACATATTTAAGGGAGTTTGAAATACTTTTAACTGTTTTTCATTTATGAATGTGCAAGTGAAGTATCTAATTTAAATCTCATACTAAGTGGAGTTTTTATCATCCCACAGTTGAACACATGCCTCCTCTCATAATAGAAGAATTGAGCGTTAATCGCCATGCTTTGCTAAATACTTGGTGGGTTGGTTTCCTATACATACGCTTTCATATACACATTTTCGGAGTTATACGCAGTATGATCTATACAATGCAATCCATTAACATCATAACGCAATATCAGAAATCGCGATAGCAAAACCAACCTTTTTTATACTGAACTAAAATTCACTATACGTCACTTCTAAGATATTCCCTTTTCAGAGCTGAGTTTGGGTGAATTATTCTCACAGAAGAACGATCTACTATTGCTGTGAGACTCTAAGGAATAGAAAAGGACTGATACTAATAGTTCTAGCCTTAGAATGGCCGCTATCAAATATATTTGTCACGTTCCTGGCTTGAATCAAGTGGCCATTTTTGAATAGAACACTGGTGTTTTTATTTGCCGGTCCAGTCAAAATCGTTTATTGAAACTAGGCTAATTAGATGATCATTATTTCACGCCAATAAGCACAAAAGACAGCACACCCAATACAGTCCTTTTACCACTTTCTAGTGCTATGGCTGGTTCGGTTTAGAGGTACTTAATTGTTCTTAAATGTAAGGTTTCTAATAACAATTTACTTAAAAAAATCGCCTGAAATATGAAAATAATTCTGATCTAAGTATTATTATAAAAAAAAAATCTTATAAATGTGGTAGCTTGGAAAAGAAAGACTACCTCCTGTACCGCAAAACAATAATATTTAATAACCCTAGCCATTTTCGTCTTTAAAATCTAAAATGATCCCGAAATATATTCCAAGTTTATGACGCCATAAATCTATCTTCTCCCTCATATCACCAATGTGAAAATACCCCATAATCTGCTATAAAATCTTCAATTACCCATAAAAACAGCACCTCAGCCATTTCTAATGGGATTATTCACATCTCCATCGTCTAATGTTCAATGACAAGTTAATGGTGTCACAGATTTTTGGAAAATAATCTGGTGCGTATACCATTAAGACCATTCTGTCTCTCGCAAAAATGTATGTTTATGTACCTAAGTGATTCCTTGTGATTTCATAATTGTTTTTGCAGGATGAAAGCTCTCCTACCCCATTTTTATGTTCATGTATTAACATTACACCATGGCAGCAAAAATAACTAATTTCCTTTTGAATTTTTACTATTTTTCAGAACAGTTCTCCCTTGTTTCCCAAGATCAAAACCCTGAGGTATTTACGTAATCCTTGGTTTGAAGTCTGTTTTAATGCTTAGCTCTGAACAAGTCGCCGTAGAAGCCTGAAGGAACAAGTCATGAAATCTTAAGATTAAGTGAGAGCTCCGTTTTATCTTATAGGGGCAGCGGACACTGGATTTTACCGGTTTTTACCGGATTCAACCAGTTCACACCAGTTTGTCGGAGCTTAAGTTTAGAAATTGTGGGAAGTTTGTGTCAGGATGCACTTTAGAAGTCCTTTGGACTTTACTTTTATCAGTTTAGAATAAAATATGTGTTATTCAAGAGTTTCTGTTGTAAACTAAGCTGTGCACTTTTTATATTAGTCGTGTCCAATAGTAGTATTAAAAAAGGTTCAGTTTTCATTCTGAAGTTATATGTTATGAGCACATTTCTGTATCTATTGTATGTTTGCAACTAACTACATTTGAAGGAAATTCCTCGTGTAATATATATTTTCACCACTCTAATTAACCTTTTTTGTACTTTTTCTTGGATTTTAATTATTTTGTAACAAAAAATTACGTCCGGGTACCCAATGTGAGTGTCCCCCAAAATCATTGTTAAGACTGGCCGCAGACGTTGCTTTGAATTAATGAACAGATCGCTCGCGCGCGGCTACCCTTAATTAATAGCTAATGAAGGCTCCCCAAGGGGGGTTGTTTTAAAAAATCCCCGTTACTTCACTTTGTAATACAGGGTGAGACAATTTAGTTGGAGATTTTTTTTGGGAAATATTGTGGCTATTAATCTGTTGCTTTGTTTTTTTTTTCTGTTTTCAAATTATTTGGATGGTGGAGAACAGAACAACGAGGTTCCCTTCTGTATTATTTATGTTTAGTCAGTTCCTATAGAGATGAATCCAATGCGCTAAAATGGCTATCTGACCTCCTAAACTTTGCCTGGGCATACCAATTCCTCTTGGTACTTTCGAGCTTCTAACTATCCCTGAAAACAGACAATAATATTCAAGTGACGGCCGTGACCTACCAATTTATAGGAACTCGTCGTGTCAAGATGGTCCACAGTCCAAATGCGCCAAGCATTACATGACCTGATGATCTATGGACCGCTACGGCTGCTACTTTTCCATGAGCTATAATCCCTCCTAACCAGAATTTTTCAACACCAAACTTCATATCTAAAACCCAATACCATTTCTAAAACTGTGCAAATAACCACTGCACACGAGAGTAGGAAAGTTGCACAGTTACCGGCGGCCATATTTCGTACATCACGATATTAAGCCGGCTACACACGGTGCAACTGCGAACAACATTATATGGATTACGTGAGCTGCCTTGTAGTGGCGTGTACGGCGGACCTATTGTGTGGAGTGATTTTCAGTTTGGTTTTGTAATTTTTCGTTTGTTTTGCTATGTGGTGTGTAAAGTATGTGTGGTATACACACATACATTACATAGGCAGTTGCGAGTTTATAAATCGAAGAAGATCTGTATCTATTAGCATTTGCATACGCACATATTCTTACTAGGTAAATATTACCTCCTTATTTGAAGACTGGTATATTTTATTTATTTACTTACTATTATTAGAGGACAACCCCAATCGTATAGCGGTAACTTGAATATAAAAGATTTTCAATATCTTCTAAATAAATGCACATTCAGGTGAAAGTTGAAAACAAAAGAAGAATGGTTCAAATCAGTTGGTAAACGACCTGACCTTCATGACTCTGCATGACGCTCTCCATTTTGGGAAGTCGGTTAAGTTAAAAGTGTCCTTGTATGCAACCATCATTATCTTTCCACATACAATACTGATTATGAACCCTGTATTTCTCTAGCGTGAAGTTAAAAACTTGAAATGCGATAATACAGAACCAGTACATTTGCATACGACTATCATAACGTATTGTTTATAATTTTACTTGCAGCGTCTAGACGGGGTAGTTACGAATATCTGGTAGAGAAAACTTTATTACTGTGAATATTTAAATTGAAAAAAGGGTGGATGAAATTGTTCATAATAATATGTTGGTTTCAAAGAATTATGTTTGTACATAAGTGGATGATGTGTCAGGAATTTCGGTTTCCAATGACTTATACTACCATACTGGTATTGGTAGCTTTTAATATAATTCATCACAGTAGGTATTTTTTTTCGTCTATATGTACGTTTAGTGTCATATAATATATCATATCAATAAATAGTATCGTTTAATATCATATGGGGTTATCATCAGAATTGATGGCTCGTTAGTGCAAGTAAAAAATAGTACAGATTCTAACAGTACCATGAAATTCACCTTTCTTTGCCTATATATTTCAATGAATGAGGTCATTGTTTATTTTCAGAATCCGAGTTGGATGGATGCAGCGTGCAATCATTTATACTTATGCAATGCAGCTAACAAAAATCCATATTTCCTCAATTTCCTGAACTCAAAACTAAATTCCATTCTCTACATAAATATACAATTGGCGTTCTTTATATTTGTGTATTGCAATACTTTAGCTGTTGGGCCATAAAACAAGCGTGAGGTCAGCTTAATGTTACGGAAAATTCGCTTTTACGAAGGAACTACGCTGTCGAGAGAATGAATGTGTTGGTACCGGGATGAGTATAAAACAAAGGTTTTATGGCCACACATGCTTTTGCGCTCTTTTCTTGTGGTATAAGACCTTTGTGGTTCTTAACGAAAGAGATCTTATTAATTGTACGTTGGTGTTAAAATAGCGCATTAAGTTTTGTAATTTTTGTTTTAATGCCAATAATGAGTTCTCCAGGCACTTTTCTAATGTCTCATTAAAGTGTGTTTATTATTAGGCTTCAATAGCAAAACTGTAAAACCAAATGGGATGCTTGGCATGGTAAAAGTTGGGATCCTAGAAGTTTAATACCTACACTTTATCCTGTTACCACGATCAAAGCTAATTACCTAAAACCTAAAAAAAAGATGCTATTGTTTTCTTATCTATTTTACCTCATTTTACATACTTACAAAAAAGCTTAAGGCCATGATTTTCAAATAATTTCATTGAACAAAATATCCCTTCTATAATTCAACTCCTTCTCAAGCTATAAAATATCACGCTTAAAGTATTTGTTTCCCTCACACCTGGCGAGATGTTCTGAAGTCAACGTAGCGTGACACACACGTGACGACTCGACGACGACACGCCGGCGACTGAGCGAGACTAATGTGGACGTAGCCTTATGTTAGCCTAGGACTTGGAGGAAATGGTATGCATTTTGAAGAAGATTGTTTTTTTTTTATGAATGTTCGCTGATTACTCGAAGACGCCTGGACCGATTTGCAAAATTTTTTTTTGTTTGATAGGGTTTACCTCCCAGGTGGTCCCATAATCACCAGGTCAGGATCTGATGATGGAAATCAAACAGTGAAGGTTTGGAGCTGACCTGATGATGGAGACCGGAGAAGGTCGAGGGAACTCGACAACTGAATACGCAAACTACCTCGTGTTTGAGCTTATATTACTTGTATTGACGAGACCTTTGCAACTGTGAAGGTTTGGAGCTGACCTGATGATGGAGACCGGAGAAGGTCGAGGAAACTCGACAACTGAATATGTAAACTACCTCGTGTTTGGGCTTATATTATTCGCATTGATGAGAACTTTCCACAAATGCGGATAGTGACAACTATGCTTGTCACTGAAAAGCCAAAAATAAAAAACTTTTTACAATAAAATAAAACCGACTCCCAAAAACACTGAAAAGCATAAAAAAAACAATTCATTAATAAAAAACTATTCTTAGGTGCATCAGCCTAGAAGTCGGTGGCGTATAAACTCAGGAACATCCATTAGACACTGACTTCTAGGCTGATGCACCTAAGAATAGTTTTTTTTATGCTTTTCAGTGTTTTTGGGAGTCGGTTTTATTTTTTTAGCTAACAATGGCCGCATTGTTGATAATAAAATTATGGAAAAACATAGTGAAAATCATGAAGTTCTGGTCCTGTCAGTGAAGTTTTAAGGCTCTTTTTATATGTGTACCTAGGATGAGTTAGTAGTATGGTATAATTGATGACTTAATAAATCCTATATACCTAATCGAATACCTTGGTACATTAAATAAATTGCCATAACGCACCGAACCCTTTAATTTTTTCACTTGTACCTACATAAAAATATGCTAGCAACAGCTATTTCTTTTAATTACTCAAAACTTTAAAACTAAATAAAGACCAACCAATCTCTTCTCAACACGACCCAACTCAGTGCGCACTCGCAATCGCAAATAATCAGCCATTTGTTGACGCAATCCCGCAGCGCTGCAGCGCTGGCCGCGCAACAATATACAAAAGCATTTAAGCGAAACAGCCAACTCTTCTCCCGAATAGTTGTGCTGCATGTGCATTTGACCACGAAGGTACTCACCACTACTATTGGTTCATTCAAACAGAAGAGCTTATCAGGCAATGTAAAGTCTTTCTATCCACGTAAAAAAAATCTATAATCCACGTTGAATAGATATTCGGCTCACCACGAGAAGTCACCAACATTGTCGATAAATGGAAGTACAGTTAAAGTTAGTGTGTTTAATATATTTCTGAGAAAACTGAAATGATTTCAAAAAATAATGAAAAAATCTGACTGCTTTAGATAAAGATAGAAGCGAGGCGAAAAATCCCACATGCAACTGCAACAGTCCCCAAATAAGATTGTTCAACTGGATTTATATGCATTTACGACGCATTCGAGTTTTATGTTTTTTAGTATTTACCAAAACCCAAGAGCACTCGAGTGAACAGACCATCTTTATATCGCTCACCTAGCAGTATGATGGCACATTTACAAAAAAAGCGAAATTGGGTTTTTACGGCCTTAAGTGTTTAAAAGTGTATAATTTATAAAGTGGTAAAAAGGGCACGGCGTTAGTTGTTAAAACCATAAAATCAAGATAAATATAAAATGAAGTCATAACCTCGTTTCAAACGTTTGCAAAGTCTTTGACCCTCATTTCTGTAAAATAAGAAAAAAGTAGATGTGTCATTATACTGCTAGGTGAGCGATATTATCTTCCGACTCTAAAACAGAACTTACCCATGCGACTTGCAATCGAGTTACCCAAGTAAGAACTCAGTATTAGAAGCAACATTAGTCGCTCCCAACTTTAATGTTCGTCCCCATAAATACATGCTGAGCTGATGTATTTACTGGCACACAAATTGTACCTTTATAACAGCCTGGGATCACCTGAAACCATTGCGCTTAATGGGAGGTGATAAAAGATTATTGTACTCCCGTCTCTCAACCCTGGGAATGTTAACGTGATATGAAAATTTAGCTGTAAGCTGTTGATAGTGTTGGTTTATGGGATTTGGGTGAGTGTGATAGGGTTATATTTGTGCTTTCTGCTGGTATTTATAGAGGTTTGATGAGTAGTGCATCAAAAAGCTCTGGTACTTATTTGTATCAAGTTCGATTAAGAGTTGAACAATATTGTTGGAAAACTTTTCAAAGTGATGTATACTTTCTAAATACACCTTGGATACCAATGACTAGGTAAATAGTAGGTAAAGATAAAGGAAAATATCTTCAGAAAAAGTGTATTTTAAAATCTGTAATAACCAATCTGCCTTGAGCAAGCAATGTGATTTATGCTGAATCCTGTATGTGAAGAGGCCTGTATTCTGCAATGGAACAACAAAAAATCCTGTTAAACTAAACAATTCTCCAAAAAACCGACCGATACTATAACAACATATTCCAAAATTACTAATAAGTAGTAATAATTCCAAATAACTATAAAGGGCCCTTATAATTATTATACAAACCATACACAATAACATGCAGTGAGGAGTAACAGCTCTCATGGGACCGTTTCTATAAAAACGAAATGGGAGTTGCTGATGACACGAGTACTGAATAGTTATAGTTTTTGTCTTAATGAGTGCTAATTTTTTTTAAACATGCGTTTTAAAAGTACCTAGCTCTTTGTTTTTTGTTCGGAAGTGAATTGACTTAGATAACAGTCGATTTTAGATTTTTCGTCTTAGATCTGGATAGCTAATTATATATTTTTTAATTAAAGAATTGGGATGAGCAGTACCTACCTTCAATACTTCTTTACATCATTTTTGAAAGTGGGAAGTTTTTTAAAAATATTTTCTGGTTTAGGTACTGATTCCACCAAACTAGACGTTAATATCCTCGCGTTCAACCATCAAATCATAACTTAAACATTTGACCACCAAAAGCAAAAAAAAACCACTACCAACATTTAAAATTCGAACACAAACAAAAAAACAAAAAAATAAATAAATATATGCCGCAAACAAAACCGGCCAACATTAAATCGGGGCGCTTTTTTTGGCGCTATTTTATCAAAAAGTGACTGCAGCTTGACATAGCAGCCTAAATAAAATCTGTCAATCAAACGGTTCCGCAGGCGATTTGGACGTACACGACATAAAACATTCCGTTTTGAGTGGTTCCGATAGGGCGTGGTACAAGTTACGAGAGTGGAGATATTTTTCAAACGTCTTTAGACGAATGAGAAGAGATTATACAGCTATGTAACTTGCTTAGCGTTGATTTATTAGCAATACCTGAGTATCACACAGTGGGTTTTAAAGCAAGAAAAATCGAACTGAAAAAATCACTTTTAAATGAGCCAAGAACTACTTAGATTTTAAACTATTTTACTGCATATACTATATAAGTTTTTTTTTTTTTTTTTCAATTAATGTAAATATTTTGTTTTATGAAGTTATTTTGGTGCAGAAATAATAAAATTTTTGACGAGTTGATCATAGAGATTTTTTGCGGAATCTATTAAACATCCATTCGAATGTAACAACCGGCAACAATTTTTTTTAATCACTTTTGAACGCCAACTTTCGAATTTATTGTCATACCATCATACATTGTGAAAAGCCGATTTAATACCAAATATAATACCTAGTACTATAATAATATACCAATTTATTTTTTAAGTTTTCACCATCATCCCATGATTTAATTAACGACACAGCTCGCTACACCCCACACCTTGGACCACACAGTTACGCAGCGTGCGCGTAACACAGGCCGTACGTGGGACGCGCATAACGAATGTCCAAACACTGAATAGCTGATGAACAATTTGCATACGTGAATCGCTATAATGTACTGACACCGCTACCGACTTGCTTTGACGGACTTTCGGGCTTCTATAACCTGTCTCTTGTTTTGTGATTAGACATTGCACATAATTTGTATGGAGCTAATGTAAAAAGTCAGTCTCTAATCGCAAAATTACGGAAGGGTTATAAAAATCTACTAATATGACAATCGCACAAGGTATTGGAAGTTCGGTCCTCATCACCATTATCATTATTTTCCTACTCTTATCCCACTTTAGATTAGGGTCGGACCAGCATATTTTCGTCTTCCATATTCTTCACAAGCAATATTTGGAAGTTTCATGACAAAGCTACTGGGTGGATTTAGAAAAGACTTAGTAGTAATATAGCTTATATATCAGAATAGTATATAGGCTACTTATTACTAGGGTGCAGGAATGATAATGTATTTACTGTTTTTTTAAACACTGTAAAACAGTTGCTCAAAAATCGGTGCTGAATTCTACAGTATGTTTGCATCCAATACATCCAAATGTAAAAAGCTGCTCAAATGATGCGAGTCAGAGTAATATCTATAAAATTACCTATCTATCCATAAACTACCCACGTGATTTATCGATTTGAAAAGGTTGTTATGTATCCAAGATCTGTACTTTATAATGGAATGCAAAATAAACTGCCATCTCTAAACCCTATGCACGTAAAATCTCACTAAAAGTCGTCTAGAACTTTGACTTGAGGATTTTTAAATAAAAATAAATTATATATATCGGTGGTTAAGATTTATGGAAAACATATTTTATTTAGTGTAGTTTGAATTTATGTATTTTGAATGCGAACTTGACTGTCCTAATACGGTTGTAAATAATATAAGTAATGTCGGTTTCAAATGAAGAAAGAATGCCGTTTAAATAGCCTGATAATGTAAAATGTAATTATGAAACAGGGTTATACATAATAGGCATAGTAACGGGTATTATCGTTGGTTATGCATTATCTCAGAAAAAGGCTTTAAAAACGATGGAATGGGAAATTGTCGCGTTAGTCTAATAAAGATTTTATAAAGCTAATCTTATCACGTACAAAATAAAATTGAACACGTAGAATTATCTAGTTTTCACCACAGAATTACCTAAAAATTCTAAACCAATCAACACTATTGACAGGTGCTATGCGTGCAAAAAAAGTCCCAATTAGTTGAAAAGTCTCTCAAACTCACACAGCGTGGTCACCACACGTTTGAACGGACGTTAGTGCGATTTCATTGATTGAAATGTCCTGCGTTTCAATACTTGACATACATACTATGTTTGTATGTCTGTACGTTATCTAAAGGTGATTTTTTGACGTGACACCGATGTGATCTATGTTTTTGTGTCAGTCACGTCGGTCACATCTGATGGTTGATGGGAATTCCTATTGATGTATCAAAAGATACAAAAAGTACAGGAAATATAAAAAATATCGCACATCGACTTTAAGTTTTCTACATTCTGGTTCATGTTGCATAGACGGCAAGAGATGCTGTTCCGCATAAGTGCGAATCCAAAAAACATGGTAAATATAAATTTTCTAGGTAGCTCTGTAAAAAAACATTTACTGACGGAATGAGGATGGATTCTTAAATTAATGCCTGGTAAGATCATTTGATCCTAAAATATTAGGTATACAGTTTTGTGAAATCAAAATCAGAAAAAGAAGGATCTCAAATATTTTTAATTCCCCAAAATACATAAGACATCTAAATTAAAACAGAATTAGAAACCTAAACTAAATAACAAAAAAAAAACTTTCAGCCAGCTTTTTCCCATCAACAACACAAACAGCGGATCATTCGGCCAACATTTCCCAGTACTTTTTCCCATAGCAATTTTTTCCCAACACAACAGATCGATGGGCGTCCATTGGTCGTATTTGAATGGTCTGTGACCCACATTCGACGGCAGTCGTAATATCCGGCGATGCTTCCAGAACATTCCGGAAATTTCATCAAATCTGTCATACGATTGATAAGTTATCGGGAGCTAATGTTTGTATACTTTCACTTGAGTTTTTTTTTTTTCATGAAATTACAAGTGGACTTTCGTTAACTTTAGAGAGTAAAACTGGATTTGATGTTCATACCATAGCAGCCTCTATCATCAAGCTAGTATTTTCCCAATACTTGTATGTCGGGATCGGCTTCCAGTCTGAAAGATGCTGTTGACTGCCTTTCTGACCTTCTCAACCTGATACCCCTGAACAAGACTGGTTGATAAGTGGTAGCTGACCTTGAGTAAATGAAGAAAATGGGTAATGTGGTTTAAATATTGCTATCTGAGCTAAATGATTTTAAAAATGTTCCTGGAAACTTCCACCTTAAAAACCAAAAAATCTTATAGGTAAATACGGACATTATGCCTGCAAAAACTACTGCAGAAATGGACAATACCACTACGGAACCCGTAAAGTTTAGCGCGAGACTTTTGTTTGACTGTAGCAAGAGCAGACATAAAAAATGTGAAGCAATTTCACTCGCCGCCCGCAGACTGTCATGAATATTAACCATTTTGCGCCATCTACCATAGATTAGAATATTTAGATCAGATAGGATAGTTTAGGCTAAGAGTTAAGATGCCTAATTTGGGATAATCAAAGGTTTGTAAAGAATCATTCTCCCAGAGATTATCCAATCTCCTCCTGTTTTCATGTTGGAATGTATTTCACGACCAAATTTTATCTCTATTAGTTTAGTAGTTTTAGCGAGAATGCTTAAGAAAGCAACCATTCGCATTTAAAGTATGGATGTAAACCTTAATCTTTACGACTATCGAATAATATATTTGTGTTACAGCCAATATGCAATAGTTAGTAGGTAGTTACGTACCTGCGCAATCTGTCAACTATGATCAAACGTTTTTTTTTTTCAATGTATTTTTATTTTACTCTGTTAAATTAATTAATTTCGTTAATCTAGGTTAATATAAGGTAAAAATCCTTCGAAATAACTCTTCTCATAAAGACATGAAGAGTCCCATCTTTACCTACATAATCTTTGGCCAAAAACAGTATAACAAAGTACGGCGGGCGTCGATTGCCGCGCTTACGATACTTCAGGGTCGTATTTCAAGTGAAATTGGCGCGTTACAGATTAGCTCCAATTTTCTTTGCCACTACATTGAATATACTAAGATTAGGGGGCGAGACGGGTTCTTTAACTTCTGATAACAGATTTAGATGATGTCTGATGTGATAGATAAAACTAACGGAAAATAATGGTTAAGGAATACTTTTTTCTATTTTCTTATTATAAACATAGCAATATCATAAGTAAGGGAACGTCTTGTGGGGACTCATTTATCGACAAAGTTATTAATGTAATACCTAACATTATTTCGCATACGACCTAAGCCTATAACTCTCAATCAGCCTAACTCAAAATAAACGCAAAATTTTAAACTAACATACCCTCACTAAATCACTTTAAAGCTAAAACTAATCACCTAAAAGGTCCGTCCGTCCATAAACAAAGTAGACTGACCGATAAATTCTAGCGCCTTACGGTAGTTAATTTTTAATTCGACAGTCCGCAGGTCCTACCTCGCGGAGGGTCGATGAGAGACTGATGGTTTTCGGTGGTGGGGGTGACCGCACAGCTTAGTTATCCGACTACCGTCATTTGTTGACTTGCTCGTTTTAAATTAGATGTCCGAGAAGATGTTTTCTTTTATGCTTTTGGGTGCTTCGGGGTAATTTACCTGAGTTAGGTTAGGTATTAACCTTGTTTGGGTCATTGTTTTTGCTTTTTAGTGTTTAAGTAGATTGGAATAGAAGTGCTTTTGTTTATTTTAAGGAAATTATCGGAAAAATATATGGCCTTTTCTGATTCTGATCATCATAGTTTCTAGAACACAATGAAATGAACTGGTGGTTTGAGAGGATTGTCCAAAAATGTTTTCGCTATATTACTTAAACTAAAAATAGTGACATCACATAGAGTTAAAAAACTGTTGATTTGCCTACAAAAAGCAACCTCCAAGATCTACAAAGATCTTAACAATTGTTGAAATATTAGCTCTACTAACTCTTTCTACCATCTAAAACAATTCACTCCAAGTTCTTCAGCACATTTATTTCCTAAACTAAGTCTAAAACTAGTTACGAAATACCGACCCACAAGTTGGGTATATCGTTTTACGGTCCATTGCGCCATCTCTGTGGGATCATTAATCTACGTCAAAATACTTCGGAGCTAACCCAGCATTGGAATGCGCATAAAAAGAATTTGCTGTACATTGCGCGTTGGGCTTTTACAAGATTTCTCCTTTTTGTGCTGTGAAGTGAAATATGCTTGCTCTTAATGTGTTTTTAAATGCTTTAACGTTAATGTTATGAGTTCATGGTTGTTGCCTTTTTTACACTAGTTTGTTCCCTAGCTGGTTTTGCTTACGTCCTAAGAGATCTCACAATTAACTCTGATTGAGATTTTTTTTAATTCGTTCAGAACATCCAGAGATTAGCCCTACATCATCACGATGCCCGTAGCCGAAAAATGTAATCTACTTCATCTTCAGCCCTTTCGAATATCCCAACACCCAAAAATCTAAGTCATTTCGATTATTTCAACATGTCTACATTCCATTCCTCTTTAACAAAACCAGAACAAATATACCTCTAGTATCTACTCCTAGATAAATCCTTTCAATTTTTAATTACACCATCAAAACCTTTACCTGCCTATTAAAATTCGCGCCTCACCCCAATCCAAGGGGGGTAAACATGAAAAAAAAAGGTATTTTTTTCCCCAACTCGTGAACAGAAGGTATGTAAGTAAAGGACTCATGATTTCTCAAAGGAATGTTTGCAGGGGCTGCGCCGACAACGCACGAGTTAACTTTTTGACAGGGATACCTTTGCCGACGTGATAAGAATCATAGAAATGTGATGCAAGTTACAAGAGACAAGCGATGATTTGTGGAAATCAGTATTGGGCACATTTTGTGGGCGGTATGTTACAAGCGTTACTGCCAAAAGATTGCTGATTACTGAACGATTCGATAGATCGGAATTTTGGAGTGCTGTTTAATAAAAGAAACTCAAACTTGAAGGTGTCTTATAATTAACTAGTCTATACAATAAAATAAACATACAGTTCAAATTGGTATCAATAGATATCTCTTCTGTGTTTCTAGATCCATACGTTAATATTTTAGATCACATTCACATCGCATTCGTGATATTGTCAATTTGTTTTGGCAATAACCCGCTCCGCTTATGCCCTAAACCACACGCTAACCACAGAATCCTGTGAGTTTTTCCGCTCTGATGATTTCAAGCCAGATCTCTTGTTGATCCAAGAAAGGCGAATTTTTCGCCGATACGTGAACGAATTCTAAAATATTTTGAGTAAAACGCGTTTCTACAGCCTATGGACTCGATGCCTGAAACCCTAAGTTTTCAGATTTTATTTATTTAGGATTCGGGTACTGAAAGTGCGTGTCAGGTTTTTTGCACTCAAGTGTACCAGATTTTTGGTGGTAAATAGTAGAAAATATTTTTTATATGTTTGATTTAGAATTGAGTTTTCTGTGTTTGCTTGTGGCTATTTATTTGTGGGCTTTTTTAGCTTATAAAGTAAATAGCTTAAAGCGATAGAATACATGTATTCGTTAGTTTTCTTGTTTGTTTTTTGCGACCGAACTAAATGTCTAGATATTTCAGAACAAATAATTATATTGTCTTTTATAAAAATATAATAGAGCTTTGGTTATTTTCCACGTCGTACACGTTCTCGAATATGTCTACAAAAATAATTGTTTATTTTGAAAATAACTAAGAGTTTTCGTGATTGTTTGTGATACTTTGTGCTCCACATTCTAGTTCTCATCAAATGCAAAGGGAGAAAATGGCTAGAAATACATGAAAAACTTGCCCAGATCTTCTAAACCCAAAATCTCTGATTCTGAAATCTCACATAATAGCTTGTACACGCAAAATAATCGTATCTATGTATGTATAGCAGGCGACATAAAGTCATAATGGCGGAAACGCGAGGTTCACGCAATGGCCGCTAGGGGGCCCTTGTATGAAGCCTCAGAAGCATGGAGGTACTATCTGAACACGAATTCTAAGGACAGGATTCTATCAAAATAGAAGATCAAAAACATGAAACATGACATTTTACATGGGAACAGTAAAATCATCACCAAGCCTTTCTATCCAAACTCCCTATCTGGGAATTATGGTCTGATCGTTTTTTGGTGAAGTTGACTCTCCTCTCAAAGATCTTTCAACTGCACAAAAGATTCGGTGCCCCTATACTAACGAGGTTTTGCTTAAGTATATGACCACCAATAACCAGTTACACGATGACAGAAGACACTATCATTTGTAGTAAAATTTTGATTGCTGAGTGCATTTTTTGAAAATAACTAGAAGTTATGAGACCTCAGTCCAGTGGTAGTCACCGCAATGTAAGGTCGTGTATCGCCAAAATTTCTATAATCACGTGGAGCCAGCCACCACGCAGTCCCGCGTCTTATGAATAAAATTATCTCTCTCCCTTCATAACATAAATGTTTTATGGCGAAACGATTATTGTGAGGTATATGGTTGCAGTTTCAATCAGGTGTGAGTAGATGAATTCTTGGTAAGTATGGTATGTGCGAGCGAAAACAACTATTAATTTTAAAGAATTTTGCAAAAAAGAAATGTAAATATTAAATCACAATACGAAATCTCAATGAAAGGAAACTTTGCCCGCGTGCTCATTTTGTATATTGTGCTTATGATAAAAAGTTAACTTTTCTCTTAGTTTTAGTGAATTGTATTGTTTATAGTAGAAGTAAATATCTTAAAGCAAAACTTTTTACCTTATCCGGGAATCAAACACAAAACCCGCAGGACCTGCAGTCCTTAGCCCGCAGAAGGTACCACCACGCATTCAAGTAACAGCAAAACCAAGGCTTTACGCTAAGAATTCCAGAAAAAAAAACATCACCCAGACCCAATCAGGAATCCAATAAAAAATATATTTTCCCCACTCGTTCAATAAACATACAAATCTTTCTACGGTTATTCGAAGCACTGATATTTCCTCACGGTCCAAATGGCCTGATCATGCCAACCGCATCACGGATCAACTGATTTTATGTAGGATTTCAAGTATTGGCTTCTGAATTCAAGCACTTGCTCTCATATCAAGTATTTTTGATGCTATTTTCTTGCTGTGATGATGGCGGAGTATTTTTCTGTAGTGGATGGTTGTTAATGCTGGTTGTAACGAGGTCTTGTAAGTTACGCTTCGAAGAATGGTGAGGTTAAGAAGTGGTTATTGAGGTCAGTAACAGGTAGATGGGTAACTAAACCATGGTAAGGGGAATGTCGCGTTTATCAGTTATCAACAACGTGGTCATCAGCATGAGTAAGCATAAGTTGCAGGTTCGATTCTCACACAAGAGTTGAACATTGGACTATATGGAGCCAGTCTAGGTTGGCCTGTATTTATTGTACCTATTCACTAACCGGCTTTTTTATATTTAAGTTCGTGACTTACTAAAGTTTCGTCATATCAATTATATATTGGTGTAAGTGCAGTAGTTTTTGAGATTGTCGCAAACAGACGATGCAGAAGACTTTGTTCATAATAATGTAGTTATAGAGATACTTGAGGACCTCCCACAGTTTTACCGACATAACAAAATGAACTCGTAATCAAATAAAAACCCAATCAGCTTCGAAATCAACAGGATGTTGACGTGACGTTACGAATGTTAGTAATTTATCAATTACATGTGCTAACGTATTTCCCTATCAGCTGGAACCTGATGGGGAAATTAATAACCCGGTGGCAAGTGTCAATCTGTTGCCAAGTGACTAAGGAGCTCGCTAACTTCACAACTTTATAAGAAGAGTTAGATGCTCAAGAGTTTGTTTGAATGCGTTTATCTCAGGAACTGCTGATCTGATTTGAAATATCCTTTCAATGATTAATAGACCGTTTATCGAGGAATGTTACCTATAGGCTACATTTTATCCAAGTGCGTGCAGAAGTTCCCACAGCATGCCGGCCAAACCTCTGGAGAAAGTACTCGTCTTGATCAGGATAGATTGAAGCCGACCCTAACATAGTTGGGATATGATTAATGCTAAAAATGCCTATAAAATTACCTACCTCCTTTCTATTAAAACCACGTCAATATTTAAAACTAGCTTCTGCCCGCGACTTCGTACGCGGATCCTGTCCCTTATGCCAGCGACTACGGGGTCAGCAAAATCAAAGATCTTAATCGTCTGATATTGAATTTTAAGAGCCCGTTGACTTGAAAACAACGGAATACGCATTAGAAACGTTACATATATTTTATTTTTGTACTTCAACGGCAAAAGCACAGCAGACTAAACAAAACGCTGAGAACTGAACCGCAATAGACGCGACCATAGGGATAAAAGTAGTGATTCTAATTAGTCCGCATTTAAGTTGTGTGTGGCAAAAATATTACACGTATTATTACGTAAAAAAACATTAAATAGATAACAAAGTCGTGGTGACTTAGTGGAAGTCGTGGTGGTTTATAGGGTAGAGAACGTCTTTGATTCCAGGTCTGGCAAGTACCTGCCAATGCAACTTTTCTAAGTTCGTATGTACTTTCTACGTATATTTTGGATACCAATGACCGTTATTTGGAAGGCATGTTAAACTGTAGGTTCCGGCTGTCATTGAACATTCTTGGCAGTCGTTATGGGTAGTCAGACCAGTAAGTCTGACCAGTTTTACCAAGGGGTGTTGGGTTGAGCGGGTAACCGGGTTGTGGAGGTCAGATAGGCAGTCGCTCCTTGTAAAACACTGGTACTCAGTTGCATCGTGACTGGAAGTCGACTCTAACATAATTGGGATAAAGGCTCTTGAGATAATAACGACAATAATAATGAGCTATAAGCACCGCAGGACATCTGAGGCTGATGACGGGGAGTAGCTACCCCGCGGGGCTATATATACTGAGTTCTCCAGGGAGAGTATACTGCCCCCATCTCCGGCCGGTCGGAGTGAACCATGACGGGGGTAGGTCTCAAGCCTCTGGCTTGGCTTAGCCGTCCAGAGTGGAGTCGCTAGAGCAGGGTTAGTAGCCCTGCTCGGAGGATGCCTCGTGGTAAGTGACCCACAGGGAGCGCGTAATCTGCGTTTAAAATCCGCCGAGGTATTCTCACACTTCAGCCGCTCATGTCCCTGTTGCCCTCTTGTTGCTATTCAGTGACTGATCTGTACAGTAAGTGAGCTGGCGAAGTCTCCACCTGCAATTTTTACATGTATCTAATACATTATCATCGGCAGGTGCCATAGTTCCCGTAGTTTCCCCATTCCTAGTCCATTAGCATCCCATCACAATAGCCCAAGTAGTTTTCATCCACAGTTAGCAATGGTATAGCACAGAACCGGGGATTGTCTTTTTTTAACGACGTCCACCGGGGATTGTCCTTGAGTTCATATTTCTATAGTGTATAAAGGGATAATCGTCGGTTTTGTGTCACCATACCTATTTCATAACATTCGTTTCTATACATTTCAAGTGTAGTATTGCTCTTGAAGTTCCACATCAGGTGTTCCAGATCTTCGATGTATATACGTCAATAGAGAGTGCTTATTAGATTGAACCACTTTTGCAAAAACGTCATATCTTTATATCGACTGCAAGCAAGCAATACCTCCTATCTGACATTTTTGTTTCAAAAAACCAAAAAACTTGTATCTACCATAAACTACCTTTAGATTCAAAATAAAAACAAAAAACTTTATTAATCAATACTATGCTTAGAAAAAGAAAACTTGGATTTTCAGTATCTCATTATACCTTCCTCGGAATAAGGATTTTATTAAGTTTTATTGTTCCCCTTTAAAATCCACCCGGAGTCAGATAGGAGGTATTGCTTGCTTGCAGTCGATATGCTATAGTATAGCTGGGCTCCTGGGGTTCCACATCAGGTGTTTTACATCTTCAATTTTTATAAGTCAACAGAGAGTGCTTATCAGATTGAACAACTTTTGCTAAAACGTCACACCTCTATATGCTATAGTCTAGCTGGGCCCCTGGAGTTCCACATCAGGTGTTTTAGATCTTCAATTTGTATAAGTCAATAGAAAGTGCTTATCAAGTTGAACAACTTTTGCTAAAACATCATACCTGTATATGGTACAGAGAAGCTGGGCTCTTGGGGTTCCACATCAGGTGTTCCAGATCTTAAAATTTATTATCTCAGCTGAAAATGCTCATCACATGAAACAATTTTTGCTATGGCACCATTTTGGTATCTCTTATAGTTTTGTTGGTCTGTTGGTGTTCTGCATCAGGTCTTCAAGTTTCGAAGATAAATTATAGCCTATATGTTGACCAGGCTTAATACTGATACAACAAAGAAAAAATCATTGAAATCCGTCCAGTAGTTCCGAAGATTAGCGTGTACAAACAAACAGACATACAGACATACAGACATACAGACATACAGACATACAGACATACAGATATACAGACATACAGACAGAATTTTTTTTTTGGATTTGTGCTCCATTACTGTTTCTAAACCCCACCCAATTAATATTTTTTTAATATATTCAATGTACAGACACAGTTTTTTTACAGATTTATTATATGTATAGATAAGGTAATCTATCCGTATTTATCATCGGCGGCCGGTTAACGCGAACTTGCCCGGTGATCCGTGATCCGGTCAAAAGGCTCTCATATCCGGCCCGGCCCGGTCGAGCATATTATGGCGGCGCGGGAAATATTACGTAAATCAAATGTTGGACCAATTTCTTTTAAAGAAGGTTATTTAGTTAAAAACTTTTTTTTTCTAAAATGAGATTTTATGAAGATTAATGAGAGTATTTTTAAATAAGCGATCGAAGGTGCTCTGTAATTATTTATAACATCTACCTCTGTTAGGTAACTTTTTGCTTAATTTGGTCCTATCTTATGATCTAGGCCAAATATTCTCAACATGGGCACATTTCTTAGACCTAGCAAAACTAGAACTTCATAGTAAAACTTGATAGCAAATATAATGGGGATAAATATAATAAGCTGATAAGGAGACATGTCGAAAGCTTCCATGTGCATGCATACCTATGCATATTTGATGGTGCTACTGCTATGAGGAAACTTATTCAAAACTCTGCCCTTGCTTTATCTAAGATACAAGACAGTGGAAATTTAAATATAACGTCTCAATTCTTCCTACAACCAACACCAAAAACACGAAAAAGGGCGAAACTACATTTCATACACTTTACGGCTTCGCCCAAAAATGTTGTACACAAGCATCGTTTGTTTACAAATGGTGCGAAATTTCTTTATGTTTCAAACCTTTTTGGGTAAATAATACCGGGGATTTTTTCAGTAAATATTCTTTAAAATCACGCGCGGCACTGCGGGATTCGGTGATACCTTGCGTCTCGCCCCGCACCTACGCGCGGGGGTGCATGTTTCTCCGCGTGTATGCGCGTGATCCGCATGAACGCGCGAGGATACATTTTCAGTTTGTTGGACTGTGCGTGTTTTTCATACAAACGGAGATATTTAGGCGATTCTCACACTGCCCCGCATGATGCAGCGTAGCGCGTGGATGCGTTTTCTTCCGTTGCTTGTAAATCGCCGAAGAGAGCCGACGTGCGTGAATTAACAAAACGCACCTACGCGCGTAAGTGCGCAAAAAACCCGCACGATGATGCAGATCTAGACTCCCGCAGGAACGCGCGTAGGTGCGTCGACACGCAATATGCAGCGTGATGCGGGGCAGTGTGAGGATCACCTTACAAGCAACGAAAGAAAACGCATCCACGCGCTACGCTGCATCATGCGGGGCAGTGTGAGAATCGCCTAAATCTCATAAAAAATAAACGCCTAATAAAATCAGTTCCCGTCCCCACCAATAGATGGCGCTATCCTATAAACTCCCTAAATCGCTACATTTTACGTAAAAAATCATGTCAATATATTTCTAAAAAGCTCCCCGGTTATCGTTTCAGTAATAAACGTCTTGAAGACAGGGCCATCAATTTTGTAATCGTCCCATTTCTCAACTGTACGTCGATGTGAAAAAAATTGCTTTAGGACCACAGGATAGAATAGTTTCATACATTTTTATTGACACGCTGAGACTTTCTTAGGTTGTGTTAGGAATATTTTCGGTGATAAAATTTTAGTATCACCGCCCCGTTCGGTAGTTCAAAGTGTTTGCATAATGTGTCTTCGTTTTATATGATATGACGTCATTTTTATGGATTATAGTTTTCTTATACGAAGTGAAGTGATAGAATTTTCTTAAGAAGTTTATAAAGTGTCTGTTTAATAGAAACTGAGAGGAATAAAGAGGAAATATGGGGTTGTTTAGAAAGAAACTTTAAGCAGTGTTGATATTAGAGCCTGTATCGATATTTAAAGAAATAACGGCGTTTTTATTTGAAAAGTAAGTAACTCAGTAAAAAGTGCCACATTGGATATAATATATTAGATAAAGTAGATTTCTGTGGTGATTGATTACATACCTGGCCTTTTTTTGGATTCTTTTCTCAATTCTACCTAGCATGATTTAATCTTTCTGGTATACCAAACCGAGTACTTAGGTTAAAAACATTTGAACATACAACATTATTTTAGGCCACCAAAGGAAATCAGCAGGGCCTACTTATTTTTCTTTACTTTAAAAAACTCTTCATAAATGAAACCTATGTAAAAAAAGATAAAACCCAGTAAGTATAAAGCAAAGAAACATTAGTAGAATGCAGCCCTGCCTACCGTCTGGCGCGGATATAAAGACCCGGATATGAGTCGCCCTTTGACCGGCCAACTTATATCCTGCCAGACAAATGTGCCCACGGTGCAGTGAGCTGTGTTTGTTTTTGTCTGATACCTATGTAGTTACATGTCTTCTTGAAGATTTTGTGTATTTTTGATTATATCAATTTTATTTACAGTAGATAACCTTTTTTGTGGAATAAAATTGTGGATAAAGATAAAACTAAGCACTTTGCCTCACACACTGCCACTGCCGCGGAGATTTTGCAACTAAGTACAACTTCTTCAACTTATTGTTTTGTATTAAAATACTAGCTTTTGCCCGCGGCTTCGCTCCCGTCAACTGACTTCTCTACTTTACCCTATTTTTTTTTTCATAAAAACCTCCTGACAATAACGAACACAACAAAAAAAGAATTAGCCAAATTGGTCCAGGCGTTGTTGAGTTATGCGCTTACCAACACATTTTGCGATTCATTTTTATATTATAGATTACTGAACAATCTATACTAATATTATAAAGCTGAAGAGTTTGTTTGTTTGTTTGAACGCGCTAATCTCAGGAACTACTGGTCCGATTTGAACAATTCTTTCAGTGTTAGATAGCCCATTTACCGAGGAAGGATATAGGCTACTTTATCCGGGTTCGTGCAGAGGTTCCCACGGGATGCGGGTGAAACCGCTGGCAGAAGCTAGTATATTATAATCGATTTTTTTCTTTACATTCTCTCAGCTGATGAAAAAAATTATTATAGCGCCATCTGTGGCACAAAGATGCAACTTTCAGCACTGAAAATAGTTAAGGTTTTATTACAATGTAATGATATTAATCAATAATGTTAAATCGTAAAATTTAAACTTAAACTTTTAATTAGATTTGAATATTATGCGATTAGATTTTTCTTGCACTAGTTTTTTTATGTCATTTAAAAAGATGCACCACCTAGTGTGATATATTGGAACTAATAGAAACCTGAAGCAAAGAATACCGGTGCTCGTGGCGGGCAATCTATTTTGACTAGTTCCCAAATTATACGGTAGATGGCAGTCAAGTAAGGTTGTGTCAAGATTTCTTTGATTTCCCTTTTCCAAGTCTGTTTGGACCTTAGCCTTTAGTTTTAAAACATTTAATTATTAAGATACAATTTTCGTAATCGTATTACTGTAACACATTTCCTATCAGCTAATAACAACAGTAAACAAAAAATTCATTAAATATTTTCAATGCCGCGGCAACAATCATGCATGCATGCAGCATGCCATCGGCATATACAAGCATAAAATTCATGCCAGTCAGCAGCAGGAATACCCGAAGGCATTGTACCTATGTAATTAATAAGTAGTCTTTATAATATACCCCTAACCATCCTCTCATACTGGGTAACAATGAAATGCCGATTATTACAGTCAAGGTGGAAGCTTATACACTTTCAATCTTCGTTATAAATTAAACTACCTAGCAATAAAAAAAATATTACAATGCATTGCATTACGTATTTAGAAATCCAAAAGTTAATTTCGACCGTGACAGGACTCGAACCTGCAATCTTCGGATCCGAAGTCCGACGCCTTATCCATTAGGCCACACGGTCCTTGCATATCTCGGTCAAAATTATACATAACATTCGCGTTTTAATCGATCCGTATATTTTTTATCAGTTTTGTGTAAATTGAATAGATGATGCTAATTGGTATCAATTATTGTCTATTTTTGTTATATAGTTAGTCTATAATTTGTTTAGATTAGTGGATACTTACTACTTTTAGTAATTTATAAATTTACTTTAAATCGTGACAAATCTCAAGAATTTTTATGTGTAGGGTGCTTACCTAATGTTTTAATAATATAGGAACTAGTAAATACGCCTAATAAATGAACATCATTGTTCGACGTTGTTCTAACTCATTTAATCTCTACTTTTTATCAGCGCATACATTGTAAGTACGCAATAACGTAGCTAGTAGCACACATTTCTATGATAGTTACTTCGTAAATAGATAGCCATGGCTATGAACAAGTACATGGTCGAACAATCGTTAAAACTTATAGTTTACAAATAAATTAACGCATTTTATCCTTGTTTATGACAAAAAGGTCGTCGATAACTAGGAAGAACCCTGCTGGAAGCATATGTAGTCAGGGTAATGTGTCGATAAACAATAATCGATATGTCATTGATTAATGATCCTGTCTTCATATGATTATGCTTATGAACAAAAGAACTAAATGATCAATTTGAAAAAAAAAAACAAACATAATATCTGTACAAGTGAGATATTTGAGTTCAGCGCCATCTAACAAGTTCTGTACGAACTACTTAACCCAATGCGACTCTGAACTTCTGGTTTGAATCCTTCTTGCGTTTTCAACTAGCTCTGCTGGTTCTGATATTTGAAAATAGATGGCGCTGTAAATTAGTCTCAAGGCTTTCCACCAGGTGGCGCTATGTGATCAGGATAGCATTGTCTTGAAATCCGTACTGTTCTCCCAATAGATTACGCTTATGAAAAATAAATTTTGAATAATTACTAGAATAACGATTTGGCATTACAATCGTTATGAAGGCAGTGTAGTTCTTGGTATATAATTTACTGGCCTTCTAAATAGAAATCTCTTTACATAGATAAGATTCGTACATCTATTCTTGCAATTGTTGATAGAAGTAAACGCTGTTTCATTGAGCTACGACTTACTACACGTCTTAAATAAACCTAAATACACTTCAGGCCAAAATCATTAGGCAGCTCGAGCCATTGACTTGGCACCATCGTCCGTCTTGAGTGGCAATTTGCCAGTCCCTGGAACACTTAGACGAATGTGTTTGCCCCTTAGTACGTGCCCTCGACGTTTAACGACAACTTGGCAATTTTGCCATTCTCGAGTGGCGTCCGTTTATTTGGCTTGAAGTGTACCGTATTGAGGTTATTTTGGGAATAAATTGGCAACAATGTGATACTTCGTTAGAGGTATTTAGATGTGTTTTATATGCTGCTGTAGGTATTTAATTAGTGGTACTTACAAAAAAGTGATTTGAGTTTTGAGAAGGATGTTTTTAAAAGTCTTGTAAAAATTGTTTGGTCCGTAGTTACCTACCTACTAGGATTTCCACTAATGAGTCAGTTGTAATAAGTAGGTACTTAATTGGACTTAAAAACCTTAATCCGAGTTTAAAGAGAGGTGATTCTCACACTGCCCAGGTACTTACTATATCAATATAGGATAGGTAACATCGCTCTACTTATCAACTATAGTTTTGGTGGATATGTCACAAATTATCGAATTCCTAAGTTAATAAAAAAACACTAGGTATAGGTATTCAAAAATGTATTCTAAGCATAGAACATGTCAATCTGAAAACATTATCAAATTAACCAACTAATTATTAGAACTCGGAACGGCCACAACGACAGCGGTCGCCTTAACGATAACTGGACCTACCTATGTAGCATCAGTTTCTTAGCTGAAGTAAAAACATAGCTTTATAAGTAGTAACCTTTTAGACCCATCACATATCTAATAATATAATATAGGTACCAAATTGATAAATGACCTAATTATACAACGAACTAATTAAACCCAAACTATTCAGAAGTTAATAAATTAAAACCGTCTTGTATCTGCCGTCAAAATCTAACTGCCTTCCAAACTACCAATACACAAAGTCGTAAACTGAAAAAAATAAGCCATAACTCCACAAACGAAAAACCACCCTGTATTGTGTAGCTTAAGGTTGAAATTTCCCTAACCAAAAGAATAATGCATTAAAAACACTATTTATAGAGAGCTGTCAATTTAATTCGGATCAAATTCTGGTCGATTAAAAGCATCTGTTCTTTTACCCCATGCGGATATCAACTCTATTTTTATACTCATAAGGTGGACTATTAATAGTTCGAGCTACCAAGTGTGTAGCATGATATTTTTTCCGAAACATTCTTGACCGCGGGTGGCCTGCACACGGGAGATTTCTCCTCCAATCAGAATCTTTGTATTTGAGATGAAACAAAGCCGCCTTTGTTGTGGGCGTGGCTTTCTTTGTTCCCCACAATGGGATGACAGTTAGTCCCTTTGTGTTCATTGTGTGGGGTATTGTTAACCTATTGTGTGGTTGGCAGGCGAAGTCGGGGGCGGGGCGAGTCGTGTATGTGCTGAAATTCGTTTTTACCTAAAGTCCGATTGTTTTGATTGGTGGTGAAAGTGTCTTGGTATCTTGGGAGGTGACGGCAAGAAAAAATGATTACTTAGGTTTCTGTTCTAGCTTCTTTGTAAAGTTTAGTTTACCAACTAATGTAAAGATAACTATGTGTAGAAATGCTTTATCAATGTATTAGAGGACCATTGCCAATTTTAAAATCTTTGCTGCAGCTGAATCTATCCTTGGAAAATCATTATTTCTTCACATGTTCCCAATCCTCACCATTTTAAAGGTATCTAAGTCTCAAACGAACGGACACTCATTTGCAACTGGCAATTCTAGACTTGTGCTAGTTACACATTACAAAAATATTAATTACCTACACAGTTCGAATTCTCAGCTACTTCTCAATTGCCATAGCCATTAGTAAGTAACATAACAATAGTCCAGAATTGTTTCAAATGCTCGACAGAACTAACGACCATTCCATTTCGTACCTATAATACAGGCTGACACCTAGTTTGCAGGTGAAAAGCTTAACTTATATATTTTTTAGTGTCCTAGCTACTCCTCAGTTATCACAGCGAGAATACCTAGGTAATGAAACAAGTTCCCCAATTATTCAAAACGTTCAACTACACTCTAGACTGTTATGTAGAACTTCAAACCCTAATACATATACAGACATCTTTTGAAAGTCTTATTTTTTCTTTTATAAAGTACAACAATGTTACTACCTAGGATACCTACTCTGACACTCCTCACTCCTCACTTCTTGGAATAAAGTCCCCAGTTGCTTAAGACGTAGTAAATACGCCTTGACCAGATTGCAAATCCAAACCCTAAAATCGACGCCTTAGAGTGAAAACCTCGTAAGTGCAAGAGATAACTTTTCAGGATAAGGATTGGTATTCGATATTTTTACGATTATCTTCCAAGAAATGCAATAAAAAAATATTGAGAAAAAATACATTTTTCAGGATAAGGATTAGTATTCCATATTTTTTACGATTATCTTTCAAGAAATGCAATAAAAAAATATTGAGAAAAAATGCATTTCCGAGGTTTTCATTCTAAGACGACGAAATACAGACTGGCCCAATTTTTAACTTCAAAGCTTTTTTAAAATATTCTTTTTCTTAAGGAACGGACGGTTCTACTATCCAGGATACTCAAGCTACTCCTCACTCCTCAGGCTACCAGTAGAAAGTGACGTAACAGTAGGGGTGTCAGCCAGACAATGTTATCGATCGCGCGCACAACGCTACTCGCGAGACCCCACGCATGTACGAGTTTCAGTACTTCAGTCGCTTACACAGCTGAATTGTTTTTATTTTAAGTTTTATATATTAATAGGGGTGGTAATAGGAAGTAATTTTAATGATGTATGTGTAATCTATAAGTTAGTTTAACTGCTTCTATCTCGCTAATAGTAAAACAAAAGAAAATCGATTGTGTCTCTCGTACGTATATCTGCGCTCCGACATACAACGGGTTACAACACTTATTTATGTACATCACTGATTTCCTATGCTATGAGTTAGTTTACTTGAACGTGCTAATCTCAGGACTTACTAGGTACTTAGCATTTGAAAAGTTCTTCACTTTGACATAGCTCAGTTATCGAAGAAGCTGAGGGAAGACTAGTTTTGTGTGAATAGCCTAGAAGGTTTGAAAGACTGTGTGCTTTAAATGGGCGTAAATAAATCTGAAGATTCAGATAATGTGTGGTTTTGTTTTAGAACAACCATGCTAGGACTCTGGCAATTTGTATAATTTGGTACATTAGATTGTACTGAATTCTAAAAACTTGCTAGGTAAGGTAAACGTACCAATAGTCGTCGGATTTCGGAAATCACTGACTTTGAAGCGCTACTGTGTGTTAAATATTCAATAGAAAATGAAAATTTTTGCATGACGTGATAGAGTATTTATTCGTTATTCTAAGTAACTAATGTTTTTTTAATCATTTTGATGGGTTTATAGACTTATTAAGGCAAAAGTAAAAAAAGGGCGATTTGTACCAATAGTCGTCTGATTTGTACGGATACTCGTCAAATATTCCCAGTACTCGTCAACATTAATGCTAATGTAAACTCTCTGCTCTTGAACATAAAGTTCAAGTTATGTACATTTTTTTTGTGCTTGAATTTGTTAAGCATACTTGTGCTTTTGAAACATTGGGTAGGTAGATAGATAAAAAACCAAATCCCTATTTAGAATAGCAGGGAAAAACGCTTGGAATCACAAAATCAGTCTATAAAATAGATGTTATATTTCTTAATCATAATAATAATGCAATAATGTGCATATATAGCACGAGTAAAATAATTACTATTAAAATATTTAAATTGTAAAATAAAATAATTAGTATTCACTAAAAAAATAATCAAAAAGTATATTATTTAAATTATTACTAATTATAGCTTTCCGCGAAATAATTACTAACATTCATAAATATGTAGGTAAGGTTGTCATTCATCAAAACTTCTGAACTGCTTAGCGCATGCTAAGAACGATTTGCAAAAAATTCTATAGACAGTTCAAACTGTCTACTGTCGTAAAGGTATCAATCAAAAAATAAAATATGATAAGTTACAACTAAGCGTTCAAACCTAATACAGTACAACCCGCTTAAGACGATTTCTCAGGGACCCCACCAAAAACGCGTCTTAAGCGAGAAAGCGTATTATGCGGGATAGGGAAAATAAAACGAACGTACTACATATTATTATGTATTTTGTTCTTATTATTTTAAATTATGTACATTCAATACATTATTTAAAATAATCACTTATTTTGGTTTGACAGAAAGTAAGACAGAAAGAGTTTGATTTGTTGTTTGTGACTTTTTATCGAAAACTTTCAATATCTCAATTTTTTCTTGAAGTGACAATGCCTTTCGCTTAATTGTAGTCATATTGTAACAAACAAATGATGCACTATTACAAAAGAATCAGAGCGTACGCGCGACAAGTCAAGAAATGACGATCGGGGCAAACAAAAGTGCGGGCAGCGCGGGGGAGGGGGGCTCGGCTCGCCCTCGCCGTTAAAGCGCTCTCGGCTGGCCTCGAGTGCGGGCGTATGGCCTGAGCGCGGACGTATTAAACGGGATGACGAATCGTATTAAGCGTTAAGAAATGTATGAAAATATGTCTCAAGTTGCAGGGACTGGCGTAAAGCGGCGTATTATGCGAGAAATCGTATTAAGCGTGATCGTATTAAACGGGTTATACTGTAATAATAATATCTAATAAGCCCCGCAGGGCATCTGAGGCCCCGCGGGGCTATATATCCGAGTGCTCCACGGAAAGTATACTGTCTCCCATCTCCGGCCTGCCGGAGTGAAGCATGACGGGGGATAGGTCTCCCGCCTCTTGGCTTGCCTTCATTGGCCGACCAAAGTAGAGTCGCTAGAGCAGGGTTAGCAGCCCTGCTCGGAGAGTAGGTGCCTCGTGGTAAGTGGCGAGTGGGACGGTGATGCTGGACCCACAGGGAGCGCGTGATCTGCGTTTAAAGTCCGCCGAGGTATTTTCACCCTTTAGCCGCTCATGTAACTGTTGCCCTCTTGTTGCGATTTAGCGACTGATTCCCGGGGCCCCAGTAAGTGAGGTGGCGAGTCTCCACCTGCCATTTTTACATGTGTTTAATACATTGTCATCGGCAGGTGCCATAGTTCCCGTAGTTTCCCCATTCCTAATCCATTAGCATCCCATCACAATAGCCCAAGTAGTTTTCATCCATAGTTAGCCATAGCTTAGCACAGAACCGGGGATTGTCCTTGTTACATTTCTATAGTGTATACAGGGATAATCGTCGGTTTTGTTTCACCATTTCATTAAAGTTGTCTCAGAAAGGCTTCAGCGTGTTGGCTTCGGCCCCACGTTCACCTCCCAAAAATCCGGGACTCTATAGTCGCGAGGTCTGGTAGAGATATACAAAATATCTAATAATTAACTTTAATAATAAAATTGTAGACTTCAATGCGTCCGTATCTTGACAACGCTTCGGTGATCTATTTGGAAAAACCGAAGGGTTTGTATGTGCAATTATGGACGAAGTTGTCCTGACGAATAACTACCGGAGGTATATTATGAAAGACGGGACGGTTGACATATGTCGGGCATGTCACCATCCGGGTGAGTCTATCAGGCATATTATATCTGATTATATCTGGTTGTTCTCGTTTGGCTAACGGTGAATATTTGCACTGACATAACCAAGTGGCCAAGATCATCCACCAGCAGCTTGCTCTTCAATACAAACTTGTAGATCTTGAGGTACCGTACTACAGGTACTCCGGCTGGCCGGAGTGAAGCATGACGGGGGATAGGTCTCCCGCTTCTGGCTTGCCTTCATTGGCCGTCCAGAGTGGAGTCGCTAGAGCAGGGTAAGTAGCCTGGCTCGGAGGGTAGGTGCCTCGTGGTAAGTGGCGAGTGGGCCGGTGATGTTGGACCCACAGGGAGCGCGTGATCTGCGTCTAAAGTCCGCCGAGGTATCCTCACCCTTCAGCCGCTCATGTCCCTATTGCCCTCTTGTTGCTATTCAGTGACTGATTCCAGGGGGCCCAGTAAGTGAGCTGGCGGGCCCCACCAGCCATTTTAACATGTATTTTATAAGTTGTCATCGGCAGGTGCCATAGTTCCTCATCATCATCATCCTCCGAGCCTTTTTTCCCAACTATGTTGGGGTCGGCTTCCAGTTTAACCGGATTCAGCTGAGTACTAGTGCTTTACAAGAAGCGACTGCCTATCTGACCTGCTCAACCCAGTTACCCGGGCAACCCAATACCCCTTGGTTAGACTGGTGTCAGACTTACTGGTTTCTGACTACCCGTAACGACTGTCAAGGATGTTCAATGACAGCCGGGCCCTACAGTTTAACGTGGCATCCGAAACACAGTCATTGGTGTCATTGGAGGATATACTTAAAAAGTACATACGAACTTAGAAAAGTTGCATTGGTACTTGCCTGACCTGGAATCGAACCCGCGCCCTCATACTTGAGAGGTTTATTCTTTGCCCATCAGGCCACCACGACTTTTTTTCCAGGTGCCATAGTTCCTATAGTTTCCTATATCCTAATCCACTAACATCCCAACGCAATAGCCCAAGTAGTTTTCCTCCATAGTTAGCAATAGTTTAGCACAGAACCGGGGACTGTCCTCGGGTACATTTCTATAGTGTATACAGGGATAGTCATCGGTTTTGTGTCACCATTTCATTAAAGTTGTCTCAAAAGGGCGTTTTGAATTTTCTTGCTGCATCTGATGTTGTGTGTGGCCCCTTGATTTACAGCTTTCATGACTTTTAAAAGGCCCTCTTGCTTGTAGTTTTTTCAGTCATGATCTGCTATTAAAATTACGATCATGCAATCACTAAATACAGACAATTTGAATTTAAAAAATCTTACTTAAAATCTCTCTTTACCCATCAATACCGAATACGACAAGCAAAGAAGTGATAGCCTTGGAAGCTATGTCATCTTAGTTTCAAAACTGATTTTAATATTTTTTGCGTCAAAACTAGTTGAATGACATAATTTTTACACAGGCGCTATTAAGGCACGTTAGGAAGACGCGGTACAATACGCGTGACGACATGCAGTTATTTCGAACAAAAAGCATAGTGTCAATTTTTGCTTGCCACAAATCGATTGAATCCAAACGTAGTAGAAACAAAGGCTAGTGCTAGACCTACTTGTACCCAAAGCGGTAAATCTTAATCGAATGGCGGAGGCCTACAGCGGCTAATATATACCTAAAAAAAACACTCATAGAAAGTGCATACTTATAGAAAACAGGGGATTTAACCATTAAGAAACATATGAGCTGAATCGAATAACATAACTGTGTATGTGCATCTAGAACAAGCAGAGTAAAATTTACCCCCAAGAAAAAGCTTAAAAGAAACGCAGTTTTATGAACAAACATAGTCTAAACCTTAAATATGTTTGTTCTAGACAGTTATCAATTTTGTAAAAGTCCCGATATTAGCTATTTATTCGCATTTTGTACTGTAAAACACAAAATATCCTCATTATGACGAGTTTAGGTGCAAATTTTGAGAATGTCCCAGTAGTCGTCATAATAATTGTAAAATTGACGAGTTTTGGGTCAAATGGGAGTTTTAAAGTACCAATAGATGTCACATTAAAAAAATATATCTTCTATGTTAAAAGTATTCCAAATTGCATATTACATCGTTAGCAAATAAACTTAACTATCTAATTAAACAAAGAAACATACCATAGACCCCAGTGGAGTTATGTAAATCAAAACACAAAACCACGTGCTGAGTTTCACTTTTGACAGCTGAACTTCACGAAAAATCGATTTTGTTAGGGCACACATGTTTCAAATAACATATCTCAGGAGCCGTGACTGTTAAAACCCCGTATTGTTATTTCAATTGTGCAATATATTATCAACAATATGTTGATATATAAACCGGCCCATTTTAAGTTCACTAGAAAAAAAAAAAAAAGTTTTAAGATTAATTGACGACTATTGGGGCATGACGACTTCACCCGCGTTTACCTTAGGTACCTAATAGTTTAAAAAATGTAAATGCCTAATCTTGCACAATTCTTTACTATTTTCAGAATCCACGTTCATAATGTACTTTTGGTTACAACACTCGTGACCTGAAAGTCAGTTGGACATATTACTGACACCATTCAAAAATTATAATACGAGATACGACGAAATCTTGCCTAACATTTCCCAAAAACTTTCCACTATAGGAACTAATCCTTTTTAAATCAATCGCTGTATTCACACTAACTGAAGTGTAGAGGTACAAAATATTAATAATGCACACACGCTTCGCCGTTTATGGGGTAACGGGGCTCTATGGGGCTCTATGGGGGCTCCATGGCATTATGGGGTATTGTGACACGTTCAATGGGTAATACCCCACGACACTACACCTGTGTTGTGTGCGTATTGATTATTTTGAATTTTTGGTGGTGGCGAAAGTGTTGTAATTTTGAAAATTGTTTGTTTAATTACCTAGGTACTCATGTTCATGTTTGAGAAGGAGACTTATCCACTGATGATTTAACAGGATGCGTCTTATTTCATTATGTGTTTTCTGTAACTTTACACATCATTACCTACTTATATCACAAAAGTAAACAGTGACTTATACTGACACACTATCTATCACTATCAGGGTTTTACAAAACATGTTTTACATTGTTGTAGTTTTGAAGGTTTTGAAAATGCCTTTTTGGACATGCGATCTTTTTAAAACTAGATGAGTATTGTAACGAGTTACCTCGATAGCGCTCAGTAGTGGCCGAGAAACCAAGTCATACTTACAAAGTCAATGTACCTACTGAGCATAATTAAATACACACAATTACATTTTACACAAAACACACACAAAAGTACAATTATACACTAAACTGACCCGTGAGATAAAACATCTACTTATGGGTAAGTTATTTAAAATGAAACACGTGAAAAATCTAATCTACTAAAACATCTTTCAGATAAGTTAAGCAAGCGATACTTATAATAAAAGTAGGTACGTAAGTAGTACCTTTCTTCTTCCTGAAGTCAACATAACCCACAGTCCTGTCTATCTCACTATCTACTTATAATGTCCAGTTGTGATCCGCAGCCTCCCGAGAGCATTGAATGGCCGGCTGCGACCGGATTACTTTCCAATGTCAATACACATGTTATTATATCTGGTCAGCTTGTCTTTTTGTGAAATGCGAGAAAAAAGTAATTTTGGTTTTGATCTTAGAAATTAATTGATTATTATGTGTGTACAAAAATATGAAAATAAATAGATAAGAGAGTTTGTTAAATCACTGCTAAACGGCTGTATAGATTTTGATGAAAGTATTATTGACTGATGCCCACCCACGCTTCGTCAGAATACATCAAACAACATTTGAACAGCACCTTAAGAATAATCTCAGATTTTAATAAAAATTTTAACGTGGGTACGTTAATATTTTAGTTAATATTTAATAAAAAAAAGTGAGCCTTAACAACTAAATAATATTTTTAGTAAAAAAATATAAAACTTGAAGTTCCTGTTCTTGTTACATGTACGCTATAGACAAGACAGGCACCTCTAAGGTACATCTTTAACTTGAAAGTAGGGATGTCCCAAAATAAAATCTCTAACTTAATCGATAGTTGGAACTGTTTGGTGAGCGTTAACACAACTATGTAGAATTTAGCCGTGAGAAAAGTCATGG
The DNA here is from genome assembly GCF_022581195.2 of Helicoverpa zea. Lineage (NCBI taxonomy): Eukaryota > Metazoa > Arthropoda > Insecta > Lepidoptera > Noctuidae > Helicoverpa > Helicoverpa zea. Next base: position 13,191,190 of record NC_061454.1, read on the forward strand.
GTCAACATTACCATCAATTACTTATGAAGTTAACTTTTACAACTCTTCACATGCTGTATTTAGTAACGAGCACAGATAATGTGTGACGTTTACAGTCAGCCACTAAAGTAAATGAACACAATACAAAATAACTGAACGATGGGCCTGAACATAAATACACTGAATATTTTGTAGGATAAGCCATAGGCAGTTTTAAGATATATTATTCTACTATCAGGCAGCCCTGGATACGCCTGTGGTTAATAGACTTACCCAAACTTCTATTTTGTGTAAACTACAGGAACTTTAGACAAATACTTAGCTGGAGGAAATGTTTTACATAAGTATAGTTAAGTATACGGCCTTGCGTAGGACATGTTTTTCCCGCAATTTCACCCGCGTCTTAAGGAAGCTGTTTCCCGTATCCGAATATAACACAGCCTATGTTACTTGGAAAGAGAGTAAGCTTTAAAACAGGGCCGCGATTCTCCTAATTTTACTTAAGCGTCATACGATTCACGTTCGACTCGATTCGACTGAGATCCGATCCCGACTCGATTACGATTGAAGGGTATGTGGCATTCCGCTATTTTTTCTTTGAAATAAACGTTTTTATCCTTTTCTGTCATTCAATAATGAATCATTTTGTCTGCAAATGATTTACGATTGCAAAATGATTGTACAGCAAACTACCGTATGGACCAAACTCACCAAAATAGCAGACCAATCGCACACCAATCAAATGTCAATCGAATGCGATTGGTCTTTTATTAGTAGCAGAATGCCCGATATGGTTAAAACTGCTATTGCGATTCGATTTCTACTCGATTTAGACATTATTAACTTAGGAGAATCGGGCCCCAGTGAAATAATTTTTCAAATCGTTGCAGTAGCTTTGGAGGCTTGGGTAGGTATAGGTACACAAACAAAGACAAACAAGTTTCCTCTTCATTATTACTGGTTTCTATTAGATATACAGATAGCATTGTATAGTTAATACATAGTTGTAAATAGGTCCTTATGTTCTAGAACATTCTAGCCATGTAATATGTAGATACATTATCTAGAATATTCTCCAGTAATACAGATGCAGTATTACTGCGTGATATCACTTATCAGCGGTATTAATTTAGCCGAGCTGGTACCTACAAGCTTGGCTCGGATTTGCTCAACAATGCGACGCCTAACGCGTCTCGGGTGGAGGCGAGTACTGTGACTAAGATGTTGAGAGAAAGTGGGAATTTTCCTGATAAAATCAAATGGTTTAATAAAAAAAAATACCAAATGATGTAGAATAAATACTTCCTCATTGTCAGTTTATTCAGTTCTACACTGTATATATTGTAGGACATACATATACCATTCTATCTTAATGTCGCCTGGTTTTCAGCTCATTGCAGTCAATTTCTATCTGCAGGCAGCTAACTCCATCTTACCAGAAAGTCTACTTTGTCTAACTGTGCCTTGGTCCGTCTCTTCTAACAATCATATCTAGCCAATATATTATTATATATTAAGTACATAGTAAACGTACCTATCTTCTTTGAAAGATGTCTGCAATTGAATAATCTATTACACTGGTCAACAAATTATTATTATTTTTTTGGTGCAAAGGTGAAATATATAATTTCTTGTAGAATATTTGATACGTAATCGAAGTCCAGAACATAAAGTTGCACTAGCACGTAGGGATTTAGAGATATACCCCTCCTAAAGTACCAAAAACATGCAAATTGAAATCTGTGCTCAAGGAAATTTTGAAAGTTAGGTACATAAAAATCCTGACAGCATTTTACTTCTCCCATTATCAGAAGTACGTAGACTGTCCTACCAAACTGCTACTAGATTGTCACCGTATCGGGGAGACCGGGCCCGTCTGGCACACAATGGCTGCGCGTAATAATATAATCGTCTGTCGCCACTTGCCATTAATTAAATTTAAAATTTTCATTGCTACGCCATCGCTGTTTCAGCGTCTTTACCCAGTCTAAGCTGTTTGTGTGAGAATGTGATCTATGTTTTGTTATAATGAATGGATTTACGTTATTATATTGTTTGAGACTTGTTATTAAAACTATAATGAATTCCAGACCTATTGTAGGCCATGGTGGCTGTTCTCTCTAAGAAGATCAGCCAGCTGCACAAGTGTAGACTCTATTCCCTAACTATCATAGCACGATGAGATTGCAAATGGCAATGCGACATGACCAGAGAGAAATATTGGAGATTGACATATTTCATTATTGTCTCGTTACAAGTAAACCTCATGAATAAGGATTGTATCTATTGTTAACTTATCGGTTGGAATTGTCTCAGAACGCTCGAACACTGAAATGTTCTTTGGATCAATAGGTACACCAACGAGGTTGTATGGCACTGGATACTTCTACATCTTATTTACTTCGACAAGTTTTATGTAAGTTTACGTCTTCATATTGAACCTGTATGACCCCAAACTGTGGGGTATCCATATAACACAATATTCAGATAGGACCTTTAGACACGGATATTTTTCATTTACATACATACTTACTAATTTGTCACTGTTGAAGCGTCTAAACTACGACCCCTGAGCATGTTTCGCATACAAAGACTTTATAAGTACCTAGTTAGAATCACCTTTTGATTAAATTAATGTAACGATACTTTTACATTCACGCACTTATACCAGGCCTCTGTCACTCGACGTACTTGCGCGCGATAAATGCCTACCGCTCGCTGGGTTACCGGTAGCCCCACGCGGCTCAGGGCTTTCAATAATCACACGCGCCGCGCGCGTTCCAATATTTATTATTTTTATTTCGTGGCATGTTATGCAGGTTATGCTGTTGGTTTTTATAAGGTTTTTTAAGCTACCTAACAAACTGATGGATTATTTTGAGGTGTGTCGGTTTATATGCGACTACTGTACGATTTAGAAACATTTTATATTTATGAACTTATCTAGTAATTCTATTTTTTTTTAATAAATTAATACTTATCTACTTTATGATTTTAACAACAGAGATCATTAGGTACTTATTTTACTTTAGATACCTACTTAGTTATATGAACTATATTGTGAGTTTTGTAGCTCAAAACACATGTCGAGTGTAAGTAGGTATAGTTCTGGTCCAACTTAATGACGACTCGGAACATTACGCGTGTCGCTACGCAGAAACCAATTTTAGTTATGTATCAACACTCCAAAAGCCAGCTCGAAAAATAGTTGGAAACCGCCTTTGATTTTGACGAAAGCTTTACTTAAGTACTTACCTATGCTTACGTATTAGGTAATATTTAGTAATATGTACCCATACTCCATTTTAGTAGGCAATACAATAGTTAACTAAAGAAAAATATTCTTGATATTACTTTTTATTTAAAAACTCAGTTTTAAAAAAGGCTATCTTAAAATAAGCGTAACTTTGTTTTCCTACTTAAATATTAATTAATTGTAAGAAGCAACCCTAAGCACGGCCACGGCACGGTTGCGGTCACTGAACTGTGCGCTATGGCATTGGAATAACAATCAAGCGCTCGAGCTTTTAAGGTTCATTTTATAACGCAGCTAGGAATTTGTAGGTAGTTGGGGAACTTGTAGGTGCTTATAACAGTAGGTATGGACTTTTTTGTATGGAGTGATTTATCTGTTACGTAGTAACTATTATATAATCTGTGCTTATACATACGTTTAGAATAAATAAAATAAAAAACCAAATCTTCTACGACTCCCACAAAACAGTATATTCAATCTTGAATAAAAAAAAATACAACCGATCATTTACATCAATGGCGGAGTTTATAGGTTAGAAAAAAAACATGGCGGCTAACCTAAAGAGGTGCATTGACAAACAGCCAACCGTTTGGCTAATCATTGGGTGTAAGGGTGCAAGTTTATAACTTAGCACCTGCGTCTTTATACCCACTATAAATATCAAGAAAAAACACCCTCTTTTCAAAAGAAAGGAAGTGATAAAAAACCTTTGAAACTGACACTATAAAACTCCTTGGACTTGACTTTATTTTTTTTTTAATTTTCATTCATAAAGTTCTGGCCGGTTTGGAATTCGCGTTCGATATTTTGAATCTGGGATTCTGGACGAAGGTTGTTTGTGTTTTTTTTTTTTCATAATATACTTGGTAGGTTAGGAACATAAGCGCAGATTTTGATTGGTCGTGCAAAAGGTTCCCTATGCAATAATTTTATGAGAGAAAATATTTTCTAGATCTTAACCGACAATAGTCCTGAGATATGATTTATTAAATTTCAAAGAAAACATGAAATATTAATTTATTTTGTTATTATGAAAAAAAAAAAAAAAACTGATACAAAATAGATTCCTACGTAACTTTCTTAAGACTCAACGACACAATCTTTCACCAACTACCTAATGACTGATAAAAAAAAACATAGCACCTAGTTTGCTGAGTCACAGACGCACAAGGACATTTAGTTACGGCTTAGAACACCATAAAAACTCCATGGGAGCCGGGAATTCCTTGCCACCATCCTATCAATGACCCTTTTTTTATTGACAACCGCCGTAGTTCTGCCTTCCGAATCTTTAGTAAGATCGATTAGTCAAAAACTTTAAAAGTAAGTAGTACAACCAAGCATTTTCCTTATTAGTTTTTCTTTGCAAAGGTGAAGGAAATTGAAAATACTGAATAAGAAGTTTTGTAATATGGTGTAATTTTCCTGAAGTAGGTAGGTATCTCACATTTTCCACGTGTCAGCCCCAAGGTTAGGTACACCCGTATACGGTTAGGTACGCCTGTCAGCCCAATAGGTATCCTTACGTAGGTATTGAATCAATGAACGTGATCTTGTTTCGGTGGTAAAATATTCTAAGCTCGCAGGACAGTAGCGTTAACATCAGTTCATGTAAACTGTACAATGTAGTCACAACTCTTTTCCTGTAAGCAAGCACACTTGCAACGATAGAACAACGAAATTGAATGGAAATCCTCACCCTCATATGAAAAAATGCATATTTTCGTAACTGGTAGATTTCGGAACTGGATAATTGCCTTGATTTTCCGTATTTAAATTCAGAAAAGGCAGTAAACAATAGGTAATTTTGTACAACTGGTTACCACGTTTTCAGGCTGTACACATATACCTACTTAGCATAGCCTTAGTCATCTAGCAGAACTCCCCTCTAAAATCCAACCCTAAAGTCCCAAGCGTCCCGATTTTCAGCAAGAAAAACACTGAATACAGGCCACCTATATAGTATTATTTTTAATCAATCCGCCAGCCAATTAGATGGAGGCAGCACAATTGTCGCCGCAGAACTTTGATTGGCTCCACTTCGAACCAGTACAGTCCAATTATGTTCCATAGAGACCAATTCAACGCTACCAAGTTTTATTGTGCTATACTGAACCCGGCGTCAGAGGCAGACCAGGGTTCAATAGGCCAATAATTAAAATCGACGAGATCGGCTTCTTCGTTCGAGAGATTTCGATTTTTAATTAAATTTTGTTTTGTTTTAGTTCGTCGTGTATAATTGAATTGTTTTTGGTTTGTGGTCTGATCCTGGTTGGGTAATGAGGTAATTTTCGAACTGTTGGATACGCCACCCTTCAGCAGAGTGGGGTTACATACACATACAGTGGAGCACATAATTGTCTCCAGATTTTCAAATATCCCGAACTTGTTTCTCTCGTTTCAGCCAATTTACCAGGAAAGCATTACATTTGATATTCATCCATACTCACGTTCGCATTCACAAACGGGAGGCTACTCCATTCAAAAAGTACGTTCACAAACCGCGATATTTGCTCTCTACCCACCCCAGAAGGCGCGATGCATGATAAAAAGCGTCATAATTAAAATACTTTTGTGTGACAGATAATGTCTGTCTGTCTGTTTGTGGGAGATAGCATGGATGTGCCTACTTAAAAGTGTAGCTATTGTGTGTTGTGAGAATAATCAAGGGGGTGTTGTAGCGACAATGCGATGATGCGTTGATAGCGAATTTAATTTGTATTTTGCATAATATTTTGGATCAGTAGGTACCAATGTGGGATGCACATCACTAGTAGTCGTAGTGAGCTAAATATACATTAGGTCAACGCACTACTGACAGGGTTGACCTAACCAGCAAAAAGTGGGAATCGAACTCACTCGCTCCATTGCCAGGTCAATAGCACTATTTTTATTCCAAATATAATTAAGACTCAATCTATCAACCAAGCAGTCAATAAAAGTCACATACTGTTCACAAAAAAAATAATATTTTCCACCAAAATGATAAACGCAATTTCCCCCGAGAAGATTGAAATAAAAAAAAATACAAAGAACAATAGACGCACGTCAATACTTGATATCACTCATAATCAATAACGATCTTAGAGGGGCAATCTTTAAGGTACAATACAAGGGTTTTTTAAACTCCTCAGAGGGTACGTACAAAGGATGTTTTTCAGAGTGACAGAGGGGCGTTCACAATACATGTCAGACAGCACCTAAATTATGTGTTTGTACGAAAACTTGTACAAAAGTCCTGGCTTCATAGATTTATTGTGTTTCTTGTTTAAAATATGCGGGAAGGATGGTTCGCGGAATAACGTAGTTTTTGGTGCAGTATGGTAAGAAGAGATATAACCAGCCAAAATATTTTTTTTTGATCACGTGGCAAGCAAAGGTTTCTTGGTGGTTGTGTGCAGCTATTTGTGTCACTGGAACATTTTACTAACACACACCACACCATGCAACAAACCGATACATTTTTCTTATTGACGAAATGTAGGTAAGTAGGCAGCTTATTTTTAACACGGAGTTGCATATTACACTACTTATTCTAGTCTAGCGTCACACGATTATACACAAGCCACTTCTAATAAAAACCGATCAAATGCCACCAAAGGAACAATATATTTTTGCATACAAATCCTAATTCACACCATTACAATAAGAAACCAAAATAATTATAGCACTCCCTTATAACTATTCAAAATACGACCACGCTTTGACAGGATGCTGTCAAAATCCGATAAAAGTTTAAAGCGCACGCGCCGGCACGTGTCATTTTGACATTTGACATGTCGGGAACTGTCAAAATGGATAAAAGCGCGCGAACGGTCAATTTATTGTTCTTTAAATTGACTTTTGACCACAGGGGTTAGTAGTGACAAGAAAATTGTTACTTTGATACCGGTGGGACTTTTATTTCACGTTAATAAGTCATAGGTCTGGGCTGGGCACGTCAGCCGAATGCATCCTGACAGATGGGCCAACATCGTCACCCAGTGGTTGCCACAGGATGTTCATCGCAGGCGGGGTAGGCCCCGAAAGAGATGGCGTGATGACCTGGATGCCTACAACCCTGATTGGTGGGAGGTCTCAAAAGATCGAGAGGTGTGGAGACAAAATGGGGAGGCCTTTGCCCAGCAGTGGGACAGTACGGGCTAAGAAAAAAAAAGTCATAGGAGGTTTAGAGGACTATTTCTGGCTCTTTATTAAATACTAACCTAATTTCCGCGATTTTATCCTCGTCCCGTGGTCACTAAGGCCATACAATATGGCCTACGCTTATGATAAAATATAGCCTATGTTACACGGGAAGAATGTAGCTTTCCAACAGTGAAATAATTTTTCAAATCTATTATCTTTAATTAGAGGCCATTTATGGACTTAATAGTTGCACTTAATAGTTACAAATTAATTAAATAGCAATTTCATATCTGTCGAACATCAATTGATAGAATGTTCTAAGTCAAATAAAATAAGTAACAAATGAAATATATACAAGCTTTTCTAAGACAAGAAAATTTCAAAACAAATACGTGGGTGTCCTACCACCTGTAAGTTTCCACGCATTAGAAAACAGTTTCAAGAATGTAAGTAACGGTCACTCAATAACGGTTATTAGAAATAATAACTGTTTTCGTTTCCATGGTTGTAACAATTTTAATTGCAGTGTATAGGTAATGTCATCATAACTGAAAATTATAGTGCTTTTGTACTGCTTGATGGAAAATGTGAGAAGGTGTGGTATTGTTTACAGAAAATTATTGAATTTATGAAAAGGTATGTTTGCTAAGGAATTATAAAGCCGCGTTTCTACTAGGCCACACGGTGGAGGGTCCGATATAGACTTCACACGGACTTTCATAGAATTTTGTCTAGGCAACCAATCAATGCAAACAAAAGTCGGAGCCAATAATAAGTCTGAACAAACATCTTGTCATCATATTTTCACTTAGACTTCAGATATTTGTACGAACTTAAAGTCTCTATCGTGTAGACCATAACTGTTTGTTTGTCGCTAATTACAAAACAATAGAAAATCAATCGTGTCTCGCGTTAATCTGCGCTCCATACAACTGGTTAAAGATGTGCATCAAGAATCTATTAGTTTAGAAGACAAGTCAATTTGAAAGCTTTTATATTTTCTATTCCCACCAATAGTTATTTTCAATCTGTAAGTATGAAATATTAACACACAGCAAATCAATTACGTATTTAATTGTCTTATGGAAAAGTCTTGTTAATAGAAATCAATTAATTCGTTTGATGAAGATATCGTTGTTCAAATCACAGTTGGAAAATAAGTTTTCAATACCGACCAGGGTTTCACAGAACGATGTGTTCATTTCATCATCATCGACATCCTCCTAGCCTTGTCTCAATTATATTTGTGTGGTCGCCGCAGCCTGTTTTCTCCTTCCATACTCTTCTATCTGCCGTCATTTCACAAGTAACATTCTTTACTTTACAATGAATAATAAATAATAATAAAATTTTTATCTATCCACTTAAACTATAAACTTGTTTGCCTTAATATGAAGTTAGGTACATTGAAATGGTGTAGGTAACTATATGTAGTAGCAGACATTGTTTTCTTGGATAGGCGGTCCCCAAACTGGGCTAGGCCTGTGTCTTGGGAGCCCGAGTTGCGGTTACATGGGTATTTTTGTCGAAACATAGGTAGTATGTGGACAAAGATAGAATATAAACATTTAAAGATAGAATATCAAAATATAAAAATTGTCCTGATATGACAAAACAGTTTTTTGTGGACCCCTTTAAAGCTACCTTTTTATCCTCTCTTACACATTTGAAGTAGCACAGCAGCACTAAATAAAGACAGGGTTACGTTTTGTATGACAAAATAATAATTTATATTTATATCAGAACTGATTTTGTTTATATTGAAAACAATTGTTGAACTGCATCCGACGTGTTGATTGTTTATTTTCATTCGTTTTGTCGTAATGGTGTAGGTAGGGGTGTACGCTTATCGTGTACAGGGTGCGTCATTAAAGTAATTTAATCAAAAGATTTTTAAGAGTAGGTTGATACCTGTAAAATATATTTTTTATTGTATTGTATTTCTATATATTTTATTGTATTTCTAGTTCAGCAATGTACCTACGTATAAATCACTAGTTTGCAATACCAAATAAAACATGCTTACGTAAATTTTTCACTTGGTTTTAAAATAATTACCAATCAAAATAAATCGAATAAGAATAGTTACTACTATTCTTCTTTTCTTAAGTAAACAACCGCAACCTTAACATAAAAAAAACCAGTAGTAATGCAGTATCATAATAAAAAATGATAACATAAGGTCTACCAATCAGATAGCTTGTAGAAAACACATTTGTAGACAACTTCCCACGCAGCACACGGGGGAATGGGCGAGGTAATATACTTACACAACTATTCTGCTGCAATGGCGTAACGTTCACATAAAAACAGCATATTCCCTATATAAGATTTAGAAAATATATACTAAAATAATTAAGGTTTTCTACCTGATCGTTGAACACATAAAAGCAAATTGGTACCTCTTCAAAATTCAAGTTAGTAGTTTAATTTCTGTTTTTTTTTTTTTTTTTTTTTTTTTTTTTTATCATTAAGAAAACACAGGAAAAGATATGCCACATTAGGTGCTGAATGTTCTGAAATTTGATCAGTGTTATAAACCTACCTATGCTTTATGACTATAACAATGGTAAGTGGTAGTTTAAATAATTACTAAGGAACCATCCAATTATTAAGAATCCTTAATATTTCAGGATTTTCTTTTGGTAAAAATATAAACCAAGTTTTGTAGCTGACTGTACTACACACATGTAGTTACATCCATAATTCTGCGATATTCAGTCGTAGTTTCTATATAATAACGTTAAGGACATTACTGTAATGACTCCATTTCAACTAGTCAAGGATTTTATTAGCTGAAACACAAGGCCTTATTGCATTCTCTTCACTGGACTGAAAGTTTTTAGGCCTTTGTTTATGAAGGAACTGAAACATCTATAATAAAACATAGTCTTTCATGCTATGACAGACTCACGACTATCGGAAACGCACCTGATGAAGTCCGATCATCTCTTACAATTGTTTGTTTATGTGCGTGGCGTATATTGCAGGCACGGAAGAAGGAAATATAGCATATAGATACCATAAGGTAGGTAGGCCAGGCGCCTTCTTATAGGTCAAGTAACGTACGGACGCGTTCGGGTTCCTTGTCTATTTAAACCCAATCTGTTAAAGATTGTATCTCGTCCTCCGAACACCCACTTTTTGCATTATGACATCTTCGCTAGTATTTTGTGTTCTCTATGGTTGCAGATGTAATTTAACTCTGCACTACATTTACAGGTTGTCAAGTGGTGTTTTAATGCAGTTTTTTACCTTGACTGTTTAACACCAGCCTGTATATTCCTACCTTCATATTACGGGGGTTCCCATTGTTTATGTTATTCCTTCGTATTTGGCGCACAAAAGACAGCAGTTGTTTATTTTATGCCAAATCACTACCCTTACTTGCAATGATATCTATCAAGAGCGCATATTTTATTAAAAAACATAGGGGAAGTACGCTTTAACGAATTTCATACTTCATTGTTGCTTGAAACGGCTTTCATTCAACAAAAATTTACTTTATGACAAAAGAAATAAGGTTGAAATTCATTTGGTGATCGTAAACCAATTTGGTAACTGGGAGGGTCGGTTTATTATTTTAATATTTTTTCTTAATTGTTCACTGAGAGGTGATAATGACTGAATAAATAGTCTGTTTTGATATAAAAATTGATATGTTGATTTTGTGTGCTGTGGTTTTTAGTTAAACGCACTTTGCCAATGAATATTAGTCGTGGTCAACCACCATCGTTGGCTGTGTGGAAATGGATAATAGAACTTATAAAAGATACTTTAATACAAAACCTTTTGATACAATAAAAGTACAAGGACACTTCGATCTCACTTGTAAAATTATTTTTCAGAGGCTTGTTCATAAAAAGGGTAACTAACGAAATGATGAAAACAATAATAAAATTTCTAATTATTTTAATTACGTATATTATTTTTTATTCGAGATAATAGTCCCATCATTACAATCGACTATAATTTACAACATATTTTTACAAATACGCTTATTTTTCCATAAATTACAATTTATGTTCCTAAATATAAAGATTAAAACGTTAATTTGTATTTAACTTACAGGATATATTCGAAACTGGGTTGCAATAATACAAAATGAAAATTAATATTTTATATGGCAACTTATAAATGCAAATTGAAGTTAAATGGCCAACAGTTTTCCCAGTAACAAATTGGATCAAAATATAAATGACTTTTTTATTTCGAGCATAATGAGATAATCAAAAATATATAGGTAATTAATGGATTATAATGGTCAATCAAACTTCAACAATAATTGGTGTAAAAACTTTGAAATTTAAGCTTTGGACCCCATGGTTACAAACGACAGATTCATTTTAAATTATAATTATTTAGGAATGTTACAAGTAAATATTATTTAAACAAGGAACCATTTAAAATAATCTGCCCTAAAAACTACGGGTTAACAACATCTATTTAAGTTTAAGTTTTTAACAACAATTATTATTATAAAAAAAAGGATAAAAATATTAGCAAAATAAAAATTATATTATCAATTCGAATCAGATCCAATAATTATTGAAAATAATAAAAAGCAGAACAAGCTCGTTTTCAAAAATGACAGTTACAGAAATTCACAATATTCTAAAGCAGTTTTGACATTTAAACATTTTTATTTTACAAAAATGACACGTACGAATCTAAAGACAAAAATATAACAATTATTAATTATTTAACTATATTTACAAATAATATCAAAAGTCGTTGTAATTAATTTTCGGACTTTTAAATCCAATAAATTATTGTGATAATAATAGAATTGTAACTTGTATTATTATCACAATAATTTTGGTAAAAACATTTTTTATCGATAAACAAGTTTTTGGTGCAATTTAGACAATACTACGTGTTTTCCCGTCTGACTACCAAAGACGTGATTCTGAGGTGAGAAAACTGCTATTCATTAGTATGTATATTTTTAGAACTGCCAAATACCAGCACAGCCTTCCGACTATTCATGAGACTATACATTTTAATTTTGGACCAGTTTGCTACAATAAAAAGAATAACTTTTTGCTAGAGATGAATTTTTACAAAACTTTTTTATCGATAAAGAAACAGCTCCTATTTTTTAACAACTAACTATATTCACAATGTACAGATAAGTACGTATTCCTATACACATAATAATTTCTAATAACTTTAATTTATTTCCGAAGAAATCAAGAAGGAACTTTGGAGCACAAAATAAAATAAAATATAGTTCAACACTCGTTTAAAAAGACTAAAAAATCGAGTGAAATCAATAGTCCGTGAAAACTCGCATTGGAATATAAAAAATAAAAACATTTATCTTTTGAATTGAATAATAGTCTTTTTATTATAATAATAATAGAATCAAATCTTTTAAATTCACATCGAATAATAATATCGAATTTCGTCACCACAATAATATCTGCGTTCCAAGAACTGGAACTAAAACTAACCTCCAAATAATTCGCAGTCGAAAAACTATAAAAATAAACGAATAAATAAAACTCAACAACAACAAACTAGGTTTCAGGTCAAAATATGACGGTGAGGGGTCGTCGGAACTCTGGTCCTCCTTGAGTACTCTGGGGATATTGCCCTGGGTATTGCGGCATGTGGATACTTGAGGATCCTTGGTAGTAGGGGAGGGACGGTGAGGGGTTTGAGCCTGAGGATGAGGAGCCTTCAGTCCTGTCTTGTGCTTTGGGGGTCATGTCTGGGGACTCGGCTGGGGAGCGGGGTGACAGGCTCGAGGGGGCTGAGTTGACGGAGCTGAGCCCTGCCATGGCTGCGGCTGAGGCTTCTGAGTACATCTTGCTGATGTCGACGGGGTAGGACCGCTGTTGCTGTTGGTCCATGTACATGTACGCCTTGGAGAGGGCTGCAGAGTCCACCAGGTAGCCGCGCGACGGATCGGGGTACATACCGTAGCTGCGGTACTTCTCAGCCTCTATGGAGTATTTTGACATGTCCATTGAAGAACCGACCTGGAACAAGCAGAGAGAATTGTTAGCACTGATATTTTAAGTTCAATATTAAAGTTTCAATATGTACAAAAAGGTTATTTAAATTGAAAATAATTGGCAACTGCAACTGTCATTGCCAATTAAATAAAAATCAATCTTATTTATTCGATAAACGAATAACATTAACAAAATAAATAAGGTAAATCAGTGACCTTTCAACGAGTCAAGAATTCAAGGGAAACGCATCTTAATGAATAAAGACTTAATTTCAATAAGTTTATCATAAATATTGACTATGACTTCTGAATACGGAATGGATGCTGCAAACAAATCATAAATCGACGCATTGCCCAACATTTACAAGTCAACGGCATAAAGATTATTTCACACAATCTCTTTGTAAGAAAACTATAATCTATGCTGCAAACAAATCATAAATCGACGCATTGCCCAACATTTACAAGTCAACGGCATAAAGATTATTTCACACAATCTCTTTGTAAGAAAACTATAATCTATCTTAACAAGAATTACTCACATACAACATAATTCAACTGAAAATTAAATACGATTTTTCGTTAACAATTTACATGTTATTTATTGACAATCGACATTCTACTTTGTGTACAGAAGATAAGGTTTGAATTTGTTGAGGAATGTATTTAAACGTAATGTAGTACTGTATTTTACACGCTCAGACACACAAATCATGTGTAACAATGGAATCGAATAAAGCTTCGAATTTTAAATTTTTTAATGAAGTGAGCCCTACACAATATTGTGAGGAAAATATCGTTTGGACATAACACACACGAGCACTTTGTTCGGACAACAATGCTTGTATGCAGGTTGAAGTTGCGTGGACTATAATTTACGGATGGTGATATATTTTGTGGTGTTAATGCTTTTTGAAGCTTTAACGTATTGCTGAAATATATTAAGCGTTGATGTAGGACTGCAAGTCAAGTTTGTAATTAATACCAGAAACCAATAAAATACTTTTCTCGGACTGAACTAAAACAATTTTTACATAGTAGAATTAGATTTTTAATAAAAGTAATTTGACTGAAAACTATTGAACACTTCGCCTAAATAGGCCACGAAAGAAATCCTCTCTTAAATTCCCAGCTATCCTAACTCAACAGCCGTGTGTATCGTGCGTTTGCGCATAACATACGACGGCCGGTCACAGCTAGAGCGCTAAATCAGGATTAGTCCGACGCCCAGGCATCATGTACCGAGTTTACTGCCCGCCCTTACGGATATTTTATTGCAAGCCAGTTATATACGAGCAAAGACTTTTTGTTTTGGAAAACTATTCGGCGTTTATCAATGTTCAAATAGGGTGTCTTTGTGTGGGTGTTTGTGGTTCTTGAAGGAATTTGTTCGGAATGGCTTGAGGACAGATAACAGAATATTTTGTTACATAAGGAATGTTTAAGGTACAAATATTTTTTAGGAATGTTTATTTGAACATCTTTGGTAGTCGTTTCGGATAGTCAAAAGATAGAAAGTCTTACCACGGGATATTGCATTACCCGCTCCATGTACCTAAGACACTGGTACCTACTTAACTGCATTCGACAAATTTAGAAGCCAAGCACAACACAGTTGGTGAGACAAACTAGGAAGATGATGAGTTCTGGTCTCAGAATATTTCTATCCATTAACATTGCAGAACGGTAGATGATTCGATAAACTCTTGTCGTACCAAAAATGTTTTTCCAAAAACTTTCGATTTACCAAATAACTAAAACCGATTTCACACCGAATAAAGATCGCTAATGAGTCCAAGGGCAACCGGCAGCAACCGGGAAAGTAACCCATATCACCCGCCGATAACCGTGGATAAATCATCTATCAACATAATCGAATATCCGAATCACAATGGTTCGTTAAAGAACTACACATTTGGCGGTAGATTGTAAAAAGTAGGGTTGCTACCGAACTGCTTTTTTGGACTACCTCATTTTGTTAGAAATAAATATTCATTTATATTATCTTTTATATAAACTAATTTAATGAAGTCTTGTCTTTTAAGATCGTTTTTCTCTTAAGTCTTTCTATTTTATTTTATTGTTAACCCAATTTAACTAGAGTAGCTGAAGATATCATTAAAATTTTGCCTCCAAGGCTCCAACATTTACGAGAGATATACATTATTTGTATGCTTAAGATTTTTATAACTAAAGGTAGCTATTGCGCCTAGCATCTACTACTTAGGCAAGCACTTTTTAAATGTCCAAATACACTGACAGCCCTACAAACCCGAAAACGCCCAATCACTATTTTTAATACAACACAGGTAAACTTGCAGTTGTTGATATGAATAGTGACTGATTATATTGTTTCCTACCGTATACCGGTACTGCTTTCGTCACGGTAATCGAGAAACCGCGGTATCATCCAATAGTCGGTCTATTAGCGTTGGGGGTGCGAAAGACCGATGCCGGCGGTTGCAGGGTTAATAATTAAATGTTTTGGTCACACCTCGAAAGTTTGAGTTGGGACTTTTTTATTTGGAGTGAGTTATGATGTTGGATTTTTTTAGTTTTTTTTTTTTTGTTATGAAGCAGAAGCTGATCGGTGGTACAAACCTTTGAAGTATTATCATCTGCCTAAAATTGATTGACATTATATATTTTCTATACATGATTTTAACGTTTCATTATATTCTGCGGGTTTGTCGAAAGAGATACCGCGGCCCTGGTACACAAAAGGCCTATGACGGAACACGACGGTTTTTAGTCGCTAAGAGTCTGACACTACCTCTCCGCTGCTAACCCACAGCGGGAGGGGTAATTTGATGATTTTTGACGTCGTTAAAAAAAAAAAAACGTTTCATTATATTGGCACATAACCTTGCACAGGAATATACAATTTGCGTAATTCTCAGTAACATTAGATACACAAAACGCTCGATTATCGAAATAACATAATTTTGTTGGCAAAAAAATAAATAACAAAAGCATCAACAAACAAAAGATTGTTTGCAAATAAAATTGTTTTGATTACATTGAATGCTTCATTTAATTTATTTTTGTTAAGAATTCGTGTCAATGCCGGCTGACAATCAATCTTGATTCTCTATTGTCTTCCTTTATTACGGAAACTTGTCATTTTGCAATGACAGCTAGTCACTCTGCCAATCTTTTTATGACACCTTTGTTAACATTAATTCATTTGTTATTTTTGTATAATTTTGAAGGAACATTTCGCCATACTTTGTGGTTCTCTTATGTAAATACATAATACATGAAATATTCATTAAATTCAATTAATTCTCCTTGATCCCAAGTGGTATAAGGAACACACGAATTTATTATAATTACACGTATAAATCTTCACTAATTCACAGGAATAAATAAACTAGTGTACCTGAGTTACTACTTATTCATTTATACTTATGAAATCACAAATATCAAATATCGAAAGAGACGCTTCAGTCTTTAAATAGAACAACATTTGTTTGCAACTGATACCTTGACCTCATAAAAACAAAAGAACTATCAGAACGTAAGGTACTATCAATCAGAGAAAGTTTAAGTTGCAGTTAAAAGCATTTACCCAAACACAGGTTATCAGTTAATGTAATCAACTAATTGAATTCCATATCTTTACCATCTGTACTTTCACTTGACCGTGCTATATAGTGGTCAATTAAAATACAGTATCAAAACAATTACTGTGAATGATTCTCAATGTAGTATGTAAGAAGAAGTCAATTATTTGAGAGGCAAATGTTGATGTAGTTTGTAAATCTATGCTAAGTATTATAAAGATGAAGAGTTTTTTTTTTTAGTTGAACACACAAAGCTCAGGAACCACTGATCCGATTTGGAAAACTTCAGTGCTAGATGTCCCATTTACCAAAGAAGGCTGCATGATTTACCAGGTGCGTAAATGAGTCCCCATGGGACACGAGCGTAATTCGAGTTTGGGAAAGCGTATTCAGGTTTTCCGAGTTTTTACAACTTCCATCGGCAATTAATGAGTGATACGTGATATGAGTATGAACAAGTAAATACGTTTTATCTTGTGTTAGCACATATGTTTGAAAAGCTCGAGTTGTTTTGAACTTAAACCTAGCATTAACACTCTAATCAAACCAAAAATCTTACACCCACACTCTCCCACATTTGGACCATTC
The DNA here is from genome assembly GCF_022581195.2 of Helicoverpa zea. NCBI lineage: Eukaryota > Metazoa > Arthropoda > Insecta > Lepidoptera > Noctuidae > Helicoverpa > Helicoverpa zea. Next base: position 13,208,669 of record NC_061454.1, read on the forward strand.
TATTAAGTTTTAACAAATAATTTGATAATCCCGCCATAATGCAATAAAGTCGAAACAATGGCCGCCCCCGTAGTGACGTCACTTTCACAAGATTAAACGTCAAATAGAGGGAAGAAGGTTTTTAAATCCGAGGGCTAAGTCCCAGGGGCAAGTGCTGTTAGGGTGTTGCCATATTGTAAAAAGATTGTCGATGTTAGTGATGTGATTATGACGTGTATTTTTTCAGTGATGTTCATGTTACTGTTATAAAAAACATTTGCAGTAACTGTAAAACTCAATGTTTCTGGTGGAAGAACTTACTTAAAAAATTTGAGTTCTTAAGCTGGGCATGTAGGCTGTTTTAGTCGCTAGCAAAAAATGCGCGATTTATACTTTTGTTTTAAATCAAAACCTTGTGGAGTCATGATTAGTGTGACTAAATTATCAATTATATTACCATCCGATGATAGTGCGTTAATGTCTGCCTAACATAAAAAAAATCGTAAATGGTAAAAATATCGCTTCCTAAATCGCCTATTAAAAACATGTGTCCTCAACCTTACAAAGGGTGTTTACACGTCAAGTATTGTATTAATTCGCCAGAATTTGTTCTAGTGAGTGGATGAACCGGGGTTCGGATCCCGTGAAGATTGGGGGAAGAGATCGGGGTTCAATGAGATGTGCTAAATAAGTAGGCGTTTGAACATAATCTTTTATTTTCCTGACGTGTGATTGAAAAAGGGTTCCTTGTTTGGGTAGGAGAGATGGAGATGTTTGAGATTGATTTTTAACATCTGTATATGTTAGATATTGATGTGTAATGTGCTAGTTGTGTTAACAAATGTCAGACATTCAGATAGGAGATATAATTGAGATGAATTAAATTAAATCTATTGTAGGTTATCTCCGTAAAGTTCTGTTTTTAAATTACCATGCGACCACTAAATAAGATGGTAGAAATTAAGTTTTTCTAACACGACAAGTCTTCAAATTATAATTACTTATACTCAAATTATTACCTTCACTGAATGTTTTAAGAGATTCACAAATACTCCCTGTAACATATTAAGACCACAAATCAAACCTACTACATCTATTAAAACATCATAACAAGAAACAACCCCTCGACCGCTAATTATTTCGCGACTACCCGCAGTTACGCACCCCTGCCACGGTGACACGAGGAATCTGATTCAATTGTGAGATATTAATCTATGTTTCTAGTAAGACATTTAGAATATTATTCGATGAATGCCATAAATGCATATTAAATAACAATTAAAAAAAAAACTGAAAAAAAAATTGCAATAAAATCGAGCTCCGTTTCGTCTTCGATTCGATTCGAGTCCGTCGATTGTTTTTTTTTTTCGTTTCAGAGTTTTCATCATCTGCCCAGCTTTTTCCCAACTAGGTATGTTGGGGTCAGCTTCTAATCTTCCCGGATGCAGCTGAGAACCAGTGTTTTACATAGGGCGACTGCCTATCTAACCTCCTCAACCAAGCTTGAATAGCTAGCTAGTTGTATCGAAGACCAACTTGTAGCTTTAAGCAGGTAGCATTAAAATATGATGTCTAAAATTGATGATCTTCACTAACACAGCGTTAAAATTAGATACGAAATTGATTGCAACGTGTTAAAAATGCGTCCCTCACAAATTCAATTTTCCATACTTCATCACACCATAACCCATCAATTTCTCCATAATATATGGTTTATCAATCCCAAGCATTTTACACGCTTTTTACGTACGAAGATAATTTTCAAGAAAATTAGATAAAATTATTAAGATGCTCTCTAATTACGTCGTGTCAGCATATTTTTGAGTTTTTTTTTTTGGGAATTTCTCCTGCACGATATTCCTATTTCATGGTGCTAATAGGTTTAACCAAAACGTTAAAGATTTCATGGTTCAATGCTAACTGGATGATAGTATAATTAGCGCCCAAATTACTGCTTCGGTATTTCTTCGGCAATTTTCGCAAATCATCGTCGGTGCTTTTTTAGAAACTCGTAGGAACTTTTTTTGCTGTTACATAAGTTTGATTCTTTAAGTTATTGCATAAAACTGGTTCGAACCAGATGTAACATGGAATATAAAATTAAAGCCATGGACAAAATCCATGATAATATGCTGGACTTTTATTGGGATGGAAATGGAGAACATTACGAAATAAAAATACGAAAAAATATGCCGTTCTTATAATACCACTATAAGAACGGCATCCTTCTTCATCACATTGAATTCCCTGTTGGACAGGGTTTTCCTGTCATCCTTGGGTACTAACAACATTTTGTACAATCATCTTCCTAGCCAATCATGTTAGGATCGACTTACTATAACACAAAATTTTAATCTAGAACAACCCTTACCTGTGGATTAGGAGTTAACGCAGCATTGATAGCATTTTGCTGAGCAGCGGCAGCGGCCGCCGCAGCCATACTGGCTCCGAGCGGCCCGTACGCAGCTCCGTAGTACCCGCCCATGGCTTGTCCCATGCCTCCGCCGGCCATACCTGGGGAAAAATGATGGTTTACAGTGGTGATGATAGTAGTTGATTTGTTGTTTTGGTTTATGGAAGAAAAGATAAAAAGTCATTTATTCAAAGTAGGCCGAAAATGCGCACTTTTTGTGAAAAGTCTGATACATTTCTGATTTTCTTCAAATATGGGTCTTTTGGTGTGAGGCGTAACTTGGTGTTCTCAATTCACATGTTACGTAGGTTATTACATCTAAATGTTATGGGTAGCTATTCTGATTGGTATACTCCATATGCTAGGGTAGGTACATTCAACACCGATTATTAGCTTATGTTTGATAAAAGACCTTACGAAATTATACTTAGGTAAAGTAAGTACTTCCGAGATCTAAGCTTTACACAAAGGATAGGTGCTGCAAACAAAGCATATCAGTTTCCCAGATGACAACCAACATCTGTTCAAAACAACCAATCAAGCTTAGCCATTCAAAACGAATTCCAGAACGGAATGTCTAATTCACAGTTCACACCAGTCGGCAAGTGGCCGCCGTAATGGACAGTACTCTATAGACCGACGCACATTCATAATGGCGCTCCGGGAACTCTGATTCGAGCACCAATTAATTATTTCATTGTGCCACGAATAATCCCGCCCTCGAGTGCTATTAACTAAAGGTCAGTTCCTTAGACGTGTTTATTAAATACGCCTCAACGGGGCTAGTTTACTCGCTTATTGATAACTAATGAATTCGGATTAGGAATTTAATTTAGAACGACTGATTTATTAGTTCTTAATCTGGTTTTATTGAGGATCTAATTATTCTTACTGATCTATATATGGACATAAATTTGGTTTATTGTAAAATTATAGATCGTTTAATTATTGTTGTAAGAGATAATTACAAAATTCAATTTTGTTTGAATATTAATTTCATCATTTTTGGCATTGTTAAAGGGATCAACATAAATAATGTTTGATAAAATTAAAACCTATAAATTACGACGGCAATCCATGTCAGAAATGTAAAGAGAACTGTCAAATTTCGCGGCAAAAAAATATTTATAATACAACCAAATTAGGATGTCACGACAATCTAACCACTCGTAATGCTATTACGTGAAAATCGAAATACACTTCATGTCCCGCGTGAAATATTCGAATATAGAATTTAAATAAAAATATATGAGACACCCCTATTGTTGTGACGTCAGCCGAATCTACAATATATTATAAACCGCAGCAAAATTATAAAGCAGTTTATTAAAAGGACAATGAGTTCTCCGTCAAAGCAATAAGGTGCGATATCGCTTGGGAGTTGATTTTCACGAACGCAAATAGGTACGTCAAGGTTTTTAGAAAGGGACGATCGAGATTTTTTTTATTATATTTATAATTAAATTCCCTGTCATCTCTTTTGGGTATCTGGCCTCCTGGTATTGGCGTTCGCCGATGGATTTTTATTTTTGGAATTTTCCCAAGTTTTCATTTAATTCGTATAAAATATGAATGAATTCAGACTGCTTATAACGACAGGGATTGACGTAACGGCTATCATTAATTTATTATTCCGTAAATGTCAGATGCTTTGAAGTATAAATGTCGGTGCGTCTAGAGGAAATTATTAGTTACGTCTGACTGACATACAAGGTGGCTATGCAGTGATTGCAGCATTCACCTGCCTATAAATTATTGCTTAGTTGCTATTTACACGCTTATCCGAGTATGAAACAAAAGCTATACATTATGTATATTACGATGCACGCGTCGGTCGTAGAAAACGAACCATTGTTGTGTTTACTACATGGCCAAAGAAACATGGAATATCAACTGTAGAATTGATTAATTGGAGACGCAAAGATTACACCTTCAGTATATACCGTCCTGCCTCGTAAGATGAAAGGACAAAAACTACATCGCTCGAATATATTAATCTCTTAGCTCACGTGGCAACTTCATGAGATTTTCTCGAAACGAACCCGTACGACTTCATCAAAGGCTGCACACATAACCCTAAATTAACTCACTGTTGGTCCAACAGACCCGACAACAAAAACCCAATTAATTACTACCAACGGTTTACACAGAAACCGCTTAAGGTAAACGTACCAATAGTCGTCGGATTTCGGAAATCACTGACTTTGAAGCGCTACTGTGTGTTAAATATTCAATAGAAAATGAAAATTTTTGCATGACGTGATAGAGTATTTATTCGTTATTCTAAGTAACTAATGTTTTTTTAATCATTTTGATGGGTTTATAGACTTATTAAGGCAAAAGTAAAAAAAGGGCGATTTGTACCAATAGTCGTCTGATTTGTACGGATACTCGTCAAATATTCCCAGTACTCGTCAACATTAATGCTAATGTAAACTCTCTGCTCTTGAACATAAAGTTCAAGTTATGTACATTTTTTTTGTGCTTGAATTTGTTAAGCATACTTGTGCTTTTGAAACATTGGGTAGGTAGATAGATAAAAAACCAAATCCCTATTTAGAATAGCAGGGAAAAACGCTTGGAATCACAAAATCAGTCTATAAAATAGATGTTATATTTCTTAATCATAATAATAATGCAATAATGTGCATATATAGCACGAGTAAAATAATTACTATTAAAATATTTAAATTGTAAAATAAAATAATTAGTATTCACTAAAAAAATAATCAAAAAGTATATTATTTAAATTATTACTAATTATAGCTTTCCGCGAAATAATTACTAACATTCATAAATATGTAGGTAAGGTTGTCATTCATCAAAACTTCTGAACTGCTTAGCGCATGCTAAGAACGATTTGCAAAAAATTCTATAGACAGTTCAAACTGTCTACTGTCGTAAAGGTATCAATCAAAAAATAAAATATGATAAGTTACAACTAAGCGTTCAAACCTAATACAGTACAACCCGCTTAAGACGATTTCTCAGGGACCCCACCAAAAACGCGTCTTAAGCGAGAAAGCGTATTATGCGGGATAGGGAAAATAAAACGAACGTACTACATATTATTATGTATTTTGTTCTTATTATTTTAAATTATGTACATTCAATACATTATTTAAAATAATCACTTATTTTGGTTTGACAGAAAGTAAGACAGAAAGAGTTTGATTTGTTGTTTGTGACTTTTTATCGAAAACTTTCAATATCTCAATTTTTTCTTGAAGTGACAATGCCTTTCGCTTAATTGTAGTCATATTGTAACAAACAAATGATGCACTATTACAAAAGAATCAGAGCGTACGCGCGACAAGTCAAGAAATGACGATCGGGGCAAACAAAAGTGCGGGCAGCGCGGGGGAGGGGGGCTCGGCTCGCCCTCGCCGTTAAAGCGCTCTCGGCTGGCCTCGAGTGCGGGCGTATGGCCTGAGCGCGGACGTATTAAACGGGATGACGAATCGTATTAAGCGTTAAGAAATGTATGAAAATATGTCTCAAGTTGCAGGGACTGGCGTAAAGCGGCGTATTATGCGAGAAATCGTATTAAGCGTGATCGTATTAAACGGGTTATACTGTAATAATAATATCTAATAAGCCCCGCAGGGCATCTGAGGCCCCGCGGGGCTATATATCCGAGTGCTCCACGGAAAGTATACTGTCTCCCATCTCCGGCCTGCCGGAGTGAAGCATGACGGGGGATAGGTCTCCCGCCTCTTGGCTTGCCTTCATTGGCCGACCAAAGTAGAGTCGCTAGAGCAGGGTTAGCAGCCCTGCTCGGAGAGTAGGTGCCTCGTGGTAAGTGGCGAGTGGGACGGTGATGCTGGACCCACAGGGAGCGCGTGATCTGCGTTTAAAGTCCGCCGAGGTATTTTCACCCTTTAGCCGCTCATGTAACTGTTGCCCTCTTGTTGCGATTTAGCGACTGATTCCCGGGGCCCCAGTAAGTGAGGTGGCGAGTCTCCACCTGCCATTTTTACATGTGTTTAATACATTGTCATCGGCAGGTGCCATAGTTCCCGTAGTTTCCCCATTCCTAATCCATTAGCATCCCATCACAATAGCCCAAGTAGTTTTCATCCATAGTTAGCCATAGCTTAGCACAGAACCGGGGATTGTCCTTGTTACATTTCTATAGTGTATACAGGGATAATCGTCGGTTTTGTTTCACCATTTCATTAAAGTTGTCTCAGAAAGGCTTCAGCGTGTTGGCTTCGGCCCCACGTTCACCTCCCAAAAATCCGGGACTCTATAGTCGCGAGGTCTGGTAGAGATATACAAAATATCTAATAATTAACTTTAATAATAAAATTGTAGACTTCAATGCGTCCGTATCTTGACAACGCTTCGGTGATCTATTTGGAAAAACCGAAGGGTTTGTATGTGCAATTATGGACGAAGTTGTCCTGACGAATAACTACCGGAGGTATATTATGAAAGACGGGACGGTTGACATATGTCGGGCATGTCACCATCCGGGTGAGTCTATCAGGCATATTATATCTGATTATATCTGGTTGTTCTCGTTTGGCTAACGGTGAATATTTGCACTGACATAACCAAGTGGCCAAGATCATCCACCAGCAGCTTGCTCTTCAATACAAACTTGTAGATCTTGAGGTACCGTACTACAGGTACTCCGGCTGGCCGGAGTGAAGCATGACGGGGGATAGGTCTCCCGCTTCTGGCTTGCCTTCATTGGCCGTCCAGAGTGGAGTCGCTAGAGCAGGGTAAGTAGCCTGGCTCGGAGGGTAGGTGCCTCGTGGTAAGTGGCGAGTGGGCCGGTGATGTTGGACCCACAGGGAGCGCGTGATCTGCGTCTAAAGTCCGCCGAGGTATCCTCACCCTTCAGCCGCTCATGTCCCTATTGCCCTCTTGTTGCTATTCAGTGACTGATTCCAGGGGGCCCAGTAAGTGAGCTGGCGGGCCCCACCAGCCATTTTAACATGTATTTTATAAGTTGTCATCGGCAGGTGCCATAGTTCCTCATCATCATCATCCTCCGAGCCTTTTTTCCCAACTATGTTGGGGTCGGCTTCCAGTTTAACCGGATTCAGCTGAGTACTAGTGCTTTACAAGAAGCGACTGCCTATCTGACCTGCTCAACCCAGTTACCCGGGCAACCCAATACCCCTTGGTTAGACTGGTGTCAGACTTACTGGTTTCTGACTACCCGTAACGACTGTCAAGGATGTTCAATGACAGCCGGGCCCTACAGTTTAACGTGGCATCCGAAACACAGTCATTGGTGTCATTGGAGGATATACTTAAAAAGTACATACGAACTTAGAAAAGTTGCATTGGTACTTGCCTGACCTGGAATCGAACCCGCGCCCTCATACTTGAGAGGTTTATTCTTTGCCCATCAGGCCACCACGACTTTTTTTCCAGGTGCCATAGTTCCTATAGTTTCCTATATCCTAATCCACTAACATCCCAACGCAATAGCCCAAGTAGTTTTCCTCCATAGTTAGCAATAGTTTAGCACAGAACCGGGGACTGTCCTCGGGTACATTTCTATAGTGTATACAGGGATAGTCATCGGTTTTGTGTCACCATTTCATTAAAGTTGTCTCAAAAGGGCGTTTTGAATTTTCTTGCTGCATCTGATGTTGTGTGTGGCCCCTTGATTTACAGCTTTCATGACTTTTAAAAGGCCCTCTTGCTTGTAGTTTTTTCAGTCATGATCTGCTATTAAAATTACGATCATGCAATCACTAAATACAGACAATTTGAATTTAAAAAATCTTACTTAAAATCTCTCTTTACCCATCAATACCGAATACGACAAGCAAAGAAGTGATAGCCTTGGAAGCTATGTCATCTTAGTTTCAAAACTGATTTTAATATTTTTTGCGTCAAAACTAGTTGAATGACATAATTTTTACACAGGCGCTATTAAGGCACGTTAGGAAGACGCGGTACAATACGCGTGACGACATGCAGTTATTTCGAACAAAAAGCATAGTGTCAATTTTTGCTTGCCACAAATCGATTGAATCCAAACGTAGTAGAAACAAAGGCTAGTGCTAGACCTACTTGTACCCAAAGCGGTAAATCTTAATCGAATGGCGGAGGCCTACAGCGGCTAATATATACCTAAAAAAAACACTCATAGAAAGTGCATACTTATAGAAAACAGGGGATTTAACCATTAAGAAACATATGAGCTGAATCGAATAACATAACTGTGTATGTGCATCTAGAACAAGCAGAGTAAAATTTACCCCCAAGAAAAAGCTTAAAAGAAACGCAGTTTTATGAACAAACATAGTCTAAACCTTAAATATGTTTGTTCTAGACAGTTATCAATTTTGTAAAAGTCCCGATATTAGCTATTTATTCGCATTTTGTACTGTAAAACACAAAATATCCTCATTATGACGAGTTTAGGTGCAAATTTTGAGAATGTCCCAGTAGTCGTCATAATAATTGTAAAATTGACGAGTTTTGGGTCAAATGGGAGTTTTAAAGTACCAATAGATGTCACATTAAAAAAATATATCTTCTATGTTAAAAGTATTCCAAATTGCATATTACATCGTTAGCAAATAAACTTAACTATCTAATTAAACAAAGAAACATACCATAGACCCCAGTGGAGTTATGTAAATCAAAACACAAAACCACGTGCTGAGTTTCACTTTTGACAGCTGAACTTCACGAAAAATCGATTTTGTTAGGGCACACATGTTTCAAATAACATATCTCAGGAGCCGTGACTGTTAAAACCCCGTATTGTTATTTCAATTGTGCAATATATTATCAACAATATGTTGATATATAAACCGGCCCATTTTAAGTTCACTAGAAAAAAAAAAAAAAGTTTTAAGATTAATTGACGACTATTGGGGCATGACGACTTCACCCGCGTTTACCTTAAATGCAACATCAAAACTGTAAATGACTAATTTTAATTAATAAAACAAATGAAAATTTCCTTAAGAGTCGTTATGCGGGACTTTTTCGACTCAGTACTTGGTTTGGAAGTTGGAAAAGTCCTTGAAAGTAGTTGAAAGGGTTCAAAAGGGTTATTAAAATAGGCGATTTTTGTTACTTTGTGGAAGTTTGGAAAGTAAAAGAAAAGCAAGCTACCTTGGTTATTAATGTTTACGAATTTCATTTGAGAGGAAAAAAAAAAACATTTTGTATAATTTTCGGGACATTCCAAAAAAACTTCCACGTGGAAAACATAGGAATGCATCAATCAGCTTATAAGTTGCAAATCGCAGAAGGGGGAGATTTCATGAATCATTTTGATATTAAAACCGAGCAAATAAGAAGTTTTTTCCAACAATTCTTTCGCATCAGTCATAGCTGGACTTGTATAAATTAAAAGCGCTGGCACAATGGATGTAATTTCAGACACGATTCACCTCCACCTCCATCACAATCCATATCATTCATAATGACCATCTTCCGACCGGCCCCTGAATATGTAAATATAGCCCCAGCATTGTGAGGATCGACAGAAAGGTCGGACACCGGGCTAAATGGGATTTTCGTACGGGTTTCCTTTTCAATGCCCCCGTTTTTTTCTTTCCACTCTTTATATTTGAATGTGTTAAATTTCTCGGAAAAATGCTTATTTTCTGTCCCGTCAGGTGGGTAAGGTGATTTATAGAGTGACCTTAGATGGTATCAATAGTTGAATGTGTGGCTTATTTCAGAGTTTCAGTTTAGAAATGAGTTTTAGGTTGCCGAATTGTTCGGACTATTTTTTGGGAAGAGTGGCCGGGCCGGGGGTGAAACTGAAATAATATCCGAATTGAACACTGTTCATATTTTTAATGTTATGCGAACTTACGTCCATCATTATCTATCATACTCGAGTAATAGAAACATTTGTGACAAAATGATTCACAGTAACATCTAAAACACAAAATCCACGATCAAATCAGATCACAACATAATCCGATAGAACCCTAAAACAACCTTTAGCAGTTCCATTTATCGTTCAAAAATGATCGGAACAAATGACAAGGGGTATATTTTCGCCGTTTCATAGCATTTGGAGGGTTGTCCGCAGACGTACTTAACAAACCGTGGTTAAATTGATAGATTAGCCACAATTTGTGCAAATCATCGTTTTTGCTTGTTTGTACTTGGATATTAAGTGATATGGATTTTGGTTGAGTGATACCAATTATCTAGATAGAATCGTTTTAGGTATGGTTAGTTTTGTAATGCTTGTTATCGGTTTTATGCAAATTGTGTTTGTTACATTTTAGATTTACTTCTAGGGCTATCTCACAACTATTTTGTAATAAGTTAAATGCAATATTAATGAACGTTTCAAATATTAAAACGCTTACTAAAAGTTTATGTTGCATAATACTTTAATGGGAATATAAAAGAATACAAAACAAAATTCTCACACATTAACGATCATGTGTCGTAAACCCCAAAAAATCAGAGCTAAAATATAAACAAAAAGCTAAGTCATTTCCTAGAGCCATAAACAAAAATTTCTCGCTCCACACGTCCTTTCTCCCTAACGTCCCGCGCTCAACTGTCATGTAAATGACGTCACGTGACCGGAAGCAGTTTGGCGGGGGGAGGGTCTTCCGGCGACGCACGCGATTGGACACTTCCGTTCGGTAACAAACTGCTGGTATATAATATGCTAATCATGAATAAGCAATTTATTGGATTATTGTATGGATTAGCGTTGCCTGTTCGTGAGGATTAGACTGGTATAAAAAGGATTTTTTGTTCAATACACGAAAGTAGTGTTCCAAAACGTTTCTGTGTTACATTTGACAGTTTTTCTGCTATTATGCTACGCACGCTTTGTGTTTTTTGTCCACTACTTTCGCTTTGATATCCAATTAAAAATATTAATTACATCATAACTACCAATTGTATGGCGTTTAGTAAATGTAAAGTACTTATTAAAAACTTTTTTATATGATCTAACAAGAGGAAGTTCCGCAAACACCTTAGAGTAGTAATAAAACTTAAAGAAATGTTCAGAAAAAAATATTGGTTCCAGTTTTTTTTGTGATCTATTCTGAGAACTGTTGTCATTTAAGTAATTAATTTACCGTAACACTAGTATAGCATTTTTTTGCACTATGACAGTTCCATAGCAATTAAGTACAGACTCCAAACAAACTAGATAAAACCAGTTTCTTTCAGATTTTTAAGGTGTTTTTGAACGCTCGATTAAGAAATCGCGTGGACATTTTTGCGACAAAAAAGGGGACAAATTGATTACATTCTTTGGTACAAAGTTAAGGAAAATACGACATCATTAGCTGAATAAACAAAGTTTGCTAAAATAGACTGGTGAACAAAAAATTGGAGTCCATCATTTGTTAAGGAAACTCACCATGGTTTTTAATCAAAACACAGGCAAAAAAATGGAGAGAAACGTTAGACAGAGAAATATATAGCCCTTTTAGTTAAATATAAAGTTTGAAAAAAAAACAAATGTTGCTATTTTTTAAGAAAAGAACTTGCAATGGCTGAATAGCTTTCCTCCCGAAAGACTGTCTCATATCTTTATAATTTTGTGAACTATTGCATCCAATAAAAGGGTTCAGAGCTACTGCAGACGTCTAATGTCTTATAGGCACATTAAATTTGTCTGGCAGGGGATTTTGTATCGACTGATGTCGAGATTAAGTTCAAATGCAATTAACCAGCCTTAAAACAGATTTCTTCAACATACACCTTCTTAAAGCAAAAACACATTTACATACGTTTTATATAAATACTATTTACCTCAAAGAAAAACAAAGACATTGAAAACAAATACCAAAACAATTGGATATCTGCGTCAATTATTATTAGCATTATTAATATCTGCCTGATATAATAAAATGGAAAATACATACAGCTAATATGTAAACGTGAATTGTATGAAAAGGTGGCATTGTATATCCTAATTTGCATTACAATTAAATATAGTTTAACTTGTAGATACAATAAAAGTACCCAGCACACTACAAACTTTTAGTCGGCCGATAGTTTCTTCGGGCTTAAATTAATGGTACTCACATTACAAAGTCAAGTCTGACACCAGTCTAACCAAGGGGTATTGTGTTGCCCGGGTTACTAACTGGGTTGAGGAGGTCAGATAGGCAGTCGCTCCTTGTAAAACACTGGTACTCAACTATATCCGGTTAGATTGGAAGCCGACCCCAACATAATTGGGAAAGGGTTCAGAGGATGATGAGGTATTTAGCCAGTTACTTACTGGCTCCAAAAGACTGAAAACTCCGATTGTAATTCATATTTTCTTGCTAATTTTGAAAACCATCGGGTTAACTGTCGGACGACTGTTTAGTTTTCAGTTTGCGGGTCTTAATATAGTTTAACTTAGATATTATAAACGTTTATATATGAGCGTTGCGACATAAAAGACTAAAATTATATGAAACACGTATGTGACAATAAGCTTATTACACACAGTTGTTAAAATAAAGATATGCTTGTCACAAATTATTTTCTATTCTATTTCGTCATTCAATGGTTTGGTCTGAATATTTTATTGAATCCTAATTTAGCAACGGTTAGACAAAAAAAAAATACAATCAATCTGGTGCAATCAATGTCTGGTAATAAAATGTTTTTTATTAGGGTTCCGTACCCAAAGGGTAAAACGGGACCCTATTGTTTTCGCTCCTCTGTCCGTCCGTCCGTCCGTCCGTCTGTCACCAGGCTGTATCTCATGAACCGTGATAGTTAGAGAGTTGGAATTTTCACAGATGATGTATTTCGGTTGCCGCTAGAACAACAAATACTGAAAACTAGAATAAAATAAATATTTCGGGGGCTCCCATACAACTAACGTGATTTTTTGCTCAGTTTTGCTCGATATCTATAAATATATATATATATAGAATTCGCTATTGCATTAGGATAAGTATCCTAATGCAATAGCATTATAGTAGTAGTACAGGAAAGTTCCTGTAATAATAGTCGTAAGTTGATAATAATAAATAAATAAATAAATATTAGTTTGGATCGTACGAAACCCTACGTGCGCGAGTCCGACTCGCACTTGGCCGGTTTTTTTAGTATTATTTTTAAACATTGATTTTTATTGTAATGGAAATACGCTACGTAAGTCCATACATGGAATTCATGTTATTTTTGAATACTATGCAAGATATGGCCTTATGTTGCTTTAAAATGTATTATGGCGACTACTACTACTATTATGTCTACTGATCTTTATTTTGCATATGCTTACAGCAATAACAAACTGGATATAATAGCAGTGTTGTCTATAGACATTATTCCATATGGGTAATTAAATGCAACTGTGTCAATCCAAGCATAATAATGTGTAAGTTTATACACTTGAAAGCAATTAGCCAAGCTAAGACATTTATAAACTGATTGTAGTTTAGTTTTTCATTAGCCTATTTAACTATTTCTACCGAAGTATGACACATTCTTTGAATGTTTTCTGTGTGAAAGGGGGCTTGTGCCCTGCAATGAGAGTCCAAAACAAAAAGTCTGATAAAGGCGACGATCTAACTACTCACTTGTTTCAGTTTTGTTATTCGGTAATACACAATGCTTGATTATGATCCAGAATGTGTGTGGAGCTAAGTATTTTTATGTGACTACATATATTAAAATTGACCCTTGAAAACTGGTTAGCAGTCTTATTGTCTTTTCAAAGGGCTATCGGGTAGCCCGAGTAACTGGCTTGAGGAGGTCAGAGTCAGTCAGGCAGGCTGTCTCTCTCTGCTGAGAATAGCCTAGACTTGAAGTCGAACCCAACATAGTTGGGAAAGGCTAAGCAGATGATAGCTGGTTAGGTAGAAATATTCAGATCAAGGTTCCTTGCCACATATTTAACCACTCACATACAACATGACATTGATACCATAGTTTATTCAGCATTTGACCAAATCAAAGTTTCGGCCAATTGCCACAATTTGTGACCAACAGCACCAACATTGGCATAACAAGTTTTGGTCAAATTACCCGTAATGGGCGGGTCGGCACGTGCGCAAGTCCTTACTTAGTACGAAGTGTAGCTGTGACGTCACGTGACGGCCACGTGGCGCACGAGTTTAAGGGCTTTTAGTTTGCCAATAGTTTTTACTTTATTTTATTTGTTATTGATTTTATTTTGTTTGTAGCTAGTGTGCACTGTGGCTTATAGAAAGTAGCTTTGTTTTATACGGCATGTAGAGGAATGTTATTTTTAATTGTAAGGCACACCTTATGCCTCTTTAGTTGTAATGAAACCTAAAGGGACGTTGGAAGTTTCAACTAGTTTGTTAAATACTATTGTAATATAAGTTAAAAATGTGTGCCAATTTGTAACTGTCACATTATCGTGTGTAAACCGTATTTGTAAAATGTTAACTTGTTTGTATTTCTTTGAACAAAAAGCTGACTAATCGCCGCCCCGTACTGATGCTCATATAACATATTATATAATTAATCAAACTAAATATTTAATTAGTTTAACTAACAAAAAGAAAAAAAAATATCACCGTAGTAAGTACTTATACGACAACAAAAAATATTACTAATTAAAACATCCGCGGCCATATTAAAAATGATTTCGAACTCGCGAAGTAATTATTCACCCCCAGTTTTATTTCTGAACATAAATTCACTGCTGCAATTAACTTAAAAGCCATGTTAGTGCAAAGTATGGCGCGACCCTTAAATAAGGGTCACGACACACGTGCCGACTCCGCCCACGTTTAGTTCGGCGACCGCAACGTTGCCGGCAAGTGAAAAATTGTTTGAATTGGGTAATTTACGAATGGTTGAAAAAACTGCTGTTTGTTTATGTCAAAATGTATGTACGCGTGAGGCCGTTAATAAGCTGCTAATATGTTGACAGGCTACATGGCTGGAAATATATCTAATGAGGCACATTTTGCGACCAGCCTGTTGAAATACTACAAAGTTTTTGAGCTTTTTAACTGTAAGGTAAGTTAACAAAGCAACCTTTTTGAGCTTAGTTTTTCCAACTTCTGGGTGCTTAATATTTTGTACCACTAAACATTATTACAACTTGCTTTACAAACAGAAATAAAATCCTTTTGTGACCTGCATCCGTCTGTAACAGTCGTACACTTTTGAGTTTTCATTTCTAATTTCGAACACAAGAAACCGTACAATTCTTCAAGAGTAAACCACAAACAACCCTTTAAAATTCAATAACAACCCACGCATATCGCTTAAAAAGCGAAATCTTTCAATAATTTTAATTGCATGTCAATGGGGTAACCCCAAACGGACGAAGCTTGACACACCCCAACTAACCCTATTGTCACTTTCACATTGACAGTGAAAACTGTCAACTGTCAAAAGCAGCCAAGACGGTTTAAACTATGCGTTCCATTTTCGCTTTTCATATTTGGAAATCTTTTGTTGGGCGCGCGGCGGGCGCTCTTATGTGACGATGTAAGCGCTTTTTCGATTATGTGTACGGAGCTTTATTTAAGTGTGGCGTATATTTAAATGTTTTGCGTTGCGAAATAGTTTTTCTTGAGGTCTATTGTAATGATTCAGGGTAAGGATTCAATGGAAAGGCATTGAGGGTAGAGTATGGTAAACTATTTTTAAGTAGGCGTAATTTTAGTATCAAATGAACTAGATATGCATATTTAAATCAATTTACATTTACACTACAATTTATAACTCATATAAATATGAACATAAATTACTATAAGCCGCAAAACTTCAAAGTAATCCAACCTCACATACAGTTACAACTTTACACAGATTTGATATGTGGACATTTTCATGACAACAAAATAAACTCCCAAAACGTATTTTAAAAGGACGTCCCCAAACTTTCTAAACGACACAACTTTGAAGCGACGTCGAATCAAAAACTATCGCAAGTATCATAAATAACGATATTTATGTGTCGGTATCGACATTATTTCAGTAAATAGCGCATCAAATATATACGGTTTTGATATAAAAAGCTTTTTATATAGTATACGTGTAAAATTTTTACGTCTTTTAGTTTTATTTTAGGAGTCACGAGATATGATCGTGACCGTAGGCGTAGTTTTTTGTTGGGAGTAGGCGATTGACCCGTTTGCTGCGTTTAGTAGGCAGTTTTACTGGAATCAGTTGATAGCTAGTGGCTACTGGAAGATAGTAAAGTATATTATGTTTTTTGATGATCCAATAATTTGTTAACAGCATATTTCTGATCTAGCCCGTTAGATACTAGGCCTGGAAGGCAATCTTAAACTTGCAATATAATTAAGGCTATCAAACCTACCCATCATTTTCCTCATCACACAAAAAAACCTGTTACAGATAAGACAGTAATATCAATCTTTACACCAACCATTTACAACAAAAAGCGAGCACAATCTACTATCTAGTCGAGTGCGTCAAAACGAGGCACAGCAATTGTGTAATCCCAATTCCACTAGCGGATTCGATGACGTCCACTGAATAGGCTGATAACGTCAGTACAACCGACCCTTTTGTGTTCAGCCTTCTATGTAGCTATTTGTACAGAAAGTTTTATAACATTCACTATACATAACGGAATTGTTTCGGTTTGAAAAAATGTATTGGAATACGATATTGCAATGTTGAGTCGCGCGGAACGACTGTTTTGACTGATTTTGTTTTGTTGTCGTGTTTAGGCCTTTTGGAGATGTAATTAGGAAAAAAGCTGTTTTGGTAGCACGTTGCACTTAGTTTTTCAGTATTTTATTTGAAAATTGGATGGAAAGCTTTCAAAAATTGGATATGGTCCTCAAGTCAACAACAGAGCTTTTCAGAAATTGTGCCTATCGGGAGTCATTGTACTCTACTGTTTTCAGGTATTTTTTTGTATGTTGCTCTAACCTAAACTCAACATTTTTAGAAAACCTTCCTGTCACAAAAAATTACCTTCACAAACAAACAAACACCTTTACTTTTCAATACAAACGAATTCAAAAAACATTTTAAGTACAACCTTTTTCAATAAAACTTGGAATTGCCACCACAATCGCGTTATCCGTGCATCAGTTACAACACTACAGGTTATAAACACATAAACAATGGTTTTACAGCGCATAATGACAGCTTACAACAATATATTACTCTTTGTAACACAATGATGATTTGGCGTAATTAGCGACAATGTCTGTCGAGAACTTTTTTGTTTGTACTTTTTGGTTTTTGTAAGTACCTTAAAACTTCGAACAACAGTTTAATTTCACGAGATGTGCGAAGTAAAAGCGACGAGATTTTTTTTTTTTTTTGTAAAGGGTCAAAGTTTACATCTTTTTGCTACTATGATTTTACGAATATGGAATTTCTCATATTTATTATCAGTTTTCCACAAATAAGTATAACGAATAAATCTGGATTTTAGCATTTTGTGAAGCTTAACACGACACGTATCTGACCTCCTTGTTGTCTGAAGATGTATTATAGAGCTCAAGTGTTTTTTTTCTTGAACGCACCAATCTCAACAATTACAGGACCGACTTAGAATCTTTCATTGTTAGATTTAGACTTTAGATAGCCATCGAAGGAGCTTACACTTTGTGTCCGGGTGTGCAGAGTAATTTCCACGGGACACTATCAAACCTAGGGGAATGTAGACCACCTATAAATCAGGTTAAAAAATCTCACCAGCTCTCAACGCATCCATAGGCACGCTGGGATACGGTATGGAGTAGGGATACCCCTCCTTCCTCAAGGTCTTGGGCTTCCTCCGAGGCCTGTACTTGTAGTCCGGGTGCTCCTTCATGTGCATCGCTCGGATTCGCTTCGCTTCGTCTATGAAGGGACGCTTTTCGTCTTCTGAGAGGAGCTTCCATTCCGCACCTGAGAAAATAAGTGAGATTAAGCAAGGGATAATTATATCCTTGAAGGCTTAAGATTTAAAAAGTGTGGTGGACGGTTTTGAAAAGAGATTCTATAGAGGTTCTTGCCGGTGTCTCTCCATAACTTATTCTTTGGAACCATGCACCTACCTTTCGTAAGAACCAGTAATAATTCTATATGAAATACGTAAAAACCTTTAACTTTGATTATTTGAAAAAATCGGGGCATCGATAAACTTGAGATAAAAAGACGTGAATGAAAACAGATAAAACAGGTTTCAAATCTAAAGAAAAATATCGAAATCCTATTGCAATATTCAAAAGAAGAAATAACATCATTATTCAGCCTACAGCTAAACTGAAACTATTCACACTGCGCTAACAAAAAGTTTCACACCCACGTAAAAATTGTGAACTTCTGAATTTTAAATTTTGTAACTTTTCGCACTGACATCTGACACACACGCTAACAGCTCTCCAAACGCCTGAAACTTGGTTTTATTTTTTATTGCTCAATTCACAACACCATGTTTAATATTGCTATTAGCACTTATTTTCTATTATCTCTGAATACAAGATACAAAACTTAAACTTTACGACATTTTAACAAGTCTATTATATTTTATGAGTATAAAATCGAGTGAATTAACATCGTATTGATATTGTATTGAACATCAAAGGCTTCAGCCATGTCACATCGATGTTTCATGCCAATATTTTAACCGTGTCGAACGAAGTCCCAATCGTTTATCTCTGCAGTTCAGAATTGGCGTATTACCAAATCTAGGAACGTGACCACATCTAATTAACAAAGAAACTGCTGCTTGGTATTATTAATAGAATCTATTATATCTTTATAATCGCTAATAACAGCCATAGACTATAAAAAGAGAACAAAAACAGAAAAGTAATTTGCCCTAACCATCCTTCATTGCTGAAACAATGGCATTGAATCGATACAATATAATCGAAGGCACCAACGACCTGTCTCCCAGCGCGATTCAAGAGACCAACCCTTTGTCTCCCCCCATTTATAGAAGGTTGTATTCATCCACCGTGGAGGGGCGCCATCGTCCATTCAAACAGACAAGACAATCCCAATTCAGGCGGGTATAAAAGCGAAAACAATGTCGCTAACATAGAAAGGAACAATCCGGCTCCGAGGACCAGCGGTAGTCTCGCTCGCACACTAGTAAATGTCCCTAAGAGGGAAAGAGACAGGAACAACAATGGCGGAAAGCGCCGCCTAATGACGAATTTGCGCTTTTCATTCCACAACAGAAGTTTTTCCCGGTTCCTCATTATTATGTCGATACTTTGGGGTGGGTTCGTATCTTTTGTCGGCGCGGATGATAGGATCGTGTGCTTAGTAACGACAATGCCATAAAGACTAATGTTCTATTAAAATTACGTTGACGGTTTTGCGATTGTTCGGGAAAAATCCGCTTTATTTTTTCTCTTGGAAAAAAGGAAGAAGAGACATTAGTTTGATGAGGCAAGCTCAAATGAAAATGAAACGTTTAAGATGTTGGTGATGAAAATGTTACATGCATTACATTTAGTAAATAAGTTCTATGACTTATTTGACGTAATATAACGTTTTCAGCCCACCTAAATTATAGGACGAAACAAAATAACCTTCATACAACCAGACTATGCTATTTCAGATCGCTAATCTAAATATAAATTTAATTCGCAAAGGTAGATTAACTGGCTTTAGAACAAAGCATCGAGAACAATGATTGATACTATTCGATTGTGACTGGGCATTGCAGCCTTTGTTCACGTTCGAATCGAATAGGTTTTCACAAGTTCAATACATAGTTGGAAAGTTCGTCTGGTGGGCGTTTGTAATTACGCGACCTGTTACGTAATTTAATTATACTTCGGCCGTTCAGAGAATGCGTTCCTGACACCTATCAGTTAGTCACGACTAGTGATGGGCACCACATAACACTGAGTTCGTTACCGTTCCTTCAAAATGAACCGCCGCATTATTTTAAGATTATTTTCGTTTTAAATTGGCGGAATCATTTGTTTTATATTTTAGTTATTTAAGTGGAAACCAAAAAAAGGTAATATTCATATAATAAAATTGTTTTATTTATTCTTTGTTACAAGTACATTGAATTGAATGTGCGAACAGAATATTAATCAGACTCCGATTTGCTTGAGGAGGTGGTGTCTTCATCATCATCTTCGCCTACATGTATAATTATATTATTATCAATAACAGAATCAATCCTGATATCTCGGTCTAACAAAAGCCGGGTAATCAAATAAAAACAGATCGAAAACACTTGAAAAACGTGGTCTATGCGCACGAAACGACAACGGACGACTGTTTTAGCGTCACAAAATGGCGGCCCATAACGCCATTTGGGGTTACCATTTTTAATCTAAGTATAAAAATGCGGTTTGGTCATAGTTTTATTTTTATTTTTCATAAAAGTTATAATTAAGTCTTATAGTCCATTATTTTCCAATTCTTAAAAAGAAAATCAAAACGTATTATTTTATATTATAACTGTATAAGAACAGATTACGATACTTGCCTGTTATTTTTAGCACAGCACTACAAAATATAAACCGCTGACATAACCTTGTAATAGCGCAGTATAGATTTAGAAAAATATTGTTTACCAAGTTATTTGACACTCAGTTTGGCACAAAATTATAACATTCATTGATTATTGATATAATAATGTTGTTTTAATGCTCCTCAATTGTTAAAACGGTAAACAACCAGCAAAAATATTTTTATCGTAACTGCAACGCCATTGCAAAGTTACGTCGTCAGTTCAATCGCGACGTGTCAGGAACGCATTCTCTGAATGGCCGAACTATAATTAATGAATTGACCATTCGTTTATGAATGGCGTATTGTTTGTTGTTTTAAATCGATATGCTTTCAGAAGCGTGTAAATATAAAAATACTTTTTTTTATTCTATGTAATTTTGTTAAAATTTCAGTAATTGAATTAGTCTATTGTTTGTCCAAAAGTATAATAACGAAACCACTGTTCACTGAGGTAACCCCAAATTCGGTCGAACAAGCTTTGAACAGCGACTAAAATTCCACGTTATATTTATTCAATTGCCTACAAACTGAACGCAAGCCACACATTCAATATTAGCTAATTACAACTGCATCATTCATTTACATACGACAAAGCGAAAAACAAACCTTTCAACACTGTAGAACAAATACTTTTGTGAATATAGTAGCTTTCCAACAAGCCACTGTGCACGGCTGTCACCACCATTTTGAACGCACAAGTGTCACAATTTCTTTACAACTGTAACACAGTGCATTATTGTGTTTCAAGCTGAGGAGTGAAGATATTTTTTTTCTTAGGTATTGTTTGTGAGACAATGCAAATTATAATTTAAATGGCTAGTGCATGTTTATGTTGTTCGACACGTAATTCTGGATTCGTGAAAGTTTTCTTGACGAGCTTACAATGTTATTTTAGTGTTGGCGAATGACATTTGAATAAAATTTGTTGTATAATGCTTATACTCCCTATTTTTCAGAATATAAACATAACTTATTTTTATAAAAAATTACACAAAAGAACGGTTTACATTTCAACATCCTCAGACACTCGATCCCCAATATTTTTCGCTCTACCAACCCTAAAGGTATTTATTTATTCTTAATTAACGGCAACACTAACAATCGTAACACAATACGCACGTGTCGATACTACTAAAGTGTTGCCACTACACAATAATTATTTCCTACAGCGCTCGTTCGTTACGGGGAGACAATGGCAATGGGATGGCAACACTGAACAATGATTGTCCGGTATTCAGTTGTGGAATTAGGTATAAATGGTTATTAGTTGCCTTTAATTGGAATAGAGAAATTGAAAATGAGTTTAATTAAAAAGCTTTATGGTTATTCAATTCATAACTCATTAGACAATAATTAGTTTAGCAAACGGAAAACTTGCATGTTGGATTTCACTAGTGATTTGCAATTTAATTGAAAATTATTTATTGTGCACATTCATTTTGTTTTAAATCCACAATTTCTAATGTTTTGTTACGTGTGTGTTAATGTTAAGTGAACAATAGTTTGAAGTAAAAGCCTGTGTAAACTACACACATTGTTAAGAAAGAAAATTTATTTTTATTGTAAGACATTATTGTAGTACTTTCTTATTTTGTTGTAATAAAATTATTCCATGTACAATACATTGTCATTTCATCATGTGACAGATATATTGATTTCCTTTCCGATATTTTCATTTCTATTGAAAGAAACACGATTGTGTGCGACTCTCTTCATTGTACGGAAAATATGAGCTTTTCTGAAATCGAATCGGAGTATGTGAAGGATATTCCTAGAATATTCTATTAAGACATCAAGGTAGCTTGTATTATTATTGGTGCTATTATCCGTACCTATTGTAGCACTTTGTTTTCTCATATTGACCCTGTATCAAATGTAAGATAAAGGCAAGGATTTTCCGAGAAAAATCAGCGTTGCCTGAATTATTCAGAACGTTAGCTCATATTGATACAGCCTTATCAAGATCGTACACACAATAACAAACAGCTATATTTCGGCCACTGACAAAACATCAAACACCTACATTAGACGTACATAGCAGCATTGTTAGCAACAATCACGCGAACAAACATAACAAAAAACAAAGCATACACCAAACACACACGGTAGGTACAATACTCCCGTCAACAAAGAAGTTTCCTCTCTACCTAGTATTAAAGAGGCTATTGTGTTCAGAATCGGACGAAAATGCTCTTCATTACTCTGAAAGCTTGTGTGCCATGCGACAATGGTGAAACGGGGAGGAAAGGGGAGAGGGGGGCAGGGGCCAGGAGTTGGGGGTGGTTTACAAAGACGCATGGCGAAGGAGCACCCACCACCCTTTCGTCCGTAAAATTGAAATGGTAAGAAACGTTATTTAGGTCATGATTTTATTAAATGTTAATAGATTTTTTTTTCGAGGGGTGTCGTTTTGGGCTTGGTTGGATAGTTGGTACTTTTGTGGGGGATTACAGTTGAAACTGATAGTTGTGCAAGATATTGCTTTAGTTCTTGTTAGTTTCAGTGCTTTGTGTGGAAAATAATGACGCAAGTTTATGCAGTTGGCAAAGGTTGCATCATGATCCTGCATGTAACTTGGTCCTTACAAATTGTATTTATAGAAGCAAGCGAGGTAGCTTACACGAGTTTCAAGAGCCCTCCATATATCATCAGACACAGGATTCTAAAAACCAGACACTAAGGCTTTGCATACAAAAATTAAGCCATCAAAAAGAATAACCCACTAGACCGGGAGCTCGACAACAAAAATATGACATCGTTTACACAGCGTCACAAAAACGCTAGTAGGTAATTAAACAACGGCAAACAACGGGGGCCCTTGCCGGCAACAACGGCAACAGTCAGCAACAAGCGACAACAGACTGCAACAATAAGGAAACAACAGTATTTTTGTTGCGAACACCCCCGGTAGGGCGTCGGGCCTGCGACGGAGCGATAAGCTGGCCCCGTTTCAAGTACATAACTATGTATTACGTGTGTACTAGACAGCGTTTTTAAACTAACATCAATCTCTGGTTACCGACGTATGTATTTTTAACCCTTAGCTTTTATGTCTATTTCATCATTCGTAGATTCACAAGGGATTTCTTAAAGGTTTACAATTTCTAAAAGCAGTCATTCAGCGAATTATGTCCAAGATTAATAGGTAGGATTAATTAATATTGTTGCAGTGTTGTTATTTTCATTGTGTAAACAAAGTCTTAAAACCTATTGCTATATTTATTGCGGAATCGACTTTATCTTGTAGGTATATTTATTACATCACTAGTGCTGACAGAAGTGAATGAACACTAGGTAAGATAACTGTTTTCCTCTACAATAAATGGTATTGCTTCTTGAATCGGAACTAATAGCTGGCACTATTAAGCAAAAAAGCGAGAAAATACCTATACGCTAACCAGCTTATTTCCTAAATTAAGTTCCTCTTAGTATGAACTGTATACACGCTCAGATAAATAAGATATTTTAAAGCCTTCCTTAAACTACAAAAGACATCGTTTATTGTGATATTATACCAAAACGTGAAAGAAACGAATGCATCCTCAATACACTCGAGACGTCATAAAGCTAGATTAACATCCAAATCTCGATTCCAACAAAAAAGCTCGTAGTTAATTAGTAAAAAACATGGCATCTCCTATCAGATGTAAAGACGGCATCAATACCGGACATCAACAGTACAATAACCTTTTAAATCAATTTAAACACAAAACCAGTCGAGACATGAATAACTCATCCTTTTGGACAGAATAAAAAAGTATTATGCAATTTGTATCAGTTACTTATAATAGACGAGCTCCCGGACTACAAACGGAAGAGTCATTCTCACAAAATTTACTATAGTATCGCTTTAATAGATTCCTTACAAAGAGTATAGGTTATTTGTGCGGACTATACACTATTTTGTTGGTAAAAAACTCCCAAGTTTTATATGAGAAGAGAATTCTTTGTGGAGATTGGTCACGGTCCTACTATTGGCCGGGCCCGTTGTAGTCGCTCCAAAATATCCAATAGCGTTTTGTACGCCAGTAATTACTTGCATCTAACAAAAAACGGTTAGAAAACAAAAAAGCTTGAAAAAAACTGCCGATACGCCTACGATAGCTGAAGCGAGGAAAATCGACGTAAATTAGGTATCAGCTATGTGTTGTTGTTATGTAATACAATGGTACATCTGTCGTTGTATTAATTCTTAAACGATGGGGGAATAGGGTGGCAATTTGTTTCTTTAATTATCTTGAGGTGTAACGGAAGGTTTTTAATTTGACATGTGCTTGTGGCCATGCAGCGGATGAAGTGAAACATACAACATACAACTTTTGCAGAAGTGATATTAGAAACTGTAGGCAATGTTTGGTTTGATACGCTGATTCTGAGTAGACGTTGGAAGACCGTATTAATTAAACAAACAGTAATTCGATATGGACAGCTTTATACGCCATCACTCCTACTTATTTTCGTCCTAATTACGGAATCTAGTAATTTTCCGTAAGCCTCATTTACTTCAGAAACTCATAACCGTTGACGTAATACATTTAAACCGTACCTAAACTAGATCGTTACAGGCTACCTCTATGCTGTAACCTGTAACCAAGCTACACTCCTGTCTTTTTCAACACGCCACGGAACAAACCAACACAAGTGACTTAAACTTACAATTAATATGCATTACATAGTCATCAGGTTGTACACGACACCCAACGATAGTTGGTCCCCCATTACACATCACACAATGGCCCACTCCCTAGCTTAATTAATATTAACTGGGTTGCAACGCCCCTACGTGTAAACTATTAAGGGTATGCATCAGACACTGATGAAAACAAACATATGTGATGTACGGGGGTGGAGGATAGTGATCTATTCATCGGACTTGTTGTAAGGTTCAATGAAAAGAAAAATTTTAAAAATACTGGCCACTGTCGACCTGGAATTCTGTAAGGGTAGGACTTCCATCAGTCATCATCTCTAAGACTATGCCAATGTTTATCTATTGCATTCTTATCGCCGCCACGAACCTAGCAACAATATAAAAATATTGTTGACAGGTTCGTGGCGGCGATAAGAATGCAATGTTTAAAAAAACACTTAGGTTTTTAAAATAGCAGGCAAGATGATGTTCAAAGTCCATCATGAGATGATTGTTATCTAAAAAGTAGTATCTTAGTAAGTTCACCGAAGCGTAAAGCGGTCGTTCACTTGCACGTGGTATGAACACCGGCTTATTTAAATCATCAAGCAAGATTATCAACTACAGTAGCTTTTATGTAACAAAAACATCTGTTTTTTATTGCATCATCTTTAACTACATCGTAGTTGCAAATAAATTTGATGAATATAAATCGCCATGAAGTGAACTGTTTTAATGTCAATCCCTTCACGACCCAGCAAGAAATTGAATTATTTGAATAGCTTCAATTAAACCCCACGTTTATAAGTGTTCTGATACAAACTGACCAAAAGCAAATACTTACTAGCTATAGGTAATCAAACTATCCAACAGAGCAATCAGTCATCCCCAACAAGTTCGGCATCCTCTCGGGCAGTGAATCACGCAAAACTTTTGCGCCATTGTGCACCATACCTTTGTGCCGATCGACATTACGATTGATTTGACGCACAAAACGCGCATTTATTTGTGCGATCGTTAAACAATGCGTTTTGTCGACAGGTTGTGCGTTTGTCGACAGGTTGCGCAGATGTTTAGAGAATACGATATCTGGTTGCTTGTGTTTTTGTCTAAATAGAGGGTTCTTTGATTGGTTGTCGATTTGGCCTTAATTATTTATTTTTATGCTGTCAAAGTCTTTTTGTCAATAAAAAAGTTCAAGGATGTGATATTGTGGAATAGGAATTAATATTTTATTTAAAATTATAATTATCAATGCATGATATATTTAATAAAAAAATTGTTACATATTCCGTTGTTGATTAATCATTTTTAAAATAATCAAAAATATTTACTACATTTTTTCCATTCAGGCTAAAGAAAGATCCCGAATATGCATAAAGAAAATATAAGCACACTTTTAATCCCCACTTTCCCCCAATAATCCAAACAGACGACTAAATGCAAGACGAAAACGTGCCAGTATGAATAATGCATGGCCTGTATTTGAACAGGACAATACCAGTTTTACGTAAAGCCTTGTCGCCCTCGCTTCACTTGCAAAAGGAAAAACTAATATTGAACGTGTTGTTTTCCTTCGACAATAGATGGCGTTGGTTGTTCGGTGAATTTTGTGGGGGCGACGGTAATACTAATTTACGAATGAAGATGTTACATTTGTAACGGCTGGTTTGCTGAGTGAATTGCAGTAAGATTACATAGTGCCGTACATGTTTATTATTCTGTAATGTTTTGCATATTTACCGATTAAGTTACACGGTCTGGTACTAAGGTTATTGAATTGAATAGGTAGGTACTTAAATTGTAGACACACTTAGCCTTACGATGCCTCTTCTCAAATGCTAGTTCAATACCGTTCATTTGATTGAAATCTTCGGATTCTTTGTCAACAAATTGTATTGTTGCATCTTAATCACACGAAACCTCCATTCTTCTATTAAAAATATATTCAATTGAAAACCCGAACACCGTTTCGTATAAAAAACCCCATCTTCAATATTTACAAATAGGTGTCTAAAACCGAGTACACACCGCATCGCACGGGCCGAGTTGAAAAAAGCCGAGGGGGGAAAAAATAGAAAATGTCGTTTCCTCTCGCCGTCACCGCCAGAATGGCCGTGGCCGGTTTTGCTCGTATTTCCATACTCTTCCGCTCGTGTCCTCCCATCCCTATTTCTGGGCGTTTTTAAATTTCGAATACGAAACTGTGCTTACATTTGAGCTGTTGATTATTTTCGAGAATACCCCCGCTGTGTTAGCTTCTGTTGGCTGATTGCGGCGATTTTTTTCTTCCGTCTTTAGGTTGCGGTTTATTTTTAATTTGCGCAGAGTTTTGCGCAGAGAGGGCTCATTTCTGTGGAAGGGCGATGGACTGTTCGCGAGTGGTTTTTGGGATTAACTTGTTTTCGAGCTGTTTATGTTTTTTATGTGCTCCGAACTTTATCATTACAGCGATAGTGTGGGCTTAAATTGGTGCGCGTTTTGCACGTTGATTTTTTATAGTCCTTGTTGTTGGTTACATTGAACAGCCGTCAAGCGCTTGTCATCTTAACATAGCTCAAAGCCCACAATAGCGAAAATGATCTAGACAATGCTGTCAAACAATCCACCTACAGAACCGCTTCTCACTTCATAAATTAATATAAATTGATTCAATAAATCATAATTCAGACGAGATTCGAGTGATCAATTTGCAATCAAAATGAGCCCTTTAGAAACTGGAGAGTGGGATCCATCGCTTACCATAATAGTAATTTACTTGTGCCGAATTCAATGGATTGTGCGAAACAAAGCCGTCTTAGAGTAGTGACGTAATCGTATATTACTGTAGTTATAACACAAAGGTGTTTTGTTACTCACAACGTTAATTTAGAAACAGTAAATAGTACTTAGTGTACTGGTTTTGTTTGCTTTGATTTAATTTTCTTCAAGTATGATACAATTTGGAAGATAGATGGTGTGAGGATACAAAGGATGAGAGTAGACTGGTAATCTTACCACAAAGGGGAGGCCTATACTTTACAGTAAGTGGTACAAAGCATGAAAGTGTGGATTGAGATGATGTTCTCTCTTGAAGGAGAGATATTAAGATCTGTCAGACTATAGGTATCAAAAGTTCCATCTTTTGCAGTTACAGTTGTTTAAGTATTTATGTGTACATATAATTTAAACAAGCCTTCTGAAATAACCGTCATCCATTACGATCCACATTCAAATCAGATTAGTACACAATGACTGTTTCGCGCGCATTGAAACACGGCCATATTGATTTACCATTTTATCACACAATTTTTAGCAAAAATACCTACTTAGTAAGTCTATGTAACAAAGAAATAGGCACTGGCTCGTTCTCCATCAATGAGAATTGAGAAGTGATAGCACTTTTGGAAGATTTTTGAAGTAAGTAGACAGACTAGTAGTCATAACACAAGTTGATGCTTAAACCAGAAACTTAAAAATTGAGGGCCTTACTACTAAAACTTTAAACCCTGTTTTATACTTGTCTAATAAAATTTTGGCTGCAAAATGAACCATATGTCAACGTCATAATTTGACATTTTTTTAGACAAGGCATAAACTGACGTTTAAAAGTTTTTGTGGTAAGACGGTGAGTGTGCAAATCAAGGTATAAATTAAGTGTAATGTTTGACTTGTTGACAGCTTCTTGTAGTATAAATGTTAATTGTGGCAAATGCTTAGATCTTTGATTAAGATAATGTGCACCTGCTTTATTTCCCCTGTAGGTAATCTTGTCCAACTACTTGCTTAGAAATTAAAACAAACGTGTGCATAAAAAAACTCACCTAATCTCTTAGAAATCTCAGAGTTATGCATCTTAGGGTTGTCCTGGGCAATCTTCCGCCTCTGTAGCCTGGACCACACCATAAAGGCGTTCATGGGTCTTTTAATATGTTCCTCCTGAACTTTCTTCTGTTGGGGCCCGTTCATGGCGGAGATGGAGCCCATGGTCCCAATGGCTCCCATGGCAGACATGGGGCCCATTGGGAAGTGCCCCATGGAGCTCCCGAAGCCGGTCCGGTCACACATCGCACCAGCGGCACTGGAAAGATAAGAAATGTTGATTAATTTGCTTATGTAAATCCAAGTCTGGAGGAATTTTTAAGGGCATTAATTTATCCACGAGGTACCTTCAGTAATGTTTTTTAGAAACCACAGTGATAAAAAACATATTTCTTAAATGACACGTATCTTTCTTGAACTATAAGGTTAACGTCAGCTTTAACCTTTGCATGCTAATTCAACTAATGTATAGACAGTAGAACAGTTATCCACTTAACTACCTACTTCCCAGCCATTGCGTGTATCAATTTAAAGCGACACTTAACTCCCTAGCAACCGAATCAATAAAACTGCAAAATCATCTATTTCTTAATATCCTAAAAAGCGTCACCCTTAAAAAATTAATAAACGCAACCAGTAACAAGAGCATTAGTACCCCAATACACGAACCACGTGCAGATTGTAACTTTTAATATGGATGACAATTATCGTGCCCAAAAATGTGGAAAATATTAATATGGAGGGTGCTATAATAGCTTATGACGCGGGGATGGTTTTAAAGAGCTCGTCTCTGATTGGCTCTCCCCTCGAAGCGGTGTTTCCTTAAGTAAGACGGTAAGAAGTGAAATGCGCAGTGGAAGTAATGAAAAGCTGCCGTTATAGGGAAGAAAGGGATTTGAAGGTTTCATTTAAGATTTTAATTCAAGTGTCTTCAGTATAAGTGTACATCCATTTTTGTTCGTTAAGTACAGTAATGTGGTAGTCAAGAGGTACAACGTATGAATGTGTTCCAAAACTTTTACTATTCATTAATATAATATGAAACAGTACCTATATTCTCAAAATTAAATGGTAACCAACCATCCACACAACATGCTTAATAACAGTGACAGACAAAACAAAACGATATTAAATCAGTGAACTGTGCAGAACTTTGAACCGCAAACTAGGAGAGGGTGGTGTTCTGATAATAACGAGCGTACAAGACAAAATGTTTGGAAGCATATGTCCGACATTATTGATGGTCACCCTAGTAGGGTTGTTGGGGGCATAGATATGTTTGTTGTCGTTTGTTTTAGCTGGCTAGTTCATAGGGTGTATTGTAGTTTGTCGTACTAGACAGTAGGTAGTCAATAGTACCTAGCAGTAATAATAATTTCGTGATATAATATTAGGTACCCACATTGTTAATAAAACCCATTTTATGACCATTCAATAATCTCAAAACTTTCTTAAATTAGTTAATTCTGCCTAACTGCACTTGCCATACGAACCAACCGGTACGTACGACATCTAACATCATTAAAAATTAAGGCAGTAAAAATATGACACAAGACACGTTTCCGTCAGTAAGACATTGACACTGTATCAAAACAGTGTCACACTCAGGAAAACACTATTAAAAACTCCCTAATTAATGTGTGTGTAAATACACGAGTGTGTGTAACTAGGGTGACCTAATGAAATTCACATCCCGGATTACAAATCGAACATATTTAAAAATGGAACGTTTTTATTTTAAAACGGATTACAAATCGAACATTATTTAAAAATGGAACGTTTTTATTTTAAAACGCGGGGTTTCATGTTCTTGGAAGGATGTATTTGGGTCAAAAAGGGCGTGTTTGTCCTCGGAATGTGTCAATATTTGTCACCGCAACCGAGCTAGCTGCTGCTATTTGGTTTATGTTATTCTTAAATCCGGACGCTCTGTTAGAACGCTTTATGAGGTTTTAACAGCAATTAACGTGAGCAGAATTGTTTTTCTAGTATAAAAAACGAGTTTCTACTGTTTTAATAGTTTTCTCTAGGAGTTAATGAATTGCTGATTTCAAGTACAATTCAGAATTTGGACATTTCTGCAATATCAAAAAGCATCAACAAAGATTTTTAAACAATTGAAACATACTTCTTAAATAGGTAGATTCAATGAAAAATCTTGACCTTTACAGTGATTTTATCATCGTCAATGACAAAAGCTTGTGCCAAGCTGAGAAAGGTACAGCCAGTGAACCATGAATCCTCTGACACTTTAGTAATATTAGCTAAAATTACTTCATATTACCACAGAAAACGTAAAAAACTGTTATGTATTGCTGTGTTTGAGTGATTTACTTGCAGAAAATTCTCAACTTTAAACTATCTAAAACATATTGAAGAAATATTTTTTAATCTGTACATTATATTTTAAAATAAACTAGATCTATTATTTTCATAAAAAAAAACTTAAAACTAATAACGGGCGTTGAAAAATTGATCCTCATCGCTAAAACATTGGTTTCACATTTTTAATTTGAGCGGTATGAGCAATAGCCCAAGCTCCATGGTCACCATGGTTCATTTGACAAAACAAAACGCTATTTTTATTCTACTTGCCAGCAAGGTAGACTATTTGACAGGTCTACGTGAATTTGTCACCAAACATTGACAATGGATATGGGTTGCTACTGCTACTGTTTGTGTCTGGCGCGTCAGTTAAAAAACATTATGGGATCTATAACATCTTCAGGGTTTCACTCCAAAAGACTTCTTCACTTTAAAATGATTTTCAACTGAGAACAATTTATTCTTTTTCATTCGTTTGCTTTCGAATGCAAATTGAGGGCCAAATGAGGTGTGATTCTGACACCCAGCCTGTCATTACGGCTCATTAGCAAGCGTAGGAGATTCTTTTTGACGTCTTACAACTTCAGAAGGGTCATTAAATATGTTTTTGGCAATAAAACCTAGGATAAGTAGCATCTGGACTTGACTTCCATCTATATGTAGGTCCTTAGTATTTTAGGATGCGATATGCTTGCATTCAACGACTAATTCAATTTTACCTAGTATATGCGGTCCAAGATCGAAAAGATTATTTTTGAAGGTTCGAATTCAAAAGAGGCTCGTTATGCGATAGTTTCAAAACAAATATTCAGAACTTCTGTCTGCGGAGACCAAACTAAACCACGGTAGTGAACAAATAAGCTACTGTAAACTACTTACGACTCGTAAGACATCACCGATGCAAACAACGGGAGAATTTGTCTTAACAATTAACGACCTGACGTTGAACCTTTGAGATTTCGCTTGTGGTATCGAAAAATGCGCTTACATTCCTTGTGAGATGGTTCCGTTGGTTTTTTGGAATGTTTTGAGAGTTAGTCATTGTTGGGCAGTGTTCGAGATTGATATTGAAGATGAGGCTGTGCATATGAACTTTGAAAGAAAAAAAGAGAATAAGTATTTCAGTAAGTGAAGAAGTGTTACAGCTTCCAGGCACAATACATGAGCAAATCCACGTTCCTTTGATTCCTCAATTGTCTCCACATGGGTTCGGAAAATACCTTTGTCCACAAGAGGAAACACTGCTAAGTTTGTATTGTTTTATCGTCGCCATATTGGCCAAGATTTTTGAGGACAACTAATGCAGTATGAAAATAAATGCAAGGTCCGCGATTTTCATCCACAACAAAGGCAACCTTAAAAGAAAAACGACCTTTTGTCTCCCAAAAAAGAAACAGCCGTCTGTCAGTGGGTACCTAAGTGAAATCGGCGCTCGTTGAGAGGTTCTAATTCGATGCGCAAACGCACGCATGATCTACTGTTTGCTGGCGGCGAGAACACAAGCTAGTGTTAAAATGTAACCGATTCCGAAGAGGATGAATGTAATGAAGTGGTAATCAGAATTGGTGGGTACTGGCTATTGATTCAAATGATGGTCTTTGTGTCACTAATAAGGTTCTAAGTAATTTTGGGTGCTAATAAGAGATAAAAAGCTTGAGGTTTCCCGATGTGAACAATCAAATCGTTAACGCTATACATATTAGGGATTACTTTGTTTGTAGCTCAACTCGTCGCAGATTTTTAAGAATCCATTCAGTCTCACAAGAAATGCTTGTCTGTCTAAAGTATTTAAGCCTCGCATACAACGACATCTAGCGTTATTAATACTTCTCTGACATCACCTTTACTATAAAACAAATAAAAGAACACCTACTCCACATTCTTCACAGCAGACACGAACATATTAATCCGAATAACTCATATCACAATAAAAAGACTTGTCGGCGGACTACAAAGACTAATCACCATTGTAAACGTGTAAATACGGAGGTTTTACGAGCCCAGCTGTAAAGGAGAAGCGATTGTGGGCTCATTAGAACCATAATCTCAAGCACTAATTGGCTTTATAAAACATTGCCGATTCGAAAGGGTCTTAAATGTGTCATGGGTATTTTTGTCTGCGGAATTGAAATGATTTCTTTTTTCAAAATGCTTTTTTATTTTTTTTTAAGTTTTTACTTAATGAAAATTCTGCCTTATTAAAATATCACCAAAGACATGGAAATTCAAAATTGCTCTGAATCGATCCAGTTCGTACCTATGTCCTTAGAAAAATACTCAATGATGGACGCCCTACAAAAATTCTACACAAATATATGAAACATAAACACAAAAATATATCACCTTCTACATAATATTAATAAGTAGATAATTATCTAATTGTTACCTCATTTTTAAAACTAATTAGAAAAAGAAAAAATATAAGCCTTATACCTAAATGTTTTTGAGTATGTAGGTAGTCGAAAATTACAAAACTCTTTTAGTTAAGTTATTTAAAGAGATAGGTAGGCTATTGTTCATTAATATTACTATACGATTTTTTTAATGCACCTGTCAAACCACAACAATATATTACGTACCTATAGGCACTAATTAAAGTTAAGTAAAGGTAAGTTACCCACCTACACTTGTTCACAATGATCAATAAAAATACCATAACATGTTCATGGAAGAATGACATCAATAGTATTATTTTATTGTTTCCATTGTTTTACTCGTAACTAAGTTATTGAGCAATAATTAATATTGGTAAGTACTTATCCTATAAGGTAGATCTTCATAGGTGAACCGCATAGGTACCTATAGACTTTTTTTATATAAATACTCCATTATAATATGAGAACTACCTACATGATATGATGAACCTACTTTTTAAAACCTTATTTTTAATGGCTTATGTACCTACATACCTACCTATTCAACCTATGACTATAAGGCGTCGTCCTAATTGGCAGCGATCGTGCGATGGCGCGATGCGTTTTTCATCTAAGACGTCGTCCTAATTGACAGCGATTGTGCTATGACACGATGCGTTCTCGTCGTTCGATGAGTTTAAACACACAGATTTCATCAGAGTGTCCTATTTGAACCTCGGAACCTCGCAAGTGAGATCGTGAGATGAAAAACGCATCGCGCCATCGCGCGATCGCTGCCAATTAGGACGACGCCTAAGACCGATGGTACTACATCTTTCATCGTTTCTATTTATAATTGTTCTTATTAATCCATATTAAAGTCGCAGACATTAAATAGAAATGGTAGGTATGTACCTAGGTACCTATAGGTTTGTATACGAGTACGCGCATGTAAGTTAGGTGGAAATGTCAGTCTTATTAGAAAATCACATAAGTAGGTGGGTTATTGGAACAGATCTACCTTGGAGCCCGTCTCATAAGAAATTGGTAAGTAGCGACGGCCGGCGCGGCATCCGACGTTGGTGACACAAGGCATGATACGGTAAAGGTACCTTTTATATTTTTTAAAAGAAATCATCAAATGACCACTCCACACACTGTGGGTTAGGTTAGCAGCGTGTGGGAGTCTAAGACTTACTGTCTAAAACCCATCATATTCCTTCTCCAGCCCTTTATGTAGGTACCTACCAGGGCTGCGGTAACTCTTTCGAACAATCCCGCAGTCCCGGTATAGGTACATAAACCCCATTTCAAAGGTATCGTAAAAATAGATATGTATGTAGGTACCTAAAAATAGGTAGGTAGGCATATTCTTATTGGATTTCTTTGAAAAACAACCTTATCCACAAGCTAACAGGAACGTTACAAATGCAAAGATTTTCCATTGATAAGGTTCGTTATGCAATTGGACATAGGTAGGTACCTATTAATACCTACGATTAGATAGGTAGGTAGACTAAACAGTCGGCCGACAGATGATCCGATGCATTTGTTTTTACTTAAGAACATCCTGATTATAATAATAGTTCTTTGTAATGTCCGTACTATCATTTATCTTTGTACCTACCTACCTATTGCTTTATAACGGAAAACTACAAGTTTGCAATGTACAACCAAGATAGGTGGTTCGGTATCTACCTACCTATGTGCCTTACAGGTATCTAAGTAGATATCAGAAACCAATAAAATTGTAGTAAGTCGATCTAGCTACTTATCTAATAAGAACTAATGGTTAAATGTTACGCTATAGTTACGGCAACTCATTGTACTAGAGTCTAAGTAGGTGGACTAAGTATAGGATCAATAGTAGGTAATAGAGCCGCCCTCAACTTGATATGACCTTACAGGGCAAAGGGTCACCTTAGAAGCGAAGGCTGATGATCTATGACCCTTTTACGATTGCGGGATTGTTTGAGAGGCTGATTAACTATTTTGACGTGATAAAATAGTAGTTAGGTAATATAGGTACTTTTAAACAGATAGATAAATAAGTAGGTAGCTACCTTCCTACCTAGTTATGGTTTATTTTTGTTTAGAATTAGATATGTTGCTCATTCGTAATTTTTATCTACCTACTCATAGGTAGATTGGGAATCTATGGCTTGACATGTTTACCTACTACTTTGATAGGTAGGTAGGTATTTTTGCTTATTTTATATTATAAGAATAAGTAGGTATAGCACCTATGTAATCCCTAAAAGATAAGACATAGGATAAGACACGCCCATTACCTATATCAATGTGTGTAGGGGTGGTAGGCAAGCAGGTACCTACCGTGGAGCTTATTTATCACAATCTCTAGACAATTTATGATAGTCAGCTGGGTATGAAATAGAAGACACTTTGGACTACTTATAAATACTTACCTACGAAACGTTCAGGTTAATTACCTAATTACCTACGTAAAATTACCACTAATAATGAACTTTAGTCACTATCTACGTAACTACTTACCCTCCTCGTGAACTCTTAGTTGCCCTTGACATTCTTTACCAAGAACTCATTGAAGCTATTTCTACTAGCTAAACTAAAAAAACAGGAAACTACAATCGTGGAACAAACAGCAAAACAAATCGATTTGTCACAAGTTCATCGACCATCGCCGGTGTTTCGACCCGTGGTCTGCCGCCATCATTAAACTGACCAAAGGTTTTTTACTAAATAAGATATTACGAGTAGTGTTTACCTCATGAAGTGGCCGCTGGCACGTTGGTGCAGTTCCAGATCCACGATGAAGCCTTTCAATCACGTGTAAAAAACAAAGTCCCGCCGGCACTGCACACACAAATTTTAATCGCAAAAATAAACAAATTCTCAATAATTACGAACAACTGTTGTCATTGTATAAGTAACTGTTATTACACGATCGATTTACTCGGTTTGCGTTATCGTATCGCGTGTTGCAAATCAAACGAGCGCGAGCTCCGCGCGTCCGTCGCTCGCTCGACACAATGGCGACAATCGACAATCGCGCGCCGCGACTGCGGTGACGCCGCTACCGACAAATCAAGTGATAAACCCGAGCGCGCGGGCCAATGGGCGCGCTCCACTACGCCCACGAGTGCGCACCGCGCCTCCCCATTGGCCAAGCAACTACCATTGCCTTACGGATGTTATTATGCAGAACGAGACCAACAGTTCGAAATAAGAATTTTAAACGTTTACTAGCCGGGCGTACAATGCAAATTGGTTGCGCGCGTTCTGCGCCGCGGTCTCACTCTGATGCGTCGTCTTTTTGTTTATGATGAGTTGGTGTATGAAACAAGAATAAATTCGTATGACAGCGGTCGTCTCACCTGAACCACTCAATAGCCACTTAGCGTTATTTCATTATAATGCTTATTGAGAAAACAATGTGAGTATCCAACGTTTGGTTTCTCAACAAAACCATATTTTCGGTATATAATAGTTCTATAATGTTACTACCTAACGTATACCTACGTATTATAGAATTTTTATAATTGCACTAAGGTACCTATTCTAAAGAGATGATTACCTACATATTGTTAGTAAAGCTAGACACAAATTCAGACAAACTTTGTTGCTTGAAATGCTAAGGTATATACCTAGGTGCCTATTTCATAACAAATACATAAGTATCCACTTATTGCCTGGGGAAGGTTAGTCTGCACAAGAACAATTACATGCAATTACATGGGAACAAATAGAATTTCCTGTATACCAAACCAAGAAAATTATTTATAATGTCATATCTTCTGGAACTTTTATTTTAGATAAGTAGGTATGCATATGAAATCAAAATATAGAACTTTAAGAAAAAAACTATTACTAAAATATATATATTTTTTTTGAAATATGTTTTTACACAAGTTAAATAAATTATCCAATAAGAACAATGATTTGGATTCTACTTTGAAAAGGTTTCATTAAATGTACTTTTTATTATTAATATGTACCTCTTACATTTTGGGTTCAATTTCAAGCCTGTATCAACCTCTCCTTACTTTACCCACAATAAGCATACAGCGTTGTAACTATTTCATAATCTGTGTTAAGTATTGGGCAATTTAAAAATCTTATTGTTTTTGCTTCTTACGTATATTTATCACTTACGAAGTATAAATATAATAAAATCTTATGGGTTAACATATCTTCGTAGAAGTCGATTTTTTGGGTGAGACTCCACCATCTTATTAGGATGTCGTCTGACATGTCACTTTGAAATTTTTCACGTAATTATTATTTGTATTTGTTTACTTAGAGCAGTGGTTCTTAACCGGTGGTCCGCGGACCACTGGTGGTCCCTGGAGGCATTCCAAGTGGTCCGCGAAGCTTTGCTTCGCGACGTTGCCATACGTTATCCAACTTTATTTTTATCAACTTATCTATGCGAGCGGGGGTTTTCGCATGGACGTATATCGGGTGTGTCGTACCTAGTCCCCCCATTCATGAAAATGTATGTTTGGGCTACATTTTGAGTCTTAAAAAATAATTAAAATTTCGCGCTCGCTTCGCTCGCGTATTCAGAAAATATATGCCCTTATTTTTGCATTTGTCAACAAACAAAAAGTTAAGTACGTTTGGGCTAAATTTTACGTAATATTTGGTTTAAGTCCGATAAAAATTTCGCGCTCGCTTCGCTCGCGCATTTGGAAACTACATAGGCATGTGTTTTTCTTTCTTTGCATTTGCTTACCTACAATTGCCGACATACGTTTAGCTCGAACCAAAAGTTCAGAAATTAGTAAAGAGAATGCAGTCACAAAAATCTCACTAAATTAAAATCTGTAACTTTTAGATTTTTCCTAAATAATAAAGAAATGAGTGCTAAAATAATTATAAACGTTATAAAGTATGCTTGTATTCTTTATCAAAGAACTCTCAATTTAGGTAAACCGATGGGGTGGTCCCCGGCAAGACAAACTTTAGTTAAAGTGGTCCCTCATGTCAAAAAGGTTAAGAACCACTGACTTAGAGGTATGAATAGTGAACATGGTAAAATATATATCCCGTTGATTAGGTACCTATTGGATCCTAACGTATCTCCCACTGAGAACTACACCAATCATTTATGCAGCTTATTTCTACAATAATAAGCAATAGGCACCTACGTACTGCTAAAGACTTGGTATGCTTTAGTTTTTTATGAAAAAAATATAGGTCATAAATGCAAAGGATATCTAAGATTTTCTCATACAAGAGACAATCTTATTACAATGTCTTTTGTGTGAAGTAAAAGCTGTAATTCCGACATAAGATTGCAATATTTATACCATAGACCATAAATTAATTTTAAACAGAGTTTAAGGAGGTGTATGATAAGAATATATTATAGAAATCACTTAAGAAATAGTTCAGTTGATGCGAAGCCCTGAAAAAGCAACACACTTCAGTTTTCTCTCCGAAGTAGGAGGCCCTTTTTAGACAAAGTTAATGTACTCAATACATTTACAGTATCTTCTTGAATTAGAAGATACGTTAACGTTTCGAGAGAACTCAGTATTTTGTTCACGTATTTCACACATTTAATATCAAGTAAGAAATACAATAACGTATCAATTTCTAAGCAAGAAGACCGTTGGAATATTTTAAGGTCAAGAATCGATACAGAATAATGCAATTTTAACATCAATAGAAATCATAACGGAAGCTAGATTGAAGAATAACATTCTGTCGTACCAAAGGAGGCAATAACTCCAACGAATAGGGATCAATACGATTTCTATAAGGATTAGCATATGTCTATCAAGTATGATATGATCCAATAAAAATACAATACAAAGTTAAAATGCAAATTCGTAAGTGATACAAGATGTACTACACCGGAATCGCTAAAAAATTCAAAAATGTCATATGTTTGCTTCAAATTCAAATGAGGGTTTGTCGAGAAATCGACATGGCCACCGAAAAATAGAAGGCCATTTAAAATTATGAATATGACACAATGAAAGCGTTCGATAATTGAATTGTAACGTTGTGTGAAATGTTGGCGACACGAGGGCAGCGGGTCGCGCCCTAAGGGCGGCGGAGTGACGTGTACGCACAATGTGCGGTCTACAATGCAACATACGCAAATTACCTACGTACATATTTTATTGGCAATAAAAAATCTATTGAGACATTCGCGTCGCAGTGTACATGTGCCGTTGATAAAAGAATTTAAAATGTCGATAAATGATTTTTACATATGACTGGGGCACCCAAAATGTATGCAGATTTATAACATGTGTAAATGCAGGTAGCTTTGTTATTTTTATTGCTCGGCTACTGTGATTTAAATTGCATGATACATTCACAACGGAATTCAACAGACCGTTACCAATTTGTTTATTGGCAAAGTGATATAAATACTTAATTTGGCAATAGGCAAATGGCCCATTAAAAAGAGCTCTGAATAAAACATTCCTATTTAAACTAATAATGCCTTAATAGATAGTTTATTCGACCATGTAATTTATGTAAACTTGATTTAATTACACTTCATTTGACTGGCATTCAATAAATTGTAACAATTCCATTGCCAAAAAAACAACACTTCCTGAAAAAAATATACACATCACAAGTAGACTCATGAAAAAACATACAAGAATTATTGGGATATTGGTGCATGCAAGAAAGACGTAGTTACTATATTCATTTAAGCTACTTATTCCTTGTCTCGTAATAAAACAAAATTGAAATACTTACTTCGATATCTGAATAAAAAGCCAAACTCTTACGAGTATCAATAGAAATAAGAAACAGAAATGATATAACAACCATAATATGCAATTCCTCGCAAAGCAAAACAATGAAGCCTGATTTTTGTCAGTATTAGAATTCTGACCAAAAAAGTACCAGCAATGGAAGTTTAGTCCAGATCAATATAATTCTATTATCAAGATAAACAAGAATAGCTGATTTGGCAAACGTATGCAAAATACTCATCAAGCAAAAGTATCTGTGTATTCTTTGTGATATGAAAGTATCACGTTCCTTTTCAAGGCATTCTTCATACGCCTTATGTCAGCTATAAAGCTATCAGATTTTCCATGAAATCGCGTAACAACAAATAATTTCGATGCCTAAGCGATTCACCACACCGATCACAATAAAATATCATTAGCATATCGTACACTGCCTATGCACATGACACAATGTCATATGTTATATAATACATTTTGCGTACAAAGGGATACAATTTCGCGTATTTGTAACACATTGTGCACCGAACAAATCCGTTATATCGATATTTTCATGCTAATACAATTTTTTACGAACTTAAAATTGATTCTATTCGATGGTTCCTTTGTGCATGATCGGGCGTGAACGGATCGCTCTATATTTAAAATTTGAATTTAGAAACGTTTATTCTGAATTCGAATTTTTGATTGATTGAAGCTTTCTTATGCAAAGTTTTGAGGATCGAAGGTATGCAAATGTCAAAGTGAGTGATCAGTTATTATAGGTGATTAATTGATATTTAAATGAGTGCGTGATACGTTTTCATGGGATTATCACGGTTGGTATCAATTGGCGAATGAAGGAGCTTATCACAATTCGACAAAGGACCTTAAAATGCTCTTCGTTGTGAATTCAAAACATGTGGGGAGTATACAATGACTTTATCATATCAATTTCATTCTTTAATCCGCGCATCTTCCTGCATACCTACCTATTTCAATTCTGTAAGCATAGGTAAATCAAAACCAAACAGCCCGTGAGTGAGAGGAACTAAGCAAATGAAAATTCAACACACAAGGTACTTACCTACAGTTGTTTCTTATCAACAAATAGTCACATCAAAAACAGACTATGATTCTGACAAGCCCAAAACTCAAACACACTTACGTACCTAGCTACATACAAACAGACAATAAAAATTACCCCCAAAAAGACGAGTCGATAAGCATCATCAATCGTCTCGATCAGACGCACGTCCACTCGAGCCGCCATTATAATCGATAGCTAGCCGATATCGGTATCGAGTCGATTGAGATGCCGAATTGAGTGGTAGCAGTGTTCGATTATCTGCACCACAGCACCACCAAGTGTTTTGGACTACATTCTCGTACTACCTATGTCCTAATCAAGTACTTACTAACGATTATCCTATCTGTAATAGATACCTAATGATTCTACGCTATTTTCTGAGGTGGTAAATCAACAGATCGGGCTCCCGTGCGTGCAATGGGAGTGCCAAACCTTGATTATCTAAAACCTACATGTGTTCTTTCGAAAGCCAGGTGTGTGTGGTTTTGTATCAGGGCCGCGGTAACTTTCGAACAATCTCGCAGCCCTAGCTGGAACTTTTCGGTGCCACGATTCTGTTATTGGTTATTATACATTGGAGTCCAATCAAGACATCATCTAGCAGTCTCGGTATTGAAAACATATAGGTATCTACATGATATCAGCAATTTAAGTCCCTACATACTGTACGTAAGTAGATGTACTTCATACTAAATAGAGAACAATCGTCTCCCCCATAATCGTACATGTCTCAACAGATACCAAACAAATGACAATCCAAACCATCGAATAAAACGCTCGAATAATCAGTGCAAATAAAAAGGCATTGACGTAATCCTCTGTGAACTTAGATCATTCAACCAACTGGAGACACCTATGCTGACGAGTTCTTCGGATTCTGTGTTGTGCGATAAATTGGTGGGTCCTGCTACCGGCTACGTTCATTACGGGCAGTCAGAAGCCAGAAAGCTCCACCAAATTAGTCCTCCAAATTAGTCTTACTAAACGCAAATTTTTGATCGAAAATGAGTAATTGAGCTATCACTGTTTGTTGCGTTGCCTCCCCCTAGCGTAATTTGGCAGACATTTTTGCACAGAGATTTGTACGTGCGGATCCAATTGGTTCAGTGCTCCAAGCCCCCGAAAGCCCACAGAGGCACACCACTAATTCGATAAAGACAGACAATACATTCGCAGATTGCAGCGTTTTTACCTCACTACAATGGGCATGAGAGTTCGATGGAGTGGGCTTTCGCACTCGACCGACCGAAAGACCTGAGCCTTAATCTGTTCTGAATGTGATGATCATTTCGATGTGCGAAACTGTTGTTTGGTCTAAGTGATAAGAGTTTTGAACTTGGAGTTTGAAGTTCTCGTTGAATAACTTTGGTGGTGGCACGTGACTTTATTAGTGACTTCAAGAAATTATTGTCAATCAAGAACAATTTAACAGAAGTCAGTATTCTGGAGAGTCCAATGTTTGGCACCTACTAAATATGAGCATACGTTTATATTTGAGGAATAGCTCGTTCTTAAAGTAGCTATATACTTCAAGTTAGATACCATTCAAAATTGATGTGATACAGACCACCTCCTACCATTGTTTAACAGTGTTTAAAACAATAACCGTCTTACCACAAAAACTTTTAAACGTCAGTTTAAGACTTGTCTAAAAAATGACAGATTATGTCGTTGACATATGGTTCATTTTGCAGCCACAATTTTTTTAGACAAGTGTAAAACAGATGTTTAAGTTTTTGTAGTAAGGCCATTAATCTTTTCAATATATATTAAATATTTAGGCATTAAATCGCTGTAACTTACAATTTACGCCAACACTGCAATAAAACCGTGAACTAATAAAGGGACATAATAATGAGACATTTTTTTTCACGTTTTCTTCACCACCATGCCAATTCCAACCTTATCACTTCTCAGATAAAGTCCAAATTCCTGAACAGCCAGGTCCTCTATTAGCTTAGGTGCAAAGATAAAAATCAAATAGTCCTATGAATTTGATTGCAGCGTTTAATCCAGTGGAATACGGTGGCACACGAAACATGTATCATCTGAGGGTTAAGGAAACCATATTATAATTGGGCGGTTTATCTCTTTGAGGTAGATGTCAACAGTAGCAAAAAATTATAGCCTTTTTAAGTGAGCTGTTTATAAGGCAGATTAAGTTATTTTATACTATGGAAGGGCTTGTTGAAAAAAAAAACATTGTTCTCTTTCTCCTATGATAGAAAACCATGAAAATGACAATTTATGTTATTAATTAAATTTTATTAATTTTAAAGCTAAATATTTAAAGAGTCGTGGTGGCCTAGTGGGTAAAGAACCAACCTTTCGAGTATGAGGGTGTGGGTTCGATTCCAGGGTCAGGCAAGTACCAATGCAACTTTTCTAAGTTTGTATGTACTTTCTAAGTATACTTAGACACCAATGGCTGATAAAAAGGTGAAGGAAAACATCTTGAGGAAACCTGGACTATAAAAAGTCTGAAATCACCAACCCGCATTGAGCAAGCGTGGTGATTAATGCTCAATCCTTCTCCATGTGAGAGGAGGCCTGTGCCCAGCAGTGGGACGATAAAAAGGCTGTAACAGTAATTTTAAAGCTTATTAAAGCTACAAAATACACGTAAGGTAGGTAATAATAGAGGTAACTGAGGTAAGTAATGTGCTTGTTAAAAGTAACTGCACTGTGTTACTAGTATTTAAAAGGCAACTTACTTCGCCAACGTTTCAAAAATTAAGAGCTCATCTGTTGTCATTTCTCATGACCTAAATACTACACAATAAATGGCCGTCCATCTGCCAATGGCAATAAAGAAAATAAAACCAAAATTAAATAAATAAATAAATAATAAATAAATAAATAATTTATTCA
Source organism: Helicoverpa zea (assembly GCF_022581195.2). NCBI lineage: Eukaryota > Metazoa > Arthropoda > Insecta > Lepidoptera > Noctuidae > Helicoverpa > Helicoverpa zea. Next base: position 13,253,175 of record NC_061454.1, read on the forward strand.
CACAAACTTTTTACAAAAATCCTATTGAAAACCCTGACTTCTGAGCTAAGTAAAAACTTGTGTTACAGAAGTCAGTGCCCTCTTCCAGTTTCTGTTATACAAATTGTGAATAAAAAAGGAAATTAGAAAATTAAAGTAGCTTAACATAAATCTAATAATGGAAGGTTACTTATGAGTGTTTATAGAAGTCTTTGTGAGTGAGTGAGTGAGTGTGTGTGTGTGTGTGTGTGTGTGTGTGTGCGTGTGTGTGTGTGTGTGTGTAAGTGCGTGTGTTATGTCTGAATATGATAATAGGGAATGTTAATTTGCGAGCAATAGCCTTTCAGTTTGGTCGTAGTTCAATTGAAGTAGCCAGTTTTTAACTTTGATTTTTGTTTCTCGAACGGTAAGTGGATGAATGTTTATTAATTTATTTATTTTATTGTATAAGTAGGATGACCTATAAGATTGTTGTCGTCTAGCCGTAGCCGTCCGACATCTGTCCGGTAAGCAAACGTTTTTAATAACTCGTTTCCTCTTATACTCATTTACAGGACAGGGAGTTTGCTTGTGTTTTTTAGTTATAATTTGGAAAATGTATAATTGTCTAATTGTAAGCAGCTCGCAATTTTCGTACAACTGTTTAGACGGATATCTGAAGGGCTTAAAGGTCATCACTTTTAGTAATGACCTTTGAGCCCTCTCTAATTGCATCATGCGGGTTTTGCAGGCACCACCCCAAACTCCTATGCAGTATCCAAGAATGGATTGAGCTAAGGCATAATATATATTACGGAGAAGCGAGAAGTCCGCGGCGTGTCTGAGTTTTTTGAAAACCCAAATTAACTTCCTAGTACGACACGTCACAACATTTATATGAGGTTCCCAACTTAGCCTCTCATCTAATATAACACCTAAATATTTGACATGTGTAACTTTATTAATAGAAAGACAAGAACAGCCTGTGCCATTAGGATAATTGCAGGAATGAGCTCTGATAGTAATGTTATTAAGGTTGTTTTTGGAAAATGAAAATTGAATGAATGAGGTTTTAGATACATTGAGGGTAAGGAGATTGGTTTCCAGCCACTGGCCAAGACGATGGAGGCCATTCTCGGCAATACGAGTTACCTCTTCCCAAGTCCCACCATGGAATACTATGGCAGTATCATCAGCATACGTAAATATTTTCCCGTTACAGAGTGGTTGGAGACATAAGTCATTGATGTACACCAGGAAGAGACTCGGTCCTAGAATACTGCCCTGAGGAACGCCAAAAACAACATTTTCTTCAGAGCTAACATAACTTCCAATCTTTACCTGTTGTCTACGGTTATATAAAAAGTCTCCAAAAATTTTTAGGGCCGTTCCCCTCACGCCAATGACATCCAGCTTGTTCACAAGTGCTGGAATCGAGACAGTGTCGAAAGCTTTGGCTAAATCCAGGAAAATACCTATACACTTTTGATTTTCGTCAACTTTAGTAGTTACGAAATCGGTAAGTAGACTAACTGCATCATCGGTGCTTTTTGATGTCCTAAAACCAAATTGATTGTTTGCCAAAATACTTTTACTTTCAAGAAAATTAATGAGTCTGCTGTTAAGAGTTTTTTCTAATAGTTTTGAGAGTGAGGACAATACAGAGATAGGCCTATAATTCGACACATCGTCTCGATTCCCGCCCTTGTGCACAGGAGTAATGAGTGCCCTCTTAAACACATCTGGAAAGATACCTTGAGCATAACACAGTTCAAACAGACAAGTCAGAGGAGGGACTATAGTATTTTTGCACAGTTTGAGTAACTGAACTGGAATAGAGTCCCAGCCAGTAGCACAATTGTTTTTAAGGTTTGATATTAAAGCTTCAATTTCAGATTCATCCGGCGGTAAAAGAACTATAGAATTATGGTTGCGAGGGACTTTAAAATTGTAATTAGGTTTACGCGTAACAGTAATGGCATCGGCAAGTTGCTTGCCAATTTGCGAAAAATATTTATTAATGGTGTCAATATTGTTTAAATTAGAATTTAATAAGCCATCCGAGGTCGATTTATCACCAGTGTAGTTAATTATAGCCTTTATTGCTTTCCACGAATCTTTAGGAGTTTTGGCGTTTTGTAGTAAAGACTTTTCGTAGTTAGATTTTAATTTCCTCAACAGAGAATTGCAATAATTCCGGTAACGTTTAAACGTTATTTCTAAGATGTGGTTAGAAGGGCACGTCTTATGTCGTTTATGCAGTCGGTCCCTATGCCTAATACAGCGCAGAAGGCCACCAGTAATCCATGGTTTAAGGATTCTTTTTTTGCAAGTTGTTCGATAGACTTTAGTATTCATATTCACAATGTTAGAGAGTTTATCAACAAAAACAGTAGCGGCATTGTTTGCATCAGAAATAGTGTTAATGAAGGAGAAATCAAGTGCTTCTATTTGACTAACGCACGCTTTTATGTCTAATTTAATTACACTACAGTTCTTGTTTACAATTCTACGCTGGGACATGCCCAATGAGATAATAACAGGTAAATGGTCTGTTATGCAGGAGTCAATAACACATACAGTTGCAGGATACATAGTTTTCATCATGCAGTGGTCGAGGCAGTTAAGCATTCTGGTGGGATAAGTATGAGCAGGTAATATCCCAAATTCTGCCAATAGGTTCAAATACGACGAGCTGCATCTGTCTGTGTTATTAATTTTAATATCAATATTAATATCTCCGATTAGAAATACGTTTTTATTAGAATTCATTGGGCGTAGAATATTATCCAGCGAGTCAAGAAAACTATCCAGGCATTGTATGGACGGCGACCTGTATACAGCCAATATAAGTATATCGGGTTCAATGTGCAACAATAAAAAATTGGCTCCAGAGTAATCCGGCTCCACCACAGAACACTTAATCGATTTCCTAACGTATATAACGATACCATCGCTTTTATTCAAATATTTTTTAGAAATATATGTGTTATAGTTATCAATAGATGGGACATTTTTATTAGCGTGAAGCCAACACTCCGTTAAAATAATGACGTCATTTTCAAATGCTAGACTGTGTAATAAAACTAATAGATTGTCTAAGTTTTTGTATATACTACGAATGTTAAGGGAAAAAATATTTAATGACTTGTTGTTATTACCAATGAGAGTATTACACGTCAAAGTATCGCAATTATAAGCCGAAGCAATAGTTATTTTGTCCACTTCTGTAGACGTGTTTATGATCGAATGAGTCATTGTAGAAAGAAATAAAACGTAGTTCTAAATATCAAATTGTGAACTAACCATATGTTGGTACCTGCTATGCGATAACCACGAATATTAAACTCCCTTTTATTTAACATTGTATATACGCTGTATAGATGTAAAAATATCAACTTTGTATTAGTTGTGACTACACGAGTAATATGAATAACTGAGTTATAGTGATTTGTGTAAAAGGTTAATAATATGGAGTGAATACATAGTGAAATAGTTATATTTCTAGTTATATAAACAGTATATAACAACAAGCATCCCTGTGCATTACGATGTGAATATAGATGTAACATATTAGTTTTGTGTTTGTTGTGGGTGTGAGAGTAATTGAAGTGTTTGAGATTTAGTGTATAGTGTAAAAGTATAACATGGGGTAGCAACAAATTACAATAATTATATGACAAAGTAATAATAACAAAAGAAGTACAATAACTGATTCCTAGTCACTTATTTGGCCGGAGAATGTCTATGTCCTCATCTTTTCGTATTAGAATTTGCTTCTTACCCTCATCTTGTCGGAGAAAAATCCTTCCGTATGACGTCCAGCAGTACTTATAGGCATTGTCTTTGGCAAATGTACGTGCGAGATAAAATAAACGTTGAGCCTTTGGGGTTAACTTTTCAGAGACATAGATAGGTTTTACAGGGCCTTCAAGCTTTAGATGAGTTGTGTTCAGTTTACACGTTTTATTTCTGCTATTGAATTGCCGTGCTCCTTTTATTATAGTTTCCTTGGTGACAGCGCTTGAGAACTCCACGATTATTTGTAAGTAATGTGCTTGTTAAAAGTAACTGCACTGTGTTACTAGTATTTAAAAGGCAACTTACTTCGCCAACGTTTCAAAAATTAAGAGCTCATCTGTTGTCATTTCTCATGACCTAAATACTACACAATAAATGGCCGTCCATCTGCCAATGGCAATAAAGAAAATAAAACCAAAATTACTTTTAAAATATCCTTACACCATTCATCATGCGATTAGTCGCAAACTTTTGTCTGGATCGAAGAATCAAGTACTTACGACTAAAGTACCGCAAAATGAAGTACAGAGACCAAGCGTATGATTTCCTTTAAGTAAATGAGATAAAATCTGCTAGTATTAATGAATGGGACTTTCGTGTATGCAAGCACAGGACTTCCGAAATGTTATTCAAGCAACCTTTTCTACTCATTATGTCGTAAGGTGAATGGTCCTAAAGGGGCAGATGACACCACTTAACTCACAATTCCATTAACCGAAGATTAAGCACTTCATTATAGAAAATGTAAGGACTTTCTTTCGTTAATCCCGATTTTATTTACCGTAGAATGTACCAACAATAACTGGTTCCAACCGGATATTGTGGAACCGGCCACATTAACAGATAACAATCTAATTTTGAATGCAGATTTGCGGGATTGCATTCTATTGACGGACGACTACTGGTTTTTGCTTGTTCTTCCATATTCAAGTGTCTAGCTCTAATGGCATGGAAATAAAGTTGAATTTGGAATGGAAATCATTTCGACGACTGTAATACAAAAGTTTGTAATACTACCCAGCTTTTGGTGTAACAAATGTATCTGTATCATTGTGAAGGTCTGTATGTTCTCTGCAATAAGGTTGATAATCCCATGTTTGGGCAGTAAAATAAATGAGTAAAAGTCCTCGTTCATTGGGAGGATTATCGATGTCCGATTTTCGTTAAAGATTCCCATAGGTTTTGTTTGTATCGGCAGCTTTGATGGTATACATGGTGTTGCGTATTGTTACGGAAATGTACAGCTGGTTCACTTTTGTTTGATTGTGTGTGAATATTCAGATTTACAAATTGTTGAAAACGGTTTTTTTTAAAAGCTGAGCAGTGTAAGTACCAGTTATAAGGCGTTTTTCTCAATGATAACTTTATGTTGGTATTTATTTCTAGATTAGGGCCACATCCAGCAGTATTTATTATTGTATGAAAAAATAAGACTGAAGAAAAATATATCAATTGTTAATATGTAAAATTGATATTTGATAAAACTGATCTTCTGAAAACCATAGATATTAAAATAAACCATTAAAGAAATATTGATCAGCAGGAACCACTTAACAGAATAAAAAACACTTGCATTTGGAACCATTTATTTGTGAAGGAAAGACTTCAAATCGAATCCTAACAAAACGACATCTTAATATAGCTAGTATTGACAAACTTAAAACTCAATATAAATACAATATAACAGATTAAACCACAGAAAAAAATCCTGAAAAAAAACGGAAATTATCACCTCACATTCTACACAAAATTCTACTTTATCTCAACTGCAGAAAACACAAATTCATTTGTTTTGTTATTGGTAACTGATCTACTTAAGCTGATATTGAAAATATTGAAAGTCAACTTTATTGCGTTAGCTATAAGGTTCAATTTTGTTGATGATCAGATCTCCAAGGAAGGCTTAAGGGCAGTAACGAGAAAGTCATTGTACATGATTAGTATAACGCTGCGAACGGAAGTGGGTGAGTAGATACACATAATATTATAAATAGATATTTAGTATACTTGTATACAATAGTGGTAGGAATGTCGGATGTCAGGTTTCGTAGCTTTGAAGTAGCATCAGTGGTTCCGACTGTTCGTGGTGCGGTTCCGGTGTAAATTGAAAGGATTGGGTTGGGAGCTATTTCTTGGAAGCGTTGTGAACATATCCTTATGGCTTCTGGGCGCCTGGTACTTGATCCTTTTAAACTAAATACTAATATTATAAAATGCGAAAGTAACTATTTCTGTCTGTCGAGCTTTTTACGTTAAAACTGAACAGATAGTCTAGTTTGAGCCTGAGAAAAGTCGTCAGCTACTTTTTGTCCAGGAGCGGGAAGTAGTTCTTTGAGGAAGCGGGTGAAGCCGTATTGAACAGCTGTACCTGTTAAAATAAATATGTAGGTATTTCATCAGAGTCCTTGATTGGGTAAAAATCGAGTTTCGGCTGATATGAAATTTGCCTTCTGAAAATTATACCCAATATTTTATTATAATAATCGCTAATTTAGTCCCAATTTTATATTAAGAAAGCTCTCTTTTGTAAACTGTAATAAAAATAGATCCATATTTTGAACTTTTACCCCTTCACATGCGGATTAAAAAAATCTATAAGCTTAAAAAACCATAACACAATTCGCAGAACTAGACTCACGTTGCAGCGATCTTAACTAACAAGTTAACAATAACTGAAACTTCAGCTGAACCCAGTCACGGCCGGCCACTGACTATCGTCCGGTCAAATGATCGTAACCCACGGGTTAGCGAGTTCAATCACTGTGAGTTGGGTAGTTATGTAAATAAATAGTCCATGTGATATTGGCTATTGTTTTGTTGGTTTAGTATTTAAGGGTATTAATAGTTGATTGAAGTAGAGGAGCTCGTGGCTAAGTTATAGCCGTACGGGTCGATAGGTCAAAGGTTGAGCAACGTTTGGTGTGACCGGTCTATGGATGGTTGACCAAATAGTAATAAAGAAGGAGGAAGTGTTTTGTTAGACATGTCCTTGCCGTACGCCTTTGGCTCTCGTTAGGAACGGATAATCAGCAAGAAAGTCTGATAACCACCCTTATGATGGGTTATCAAGTTACTGAGTTGAGGAGATAATGTATGAATGTATGAATGGCAGTCACTCGTAAGAATGGTAGCTTGCCTCAAAATTAAACTTTTTTAGGACTTAACAACATCGTCGAAGAGATTTTGACAATGAAATTAATTGATAACAAGATATGAGTACCTACCCACTTGACTTTTTGAAAATTAGATAGGTAGGTATCTATCGTCACCAAAAGGGGCCATGGAAACAAATATCCCATTTATTATATTAATCCTTCTTGACTACAGTCAGCAACTCTATTTTTCTTCCATTACTCAATCCAGCTACTATATATTTGCTTAAATCTCAAAGAATAATCGAAAGCCATTTAATAAATAAACAAAATTACATTTAAAATTCGAACAATGCGGATCATTCTCTGGCTGTCATCGGTTCGATTCGGGTGTCTCCGTCTCAGCTGCGCGCGCGCATTCTCACGCGCTGTCGTGTATGTGACCTGTCGAAGGATAGCTGTACTTGCGAATTGCGATGCGATTGTTACGTGTTAGGGTTGCCAAAGAAAAAAGAGTAGGTACCTATATTTTTATTGTAAATTAGCTGTCTCTAACGGTAGTAACGTATTAAGTATTTTACAACACTCTTAAACAAAGTGGGTACCTCTTTGTTTAAGAGTGGTCTCTTGACTAGGCAAATTTAAAATCCTCAATGCAAAACATGACTATTTTTTAGTTTTTTTTTTTTATATTTTTTAACCGATTCAATACTAAAAATATTAGAACGAATCGTTAAATCGTGTAAAATGAAATATTCAATAAAGAGTCAAGTTTATTAATACCACAATGGTACCTAATAATCAGGTTTCACAATAGTAAAACACATCTCAATTAATTTCTTATTTATATTTAAATTCGTTTTAATATTAAAAGTGAATGTTTCTCATTCGTAAGATAATAAATAGTTGACACAATGATTTATGCCGTCCGCAGTCTGAAGTGACAAACCAGTTTTTGTTAATTTTTATTAATAAACATAAAATTATTGATGATATCTATGAAATTAGATTATTTTCTACCACAATGACGTTATTATAAGTAAAGCAAACTAAATCTGAAGTTTAGGTTATTAGTATTTTGTTGCAATAAATTAAAATTATTGCGTACAATGGAATAAATAGATTGTCAGCTTAATCTTCAAATCAATATGGCTGTAAACCATTGTATATTTTTAGATTAAGACCACAAATATAATTTTGATATCAAAAACTAATTTAAATAAAAATACGAGGAAGCATTCAAAAGTTAAATTATCATTTTGTAAGAACATACTCTTTATACATAGTTTTAAATCTAAAAATAATATCTATCTAAATATTTAAGGTCAAAATATTAGAACTTCTTGGAGAGCGAGTTGCAGTGACAACCCTATTTCTCAACACAGGAAGTATAGGGGTGTGAGCAAGTATGACCTCAAGTTACCCATAACGCACCCTTACGACTTTTTTGTCTCCAATTGTCAATATCTGGAGCATTACACGGTGAAATCGAATCGATTCGATAAAAAAAAACGCAATAAATATCATTCGATTGTATTTAAAAAGGGTTTTAAATTTAATATAACTCCAATTGGGGGAACACAATGACAAGAACTGCGAATTCTTTGCGATTGTGCGATTTTTTTGTCTGGACTTGTATTGTCGCAGTCTTACGTACAATCGCATCTGTCCTCAATTCCTTATTTGTCCCTTTGTATTTGGGAAAAAAATCTAAGAATTGGTGAAGATAATTTTTAGTGATTTTCACCCCTTTTTGTAAGGCGTGTATAGAAAATACGTAATCATCCTTGATTCATGGATGTACAGAAACATTTATCTGTCGTTTTTTAGTGAATTCTCAAGAGCTTTTTTATTTTTGCAACTATTCCCCCATACATACTTAGATACTTAGATAGCCAATCAGAAACCAAGGCAGATCACAAACGATGTTTATTAACGTATTAATAAAACTCATAAAGATCTAAGGATTACTATCATTATTAACTCATAGCCTACGTCTAAAGATAACTACCTACCGTACAGTTACGCAAATAAAATGCAAAATACCGGAAAAATATCCCATCGTAAAATAACCATCACTCGATTACAAGCTTCCAATATAAAATGAAACATTCGACCAACATTAAAGTCGTTACCTCATTAAACTCCGTTGAATCCTCCGTTATATAAACGCTGATCTTCTGTTAATCTTTAGTTATGTTTACTCGTTAACTACTTACTTAAGATTATGCGGTCAAGCTTGTAGCGGTATCATCTGGCGTCTACTCTTATTTAACGAAAGTAAGATAAGAAACAATTGACAAAAGTAGCTTCGATAGTGAGTCTATTCTTATTAATTTTCAGATAATTTTAAAAAGTTTCCAGAATTTTAAAGTCATGTATTTTTCTTCCACCTGAAACGTTCTACTTATGGCTGGTTTCTGAACACCCTTATCATTGGTTTATCTGGTGGAAAATACATGGATAAACAGCCGCTAAGGATGCCCAGAAACGGGTCTCTAGTTGTGGCAGAAACTGGCGGAAACTCGAAGGAGTCGTCGTTTTTCGTTGGATTAGAGTAGACCCCAGATCGAAACGAAAGTGTTAAGACAGTTTAAGGAATAAATATGTGATCTGTAGTTTAATTTGCTATTGGTAATTTGTGTCGTAGTTTAGTTTCTGTGGAACCTAGTTTGGTTATGTGGATGAGAATTTCAATTTGATTAAAATAGAACGCGAACTCAAGTTGAATTCTAAGATGCAACAATGTAAAAATATAGATGACAACCGGGCTATATAGCAAGAATCATTGTATAATTGATTGTAACATTACCATTCTTCTGTAATGATTATACTGAAGATGAAAGGTGTACTAAGTAGAATATCTAGTCCAAGTTATTGTATACTTGCGACCCGCTCTGGCTTCGCACGGGATAACAGTATTTCCCCACTATTTAATGTATGTTATTATACATATAAACCTTCCCCTTAAATCACTCTATCTATTAAAAAAACTCGCATGAAAATCGGTTGCGTAGTTTTGAATATTTAAGAGTACAAAGGGACATAGAGACAGAAAAATCGACTCTGTTGTATGTAGTGACGTTTAAATCTTTATTGAATTTTATATTTTTCTTTTAAACTTTTCATTTATCAAAAGATGTTGACTATGAATGAATTTTGTGTCAGGTCGTTAACAGGTGAAACCGCGGGAAAACAGCTAGTGTTAGTAACATTAAATTGAGGATACGACTTTAATTAAAACAGATTCATAGTAAATGCAAAGAATTCCATTCTCTCGGTCCCATATATCACACAAAGCTATTAAAACGATAGCCATATTAACTTTTCAATGAATATTAAAAACTTTGCTACCTATTTAACCCAATTTAAAACTGATAGATATAGTTTTATTAATATAAATTAGACTTAACACAATTTTTGTATAGAAATCAGTTAATTCTGTTGTTTTAAAATCGTGTTCATTTGAATAACTTAATTAATATTAAGATTTGAATGTCGTTGATATTTTTGTAGAAAGTTTTATGATAAATGGATGTTAATTAGTTTGTATTTTATGATTGCACTCCTTGGTAGATTTTGAATCAGATTTTTACTGTCTTGTGATGAAATCGTTCTCTTAATGAAATAGAAATTGTGCCTATTTTTAGATTGTCAGATTTATCAGCACAATATGTATTAACTAATTTAATAATCTTACCTTTCTATACCTTATATAGGTAACTAGCTCCCGCCAGCGGCTTCGACCGCGTGGAGTTCGGTTATATCGCGTTTCCAAGAGAATTCTTTAAAAGCCCGGAATAAAAACTATCCTATGTTCTATCAACTCTATCTCTGTACCAAATTTTATTAAAATCGGTTCAGTGATTTAGACGTGAAAGCGTCACAGACAGACAGAGTTACTTTCGCATTTATAATATTAGTAGGGATTTGTAGGCAGAATAACATCTATATCTATACATATAGTAAATCTGTAGAAAAGTAATTTTTGTACATTGAAGAAATTGACAAAAAAAATAGACAGCATGTTAAAGGATAACTAACAGAACCCATTTCCATCATTTTTGTCATTTTTCTCTGTTTGTCTGTTTATCTGTTTGTTTGTTCGGGATTCACGTAAAATCTACGAATTAAATGCAGACAATGCTTATATACAAAAATTCTACGTAACTTGGGGTATTACTTAGTTTTTGTTTCATCGAAATCGATTCACTTTATCAAAAGATATGATTAATTTTGTGAATTCAAGATGTAAAATATTACGACACGCAATCTATTTGTCAAAACTGTACATTTGAATGTTGTACTTATATTAGTTGATCGGCCTATTATTAATCTTTACACAGAAAATCACACCTTTATAAGTAACTTCGGAAGAAAAAAAAAAAATGCAATTTTGTTTAGCCAAGGTTAAAGTAGCTCCATCTGTGGTAAATAAAATACATCAAATTTGTCAAAGGAGCGAGGTGGTAAATGACAATATTACCATACATTCTTTATAGAGGATTATTATTTCAACAGATGGAGTTGTGTATTTTCCGTAATTCACCATATTTTAACACGTAGTGTAATTTTTCGATAGACATTTCAATAGTGTTTGTCAGTTTGCCGTGCCACATCAAAATCCAACTATAATTATTACCTTGATGAAAAGAAAATTAATAGTTCTCAGCCAAATTTAAAACGGTGCCATCTAAATTATTTTTTGAACATTATGTCAAAAATGACGACTTTAGTGGAACAATTAATTATCATTTAAAGTTACAGATGGAGTTCATATCAGGATTTTTTCATAAACATAGTTTAGCTTATCTTCCACTAATGTGGTGGCCTTAAAACAAATTACTTTGAGTGAGTAGTATTAAGTAGACCTTAATTATTTTTTCTGATGCAAAATATGTAAACTTAATCCTAGAAGAAATGAGGATCTATCTCTCGCAAGCGCTGCTAAGCGTGAGGAAGGTAATGTAGGATTCTGTAGCTTTAAAAACAAGCCCAGATACAAAGTGCAGATAAGAAATGGGAGCTCTCTCTATTTAATACCATCCACACGTAAAATGCTTTATGCGTCTGAAAACGTACAAATTACGCGCCGCATACCAGAGACATGCTTACTTTCAACTTCTGATCGCAAATACACTGTTCACGATTACGAACAGTCTCAGTAAGACCCGAGCCAAGTCTAAAAACCCTAAAAAACACCTTTTATATAAAACTACGTTTGATGTCATTTAATCACAAAGACAGAATTGTTCTCTGTTGCAAATCCTATCCACCTATATCCTATCCTAATCCAGAATGCATTGCAGGTGTGCATTGCACAAAAACCAATGGTATCCTATTCGAGAAGTCAAAAGAGTTGACCTGCCAACGTCAGCTTCTGCGCTAAGCAAGTGTTCTTAATAGTACCATCAGAATTACATTCATCGTTGAATGAGGTGAATAAATTTTCAGAAACCACAATAACAGTAGGAGCCAAAGCATATTATCGCTTCATAGAGCTCTGATTGGCCCCAGGTGACCAAGTCAGGTCTGATTTGACGTTCATCAGATCTTTGAAAGTGTTTCGGTGGATTCTTACTGTCGTCCTGTTTACGTGTGACACAAAATATGGTATAAACGTCCTACGCAAGAGCGAAATTTTCCCGGTGTGCGGTAGTGACGCACAGTATACAACACTTATGTTTCTTTTGATTTGCTGGCTCCACCAAGAAATTACAAATTGCGAGCGTACATTCTGAAAATCTTGGCAAAACTGCAGGTTTCAAGTACGAACACATGAAGTGGACTCTCACAGATACGTACATTTTGCCTATTCGTGAACTAATGCAAACATTTCGGTGGAGTCCCGGCTTAGGCCTCCCCCACATTAGGCGTGCGCGATCCTCGGGCGTGTGAGTAGCGCGGGCGCCGCGCGTGCGTCGCGAGCGCGTTGCGTGAGCGTCGCGTTTTGCTGCCCTGCGGCATTTGCAGCGCGCTCGCGGCGCGCACGCGCCGCTCTCCTTGACGTTTAACTGCTAAGGCGTTTAGCGGGCGGCGGGGATAGCAGGCGAAGGGGTAAGAACGCAACTCGAGCGCCGCGTGCTCGCCGCGAGCGCGTCGCTTGCACTCTTCACACATGCCGCAGGGCAGCAAAACGCGACGTTCACGCAGCGCGCTCGCTACGCCCGCGCTACTCACACGCCCGAGGATCGCGCACGCCTAATGTGGGGTCAGCCTTACCATGAGTAAGTGAAACTATCCTACCCTATGCGCCTGCTGATGATGGTGACTCATTTTATCATCCATCCAGCTATTCCCCAACTATGCTGGTGTTGGCTTCCAGTCACCGAATCTGTTTGAGTACCAATATTTTGCTTGGAGCGACTACCTATCTACAATCCAGTCAACTACACAAGACGATATCCATATTATGGTAAGACTGACAGACTTTCTGGCTTCTGATTAGTCGCAGCAGCTGCAGAAATGTACAAATGACAGCTTTGTCAGACTCAAAGCATGTAGACATAGATTATAGCTGTTTCCTGTGAAAATTACTTACGCACCATACGTAATAATTTTCCAAATTGGCTGAACAACGACACAAACTTTACTTCTTTTGTTTAGATAAATGGTCACATCCACAACACAACCTTGATCAATGAATCTATGCGACTGCGAAGTGGTAATCCTAATTATACTGTCACGTGAAAGAATGCACCTACGGGATAAGTAGTATTTTGACGATTCTATATTTCCCACACAGACGAAGTTGCGGGCAACAGCTAGTTCAATAATAAAATGTTCGACAGAGAGTGAAAAGCTTATACTAATCCTCATTTCTGGATCATTCCTCAACGCGATTCAATAGAAACCGAAAGCTGGAATTTAAAAAATAAATTAGAAAACAAAAGCGAACGTGTCTACGAAGATTATAGGCCTAACTTATCAAACTTAAACAAATAATAAATAATCGAAATTATCACTTTCACTGTTTAACAAGTAAAAGTAATGTGACGTACCGTTGTATTAATCTCAGCTTAAGACTAACTTAACTGTTAAACTTAAGTTATACACATTTTATGTCATCGCGTCCTCAATTCCGTTGTTTGTTAGTTTATTCTGCTTTCTTTCGAATTGAATTGTTGGTTTTAAAATAGTTTTGTAATGTGTTCATTATTTTATATGGTTTAGGTGCCACGTGATCGCATTGAAAAGCTGTCGTAGGTAGGTATTAGTCTTAATTTTTTTTAATGTACAGTTGAAGCAGCATGTTAATTTATTTATCTGCTTTTTATTAAGGTTTCAGACATCATCTGTGATACTTTTTTCTTGTGGAGTTAAATTGTAACATTCAAAATTACAAAAAAAAAATATGATTATTTACCTATACTACGTCAATAAAAAACAAGTTTTGGTGATGCAGATGAACCGATCACACCGACACAATGGCTAGGTTAACCAAAGGCTAAGATTTAATCAGTGGTTTAGTACTAAAGATTTTTACTAGTATATTTTCAATACCTTTGTTTAGTACTATAGACCCCTTAGCTAAAATAACCACACTCAATGCAAAACATACGAAAGTCCTCGTAACAATAAATCAACAAAAACTAATAGGAAGTGTTCCTGCATAATTCTGCAATAAACGTCAAATTTGTGACTAGTCGCTGACAACTTTATTACTCTATGGGACATATTCCCCTCTTTATCTAACCCTATATTAACGAGAAGGATAGAGACAAAGTCGCAGAAAAGGATTAAGTACTATAACTTTATGTGCAGCATGTTAGGGTTAAGTGGGCGTAACTTAATGACAGTTTTAATAAATCGTGTGGAAGATATAGTTCTGTGATATTTTTCAATGTGAACTATTTTGTTAAGTACAATTAGGATAAAATATTGTAATGTATTATTGTATTCAGTTGTAAATCCTGTCGATAGTTCGATTAATGATCTATTTTAAAGTATCGTTAATCACGGATTAGTTAAATTGTTATGTTCTACATTTTACCATATGTTACACTAAAAATATATTAGTTATTATTTCTAAGCAAGAGTTTTTTAAAACCTTTTAATCGTTCTTAGTATTTACATTCAACAAGCACAACTAAATATTGAAATCTCTTGAATTCAATTAATTTCATGGAAAGCCTACAATACATCTAAATAACTTTAGTATACCTACATAAATATATATTTTCTATAAAATATTCGGCCTGTGAGCATACTTATCGCATACTTATCTCCACTGTAACTACCAAGGCACAAAAATAACAAAAAGGACTATCAATACATATTACGGTGACCCACCACATGTAAATCAGAGTGGAAAAGGCTCATTTTTTCTAGTTAGAAATCAGAACCAACGAGTGTCTGATAAGATAATTAGAATACCAAAATTAGAAATCCAAATAAGGATTAGGAGAAGTTTTAAGTATAAAGTAATTGCATACTACGTGATGTAGTAGTAGCAATAACTTTAAAGAAATTGCCTTAACTCGGAACTCACGTCCTGTAACTTTTTGAACGTGTGGAAAAGTGTCAGTAACAGTATATTTGGAATAGCAATTAGTTCCTAAAAAAACGCTACGAAACAGTTCCGAGCATCGTTTTCCTTAACACGTAAAAATTCAGACGATAACCGAACGACTTCAAACTACACCTAATTCTAACCTCGCAGTGACCTAGCAAAAAGTCCCCTAACAATTAACCTAGGCGAACCGGATAAAACCGGACACTAGACGTCCCCTAACCTCCAAAGCTGCCGTTAAGCTCTCCAACCACATTTCCCATAAAATAAGATTTAAAACACGGCCCATAAATAATGTTTACCTACCTCACTATTCATTGTTGCACTGTCCTGCAATTTAATTTGGTACGGTTACCGCCCTTTTGTCACAAAGGTGTAACAACCCTAGGTCTGATTTCTTTGGTTATATTGTCGCGTGATTTTATAGGTTCTGGTGATTATTGTGTGTTATAATTTAGAATTAGTTAACATATTTTATTAGTTAATGATTTTTGAGGATGTTGTTGTAAAAGGAGGCGTATGAATAAGTATCGTTTATTTTCCGAATACCACTTCCTAGCGGATACAATAAGTATGATCTGGAGTATACTGCTTGAGATTCTAGAATCTCATATTCGACTAGTCGTGGGAATTAACGCCCTACAGACAATTGGTAGAGAGGCACATGGAGTTTTCGCGTGTATTCTTTAGTGCGTTAGCATTTTGATATTCTAGAATCTCAAGAGAAAGGTTATTTGTCATGCAATCCCTCATTATGAGTACAATTTCTTTCCTCCACGTGTACTCAAATGATAAAAAGGATTATAGAGTTTCATCCTCCACGTGATAGTACTTATACTAAAATACGCAGACAGAAAAAGATACCCGATAAAAACTCTATGAGCGTTAATTTCTAAGACCAGTGGAATTAAGCCGATAGCTCCATTCTTTGAACAAGGGATACCTATTTCATATATGGCTTTTATATACTATTTTTGAAGCTAAGCCAATTTTTTTGCGTACGGCTAAGGATTTATGTTGAGTTGCTTGCTGAAGTACTGTTGCAAAACAATTAAGATTTGGGCACTTTCCATAAACGAGTGAATAGGCTACAGCAGGTGACATTGTAACCAAATGCTTGGCTATTTACGCATAAAAAGTAAAGAAGAAAAGGGATGTACCACAGTTTCGGGACCCAAAGGCGGCAGAAACCACAGCCTACAAACATCCAGCAACCTTTTTAAAAAATATGCGACATAATATTATCTATATATGACATAAAAAAATGTAAAGTCACCGCTTTGAGTTTCCCACGTCACGCTGGCTCGTTCGGGAGCAAGGTAAGGTTATAAAAATGCCTCCGACGATCCTTGTGCATTAATAAAACCTTTAATAAAATGGAGTTCGATCACTTTGCCATGCGCGGGCGCTGGTGGCCGCAGTATATGGTGGATGGGAAGATAAAATGAGAAAATTAATTTTGTTCACTACGAATCCCCATTAAGGGACCTGGAGAGTGAGACATTTTGCGCGATGACTTGTTGTGTGTAAATACATATTATTTTCTGATATAAATCTGTATGGACTCCGCACGTTACATTTCGTCGTAATTAAATAACAACATTAAGATTTTCGGTGAAGATCAAGAGTTACATACACATAGACATTTCTTTCCCTATTGTTCAGAAGACTTCTTCCACTAACAAAACCCCTTTGAATGATCTCAAAACCCCACATATACCGTGCTTCATACTCAATATGTTCAGAAATATCATTCCTCACACATTCAAAAAAGAAAAAAAGCCAGCATTAAAAATATATTCATCTGAGATAACACTTTATAATGACGTGGGTCAGCTCTGGCGGTTAGAACAAACAAAATTGTACTCGCGCCATGTTTTTTTCACCTTTTCATTCAAATGAAAGGAATGATGTATCGTTGTTTCGCTTACTCGTTTGGTAAAGGTGCGTGTGTGACAGAGATGGAAGAGGGATTGGATGTCAGGTAGGTGCCGTAACGTCTGGCACGGCAGACAGAACGGCACCAGCGTTCGGATTTTGAATTCTGGAATATTTTTTTGGGTTATCTATGTATGATATTATTAATTGGATTGTTAGTGTTTGGGGTGACATGTGCTTTGGAAATATGCTTTAAAAGTTTTCTAAAACAAATGATTCTGCTTCTTATTTAGTTTGAAGGACATCACAATATTTTTCCTTGTGTTCTTGACGGAAGAGAATAGGTACAACTTTCAGAGAACAACTGTATTTTTAACAGTTTCAAATCGCTTATTTGCCTTAATGTGCACTTCAAATGTAAACCACTGCATACTACCTATTAATTGCATCATCCAACCGTGACTGCAACTGTCATACCTTCAAATGTCCAAACAGTGACATCCTAATGTAATTAAAGCGTGATCAAATCAAATTACAAATTAAATGGCGGCCGTGACGTCACACGCCATATGCCACTGTTTGCTTGTGATACGATCATACAAACGTCTATATTCGTACCGACAATGTTATTATCCAATACTCAATGCTCTTAAGGATATATTAAAAATATACGACATTAATATGTTTTATATAAAAGGAAATGTGGGAAAGGATTACTAGGCTTTGAGGGCAATGAAGGGTTTATATTTAGATTTGTATGTCGTGATATTGACGATAAAGGAGTGATATACCAATAACGCATGTTTTATATCTGTAACATCTTTCTGAGGTTCACCTTATACATAGGCACATGTATAGTTGGTGAAAGGGTATTATTTATAGTGTGCTTATTTTCGCCAGAAGGATAGGCAGAGTAGGAATACTAAAATTATGAGGGTGAAAGTATTTTGGGGAGTTTATTTTTCTTGAGATTTAACTGCAAGGAACGGGAGGTATTTTGAAGGTTATCCAACCTTCTTAGTCAATCCGATAATAGCCGAATACCTAATCGTTTTACTATTCATCTTGAAACTGATTTTGGATCCAGACCAATTTATTAGCCGACAAAAAGTTTGCAATGTGCGGAGTCTAAAACCATCCTTAAACCTCTATGTTTTCCATCTCTAAATATGTAGATCCTTTTTACTTCCAAGATTCAACGATCAAACTGGCACAACAGACGAACAACGTCGCTCATAACTGGCTCTATTCAGCAAATCAAAGCTGTATGAGTGGCGTTTAAAGCCAAGTGGCTTTCCATACAAGCTTTGATCTGTATGGAAAATCTATGGGGTATTTGGAACTCCCCTCCGTCCATAAGAGCTCTTCTGGATTGGTGTCCAGTGCCTTTGGAATCGCTGGACCGATTGTAAAGGTGTAAACTTCAAAGGCTAGTTGTTTTTCTGTGGGCAATTAAGGTTGGGTTCGGTCGTTTATGTTATGTTTGATACGATTGAGTTGAAATTCGGATTGATTTGAGTTAATTTTGTAACCACAGCGTTAGTTTATATCTTGATCAATAAAAATAAGAGAATTTGTGAGTACCTGTACATATGTTCACAGAGTAAAAGCCTTGACACAATTAGTTGGCCTAACAATAACTCTGTATAGTGATTCCTAGTCAATATTAATATCGAGTCTTACTATGAAAGCATCTAATTTATTTACCCATCCAATCTGAAAGTAGTTTCGAGACCAACACGGAACATAACATTCCGACACGAGAAACTTCTCTATAATAACAATTTAGATGCTTACGAAGGTCACAAAGTCATCCATGTACACAATTTTCTGTAACATTCACATGATGCTTCCTAATGTCCTTCACCATTGAGCTCGACCCTCAATTCCGTAAGTCCATAACAATCGGTTACTAAATGCACAATGGCACCCACGTTCCTTGTTATAACCTGTCGAACAAGTAACATTGGATTTTTTCCAAACCTGCTTGTACCCTGTCGCATGATCTACCTCGCTCTTTCTAAGTGAAGTGTTTAGTAAAGGACGGCAATCATAACTCGTTTCCTAATCTTTGCCGCGGGCAGTTTGGTTAGGATCTGCCACGGTCCGACGCCTGTCTCTAAGGGGGTGACCAGACATTGATAAATATGATAAGCACCCTTTTACGTATAACGTTGTTTTCCTAGTAAACTTGATTCCGTTGTTTGGAGGTATTATTAGAAGTCAAAGTTTGCTTAGTGATGGCAACAATGGATTTATTGTTATGCCAAAATGTGAGCTATTGTGTGCATCTTCAAGGACTGATTTATACCGGATAAAAATATGAAGGAAACGTTCCCACCAAGCCGTAACCGATGTACCGGACATAGCAACTGAACTAAAAAACTAAATTTCAGTAGCTTTAGACAATGATTGCCTTAAAACTTATAAGAAAGATAACTTAACACAGGTAATTGATTCCAATTCTTAACACTTCCAACACCTTACGTTTAAACACCGACACGAAAGCAAAAAAGCAGATTACAATATCGTTTTACATCAACAAAAAACTGAAGGTGCAACACATTGTGAGCAATGTACGGTAACATTACTTATGCGACGAGTGGGCGGTGCCGGATGTGTATGATAATATAGATATGAACCGGGGAGGGTTCACACCCCGCGATTGAATTTAATAACGATTTTGAGACAGTTTTTTTTTACGGTATCTGTTGCTGGTGGAATTTTTGTATTGTGCAACAGAATTCTTTAAAAACGGAACCTCAAGATCATACGATTCTAAGTGAAGAAATGAGGGTGCTTATAAAGAATTGTGAAATTATGAATAACCAGTAGCACATAGAACGGTATATTCAAGGAAGGATGATCCGTCCAATGCACTAAGCTCGTCCACTCGACTGAAATTTCCAAAAACACTCACAATACACATGGACGAAATAAATAGCTACAAAGGACCATTGTGGTACATAATATGACGAATATATTCTACGGTGATGATGAATGAACGGCGAGATGGCGGCCAGGCCAGACTCGCTGGAACCGACCATTCAGTAACAAATGACCAAAAAAACTAAACATTATTTATCCGTAGCGATTTTGTCGTGTGTATTAAAATACAAATGTAACAATGGGGAGCCATTGTTGGAAACAGCGGGTATGGTTCAAGATGGTTGGAGGTTCCGTATCTTATTATATTTTGGAGTTAAGAAACGGTTGTAGAACTAACTTCTAGATCATTCAATAATAAAAAAATAATTTAATAAAATTAATTATCATTCTCGAAATCTAGACGGTCTAGAAAATTTCTTAGACTTTCATAGTACCTAGTTAAACAGCTTCATGTCTTTACAATCAAGACTTTAAAGTTAAACTTATGAGCTCCATAGATATCTGAACAGTTAGAAATACCCACCTTCGTTTATTTACTACGCTTACTTTACTTTACTTTACGCTTACTACTACTTTACTTTATCAACGCTATCTATCTCACACAAAAATATGTAAGAAAATCAAAATGTATTAATAAGGCTACACTCTCCATACAGAACCCCAAAGATGTGAGGGAATTTGTATCCACCGCCGACACTGCCCACAATAGCCAGTTGGGCGGAGCGGGTAAAAAATCATCAATGAACGAACAACAATAAGTTCACAAGAATTCTGGATTTACACCATACATGGGTCTGCGTGAAATTCTCTCTTTCTCAGTACCCACTCTCTCATTACATTGAAGACAAAAATTGTAGGTGCAACAGTAGCAGTCGTTCTGAGTCCATTGTCAAATTCTCCATTGTGAGCCAAGATGAGACTCGAAATTGAAATTTAATGGAAATATCAAATGAAACTGACACAAGAGCGGGTTCTTTGGTCGATGTTTAGCCAATAATAGCGTTTGTTACTTGAAAATGTATTGTGTATTAAATTAAACTTTGTGTTGCCATAATGGCGTCCCGATATTAATGCGTTTGATATCATTTGAATTGCTATCGAAAATTATATTAGATTTTGTTGCTTTGTTAACTTTGGTTATAGAGATACAATTCAGAAGAAATGCGAGAAATGGAATGGATTCTATTTTCTTCGTGGTTTTGTGTAGAATTGTAAATATAATGTATAAGATGACAGTCGCTGCTAATGTATAGAGTAAAATAGGAAAAAAAATGTGTTCTGTTAAATTAGGAAAAAAATAATAAAGCAGATAGCAAAATTTTCATACAAAAAAACCAGAATCGACAGCAATGAAAACCAATGGGTTCATTATGATTGACCTATGATGGTCCCAATAAGACCAGCCTGAAATCCATGGAGCTATATCATGTTATCACAAAAATAGGTAATGTGGAATTTATGTTGATTTTTAAGATTATTTACATCAAGGAACATAAAAAAACGAGATACGCTAACTTTGTACAAGCCAACAGATATCCCCATAGTTACAGAGAGCTGACCTAGTGATTTAAAAAGGTTTTGAGTTTGATCACTTCTCATTGCACATAATTATAATAAAACGTTATTAATACATAAGTAATTTTTATTGACACTCCAAAAAAGAATAATGAAAGATTTACCAATTGAGAAATTCTTTAGTTTACATACAATAGGGTACTAATAAAGTTTCAGTAAAGAATATTAAATGGAATATAGAAGGATTTTAATTAATCAGCGACAACTGAACTGGTCATATCCGGATTCATCATACCACAGGCAAATCCGCCTTCACGTCGTTCCATTCTGAAGTAGCCTTTTTCTCCGTAACCGTCTCCCCAAGAATTTTTAACAATCCAATAATCGGATCCATTCTCTGAAAAGAACACGTTATCTAAATGATTAAAATGTACGGTAAGGTCTAATCCTTCTGCCTTCAGACCAACATATTTTTCCTTAAATCAAGTGTATTACACTTCTTCTTCTTCCGCAGTTACTCACCTAACAAGATCTAGTGTTTTTTAAGTAAAATCCACCTTACGGCCTATAACGTGGAATTGTAATAACGACTGCCACGAGGTAGCAATTGGGGACACCGGCTTTACGTGCCAACACCAACATCCAGACGGCTGCTTTGTGAAAGTTTATAAACTCCATATAGTGATTTCGTCCCGTCCCGAGAATCGTACCCGAGACCGCGACAACTCGACCAATAAGGCATTACGCAGAAAAGGTGGAGATAAATTTTAATTGCAATGCCACTTATTCATTCAGTGGCAAGTAATGAAAAAAAAGACATTCCATCAATCATACACTTATAAAGAGAAGTAATGATCGTTCGGACCTGATCCATATCCCACGAGCAGCACTCCGTGACTCAGTTGACCCACGTTACAATGCTCATCAGAAATTATACCACCGTGGTAATGTTGAACGCCCTCTCCATTGATGCCTAATTTTAGAAAAATATACATTTAATATGTTAGTAAACAATCACCAAACACTTTTATAATCTCTGGAGGAACTTTACAGCGGTTCTTAACATCTTTCTATGTCACATTAATCTACACTCATCTTGTATAAAAAACCGAGTAGGGCCACACTCAGTGTAGGTAAGGCTCCGTGGTTTTCCGATTATACCTCATGCCTATCCCGCCCCCATCAATTTTATTCAGAAAAAATCTTACTAGCGAAAAGTAGTCCAAAGTATAGCGATATCTCTCGGGAATTTGGGTCACTGTAAAAACTAGATGCTTCACGTATTCTGGGTTTTCTGAGCTTATTTTAGATTGCATGAACCGATTTTAATCATTCTTTTTTACTTGAAAGAAGATACATAAAGATATACCGATCACAATGGGTCCGTTGTGGTACAGCAATTGTTTCACCTTCTCTTGAGATGACAGATTGTAGACGTGACAGTTTGATAATTTGATCTTCACTTTTTCTTGTTCGAATTGGCAATCTCCTTGTTGTCCTATGTACGGATAGTCTTCAAATGGTTCGCTGCCTCCAACGTCCATTAGATACCTGTTAACATTAATATAATTCTTGCTTTCTAATTAAGACCTGAGTTAATGTAACGTTAACATTTCAGTGGGAAATCCTTAGCATGATAAGCATTTCATTATAACGCAAGGTGTTTCTTTCTATGATGAGGGATCTTTGCTAATAAAAATAATTCTGAGCTTATATGAGGTAACTTCTGGACGTGTTTATTAATTTTCTGTTCTTTACTAACAGAAATTCAAATTATTTTTGAATTTGAACTGCTATGTTAATAATTAATAATGAAAAAAAAACCGGTGAGAAAAAATACATAGAATTACCCGAAAACTTTACTCATTTTTCCACCTAAACAGCCATGATTTTCCTTACTGCAATCCACAACTTGTTGTACAGACAAGTCTATCAGTTCTTTGCGTTTGATTGCATGCATACTTTCGACGTTAGCTGAAAAACAAAAATTAAGAATAATGTTATTGTTTGTCTCTACAAACACAGTAATAATTTAAAAAATACTGTAACCATGTTGATACCTTTTCCTACGAAAAGAAGTCTATCGCGATGGACTTACCAATAGAACTGAAGGCATAACAACTTCCACAACCGCCTTGGTCCTTCACTGGTGTGACAGCGTTTTGGTCGCGCCAGTCGAACGACTCCGGCGCATCGTTATAGTCTATATCATTATCAGTAATTACGTCACAATTATGACCACTTCGGAGCTCAGGATTGAAGCAGGTATGCCTGGCATGAAAATCCTCCGATGTCAAATCTGAGAACTGTGTAATACCTGAAAAAAGGAAAAATTTACAAATGTAACCTCATGACGGCATAAACTTAAGCTATGTCCTGATTTTTATTCAGAGGAGGATGAATTTATAACTTCTCCTAAACTTTTTAGGTCCCATGACGTGATAAAATAATACGAACTATGTATTTAAAAATCTATTTAAGTGTGTCCCGAAAATCATGGATTGACAAATGATGAAGGGTAAAACCGTGAGGAAACATGGACGTTAAAGTTCTTCTTTCTTTTGTTTCAAGTTTAAAATCCTATTAACGCTTATTCCTTCTCTAACATGATGGTATAGGCGCCCAATGGGACAGTGCAAAATGGTCGATGATGAACAAGAGTATAAATAGTTACCAAAAACTGCATGGTTGCTTTCCGCATTCATTTTGTTATACTTATGCAAATTGTCTTTGAACACTTGGAATCTGTATTGTTTTTCTTCCTCGTTTGGATAAACCTTGCCGTGTGTCTCTATGAAGGTATCGAAGTGATGCTCAGCGTCTGCCAAGTTGTATGGTGGAGCTGTGCCAGCGGCTGCGAGGGCAAACCAGCTCACACATAGCAGTACTACCGTAGATGTCATGACCACTGCTACTATTGTTGTATACTTTGCAAAAATACTTTGATATACCTTGCATAGGACAGTGTTATTATATACTCGTACTTATCGAAGAAAGAATGCAAAACATTACTTTTGTAATTTTTGAAGATCCTAACCAATTTTATGGTTGCTGCTAATCTTTCGAATTCCTAGATTTAACAATTCATATCGGACATGATTGATTGCATGGAATGTTGCAGAATTTTAGGAATCCTTCAAGTGATATCGACCATTAGGTACTAAAAACCTGCTTAGCACGTGTCTGTTTCAGGCACGTAAGGTTTGTAACATTAACAAAACACGTTTGTTGTATGGAAGCCCCGTAAAATTGATTCTAGTTTTTAGTATATTATGTTGCCAAAATTTTACACTACTACTAACTTAGTTGGAGTTTTCATGACATAATTTTTTTGTTATTTGTATATTTTGCAAAAACTGCCAATGACATTTTGATTGTTGCTATAGATCAGTGGACCATTGGTGTAGTGAAATCACCTTGTGGGTATCCAAAAACTATCATGAAGGTGGACATTAACATTGGCGCTCGGAAAAGCTGAAGTGAGTGAAAGCGCTGCTAGGCTCTAAATTCAATAATTTCCTCTAAACATTCTTAGTTATAGGTGGTACGTAGGATATACATATACTTATATATAAAGAGGAAAGATTTGATTGTTCTTTTGTTGATTTGATTTTAGGAATAAAAAACCGGCCAAGTGCGAGTCGGACTCGCGCAAGGGGGTTTTTGACGATGCAGTACTTAGTCGGTGCCATTCTCTGTATTTAAAACTTTGTTTTTAATGGGCAACTGCAATCAAACTTATTTATATTTTTGACATTCATAAGTGCTTGTAAATTTTATGTAATAAATGATTTGACTTTAAGGCATCGTTCACACCAAACGTATTGTCCGCCGCTGACTGTGAGCGCGCGTTACGCAGTTTATTGCTTTTCCATATATATTGAAATTGTCGTTCACACCGAACCGACTATACGCTGTTACGTCGTCTGTTGTAGCTGACTCTCAGTAGCCGATTATTTTACTACGCGACTATGCACGGCGGACGCGGATTGGCTACGCGGACGCAGTTGCCGAATAGCGCCGCTCCGCCGCGTACGCACCGCCGCTCCGCCGCGTCCGCACCGCCGCGCAGTGATGCCAGATTGGGGGGATTCCCCCCAAATTTGGGGGTATTTTCTGCCCACGGGTGATTTTTTGGGGGGAACAATCCTTTGGGGGGATCAGCGGGAAACTACACAAGAAACTGTAAGAATTTTCACTGTACATGAAATATTTTTATTGAGCCTAAGTTACTATGGACGTCTGACATTGTTCTTTTCGCAATTGTTTAAACGTGATTGATTTGATTATAATAAATAAGTGTTGATTACAGTACAAGTTGTTTTCCTCTTACCTTAAAGTAATTGTCAATCTTTCTTCTGGCTGAATAGCACGTCGATAATTAGTGTCCCTTTTATATAAACTTATACGTATTAAAGATAGTAACTCATCGAATGTTTTTACTGTCATACGAAAATATTTCTTGAACTTATTTGGATAAAGTCTATATTCGAAATATAAAGTATGAAATTGACCAAGAAAACATCTCTTCAAATTTAAGGGATGTACCCACAATCTCTTCTTTTTATTATTTTCATCTTCCTCTAGAGCTTCGCAAATGGCAACTATCTGAATGCGCATCATTTAATTGAAATATCAGTAAACGTCCGATTTTTTTTAAAAATACACTAGTTTTATCGTATGGGAACCACGAGTGATCTCAGAGATCGTTTATAAAATACTACGAGCAACTTCAAATACTGAGCTCTTTTATGTGTAGAATAGTCGGCCGCTCAGCGTACGCATCTAGTGTGAACCTACATGAGCGTATTCTTTTGTTCACACATGTAGCGCATCGTACGCTATAGCCTATTGTCGGCTTGGTGAGTACACGTACTGCAGATTGAGTCGACGTTCACACTGAGGCCGACTGTGAGTATACTCACAGTCAGCGGCGGACAATACGTTTGGTGTGAACAATCCCTTATTTTGTTTTATGAAGTAATATGACAAATGCCTAATGAATATGCACCAACTGAGCAGGCGTAGTTAGATAGACCTAGATTTTGGATTGAGACATGGAACACATCCTATCGTCGCACCTAAGCCAGATCTGTCGTCCATTATTATTCCTTCAACGTATTGGAAAAGGGGGTCTGCTTGGATACCTGAATATTACAATATTTATGTTATAAACTTACAATACAAGGACGACTAATTATTTAAAACCTCTATTTTTCGGCATCATTGGATATAGTAGCTAAAGGCCGTTTTCACTCGCTGGTTGGCCGTTGGTTATTTCTGCCTGTCGGTGGTCATTCATTCCTATCTACTAGTTAGTTCCTACTTTTTATCAAAAATATGATCACAAAATATAACGATTTACCCAATTCTATAGTTAATAATTATACTTAATAAGTTTATAAATTAGTAATTACTTACTTCAGTTCTGTTAGCAATAGAATACCTATTGTATTGTTATCTTTAAATTAGGTATTGATATGTGTATTTATGTAAGTATTATCTTGAAACCCGAGTGGTTTTTCAATGCTTTCTTAACTGAATATTGTACACATTTGTTTATTAACGCTCAATACTTAAAGGAAAAAAAAGAAAAAGTTATATTTACATGCTGTATTCATCCTTCAGTCTTCTTATCTTATTTACTAGCTTCTGCCAGCGGTTTCACCCGCATCCCGTGGAAACTACTTCCCGTACCGGGATTAAAAGTAGCCTATAGCCTTCCTCGATAAATGGGCTATCTAACACTGAAATAAATTTTCAAATCGGACCAGTAGTTCCTGAGATTAGCGCGTTCAAACAAACAAACAAACAAACTCTTCAGCTTTATAATATTAGTATAGATTAGATAAAACCGGCCTATTTGAGTTATCAAAAATTCGAAAGAATGTCGAACACCACCTGACCCTTAACGTTCTTCAGTTATTTTACTTACTAGCTGGGGTAGCTCGCGCACTTATGTGTTTGTATAATCAAAAAAGCTCATAGTTTCATGGAGGCACTGAACAAGATTCTTTCATTTGTTAATATGACGTGCTCAAGTTCCCAAAATACTTTCTAGGTCTAGGGCTCTCCTACAATATCCATTGTCAGGTTACCATGCAAAATGTGCTGCGAGTTATAGGAATGTAGAGGTAGATTGTAATAAATAAAAAGAGATAAAAACAACAGTTACATAATAATTGAAAACATTTATTTCTCTAAACATGAGTGTACATGCTATTGTAATACAATCAGCATGCAAGATAATATTAGGTTTTAAACAGTCCAACCATGTTTAGCCTCAAACAGAAGCGAATTTTGAAATATATAAAGAATCCAAAAAATATTATAGGCAAGCTAGAATAAATTCACATAAGTAAATCATAAAATTCATCGCTTAGAAATTCAGCAACGTTGCAATATGCTTTACCCATAGAAGATAGATCTGATACAGTGATAAAAAATACAGAAAGATATAAAGAATACAATTTAGGCGACGATTGACGACGCCATGAACTCATTCTTCATCATGCTACAGGAAAGATGACCTTCGCCTCGTTGCATCCTGAAGTAGCCTCCTTCTCCATATCCTTCACCCCAAGAATTTTTGACAATCCAGTAATCCGATCCATTTTCTGTCAAAGTCAAAAAAAAGTCAAATCATTTATTTCATTTAGGCCTTTACAAGCACTTATGAACGTCAAAATTATAACTAAGTATAACTAAGATTCTAGTTGCCCATTCCAAAAGTAGCTTCTTATGGAGAAGAACGGGCAAGAAACTCCATGGTTACTCTTTTTAAAACGAAATAATGGCTTATTGTGAATTTGCTTTTTAGTGCATCAGAAGCTGTCAAACCTATTGCAAGATGGAGTCGCAATGTCTACTGCATACATATTACATTTTATATGTGGAGTGGAGAAGGAAAGAAAGATTACAAATAAACATGAAGTCAAAGATTAATTACAACTTATGAAGAAAAATCGAGCGTTGTTGTTGAAAATTCTGATTATCACTACATAGTCTAAAACAAAGTCGATTTTTCTGTCTCTATATAAGTAAGATATTCATACCTGATCCATATCCCACGAGCAGGACTCCATGGTCAATCGGCCCACGGTTGCATCTTTTATCAGAAATTATTCCCCCATCATAATGTTGAACGCCACCTCCTTGGATAGCTAAACACAGAAAAGCAAACAAGTAATAATGTAGTACCTAAGTGACCATCTTAGGGTTGGTGGATTCCGGTTTTTTTGTAGGAGAAAAATAGAAACTAAAAGCAGTAGTGCAACACAAACGTCCTACAAAAAGTAGTTCAGAAAATCTTTGTCAGAATGTCCTTCAAAAAATCGGCCCGATTATCTGTCATACAAAAAGTCTGACGTGGGTTGGAAGCCTTAACATTAGATGTATTAGATCGATCAAATATTAAGACATGGCTACCACAGTTGCTCCGTGTGTAGGTGACCATCGGTATCGTAACGGATTTTTTTCACCGGTTAAGGCAATACTATTAACAACCGTTTGGTTAATAAACTTTATTCAAGACAAGAAGATATAGTTACCAATGGAAATAGGTCCGGTGTGGTACAACAACTGTTTCACCTTCTCTTGAGACTTAAGTTGGTAACTGCGGCAATCTGATAACTTGACCTTCACTTTGCTTACGTCGAATTCGCAGTCTGCTTCGTATCCTACGTATGGGTAATCCCCCT
Source organism: Helicoverpa zea (assembly GCF_022581195.2). Lineage (NCBI taxonomy): Eukaryota > Metazoa > Arthropoda > Insecta > Lepidoptera > Noctuidae > Helicoverpa > Helicoverpa zea. The sequence goes on from NC_061454.1 coordinate 13,282,520, forward strand.
CGAGTTCAGAACCACCTACGTCGATCAGGGACCTGATCAAATTCAAATACTTCTAAGTTTTATTGCTTCAAGTTTATTCAGATAACTTAAACGAACTTGATGTTACGCTGGGTTTTACAGACAGACAAGTGATCCTCTAAGGGTTTCTGGTTGTTTTTGAAATCGACAAAATGGTACTTGGAGAAAAACTTAAAATAATAATTACCGAAAAGCAACAGCCATTGCTCCACCCCCACATCCACTATTTTTATCATCGCAGTCCACAATTTGCTGTTCAGATAAGCTTAACAATTGTTTGTATTTGATTGCGTACTGACCCTCGATGTTACCTATAATTTAATTTAAAGTCAAGTTTAATAGGTTACCAAAATGTTTTTCACTATAACAGCCTTTTCGCATTATAATATATCATATACCCCAGTGGAAAAACCGGACGATATCATCCGTACGAACCAATTGGTGTCGCTAGGAACCAACGTGAAAAGGCTGCAATAATTTCAGCGGCTAAACCAGAAAATAAGTACCTACATACAGAAGCCAAGCTGCTTACAAAGTGCACTCGAAGCACGCACACATAGATACCGCTCACAGATACGTAATCATGTGATTGTCTCAAACAAATTATAGCTTCTATTTCTTTAGGACAAGTTCGTCAGGTAGGTACTAAATCATCATCCTCCGAGCCTTTTCCCAATCATGTTGGGGTCGGCTTCCAGTCTAACCGGATTCAGCTGATTACCAGTGCTTTACAAGAAGCGACTGCCTATCTGACCTCCTCAACCCAGTTGCCCGGGCAACCCGATACCCATTGGTTGGACTGGTGTCAGACTTACTGGCTTCTGACTACCCGTAACGACTGCCAAGGATGTTCAATGACAGCCGGGACCTACAGTTTAACGTGCCATCCGAAACATAGCCAATGGTGTCTAAGATATACTTAGAAAGTACATACAAACTTAGAAAAGTTGCATTGGTACTTGCCTGACCTGGGATCGAACCCTCGCCCTCATACTTGAGAGGTTGGTCCTTTACCCACTAGGCCACCACGACTCAGGTAGGTACTAAATGTGAGCGAAAATATTGGACTAAAGGATGAATTTCTGAATGACCTTACCAGTAGTACTAAAGGCATAACAACTTCCACAACCGCGTTGGTTCTTCGCTGGTGTGACAACGTTTTGGTCGCGCCAGTCGAACGACTCCGGCGCATCGTTATAGTCTATATCTTCATCAGTGATTATCTTGCATGGTTCATCGTCATATTGCTCTGACGATGCCAGACAACCGTGCCTAATATGAAATTCTTCATCGGTCAGATCCGCGAACTGTGTTATACCTGAAAACGAAATATACCTTCAACAAACATACTTTCCCATACTATAGGGGTAGTATTGCATTTTTTATTAAAAATGACACACAAATGGCTAAGAACGCCCGCTATACATAGCTTAAATCAATTTAATTTGATTTAGAATTGATTGAATAGGAGCTTATATCCTAGTCTATAGAAAAAAAGTACATACCGAAGACGGCGTGATCGCTTTCTGCATTCATTTTATTAATTTTATGCAAGTTTTGTTTGAACACTTGGAAACTGGCTTGTTTCTCGTGTTCGCTTGCATAGGTCTTGCCGTGTTTCTGTATGAAGTTCTCGAAGTGATGCTCAGCGTCTGCCAAGTTGTATGGTGGGGCTGTGCCAGCGGCTGCGAGGGCAAACCAGCTCACACATAGCAGTACTACTGAAGATGCCATGATTACTGCTACTGCTGTTGTATGCCTTTCACTAACATCAATGCTATTTATACATGGATGTAAAGTAATTAAATGAAGAATTTAAAGTGTTCAAAATTACCTTAAATATTTTTCGCATAATTTGTTTTATGGAAAAAATATCGCATCAAGAACATTGTATGTGCGTACTTACGTAAATAGTTTTAATTTTATGGTAGCTGAAGTATTTTGGTATGAAGTGCACAGTTTGCGATAAACTGGAAACTTTTAAACCAAATGCACATATTTCGTTGATAATGCTACTGTCGACACTTGTAATATGACGAACTCAAAGACGTCGGGCTACTCTTCGAACGGTTTATGAAACAAACAAACGATATAACAGTGACATCGAGGAATAGATGAGATTGAAAAACTTATATGAACGAGAATAGTGATCATGCTGTTTATTTATACTAATGTATACATACGAAACTAATGACTGACAGCCAGTTTCTTCATCAAAAGTAAAAGCCAAAGTAATGTCATAAAGTAAAAGTAACGGTCAAATCGAATAGTTTTGCTGTCACTTTAGCCTTGAAAGAACGATTTTGACCGTTACTTTCACTTTATGACATTACTTTGGTTTTTACTTGGGACCTACGTCCTACAGGTTATCTATACTATCTATACTAATATTATAAAGAGGAAAACTTTGTTTGTTTGTTTGTAATGAATAGGCTCAAAAACTACTGGACCGTTTTTAAAAATTCTTTCACCATTCGAAAGCTACATTATCCACGAGTAACATAGGCTATATTTTATCCCGGTACGGGCAGTAGTTACCACGGGACGCGGATAAAACCGCGGGAAAACGGCTAGTACAATATACAGTCGTGGTGGCCTAGTGGGTAGCTAACCTCTCGAGTATGAGGGTGTGGGTTCAATTCTAGGTCAGGCAAGTACCAATGCAACTTTTCAAGGTCTTGTATGTACTTTCTAAGTATATCTTGGGCACCAATGACTGCGTTTCTCATGGCACGTCAAACTGTAGGACCCGGCTGTCATTAAACGTCATTGGCAGTCGTTCCGGGTAGTCAGAAACGAATAAGTCTGACACCAGTGGTCACATAGGCAGTTGCTCCTTGTAAAACAACTGGTACTCAGTCGCGTCCGGGGAGACTCCCGGGGATGACCCCAACATAGTTAGGAAAAGGCTCGGGAGTTGATGAATTTGTTTGATATCCATACATATATCTAGTCTTCATTTATGTACATAGTATTTCAGATAGTGTAGACTTTACACGATAACTTATAAAGTATCCCTATGTGCTTCTTTACTGTCCTTTCTTAACATTATAAATGCGAAAGGCGAAAGTAACTCTGTTGCGCTTTAACGCCAAAACTAATGAATCAATTTATATGTGTCGGAAGGATAAACTAGAGCCTGAGGTGCTACCTTCAAGCTATTACATATTGGCAGGACGATGACACTTTCTCATTGCGTGAGCTGCAGGTTTAATCACCCAATAGGCTCAGATGTCATTCTCAAACCACCTGACAGCATCTGACGTAGAATAGGACAATAATGAAGATACAATTTTCCCACACTACAACAGATGAATATGGAGGAGAGGGTTTCCATCCTCGACGTAAACGGTGAGCAAAGTGATGACCATTAAAAGCTTTGTCGTAACTCTGGCATACCATAGATTGGCAAAAAAAAAGTTACTCGAAGTGGATCTTAAAGTAATTTGAAGTGTCTGTCTAGGAGCCCACATTATTGTTGTCAAATTAGTAGCCATCATAACTTCGACAATACAAGAGAAAATTTTAGAGAATAGCAAAGTGCAGATGATCAAGTTATGAAAGCAAACCAAAAATAAAAACATTTTTAAATTGCTCAAGTTATTTAATAAGATTATTACAGAAAAACATAAAATTGAATAAATCGTGGTATTTACGTCGTGTGTCGTACCTCATCACGCAACTATGGAAGAGGACAAATGTGCATTAAAGATACCGCAGGAGTCCAAGCCCTCCCCGCGTTCGAATCTAAAGTAGCCGTTTTCGGTGTGTATTCCCGTCCCCCATGAATTCTTGGCAATCCAGTATTTCATACCTTTTTCGTCTGTAACATGATAATTATTCATTATGACCAAAGTCTGGCCCATTTACGACAAAACGACTGAGTCGATTTGGACCAATATAGTCCTTTTATTTTGTATTTATTTAATACGTTGCGCAAATTTTGTATTACACAGTCTACCTCTGGGTGACGGAGAAGTAGCAGTGGTAGGTGCTTTTATCCTGAGGTTACTATATTAAAATATAGAATTTCCAAGAAGCATATAAGTACCTTCCATAATATTGAATTATATAAACTTGCCTGTTCCGTAACCCACTAATAATACGGCATGATTTACATCTCCACTATTGCAAAGGCTATCTGGAATCACTCCACCGTCATATTTTTGTAAGGCGTCGGACTTGACAGCTATAGTAATAAAAATATATGTTTATATAGTCTCTGCTAAGTTAAAACAGTTTTTTCATGTTGTACAGGAAAAATATCTGAAGAATTTACCAATAGATAGAGGCCCATTTGTGTAGAGTATTTCTTTCAATCTCTCTTGCGATGTAGTGGTATATTTGGTGCAGCCACTTAGCTTGACTTGGACCTTCTGAGCGTCGAACTGGCACTCTGTCTGCTGATTCATATAAGGATAGCTTGCTTCTGACTCAATGCCACCTTGTGCTATAACAGTACTAGGAACAAGAAAAGTGTAGTTAAGATTACAATATAAATTCCCATATTTCTGTCTGACAGAAATCTCCTTTCGTTGTTTCTGCTGTACTCGTATTATGGCTATTCCATTTCTAATGGTCTTGACAATCCATGTCGTTGGTGGCTGCGTGAAAGTCTATCGTCACTAGATTAGTAAAAATAAAAATGCCATAATTTTTCACACTAAAACAGTTATTGAGATATAGTAAATAGTAAAGTTAATTGTAAAACTAATAGGATCTTAATATTGTCAGTCAGTTGATAAAAAATTACCTAAAGGCTGATGTCGCGTATCCGCCGTTACAACCAATGGATCCGGTATCACAGTCAATAATTTGTTGTTCAGATAAATCCATGATTGTCTGATACTTAATTGCATATTGACTCTCGATGTTTCCTGTAACATATGAAACATGAATAACAGCAGTTAACCGTACAGCGTTTAGGTGGTTTAAAAATGGCACGCATTCTATGAAATCGACTCGAATTTGGACGCGCGTTCGAGTTTCTTTCCGCCTACGCCTGCGCACGCCATTCGTTAGTCTTTGTATCATTTTTATTGAAAAATTCCTTTCTCACCCGTAGCGCTAAAAGCATAACATGATCCGCAAGTATTTTGATTCTTAACCGGTGAGACGACGTTCTGGTCGCGCCAGTCAAAAGCCTCCGGAGCTTGGACCCTCGCCAGCTGACCATCACCAACCACATTGCACGAGTCGCCTACATCAGTAACGTTTACTGGCACACATCTTACGACGTCATCAAACTCTTCCAGAGTTAAATCCGTGAATTGTGTTATTCCTGCAATAAAATATGTAATTTTTTTGATAAAATTTTTATAATGGCGTCCACGGCCGATTTCGGCCACGGCGGCTGTTCTCATATAACGAGATCAGCCAGCTGCGCAGGACATATTATAGTGCACAAGCATTTTCGCAGACATAGGTGCACTCACTATTCCTTTTACTCTCATAGCCCGATGGGACGGCAATCCGACACGACCGGAGAGAAATCAGGCGCAGGACCGACATTAACGTGCTCCGATGCACGGGTAAATCAATCACCAACTTCCAGGCTCCGGGCTGCTTTGTGAAAGTTTTCTTAAGCCCACAAAGCGATTCGGCCCGACCCAGGAATCGAACCCGAGACCTCGTGCTCAGCAGCCGCGCTTGCGACAGCTAGACCAACGAGGCAAATTTTTATAGACCACCATGACAGCCCAAGTACAGCAAAAAAAAACCGGCCAAGTGCGAGTCGGACTCGTGCACGAAGGGTTCCGTAAATTACAGTTAAATCAACCTATCTCAAAAACTATAAGAGATACTTTGATCAAACCAAAAATCGTTGAAAGAGTTAATTAGCATGCATCACCTCTATTTTTTTTAGAATTTTATACCCCGTAGTTATAAAAATAGAGGGGGGGGGACATACTTTTTACGACTTTGAGAGCTGATATCTCAAAAACCGTTCACTTTAAGAAAAATGTTTTTTAGAAAACTTTATATCATTTTAAAAGACCTTTCCATTGATACCCCACACGGGTATGTACATCGAAAAAAAAAATTTCATCCCTCAGTTACATGTATGGGGGGCCCCACCCCCAATTCTTTTTTTTACTATTTAGTGTCATATTTTTGTAGCGGTTCATACAACACATATTCCCATCAAATTTCATCACTGTAGTACTTATAGTTTCCGAGTAAATCGGCTGTGACAGACGGACAGACGGACAGACGGACATGACGAAACTATAAGGGTTCCGTTTTTGCCATTTTGGCTACGGAACCCTAAAAAGAGGTCTTACCGAATTTAGCGTGCTCAGTCTCTTGATTCATTTTGTTGATCTCTTTCAAGTTTTCTTTAAATATTTCGAATCTTTTTGCCTTCTCCTCGTTACTGGAATATACCTTTTCATTTTCTTTTATGAATTTCTCAAAATGTTGTGCAGCATCTTCTAGATGGTAGTAAATAGAAGACTTGGAAGCTGCCAGTGTCACTAAACACGCGAGTAGTAAAAGTAACTTCGACATGATTGTTTGCTAGAACCTACGATTCTGGTCTAAGGAACAGGCTGTGGGCTTTTTATACTAAGCAAAAAAATGCTGTGCCTATGTGAAATGGCATAAATGCTGGGTATGTTGAGGATTTACATGACTGTAAATAATGTAACTTGTGGGTTATCGCTAATGTTATGAATGCGAAGGTGACTCTGAAGGTACATTATACCCTATTTAATTTGTCTGTTCGTTTGTGGTTGAATGAGAATAATTATATATTCTGGAGACAGTCTAGTAGGTATAGTGTGACCGGCAGTCGGATATGGGAATATCATGCAGAGGAATGAGGATCACGTTCTTAGCACAGTGTGGCAGCACCAAATCAGTTTTTTTTTTCATATGCTGCCCAAAAATACTACTGTTCTGTTAAAAAAATGCCATATAAAATTGACCCGTACCTGTAAGTTACTGATCTTCTCAATACAGTAACCCTGGCAGCTGAAATGAGACTGATTACCCGGAAATGGGATTTAACGTGCTTTCCGAAACATTTAAACTAGTAGAAGCAACGATGGTTAGTCTAAAATCGATAAATATATTTGCTTTTTTACTTACTAGTTAAAGTCGTGGTGGCCTAGTGGGTAAAGGACCAACCTCTCAAGTATGAGGGCGCGGGTTCGATCCCAGGTCAGGCAAGTACCAATGCTACTTTTCTAAGTTTGTATGTACTTTCTAAGTATATCTTAGACACCAATGACTGAGTTTCGGATGACACGTTAAACTGTAGGTCCCGGCTGTCATTGAACATCCTTGGCAGTCGTTACGGGTAGTCAGAAGCCAGTAAGTCAGACACCAGTCTAACCAAGGGGTATCGGGTTGCCCGGGTAAATGGGTTAAGGAGGTCAGATAGGCAGTCGCTTCTTGTAAAGCACTGGTACTCAGCTGAATCCGGTTAGACTGGAAGCCGACCCCAACATGATTGGGAAAAGGCTCGGAGGATGATGACTTACTAGTTAACCCTTTTAACAATTAAATCTAGATTTTCATAGTGAGTGAAATTTTAAAGATTAATACGAGTCCCTAATAATAAGAACTAAAAATTACTCTTTAAAATCAATTATTGGTTTAGGTTAAAGCACTACAGTGGTTTGAACTAATTTGGTAAAATTACCGCTATCCAAAAACTGTGAACTTAGGCGTCGTAATATTAAAGACATAAAACTAGATGACAATAAGTACCTATTAAAAATAATAAATGAGACAATGCGACCACATCGATTTTTAAACTGCATTCTTTGATAATAAAATTTAATGTTTTCAAATATTTCAATGCATGGGCTATTTGCAAATAAAACATGCTATGTATGATAAAGTAGTTGCGAGAATTGTTCACATTTCAGCAGTTTTTTTTATTTTTTCAAAACTTAAGGTTGAACTAAAAGATGCTGCTTCCTGATTTCGAAAATGTATTCAAAGGTTTTTTTTTTGTACTAAAAAAGTATTTGCAAAAAGGTTCTAGCAAGAAATATCTTGAAAATGTTTGCTAGTTGCATTTTATATTTTCGCTTCTAAACTTAGGAATCAACCACAAAGTCATAAAAAATCTGTATCCTTGAGAATACTATTAATATATTTTTTTTTAATCCATTAATTAAAATTCTTTTAGCTGTCATTGAACGTTTTTGACAGTGATTAAGTTTAGTCAGAAGCTAGTAGGTCTGAACCAGTCTTACCTAGGAGTATTGTCTTGCCTAGAGTTGAAGAGGTCAGATATGCAGAAGTTTCTTGTAAAACCCTGGTACTCAGCTGCATGTGGTTAGACTGGAAGCTGACTCCAACATATATAGTTGGGAAAAGGCTAGGCAGATGTAGATGTAATGAAAAATCTATAGAAAAGGTATATATTACTGCTCGTCTAAATATTAGAGGCGTTCAGACCGATTTATTGTTATCGATTACATGCGCAGGACATATTATAGTGCACAAGCGTTTGCGCAGACCTAGTTGCAATTCTCTATACAGACGACGTTACAACAGGTACCGGTTCAGCAGCTTAAATTATAAATGATGTTTATTTTGCCAATAGGTGGAAGTCAACACATAGAATCTTTAAAAGCAAGATAAAGTCAGTATTCCCAAACTGACTATATTGTGAAGAAACATTGACAAAAATCCAGGGTTTTAGGTTCTTCAAAAGTCTAAATAAATATGTCTATATAATCGATAGATAAAGATGATACAGCTATGCGAACAAACAGAAATACAGAAAGGATAGTACATAGATTTTTTTGTGCAAGATTGATAATTTACAAGGGACACGTGTAATCGTTTTAATCCTCTACATACTTAAAAGATAAAGATGTTAAACATGTTTTGTTTAACAACCTAAAACTACAATTGTGAAATCAGAATTGTAGGTTTGTACTAAGCGATCACCGACTACCCACTAGACTGTCTTCAGAAAATATAATTTTCTCAATCAATGACAAACATCATCATCATCTTCCGAATCTTTTCCCAACTATGTTGGGGTCGGCTTCCAGTCTAACCGGATGTAGTAGTACCAGTGTTTTAGAAGGAGCGACTACCCCATCCAACCTCCTCAACCCAGTTGTCCGGGCAACTCAATACCCCTTGGTTAAATCTGGTGGCAGACTTACTGGCTTTTGACAACCCGTAACGAGTGCCAAGGATGTTCAATGACAGCCGGGACTTACAGTTTAACGTGCCATCCGAAACATAGTCATTGGTGTCCAAGGTATGCTTAGAAAGTACATACAAGCTTGGAAAAGTTCTACTGGTACTTGCTTGACCTGGAATCGAATTCACACCCTCATACTGGAGAGGTTGGTTCTTTACCCACTAGGCCACCACGACTTTGTAATCATCAAAGACAAACGAACAGACACATAGAATGGATACATGTACCTACACAGTCACCTTCACATTCCCATTTGCGATAATCCACAAGTCACATTATTTATAATTATTTAAATCCTCAACATACCCAGCATTTATACCATTTCACATGGGCACTGCATTTTTCTGCTCAGTATAAAAAGCCTACAAACTGTTCCTAAGACCAGAATCGTAGGTTCTACTAAACAATCATGTCGAAATTACTTTTACTACTCGCGTGTTTAGTGACACTGGCAGCTTCCAAGTCTTCTATTTTCTTTAATATAGAAGATGCTACGGAACATTTCGAGAACTTTATAAAAGAACATGGCAAAGAATATTCAAGTGATGAGGAGAAGGCAAAAAGATTCGAAATATTTAAAGAAAACTTGCGCAGAGCTAACGAACTCAATCAACAGAGTGAGCACACTGAATTCGGTAAGACCCTTTTCTTTTTTGTTTATTTACAGTCTCTTGAGGTTCGAAAAACCCTTATATGTTTACACTGTATCCAAATTCTACCACGCATGTTACCTAGATCCTTAGTATATTTTCATCAGTCTATCTCTAGTAAATGCATTTTAAAAGCTGAAAAAATATCCTGTGCTCGATTCCGGTAAAATTTATTTAGTAAGTTTTGGTATTACAGACTAATCATAAACTTTTAATCTCACCATAGTCCAGGCCTTGTCACAATTTTGACAGTCATCTTGTTATACGCTATATCATGTAGGACGCGATTCTTTCCAGCCTTCATACTCTATCCACCCGTCTCTAATTTCTTTTTTTAGTAGTTCCATTTATCTTGGATCTGAATGAATAAATATGCTTTCAATAAAAAATAAATGTCCTGTAGATGGCAAATACTAACCAAGAATTAAATTTTGTTACAGGAATAACACAATTCTCGGATTTAACTCATGATGAATTTATTGATTCCCTAACTGGTTTGCGTTCAAACATGACTGTTGGGACAAACTTGTGCACGATGATCACCGATGAGGACGTGCCAAACGTCCCAATTCCTGAACCTTATTATAACTGGCAACGGTTTAACATCGTCTCAAGGGTTAAGAATCAGAGACAATGTGGATCTTGTTATTCTTTTAGTGCTACTGGTGAGGAAAGCAAAATTTTTGCTTTAGATTTACTCTTACAGCTTCTCAATCCTACTTATTCTTCTTATAATGTTTCCAATATTATTTGGTCTAAGCGCAATTTTCTGTACACTTCCATTCGTCTCTATCAGCCATTATACTCAAATTCCCCCTTAGCTTAAAAATGATTTTTTTCAGGAAATATCGAGAGTCAATACGCAAAGAAGTATGGGTCAATGGTGGAATTGTCTGAACAACAAATTGTTGACTGTGATATCGGGTCCCATGGTTGTAGTGGTGGATTAATGACATCAGCTTTTAGGTAATTATTTATTTAAATTAGATGCTTGCAACTATATTTATGTATTTAAATGTTGCGTACAGCGCCGTTTCATTGTGCGGTCGAGATTTTATTTCGATCATAAGCTCAAAGACTTACAGCCAGTTTCTTCATCAAAAGTGAAAGCCAAAGTAATGTCATTAAGTAAAAGTAACGGTCAAATTCGTTTTTTCAAGGCTAAAGTAACAGCAAAACTAATAATAGATAAAACGAATTTGACCGTTACTTTTACTTTGTGACATTACATTGGCTTTTACTTCGGCTTTTACTGTTGATGAAGAAATTGGCTGTTAGTATTAATTTTAAGGTATGTTACGTCGGAGGTTAATTGTCTTCTTTGTTGCCAGTTCCATTATCCAGATGGGTGGTATTGAAATGGAATCTAGCTATCCATATGTGGCAGTGCAACAACACTGCCTTTTCAAACCTCAACCGGCTGTTGTTAAGCTAACTGGTTGCTATCAGTTTAACCTTAAATCGCAACTGAAATTGCGGCAAGCACTCCTCTCATTTGGGCCTATATCTATTGGTAAGTTCTTCAGACTTTTACCTGAAGGCAGGTCTGTCACCGACGGAAATAGAACAAACTACACATCTTCATACTAAAATATGTACTTCCAAATCGATTTTGGCGTATTATCACCAAAGTCTTATAAGCAAATTTTATTTGCTAATTATTCATTTATTTATTCTTGAACATATTAATTACATTTTTAAATATTAAATATATATGTCGGAGGCGAACATCAGGATGGCACTATCGTCCGACATCAGCTAGGGTAATCAAGCAAAGAGATAACTCAAAGAAACTCAAAACTCAAACGTTTATTCAAATTCGTCAGAACAAAAGACATCCCCCAAAACGCCCGCCCTTCGCCACTTCCTATGTGTTTTGGCTGGGGAGAAGAAGTGGCGGAACAAACTCCCCAGCAACACATGTCTGTCTGTTAGGTTAGAAGAACCATTACAAAACAAAAATCATAAGACTTTACAATAAGTTTAGGTACTACAACGCTAGGCAATAACAGGTTAATTAGGTACACTACACGTAACGAAAGGCAGTAACGCGACAACTCCACGAAGACTCGACGAAGCTTCGACCAAGACTGAGCTCCGCGGACGCCACGCTGACCACCACGACTGCCAAGCGCGCCAAAATGTTGTTTCATCGGTAACGCCGCCAGAGGGCGCGCTTGCGTGACGTTTAGTGTCCGTGCTAATGACAGTCTCCGACATATAAATAAAAAAAAAATATGTAAAATTATTTATTTGCTAATTATTATTAATGCTCTGCCATTGAAACTAAGATTTGAGGTCCAATTGCTGGACAACCGGCTCCTTTCATACGACGAAGGATGCGTGCCTTAGTCGTATGCATATCATTATTCTATCAGGTGTATTTACTTTGGTTTGGTTCTTCATGGTTCCACCCGTTCGTCAGCCGTTATTGGACTTCCTTTTATGACATACGTATTCCTTCTTTTCATTTTAGGTGTCAAGTCTTCGAACTTCCATGTGTACAGAGGCGGTGTGTTGAAAGATAAATTGTGCAATGTTGGAAACATTAATCATGGCATCTTATTAGTGGGATATGGAGTCGGTAAGACGTTTTGCTCATTTTATTTTACATCTTCATAAAAAATGACTTGATGCAAATGCTGCTATAACCAACAAACAAACATAAGAAAAATCTAGTTAAATGTTGAAAATGAAAAACGAAGAACTCTCCATTCGGCTCAATTTTATTAGTATTGATAGGATTTTTAATTGTTGTCATGGTGGCCTGGTGGGTAAAGAACCAACCTCTTACATTTTTTCATGTAATTAATTTCATTGGACTTCTAGCTTCAGGTAATTGTAGCTATAATTTCGATCAGCTTCAGAAAAGGTAACAATGTCATCAACATAAAAAAACTCTGTTTCAGAAAATGGTGTGCCATACTGGCTGGCCAAGAATTCATGGGGCGAAACGTTTGGTGAACAAGGCTATATCAAGTTCGAGCGTGGAGATGACCGCGACTCTTGTGGAGTTATGAATGACTTAATGGCTTCAGCCATAGTCCAATAAATATCTATCTGTGAAGATTTATGCTCAAACGGCATATCGTTTCTTGCGTCACCATAGAATAAAATAATAATAATTTTCTCATGTAAGTTCCTAGTTCGACTTGCATTGTATAATTTTCTCGGAGTCAACCTACAGTGAAGACAAATATTGTTTACACTTCTTTTTGAAAAGAGTGTCTATTGAGTGTATTGCCAGTTCTTCTCCCTAAGACCCACTCCTTAGAATCGTGCTCCTAGCTATAGGTCTTTATGAAATACATACCTTGATTATATGTTACTTTATATGAAATAAAAATTGATTTGAGCAATAGAAGAAAGTCTTTTTTCTTTTTAATAAACATACTAGCTGTTTCTGGTGCCTGTGGCCGCATGTGGAAGAAAGTACCTACTTCCTTATATAATATAGGTAACTGACATAATGACACTCAAAAGTGTTTTCCAATTGGATATAAAAATATAATGAATGAATGAAAATGAAAAAGTGTTTATTCGAGAAGAAAATCATTACACACACATAATACTTCTGCCAAACTACACAGCAGTTTGTTGGCAGATGCAGCTCCCGTTTACAATATTCAAATTATAAATATAAAGTACTTTTTCATCCGAAAACTTACAATAAATAATAACCAAGAACGACACCACTAATTAGTTTAACCTACGCATTGCCATCAATGAGTTCTTGCCAATAACATTTAAAAAGAAACCTCGTCATTTTATTTTTTAAAGACATCTTTGAAGTACAGCTACTTTCTAAATCGGATGGCATATTATTAAAAATCATTGGAACCAGAAATTTTCTACATCTTCGCCCATAATACTTATTGCAGGTAGGTACTACAAATCTTGCAGCTGTTTTATTTCTTTGGGGTCTGTTGCATACCGTCTTCATTTTAAATTGATCACTACTATACTATTCTACAGCCAACAACAACACTACCCTCCTGTGAACTGGCAATATTTTACACTCTAAAAATAATTCCTCATAGTCACTGCTTTTACAACGTATTTTTGTGTGTTTATCAACTAATAGCTTCATGAACCTGTGTTCCCCACAAAATTAAATAATTAGATTCTTCGATAGTACGCTGGTGTGGTCATTTGGAACATAAAAGAAAAAGGCTTTCCAGTGGTGTAAATATGTAAAAATAACTTTTATTAATTTAGAAGAATATATAAACAGTGCTCACAGTGAAAAAATTGTATCCATTACATTCATTTGTTTGTTCTTGACAATTTGGAAAAAAATAAAAATAAAACATCATACATCCTGCCAATGAGTACCAATGAGGTTTTATATGTCATGAACAACCTGATTTGTAATAACTTTATTTTATCTAAATATGTTTTAAATGTATTTCCATAGCATGCCAATCCATAGGAAAACAATGAGTCCACCAACGCATAATTTTTTAGTACGACTTACAAACTATGTATGTTAGTATTGCTTACAAGAAAAAACAAATAGACCTTAAATTGTGAATCACTGCTGTACCAATCCCTGCGAGATGGCGACGCAATGATTCACGTATCAGCAGTCCAGCCGACTTGTAATCATTTTTAACCGACTTCCCAAAAAGGAGGAGGTTCTCAATTCGACGGGATCTTTGTAGGCATCCGTAGGGTAAAAATTTGACACTAAGGCGTATGTCTGATAACATTATGACATGATGAAGGTTTGGAGCTGACCTGATGATGGAGACCAGAGAAGGTCGAAAGTCGGTGGCGTATAAACTCAGGTACATCCATTAGACACTGACTTCTAGGCCGATGCACCTAAGAATAGCTTTTTTTGTTTTTGGGAGTCGGTTTTATTTTTTTGTAAAAAGTTTTAAGAAACGTCATTACAAATCCAATATGGTGGGCTTCCCAAGATGGCGGACGAGCTGTTTGAAATTTACCACCTACAATGGATATCAAATGAAAGGGTTTATTGAATGAGTTGCGAAAAAAGTAATCACGTGACCTAAATCCAACATGGCGGCCGCACCAAGGTGGCGCATTGGTTATTCGAAATGCAGCCTAATGATATACATAGGTGTAAAAAAAATATATAATACTTTTAAAAACTAAAAAAAAAAACACTTTTAGCAGGCAATAATTAAAAAAAATAAAATAATTCGGACATTTAGTTTGATGAAATACAATTTTACAACCATACATGGTGCGTTTTGTCCAAAGTGATATGTTATTTCAAATTCAATTTATTTAACGTAGACTCATACACAAAAATCCATTTTCACAATCACATTTACAACATTCACAAACTATATCTACACACATACTACATAATTCAACATTATAACACAAAATATTTTTTTTTGTACACACGCATAATAAAGAACACAGGAAAGAAAGAATTTACAAAGGTAGTACTTATTTCTTAAGTCATCATCCTCCGAGCCTTCTTCCCTACTATGTTGGGGTCGGCTTCCAGTCTAACCGGATGTAGCTGTGTACCGGTGTTTTAGAAGGAGCGACTACCCCATCTAACCTCCTCATCCCAGTTACCCGGGCAACTCAATACCCCTTGGTTAGACTGGTGTCAGACTTACTGGCTTTTGACTACCTGTAATGACTGCCAAGGATGTTCAATGACAGCCGGGACTTACAGTTTAACGACAACCATCCGAAACACAGTCATTGGTGTCCAAGGTACACTTAGAAAGTACATACAAACTTGGAAAAGTTCTATTGAACTCACGCCCTCATACTGGAGAGGTTGGTTCTTTACCCACTAGGGCACCACGACTTTTTAATCAATTAAAGACAAACTAACAGACATATAAAATGGATACATGTACCTACACAGTCACCTTCACATTCCCATTTGCGATAATCCACAAGTAACATTATTTATAATTATTTAAATCCTCAACATACCCAGCATTTATACCATTTCACATAGGCACTGCATTTTTCTGCTTAGTATAAAAAGCCCGCAGACTGTTCGTAAGACCAGAATAGTAGGTTCTACTAAACAATCATGTCGAAGTTACTATTAATACTCGCGTGTTTAGTGACACTGGCAGCTTCCAAGTCTTCTATTTTCTTTGATATAGAAGATGCTATGGAACATTTCGAAAACTTTATAAGAGAACATGGTAAAGAATATTCAAGTGATAAGGAGAAGGCAAAAAGATTCGAAATATTTATAGAAAACTTGCACAGAGCTAACGAACTCAATCAACAGAGTGAGCACACTGAATTTGGTAAGACAATTAACTTTTTTGGTTATTTACAGTTTCTTGAGGTTGGACAAACCTTTATATGTTTATACTGTATTCAAATACTACCACGCATGCTACCTAGATCCTTGGTATATTCTCTTAACTAACGTAACGTAACTGCCTCGTTGGTCTAGCTGTCGCAAGTGTCAGCAGCCGCTGAGCACGAGGTCTCGGGTTCGATTCCCGAGTCGGGCCGAAATCGCTTTGTGGGTTTTAGAAGACTTTCACAAAGCAGCCCGGAGCCTGGAAGCTGGTGATTGTTACACCCGTGCATCGGAGAGCACGTAAATGTCGGTCCTGCGCCTGATCTCTCTCCGGTCGTGTCGGATTGCCGTCCCATCGGGCTATGAGAGTGAAGGAATAGGGAGTGCACCTGTGTCTGCGCAAATGCTCGTGCACTATAATATGTCCTGCGCAGCTGGCTGATCTCCTTACATGAGAGCAGCCGCCGTAGCCGATAATCGGCTAGGAGGACATCATCATCATCATATTCTCTTAAGTGTCATGAATCTCTAATAACTGCATTTTAAAAGCTGAAAAAATATCCTGTGCTCGAATCCGGTAAAATTCATGTTGTAAGTTTGGTATTACAGACTAATCATAAACTTTTAATCTCACCATAGTCCAGGCCTTGTCACAATTTTGACAGGCATCTCGTTATAAGCTATATGTAGAACACGATTCTTTCCAGCCTTCATACACTATCCACCCGTCTCTAATTTCATCTAAAGGAGATGGCCAAATTTTCATAGTAAAAAAACCCAGAATCGACAGCAATGAAATGCTTACCAATAGGTTCATTATGATAGACCTTTGATGGTGCCAAAAACTCCAGCCTGAAATCCATGGGGTATAGGAGCTATATCATATTTTCACAAAAATAGGTCGTTGAATTTATATTGATTTTAAAGATCATTTACATCAAGGAACATAAAAAAAAATCTATGTACACTAAGATTATACTAGCCAACAGTAATATCCCCATAGTTACTGAGATTGCCTGGTGATTAAAAGGTCTTATATTTAACCACTCCAAACACGAAAGCACCGACCTTACTTACTTGGAGAGGTTTCGCAGTTATATGCAACCTTCACAACTGGCTATGAAACATCTTTTTAAAAATTGTCTTTGAAAATCGTGCCATGTGACATTGTCAAATGTAACAAATGACTTAACGATGCAAAACGGTCCAATCACGAGTCTGCATTCAACTTCTAATGAACATGAAACAGTAAAAGTAAACTTTTCTGTGAACTAAAATCATGATCGAAAAAACGTTATAAAAAGAGAACCCCATGGTTTTTAGATGATATGAAATACTTTTTGTAATCCTTACATTATACTGAATCCAATCGTACATATGAAGTTTCTGTCGACTCTGGGTGTTTTTTTGGCCATCTCCTTTTTTTAGTAGTTCCATTTATCTTGAATCTGAATAAATTGTTATTTTACATTCGAGTTATCGAGGTTAATATTTATTTACACAGATATTTACAATACATATTTACAATAAAAATCAAAAACTATCCTAGTAAAACAAACAACTAAAAAGCGTCAAAAAATTCGTCCCCATCGCTGTCAACTGGGAGCGTGCCCAAGAGGCTGGCAGCATTACCTCGTTGGATCGCCATGCTGATTCTTTGTCCGAGGTAATAGCCAGCCTTCTGGTCACGAGAAGCGTCAACCAGCCGCCTTGAGAGATCTTTAAATAGAATGTGGGCATTCGGACCCCACGACCCGAGGGTTTCAACCCCAAACGGTTCGAAAATATAGTTTCCGACAAGGCCACTATATTTCCGCCGCTTGAGGTTCTCCGCAGCCGCAGCGGCAGCAGCAGCACAGCACGCAGAACTTGGAAGGTGTGATGGCGCAAGAGTATCGACACAGGTTGCGTCCCATACTAAAAGCCTACCCATCTTCCAAGGGAATAACGACATGCCGTCTGGTCTCTTACCGTCGTCGCGTGCCAAACCGTTTGGTTCTAATACAGCTGGTACCCCGACGGCAACAAGATCCCGACGTATAATGTCATTGGTGTTTGCATGCCGGGCAATACGGCCCGCACTGCGGCTGCACGACAGGCCGTGGTGTCTGAGGCTGGTGACAGCCTCACCACAGTGGCAGCGATGAGGGGAGCAGCACGGTGCTCCTATACGTAAGCAAGTAGCGAGGCGGAAAGTTGTATCGTCAAACATGGTGCCAATATTTGACGACGGTAGTGCCTGAAGCCAAAGCCCCGACTCCCATCTACCCACAGCCAGTAGGCGCTCTCGCTCAGCAGGAGTAATTGCCGTTTCTATCAAACTATTCCGGGTTACTCTGCAGAGCGGCTCATCCCACTGTCTTTGGGAAGACGGGTTGCTGGGTAAATTTTCATTCGGGCAAGTAATTTTCCATGCATCCATAGCCTCGGCTAAATACGGTACCTCGAAATCAGCCAGTGTTGGAGTAAGAATATTCCTGGTTAATTTCTCAGTGCCGTGAACCGAGGATATGAATGCCGGTAAACTAATACTGGTAATTTTGCGGACGCCGAGACCTCCCATCCGGATGGGCAATGTGGCTTGTTGCCAGGCTCGGTCGTCCAGGGCCACATTGAGAATGGAGCTGAGGGTATGGCGGATAATTTTATCAATTGGGTCTAAAAGGTGGCTATGTTTAAAGAGATGAGAAGAACGGAGGTAATATGTAAATTTAGGACCAAAACAGCAGTGTCGAATAATTGTGATGGCCGAATGCATTGTAATTTTTTGTAGGCGTTCCGAAATATCGTTGAAATTATCAATTTTTTCCGAAATAAATGTAGAAAAAGATTGGTCTAGGATGGGAGCCCCAAGGAGGCGGAGAGACTGTTTATCTATAATTTTAATCTGTGGTGCTAATGATTGAAATTTGGATATTGTCATTTGTCTGTCAGTCGTGTCAGTAATAAATAATTCACATTTTGTACAATTTAGTTCTAAACCAATGGAATGAAATTTATGTTTTAAATGAATGAAATCCTGAAATACGGTCTCTACATCGCCTCCCAGGGTCCCATCATCTAGATACCAAACGTTGAATTTGGAATTTAGCTCTCGAATGATCGGGTGAATGGCTAGGCTAGTAATTTTCAATTACTGGCCCGAGGGGATCACCTTGTTGGCATCCGACTGCAGATTCCAATAGGTTGTCCTTAAACAGTAATTTTGATGGGTGCCTGTAACACTGATAGAGCAAACTATAAATTTTCGGTACTTCTTTTTGTGCTTCAGCCAACAGGGTGTCCCGGTTTACGGAATTAAAAGCATTTTTGATGTCAACCTTCAGGATGACCTCTCCTTTGCCACAATTTAGGTAGGCCGACAAAGCGTGTACGGCAGCCTCGCAGCCCCCTTTGGAACCGTATCCCAACTGTAGGGGCTGGAATTTGTCCGAACTAGACCTCGGGACTACAGAGTCCCGGATTTTTGGGAGGCGAACGTGGGGCCGAAGCCAACACGCTGAAGCTTTTTTGAGACAACTTTAATGAAATGGTGACACAAAACTGACGATTATCCCTGTATACACTACAGAAATGTACCCAAGGACAATCCCCGGTTCTGTGCTAGACTATTGCTATGGATGAAAACTATTGTGATGGGATGCTAATGAACTAGGTATGGGAAAACTACGGGAACTATGGCACCTGCCGATAACAATGTATTAAATACATGTAAAAATGGCAGGTGGAGACTCGCCACCTCACTTACTGGGCCCTCGGGAATCAGTCCCTAAATCGCAACAAGAGGGCAACAGGTACATGAGCGGCTGAAGGGTGAGGATACCTCGGCGGACTTTAAACGCAGATCACGCGCTCCTTGTGGGTCCAGCATCACCGGTCCACTTGCCACTTACCACGAGGCACCTACCCTCCGAGCAGAGCTACTAACCCTGCTCTAGCGACTCCACTCTGGTCGGCCAATAAAGGCAAGCCAGGAGGCGGTAGCCCAATCCCCCGTCATGCTTCACTCCGGCAGGCCGAAGATGGGGGACAGTATGCTCTCCCTGGAGCACTCGGAAATATAGCCCCGCGGGGTCGCTACTCCCCGTCATCCGCCTCAGATGCCCTGCGGGGCTTATTATTATTGCCTATAATGTCCCACTGCTGGGTAAAGGCCTCCCCATCTCGCTTCCACACTTCCACCAGTCTTGACAGTAGGCGTCTAATTCGTCACGCCATCTCTTTCGGGGCGTACCCCGCCTGCGGTGTCCATCCTGGGGTGCCTTTTAGGCATTAAATGGACGGATCGCATCCGGAATACCGTAATACGTTCCAGAACAGGAGTTGCTGATGTAGGCCGAAAGGCGTATCCGGAAAGATGGGTCACTATTATCACCCAGTGGACACCCCAGGATTATTATTATCTGAATAAATAAACAAATAAATATGATTTCAATAAAAAATAAAGGAATTTTGTTACAGGAATAACACAGTTCTCGGATTTGACTCATGATGAATTTATTGATTCGCTAACTGGTTTGCGTTCAAACATGACTGTTGGGACAAGCTTGTGCACGAAGATCACCGATGAGGACGTGCCAAACGTCTTAATTCCTGAACCTTTTGACTGGCGACTGTATAACATCGTCACAGGGTTAAAGAATCAGGCACAATGTGGATCTTGTTTTGCTTTTAGTGCTGCTGGTGAGGAAAGAAAAATCTTGCTTTAGATTTAGTCTTACAGCGTCTCAATCCTACTTATTCTTCTTATAATGTTTCCAATTTTATTTGGTCTAAGCGCAATTTGCTGTACGCTTCCATTCGTCTCTATCAGCCATTATACTTAAATTCCCCCTTAGCTTGAAAATGCTTTTTTTTTCAGGAAATATCGAGAGTCAATACGCAAAGAAGCATGGGTCAAAGGTGGCATTGTCTGAACAACAAATTCTTGACTGTGATAAAGGGTCCTATGGTTGTGAGGGTGGAATCGTGACATCAGCTTTTAGGTAATTATTTAACCAGGAGTCACGTGCCTGATCTGTTTAGTCTATGAATCTAAATAATTACAGATGATTATTTGAATGTTGCGTACAACGCCGTTTCGTTGTACTGTCCAGATTTGATTTCAATCAAAGCTCAAAGACTTAGTATTAATTTTAATGCATATTATGTGGGAGGTTAATCTTCTTCTTTGTTGCCAGTTCTATTATCCAGATGGGTGGTATTGAAATGGATTCCAGCTATCCGTATGAGGCGCGGCAACAATCCTGCCGTTTCAATCCTCAACGGCCTGTAGTTAAGCTTACTGGTTGCTATCAGTATAGCCTTAGATCGCAAAAGAAATTGCAGCAAGCACTCTACACATTTGGGCCTATATCTATTGGTAACTTCTTCAGATTATGTTTTTATTTTGATCTGAGGGAAGGTCTGTCACCGACGGGAACAGAAGCGATCCTAAGATACCTACTTACTAGTTTTCAAACTACATAATGTTCATCTATAATATAAAAATGAATCGCAAAATGTGTTGGTAAGCGCATAACTCAACAACGCCTGGACCAATTGCTAATTCTTTTTTTGTTGTGTTTGTTATTGTCAGGAGAAGTTCTTATGAAAAAAAATAAGTAAAGTAGAGAAGTCAGTTGACGGGAGTGAAGCCGCGGGCAAAAGCTAGTACTAAAATACATATGTTCTTTCTTATCGATTTTGATAATACTATCACCAAAGCAATGGCAGAGCATTATTAATTTAATAAAAGTCGCTAATGAGCGACTTTTATTAAATTAATAATGCTCTGCCATTGACACTATGATTTGAGGTTCAATTACTGGACTATCGGCTCCTTTCATACGATAAAGGCACGCACCCAGATCATTATTCCTTCAGGTGTACTTACTTTGGTTTGGTTCTTCATAGTTTCACCCATTCGTCAGCCGTTATTGGACTTCCCTTTAAGACATCAGATACGTATTCCTTTTTTTTATTTTAAGTATTTTTTTATTTATTTTAGGTGTTAAGTCTGAGAACTTCCATTGGTATAAAGGCGGTGTGATGAGAGATGAGTTGTGCGATGCTGGACAAATTAATCATGGTATCTTATTAGTGGGATACGGAGTAGGTAAGATGTTTTTCTCATTTTATTTTTTACATCTTCATAACAGATTCACTTGATTCACTTCCTCTAAGGCTCAATTTTATTAGTATTGATAGGATTTTTAATTGTTGTCATGGTGGCCTGGTGGGTGAAGAACCAGTCTCTTATATTTTTTCATGTAATTAATTTCATTGGACTTCTAGCTTCAGGTAATTCTCGCTATAATTTCGATCAGCTACAGAAAAGGTAACAATGTCATCAACATAAAAAAAACTCTGTTTCAGAAAATGGTGTGCCATACTGGCTGGCCAAGAATTCATGGGGCGAAACTTTTGGTGAACAAGGCTACATCAAGTTCGAGCGTGGAGATGGCCGCGACTCCTGTGGACTTATGAATGACTTAATGGCTTCAGCCATAGTCCAATAAATATCTATGTGCGAGAATTTATGCTCAATCCGCGTATCGTTTCTTGTGTCACCATAAAATGAAATAATAATAATTTCTTAATGTAACTTCCTAGTTCGACTTGCATTGTATAATTTTGTCGGAATCAACCTACAGTGAAGTCAAATATTGTATTCACTTCTTTTTGAAAAGAGTGTCTATTGAGTGTATTGCCAGTTCTTCTCCATAAGACCCACTCCTTGGAATCGTGCACATAGCTATAGATCTTTATAAAATACAAACCTTGATTATATGTTAGTTTATATGAAATAAAAATTGATTTGAGCAATAGAAGAATGTCTTTTTTTTGTTTTTAATAATCATACTAGCTGTTTCTGGTGCCTGTGGCCGCATGTGGAAGAAAGTACCTACTTCCTTATATAATATAGGTAACTGACATAATGACACTCAAAAGTGTTTTCCAATTGGATATAAAAATATAATGAATGAATGAAAATGAAAAAGTGTTTATTCGAGAAGAAAATCATTACACACACATAATACTTCTGCCAAACTGCACAGCAGTTTGTTGGCAGATGCAGCTCCCGTTTACAATATTCAAATTATAAATATAAAGTACTTTTTCATCCGAAAACTTACAATAAATAATAACCAAGAACGACACCACTAATTTAGTTTAACCTACGCATTGCCATCAATGAGTTCTTGCCAATAACATTTAAAAAGAAACCTCGTCATTTTATTTTTTAAAGACATCTTTGAAGTACAGCTACTTTCTAAATCGGATGGCATATTATTAAAAATCATTGGAACCAGAAATTTTCTACATCTTCGCCCATAATACTTATTGCAGGTAGGTACTACAAATCTTGCAGCTGTTTTATTTCTTTGGGGTCTGTTGCATACCGTCTTCATTTTAAATTGATCACTACTATACTATTCTACAGCCAACAACAACACTACCCTCCTGTGAACTGGCAATATTTTACACTCTAAAAATAATTCCTCATAGTCACTGCTTTTACAACGTATTTTTGTGTGTTTATCAACTAATAGCTTCATGAACCTGTGTTCCCCACAAAATTAAATAATTAGATTCTTCGATAGTACGCTGGTGTGGTCATTTGGAACATAAAAGAAAAAGGCTTTCCAGTGGTGTAAATATGTAAAAATAACTTTTATTAATTTAGAAGAATATATAAACAGTGCTCACAGTGAAAAAATTGTATCCATTACATTCATTTGTTTGTTCTTGACAATTTGGAAAAAATTAAAAATAAAACATCATACATCCTGCCAATGAGTACCAATGAGGTTTTATATGTCATGAACAACCTGATTTGTAATAACTTTATTTTATCTAAATATGTTTTAAATGTATTTCCATAGCATGCCAATCCATAGGAAAACAATGAGTCCACCAACGCATAATTTTTTAGTACGACTTACAAACTATGTATGTTAGTATTGCTTACAAGAAAAAACAAATAGACCTTAAATTGTGAATCACTGCTGTACCAATCCCTGCGAGATGGCGACGCAATGATTCACGTATCAGCAGTCCAGCCGACTTGTAATCATTTTTAACCGACTTCCCAAAAAGGAGGAGGTTCTCAATTCGACGGGATCTTTGTAGGCATCCGTAGGGTAAAAATTTGACACTAAGGCGTATGTCTGAAGACATTATGACATGATGAAGGTTTGGAGCTGACCTGATGATGGAGACCAGAGAAGGTCGAAAGTCGGTGGCGTATAAACTCAGGTACATCCATTAGACACTGACTTCTAGGCCGATGCACCTAAGAATAGCTTTTTTTGTTTTTGGGAGTCGGTTTTATTTTTTTGTAAAAAGTTTTAAGAAACGTCATTACAAATCCAATATGGTGGGCTTCCCAAGATGGCGGACGAGCTGTTTGAAATTTACCACCTACAATGGATATCAAATGAAAGGGTTTGTTGAATGAGTTGCGAAAAAAGTAATCACGTGACCTAAATCCAACATGGCGGCCGCACCAAGGTGGCGCATTGGTTATTCGAAATGCAGCCTAATGATATACATAGGTGTAAAAAAAATATATAATACTTTTAAAAACTAAAAAAAAAAACACTTTT
Source organism: Helicoverpa zea (assembly GCF_022581195.2). Classification (NCBI taxonomy): domain Eukaryota; kingdom Metazoa; phylum Arthropoda; class Insecta; order Lepidoptera; family Noctuidae; genus Helicoverpa; species Helicoverpa zea. The sequence goes on from NC_061454.1 coordinate 13,307,222, forward strand.
AGCAGGCAATAATTAAAAAAAATAAAATAATTCGGACATTTAGTTTGATGAAATACAATTTTACAACCATACATGGTGCGTTTTGTCCAAAGTGATATGTTATTTCAAATTCAATTTATTTAACGTAGACTCATACACAAAAATCCATTTTCACAATCACATTTACAACATTCACAAACTATATCTACACACATACTACATAATTCAACATTATAACACAAAATATTTTTTTTTGTACACACGCATAATAAAGAACACAGGAAAGAAAGAATTTACAAAGGTAGTACTTATTTCTTAAGTCATCATCCTCCGAGCCTTCTTCCCTACTATGTTGGGGTCGGCTTCCAGTCTAACCGGATGTAGCTGTGTACCGGTGTTTTAGAAGGAGCGACTACACCATCTAACCTCCTCAACCCAGTTACCCGGGCAACTCAATACCCCTTGGTTAGACTGGTGTCAGACTTACTGGCTTTTGACTAAGTGTAATTACTGCCAAGGATGTTCAATGACAGCCGGGACTTACAGTTTAACGACAACCATCCGAAACACAGTCATTGGTGTCCAAGGTATACTTAGAAAGTACATACAAACTTGGAAAAGTTCTATTGAACTCACGCCCTCATACTGGAGAGGTTGGTTCTTCACCCACTAGGCCACAACGACTTTTAAATCAATTAAAGACAAACTAACAGACATATAAAATGGATACATGTACCTACACAGTCACCTTCACATTCACATTTGCGATAATTCACAAGTAACATTATTTACAGTTATTTAAATCCTCAACATACCCAGCATTTATACCATTTCACATGGGCATTTTTCTGCTTAATATAAAAAGCCCGCAGACTGTTCCTAAGACCAGAATCGTAGGTTCTACTAAGCAATCATGTCGAAGTTACTTTTACTACTCGCGTGTTTAGTGACACTGGCAGCTTCCAAGTCTTCTATTTACTTTGATATAGAAGATGCTGTTGAACATTTCGAGAACTTTATAAAAGAACATGGCAAAGAATATTCAAGTGATGAGGAAAAGGCAAAAAGATTCGAAATATTTAAAGAAAACTTGCACAGAGCTAACGAACTCAATCAACAGAGTGAGCACACTGAATTTGGTAAGACAATTTACTTTTTTAGTTATTTTACAGTTTCTTGAGGTTGAACAAACTCTTATATGTTTATACTGTATTCAAATACTACCACGCATGCTACCTAGATCCTTGGTATATTCTCTTAAGTGTCATGAATCTCTAATAACTGAATTTTAAAAGCTGCAAAAATATCCTGTGCTCGAATCCGGTAAAATTCATTTAGTAAGTTGTGGTATTACAGACTAATCATAAACTTTTAATCTCACCATAGTCCAGGCCTTGTCACAATTTTGACAGTCATCTCCTTATACGCTATATGTAGAACACGATTCTTTCCAGCCTTTCTTACTCTATCCACCCGTCTCTAATTTCATCTAAATTTTAGTAGTTCCATTTATCTTGAATCTGAATGAATAAATATGCTTTCAATAAAAAATAAATGCTCATGTAGATGACAAATACTAACCAAGAATTAAATTTTGTTACAGGAATAACACAATTCTCGGATTTAACTCATGATGAATTTATTGATTCGCTAACTGGTTTGCGTTCAAACATGACTGTTGGGACAAACTTGTGCACGATGATCACCGATGAGGACGTGCCAAACGTCCCAATTCCTGAACCTTATTATAACTGGCAACAGAATGACATCGTCTCAAGGGTTAAGAATCAGAGACAATGTGGATCTTGTTATTCTTTTAGTGCTACTGGTGAGGAAAGAAAATGTTTGCTTTAGATTTACTCTTACAGCTTCTCAATCCTACTTATTCTACTTATAATGTTTCCAATTTTATTTGGTCTAAGCGCAATTTGCTGTACGCTTCCATTCGTCTCTATCAGCCATTATACTCAAATTCCCCCTTAGCTTGAAAATGCTTTTTTTTCAGGAAATATCGAGAGTCAATACGCAATGAAGTATGGGTCAATGGTGGAATTGTCTGAACAACAAATTGTTGACTGTGATATCGGGTCCCATGGTTGTAGTGGTGGATTAATGACATCAGCTTTTAGGTAATTATTTATCTAAATTAGATGCTTGCAACTATATTTATGTATTTAAATGTTGCGTACAGCGCCGTTTCATTGTGCGGTCGAGATTTTATTTCGATCATAAGGCCAAAGACTTACAGCCAGTTTCTTCATCAAAAGTGAAAGCCAAAGTAATGTCATTAAGTAAAAGTAACGGTCAAATTCTTTTTTTCAAGGCTAAAGTAACAGCAAAACTAATAATAGATAAAACGAATTTGACCGCTACTTTTACTTTATGACATTACATTGGCTTTTACTTCGGCTTTTACTGTTGATGAAGAAATTGGCTGTTAGTATTAATTTTAAGGTATGTTACGTCGGAGGTTAATTGTCTTCTTTGTTGCCAGTTCCATTATCCAGATGGGTGGTATTGAAATGGAATCTAGCTATCCGTATGTGGCGGTGCAACAACTCTGCCTTTTCAAACCTCAACCGGCTGTTGTTAAGCTAACTGGTTGCTATCAGTTTAACCTTAAATCGCAATTGAAATTGCGGCAAGCACTCCTCTCATTTGGGCCTATATCTATTGGTAAGTTCTTCTGATTATGCTTCTATTTTTACCTGAAGGAAGGTCTGTCACCGACGGAAACAGAACAAACTACATATCTTCATACTAAAATATGTACTTCCAAATCGATTGATTTTGGCGTATTATCACCATATCTTACAAGCAAATTTTATTTGCTAATTATTATTAATGCTCTGCCATGGTTACTAAGATTTGAGGTCCAATTGCTGGAAAACCGGCTCCTTTCATACGACGAAGGCTGCGTACCTTAGTCGTATGCATATCATTATTCTATCAGGTGTATTTACTTTGGTTTGGTTCTTCATGGTTCCACCCGTTCGTCAGCCTTTATTGGACTTCCTTTTATGACATACGTATTCCTTTTTTTCATTTCAGGTGTCAAGTCTTCGAGCTTCCATGTGTATAGAGGCGGTGTGTTGAGAGATAAATTGTGCAATGTTGGAAATATTAATCATGGCATCTTATTAGTGGGATACGGAGTCGGTAAGATGTTTTGCTCATTTTATTTTACATCGTTATAAAAAATTCACTTGATGCAAATGCTGCTATAACCACAAACAAACATAAGAAAAAATCTTGTTAAATGTAGAAAATTAAAAACGAAGAACTCTCCATTCGGCTCAATTTTATTAGTATTGATAGGATTTTTAATTGTTGCCATGGTGGCCTGGTGGGTAAAGAACCAACCTCTTATATTTTTTCATGTATGTAATTAATTTCATTGGACTTCTAGCTTCAGGTAATTCTCGCTATAATTTCGATCAGCTTCAGAAAAGGTAAAAATGTCATCAACATAAAAAAAACTCTGTTTCAGAAAATGGTGTGCCATACTGGCTGGCCAAGAATTCATGGGGCGAAACATTTGGTGAACAAGGCTACATCAAGTTCGAGCGTGGAGATGGCCGCGACTCTTGCGGAGTTATGAATGACTTAATGGCTTCAGCCATAGTCCAATAAATATATATGTGTGAAGATAGCTCAAACCGCGTATCGTTTCTTGTGTCACCATAAAATGAAATAATAATAATTTCTTAATGTAACTTCCTAGTTCGACTTGCATTGTATAATTTTGTCGGAATCAACCTACAGTGAAGTCAAATATTTTATACACTTATTTTTGAAAAGAATGTCGTTTGAGTGTATTGCCAGTTCTTCTCCCTAATACCCACTCCTTGGAATCGTGCACCTAGCTATAGATCTTTATGAAATACAAACCTTGAATATATGTTACTTTATCTATAATATAAAAATGAATCGCAAAATGTGTTGGTAAGTGCATAACTCAACATCGCCTGTACTGATTTGGCTAATTCTTTTTTTGTTGTGTTTGTTATTGTCAGGAGAAGGTTCTTATGAAAAAAAAATAGGGTAAAGTAGAGAAGTCAGTTGACGGAAGCGAAGCCGCGGGCAAAAGCTAGTATGAAATAAAAATTGATTTGAGTAATAGAAGAATGTTTTTTTTTTCTTTTTAATAAACATACTAGCTGTTTCTGATGCCTCTGGCCGCATGTGGAAGAAACTACCTACTTCCTTATAAAATATAGATAACTGAAATAATGACACTAAAAAGTGTTTTCCAATTGGATATAATAATATAATTTGTTAGTACGACTTACAAACTATGTATTGCATTGCTTACAAAAAAAACAAATAGACCTTAAATTGTGAATCACTGCTGTACCAATCCCTGCGAGATGGCGACGCAAGGATTCACGTATCAGCAGTCCAGCCGACTTGTAATCGTTTTTAAACGACTTTTCAAAAAGGAGGAGGTTCTCAATTCGACGGGATCTTTGTAGGCATCCGTAGGGTAAAAATTAGGCGTAACACTATGACATGATGAAGGTTTGGAGCTGACCTGATGATGGAGACCAGAGAAGGTCGAAAGTCGGTGGCGTATAAACTCAGGTACATCCATTAGGATTGTACTGACTTCTAGGCCGATGCACCTAAGAATAGTCTTTTTTTGTTTTTTTGAGTCGGTTTTATTTTTTTTGTAAAAAGTTTTAAGAAACGTCATTACAAATCCAATATGGTGGGCTTCCCAAGATGGCGGACGAGCTGTTTGAAATTTACCTCCTACCATGGATATCAAATGGAAGGGTTTGTTGGATGAGTTGCGAAAAAAATAATCACTTGACCTAAATCCAACATGGCGGTCGCACCAAGGTGGCGCATTGGTTATTCGAAATGTAGACTAAAATAGACATAGGTGTAAAAAAAATAATATGATATAATACTTTTAAAAACTAAAAAAAAAACACTTTTAGCAGGCATTAATTAAAAAAAATATATATTTAATTCGGACATTTTTTATATATGTTTTATATTTTGTATATAGTATTTTATTTTTAGATTTGTATAAAGATAAGTAGTTTAAGTTTGTATATATAGTGTGTACATTACATAAAATAAATATGTATACATATAAGAAAAAAAAATCGGACATTTAGTTTGATGAAATACAACAATACATGGTGCGTTTTATCAAAATGATATGTTTTTTCAAATTCAATTTATTTAACGTAGACTCATACAAAAAAATCCATTTTCACAATCACATTTACAACATTCACAAATTACACATAGGTACTACATAATTCAACATTATAACACAAAATATATTTTTTTGTACACACGCATAGTAAAGAACACAGGAAAGAAAGAATTTACAAAAGTAGTACTTATTTCTTAAGTCATCATCCTCCGAGCATTTTTCCCAACTATGTTGGGGTCGGCTTTCAGTCTAACCGGATGTAGCTGTGTACCGGTGTTTTAGAAGGAGCGACTACCCCATCTAACCTCCTCAACCCAGTTACCCGGGCAACTCAATACCCCTTGGTTAGACTGGTGTCAGACTTACTGGCTTTTGACTACCTGTAATGACTGCCAAGGATGTTCAATGACAGCCGGGACTTACAGTTTAACGACAACCATCCGAAACACAGTCATTGGTGTCCAAGGTACACTTAGAAAGTACATACAAACTTGGAAAAGTTCTATTGAACTCACGCCCTCATACTGGAGAGGTTGGTTCTTTACCCACTAGGCTACAACGACTTTTTAATCAATTAAAGACAAACTAACAGACATATAAAATGGATACATGTACCTACACAGTCACCTTCACATTCCCATTTGCGATAATCCACAAGTAACATTATTTATAATTATTTAAATCCTCAACATACCCAGCATTTATACCATTTCACATAGGCACTGCATTTTTCTGCTTAGTATAAAAAGCCCGCAGACTGTTCGTAAGACCAGAATAGTAGGTTCTACTAAACAATCATGTCGAAGTTACTATTAATACTCGCGTGTTTAGTGACACTGGCAGCTTCCAAGTCTTCTATTTTCTTTGATATAGAAGATGCTATGGAACATTTCGAAAACTTTATAAGAGAACATGGTAAAGAATATTCAAGTGATAAGGAGAAGGCAAAAAGATTCGAAATATTTATAGAAAACTTGCACAGAGCTAACGAACTCAATCAACAGAGTGAGCACACTGAATTTGGTAAGACAATTAACTTTTTTGGTTATTTACAGTTTCTTGAGGTTGGACAAACCTTTATATGTTTATACTGTATTCAAATACTACCACGCATGCTACCTAGATCCTTGGTATATTCTCTTAACTAACGTAACGTAACTGCCTCGTTGGTCTAGCTGTCGCAAGTGTCAGCAGCCGCTGAGCACGAGGTCTCGGGTTCGATTCCCGAGTCGGGCCGAAATCGCTTTGTGGGTTTTAGAAGACTTTCACAAAGCAGCCCGGAGCCTGGAAGCTGGTGATTGTTACACCCGTGCATCGGAGAGCACGTAAATGTCGGTCCTGCGCCTGATCTCTCTCCGGTCGTGTCGGATTGCCGTCCCATCGGGCTATGAGAGTGAAGGAATAGGGAGTGCACCTGTGTCTGCGCAAATGCTCGTGCACTATAATATGTCCTGCGCAGCTGGCTGATCTCCTTACATGAGAGCAGCCGCCGTAGCCGATAATCGGCTAGGAGGACATCATCATCATCATATTCTCTTAAGTGTCATGAATCTCTAATAACTGCATTTTAAAAGCTGAAAAAATATCCTGTGCTCGAATCCGGTAAAATTCATGTTGTAAGTTTGGTATTACAGACTAATCATAAACTTTTAATCTCACCATAGTCCAGGCCTTGTCACAATTTTGACAGGCATCTCGTTATAAGCTATATGTAGAACACGATTCTTTCCAGCCTTCATACACTATCCACCCGTCTCTAATTTCATCTAAATTTTTTTAGTAGTTCCATTTATCTTGAATCTGAATAAATTGTTATTTTACATTCGAGTTATCGAGGTTAATATTTATTTACACAGATATTTACAATACATATTTACAATAAAAATCAAAAACTATCCTAGTAAAACAAACAACTAAAAAGCGTCAAAAAATTCGTCCCCATCGCTGTCAACTGGGAGCGTGCCCAAGAGGCTGGCAGCATTACCTCGTTGGATCGCCATGCTGATTCTTTGTCCGAGGTAATAGCCAGCCTTCTGGTCACGAGAAGCGTCAACCAGCCGCCTTGAGAGATCTTTAAATAGAATGTGGGCATTCGGACCCCACGACCCGAGGGTTTCAACCCCAAACGGTTCGAAAATATAGTTTCCGACAAGGCCACTATATTTCCGCCGCTTGAGGTTCTCCGCAGCCGCAGCGGCAGCAGCAGCACAGCACGCAGAACTTGGAAGGTGTGATGGCGCAAGAGTATCGACACAGGTTGCGTCCCATACTAAAAGCCTACCCATCTTCCAAGGGAATAACGACATGCCGTCTGGTCTCTTACCGTCGTCGCGTGCCAAACCGTTTGGTTCTAATACAGCTGGTACCCCGACGGCAACAAGAGCCCGACGTATAATGTCATTGATGTTTGCATGCCGGGCAATACGGCCCGCACTGCGGCTGCACGACAGGCCGTGGTGTCCGAGGCTGGTGACAGCCTCACCACAGTGGCAGCGATGAGGGGAGCAGCACGGTGCTCCTATACGTAAGCAAGTAGCGAGGCGGAAAGTTGTATCGTCAAACATGGTGCCAATATTTGACGACGGTAGTGCCTGAAGCCAAAGCCCCGACTCCCATCTACCCACAGCCAGTAGGCGCTCTCGCTCAGCAGGAGTAATTGCCGTTTCTATCAAACTATTCCGGGTTACTCTGCAGAGCGGCTCATCCCACTGTCTTTGGGAAGACGGGTTGCTGGGTAAATTTTCATTCGGGCAAGTAATTTTCCATGCATCCATAGCCTCGGCTAAATACGGCACCTCGAAATCAGCCAGTGTTGGAGTAAGAATATTCCTGGTTAATTTCTCAGTGCCGTGAACCGAGGATATGAATGCCGGTAAACTAATACTGGTAATTTTGCGGACGCCGAGACCTCCCATCCGGATGGGCAATGTGGCTTGTTGCCAGGCTCGGTCGTCCAGGGCCACATTGAGAATGGAGCTGAGGGTATGGCGGATAATTTTATCAATTGGGTCTAAAAGGTGGCTATGTTTAAAGAGATGAGAAGAACGGAGGTAATATGTAAATTTAGGACCAAAACAGCAGTGTCGAATAATTGTGATGGCCGAATGCATTGTAATTTTTTGTAGGCGTTCCGAAATATCGTTGAAATTATCAATTTTTTCCGAAATAAATGTAGAAAAAGATTGGTCTAGGATGGGAGCCCCAAGGAGGCGGAGAGACTGTTTATCTATAATTTTAATCTGTGGTGCTAATGATTGAAATTTGGATATTGTCATTTGTCTGTCAGTCGTGTCAGTAATAAATAATTCACATTTTGTACAATTTAGTTCTAAACCAATGGAATGAAATTTATGTTTTAAATGAATGAAATCCTGAAATACGGTCTCTACATCGCCTCCCAGGGTCCCATCATCTAGATACCAAACGTTGAATTTGGAATTTAGCTCTCGAATGATCGGGTGAATGGCTAGGCTAGTAATTTTCAATTACTGGCCCGAGGGGATCACCTTGTTGGCATCCGACTGCAGATTCCAATAGGTTGTCCTTAAACAGTAATTTTGATGGGTGCCTGTAACACTGATAGAGAAAACTATAAATTTTCGGTACTTCTTTTTGTGCTTCAGCCAACAGGGTGTCCCGGTTTACGGAATTAAAAGCATTTTTGATGTCAACCTTCAGGATGACCTCTCCTTTGCCACAATTTAGGTAGGCCGACAAAGCGTGTACGGCAGCCTCGCAGCCCCCTTTGGAACCGTATCCCAACTGTAGGGGCTGGAATTTGTCCGAACTAGACCTCGGGACTACAGAGTCCCGGATTTTTGGGAGGCGAACGTGGGGCCGAAGCCAACACGCTGAAGCTTTTTTGAGACAACTTTAATGAAATGGTGACACAAAACTGACGATTATCCCTGTATACACTACAGAAATGTACCCAAGGACAATCCCCGGTTCTGTGCTAGACTATTGCTATGGATGAAAACTATTGTGATGGGATGCTAATGAACTAGGTATGGGAAAACTACGGGAACTATGGCACCTGCCGATAACAATGTATTAAATACATGTAAAAATGGCAGGTGGAGACTCGCCACCTCACTTACTGGGCCCTCGGGAATCAGTCCCTAAATCGCAACAAGAGGGCAACAGGTACATGAGCGGCTGAAGGGTGAGGATACCTCGGCGGACTTTAAACGCAGATCACGCGCTCCTTGTGGGTCCAGCATCACCGGTCCACTTGCCACTTACCACGAGGCACCTACCCTCCGAGCAGAGCTACTAACCCTGCTCTAGCGACTCCACTCTGGTCGGCCAATAAAGGCAAGCCAGGAGGCGGTAGCCCAATCCCCCGTCATGCTTCACTCCGGCAGGCCGAAGATGGGGGACAGTATGCTCTCCCTGGAGCACTCGGAAATATAGCCCCGCGGGGTCGCTACTCCCCGTCATCCGCCTCAGATGCCCTGCGGGGCTTATTATTATTGCCTATAATGTCCCACTGCTGGGTAAAGGCCTCCCCATCTCGCTTCCACACTTCCACCAGTCTTGACAGTAGGCGTCTAATTCGTCACGCCATCTCTTTCGGGGCGTACCCCGCCTGCGGTGTCCATCCTGGGGTGCCTTTTAGGCATTAAATGGACGGATCGCATCCGGAATACCGTAATACGTTCCAGAACAGGAGTTGCTGATGTAGGCCGAAAGGCGTATCCGGAAAGATGGGTCACTATTATCACCCAGTGGACACCCCAGGATTATTATTATCTGAATAAATAAACAAATAAATATGATTTCAATAAAAAATAAAGGAATTTTGTTACAGGAATAACACAGTTCTCGGATTTGACTCATGATGAATTTATTGATTCGCTAACTGGTTTGCGTTCAAACATGACTGTTGGGACAAGCTTGTGCACGAAGATCACCGATGAGGACGTGCCAAACGTCTTAATTCCTGAACCTTTTGACTGGCGACTGTATAACATCGTCACAGGGTTAAAGAATCAGGCACAATGTGGATCTTGTTTTGCTTTTAGTGCTGCTGGTGAGGAAAGAAAAATCTTGCTTTAGATTTAGTCTTACAGCGTCTCAATCCTACTTATTCTTCTTATAATGTTTCCAATTTTATTTGGTCTAAGCGCAATTTGCTGTACGCTTCCATTCGTCTCTATCAGCCATTATACTTAAATTCCCCCTTAGCTTGAAAATGCTTTTTTTTCAGGAAATATCGAGAGTCAATACGCAAAGAAGCATGGGTCAAAGGTGGCATTGTCTGAACAACAAATTCTTGACTGTGATAAAGGGTCCTATGGTTGTGAGGGTGGAATCGTGACATCAGCTTTTAGGTAATTATTTAACCAGGAGTCACGTGCCTGATCTGTTTAGTCTATGAATCTAAATAATTACAGATGATTATTTGAATGTTGCGTACAACGCCGTTTCGTTGTACTGTCCAGATTTGATTTCAATCAAAGCTCAAAGACTTAGTATTAATTTTAATGCATATTATGTGGGAGGTTAATCTTCTTCTTTGTTGCCAGTTCTATTATCCAGATGGGTGGTATTGAAATGGATTCCAGCTATCCGTATGAGGCGCGGCAACAATCCTGCCGTTTCAATCCTCAACGGCCTGTAGTTAAGCTTACTGGTTGCTATCAGTATAGCCTTAGATCGCAAAAGAAATTGCAGCAAGCACTCTACACATTTGGGCCTATATCTATTGGTAACTTCTTCAGATTATGTTTTTATTTTGATCTGAGGGAAGGTCTGTCACCGACGGGAACAGAAGCGATCCTAAGATACCTACTTACTAGTTTTCAAACTACATAATGTTCATCTATAATATAAAAATGAATCGCAAAATGTGTTGGTAAGCGCATAACTCAACAACGCCTGGACCAATTGCTAATTCTTTTTTTGTTGTGTTTGTTATTGTCAGGAGAAGTTCTTATGAAAAAAAATAAGTAAAGTAGAGAAGTCAGTTGACGGGAGTGAAGCCGCGGGCAAAAGCTAGTACTAAAATACATATGTTCTTTCTTATCGATTTTGATAATACTATCACCAAAGCCATTAGCGACTTTTATTAAATTAATAATGCTCTGCCATTGACACTATGATTTGAGGTTCAATTACTGGACTATCGGCTCCTTTCATACGATAAAGGCACGCACCCAGATCATTATTCCTTCAGGTGTACTTACTTTGGTTTGGTTCTTCATAGTTTCACCCATTCGTCAGCCGTTATTGGACTTCCCTTTAAGACATCAGATACGTATTCCTTTTTTTTATTTTAAGTATTTTTTTATTTATTTTAGGTGTTAAGTCTGAGAACTTCCATTGGTATAAAGGCGGTGTGATGAGAGATGAGTTGTGCGATGCTGGACAAATTAATCATGGTATCTTATTAGTGGGATACGGAGTAGGTAAGATGTTTTTCTCATTTTATTTTTTACATCTTCATAACAGATTCACTTGATTCACTTCCTCTAAGGCTCAATTTTATTAGTATTGATAGGATTTTTAATTGTTGTCATGGTGGCCTGGTGGGTAAAGAACCAACCTCTTACATTTTTTCATGTAATTAATTTCATTGGACTTCTAGCTTCAGGTAATTGTAGCTATAATTTCGATCAGCTTCAGAAAAGGTAACAATGTCATCAACATAAAAAAACTCTGTTTCAGAAAATGGTGTGCCATACTGGCTGGCCAAGAATTCATGGGGCGAAACGTTTGGTGAACAAGGCTACATCAAGTTCGAGCGTGGAGATGACCGCGACTCTTGTGGAGTTATGAATGACTTAATGGCTTCAGCCATAGTCCAATAAATATCTATCTGTGAAGATTTATGCACGACGGCATATCGTTTCTTGCGTCACCATAGAATAAAATAATAATAATTTTCTCATGTAAGTTCCTAGTTCGACTTGCATTGTATAATTTTCTCGGAGTCAACCTACAGTGAAGACAAATATTGTTTACACTTCTTTTTGAAAAGAGTGTCTATTGAGTGTATTGCCAGTTCTTCTCCCTAAGACCCACTCCTTAGAATCGTGCTCCTAGCTATAGGTCTTTATGAAATACAAACCTTGATTATATGTTACTTTATATGAAATAAAAATTGATTTGAGCAATAGAAGAAAGTCTTTTTTCTTTTTAATAAACATACTAGCTGTTTCTGGTGCCTGTGGCCGCATGTGGAAGAAAGTACCTACTTCCTTATATAATATAGGTAACTGACATAATGACACTCAAAAGTGTTTTCCAATTTGATATAAAAATATAATGAATGAATGAAAATGAAAAAGTGTTTATTCGAGAAGAAAATCATTACACGCACATAATACTTCTGCCAAACTGCACAGCAGTTTGTTGGCAGATGCAGCTCCTGTTTACAATATTCAAATTATAAATATAAAGTACTTTTTCATCCGAAAACTTAAAATAAACAATAACCAAGAACGACACCACTAATTAGTTTAACCTACGCATTGCCATCAATGAGTTCTTGCCAATAACATTTAAAAAGAAACCTCGTCATTTTATTTTTTAAAGACATCTTTGAAGTACAGCTACTTTCTAAATCGGATGGCATATTATTAAAAATCATTGGAACCAGAAATTTTCTACATCTTCGCCCATAATACTTATTGCAGGTAGGTACTACAAATCTTGCAGCTGTTTTATTTCTTTGGGGTCTGTTGCATACCGTCTTCATTTTAAATTGATCACTACTATACTATTCTACAGCCAACAACAACACTACCCTCCTGTGAACTGGCAATATTTTACGCTCTAAAAATAATTCCTCATAGTCACTGCTTTTACAACGTTTTTTTGTGTGTTTATCAACTAATAGCTTCATGAACCTATGTTCCCCACAAAATTAAATAATTAGATTCTTCGATAGTACGCTGGTGTGGTCATTGGGAACATAAAAGAAAAAGGCTTTCCAGTGGTGTAAATATGTAAAAATAACTTTTATTAATTTAGAAGAATATATAAACAGTGCTCACAGGGAAAAAATTGTATCCATTACATTCATTTGTTTGTTCTTGACAATTTGGAAAAAATTAAAAATAAAACATCATACATCCTGCCAATGAGTACCAATGAGGTTTTATATGTCATGAACAACCTGATTTGTAATAACTTTATTTTATCTAAATATGTTTTAAATGTATTTCCATAGCATGCCAATCCATAGGAAAACAATGAGTCCACCAACGCATAATTTTTTAGTACGACTTACAAACTATGTATGTTAGTATTGCTTACAAGAAAAAACAAATAGACCTTAAATTGTGAATCACTGCTGTACCAATCCCTGCGAGATGGCGACGCAATGATTCACGTATCAGCAGTCCAGCCGACTTGTAATCATTTTTAACCGACTTCCCAAAAAGGAGGAGGTTCTCAATTCGACGGGATCTTTGTAGGCATCCGTAGGGTAAAAATTTGACACTAAGGCGTATGTCTGATAACATTATGACATGATGAAGGTTTGGAGCTGACCTGATGATGGAGACCAGAGAAGGTCGAAAGTCGGTGGCGTATAAACTCAGGTACATCCATTAGACACTGACTTCTAGGCCGATGCACCTAAGAATAGCTTTTTTTGTTTTTGGGAGTCGGTTTTATTTTTTTGTAAAAAGTTTTAAGAAACGTCATTATAAATCCAATATGGTGGGCTTCCCAAGATGGCGGACGAGCTGTTTGAAATTTACCACCTACAATGGATATCAAATGAAAGGGTTTGTTGAATGAGTTGCGAAAAAAGTAATCACGTGACCTAAATCCAACATGGCGGCCGCACCAAGGTGGCGCATTGGTTATTCGAAATGCAGCCTAATGATATACATAGGTGTAAAAAAAATATATAATACTTTTAAAAACTAAAAAAAAAAAACACTTTTAGCAGGCAATAATTAAAAAAAATTAAATAATTCGGACATTTAGTTTGATGAAATACAATTTTACAACCATACATGGTGCGTTTTGTCCAAAGTGATATGTTATTTCAAATTCAATTTATTTAATTGGAAACATGAACTCACTGCTGTTGACTCTTCTGTTTCATCAGCGTGCTATGCACTCAGGAGCCTTAGAGATTTTTTGGATCTTAAGCAGCTTAAGGCTATTTACTATGCACTAGTAGAATCTCGTTTGAGATACAGCATCATGCTTTGGGGAAACAGCTACAATTATAACAGCCAGAGAGCGTTTGTCTTGCAAAAACGTGCCATAAGGACTATTGTTAGGATCGCACAGACAGAGTCATGCAAAGAACACTTTAAAGTATTAAAAATACTAACAGTTCCAAGTTTATATATATTAACTACCTTAAGTCACTTTGCTAAGTATATTCATCAGTTTGAATCACAAGAGGAAAGAAAGATACGAGAAAGTACAAGAAGGAAAACCTTCAAGCACAAGATAGCTCCGAATTTTAATATAGCTAAGCATTGCTCCGGGTACCAAGCAGTGGAATTGTTTAATAGGCTACCAACTAATCTCAAACTATTAATTTATAGCCCTAATTCATTTAAGAAGGAATTAAAGGCATTTTTGTTAGAAAAATGTTTGTACTCTGTGTCAGATTTCTTACAATTATAACTGTGTCAGGGAATTAAATTGTAACATCATTTTAACTATTAGTTGTAAGTTGTATGTTCTACACAATGTAATGTTGTTCTGAATAAATGAAATGAAACGTAGACTCATACACAAAAATCCATTTTCACAATCACATTTACAACATTCACAAACTATATCTACACACATACTACATAATTCAACATTATAACACAAAATATTTTTTTTTGTACACACGCATAATAAAGAACACAGGAAAGAAAGAATTTACAAAGGTAGTACTTATTTCTTAAGTCATCATCCTCCGAGCCTTCTTCCCAACTATGTTGGGGTCGGCTTCCAGTCTAACCGGATGTAGCTGTGTACCGGTGTTTTAGAAGGAGCGACTACCCCATCTAACCTCCTCATCCCAGTTACCCGGGCAACTCAATACCCCTTGGTTAGACTGGTGTCAGACTTACTGGCTTTTGACTACCTGTAATGACTGCCAAGAATGTTCAATGACAGCCGAGACTTACAGTTTAACGACAACCATCCGAAACACAGTCATTGGTGTCCAAGGTATACTTAGAAAGTACATACAAACTTGGAAAAGTTCTATTGAACTCACGCCCCCATACTGGAGAGGTTGGTTCTTTACCCACTAGGCCACCACGACTCTGTAATCAATTAAAGACAAACTAACAGACATATAAAATGGATACATGTACCTACACAGTCACCTTCACATTCACATTTGCGATAATTCACAAGTAACATTATTTACAGTTATTTAAATCCTCAACATACCCAGCATTTATACCATTTCACATGGGCATTTTTCTGCTTAATATAAAAAGCCCGCAGACTGTTCCTAAGACCAGAATCGTAGGTTCTACTAAACAATCATGTCGAAGTTACTTTTACTACTCGCGTGTTTAGTGACACTGGCAGCTTCCAAGTCTTCTATTTACTTTGATATAGAAGACGCTGTGGAACATTTCGAAAACTTTATAAGAGAACATGGTAAAGAATATTCAAGTGATAAGGAGAAGGCAAAAAGATTCGAAATATTTGTAGAAAACTTGCACAGAGCTAACGAACTCAATCAACAGAGTGAGCACACTGAATTTGGTAGGACAATTTACTTTTTTGGTTATTTACAGTTTCTTGAGATTGGACAAACCCTTATATGTTTATACTGTATTCAAATACTACCACGCATGCTACCTAGATCCTTGGTATATTCTCTCTGGTATATAAGTGTCATGAATCTCTAATAACTGCATTTTAAAAGCTGAAAAAATATCCTGTGCTCGATTCCGGTAAAATCCATTTAGTAAGTTTTGGTATTACAGACTAATCATAAACTTTTAATCTCACCATAGTCCAGGCCTTGTCACAATTTTGACAGTCATCTCGTTATAAGCTATATGTAGAACACGATTCTTTCCAGCCTTTCATACTCTATCCACCCGTCTCTAATTTCATCAAAATTTTTTTAGTAGTTCCATTTATTTTGAATCTGAATGAATAAATATGCTTTCAATAAAAAATAAATGCTCCTGTAGATGGCAAATACTAACCAAGAATTAAATTTTGTTACAGGAATAACACAGTTCTCGGATTTGACTCATGATGAATTTATTGATTTCCTAACTGGTTTGCCTTCAAACATGACTGTTGGGACAAGCTTGTGCACGAAGATCACCGATGAGGACATGGCAAACGTCCTAATACCTGAACCTTTTGACTGGCGACTGTATAACATCGTCACAGGGGTAAAGAATCAGGCACAATGTGGATCTTGTTTTGCTTTTAGTGCTACTGGTGAGGAAAGAAAAATCTTGCTTTAGATTTAGTCTTACAGCGTCTCAATCCTACTTATTCTTCTTAAAATGTTTCCAATTTTATTTGGTATAAGCGCAATTTTCTGTACGCTTCCATTCGTCTCTATCAGCCATTATACTTAAATTCCCTCTTAGCTTAAAAATGCTTTTTTTTTCAGGAAATATCGAGAGTCAATACGCAAAGAAGCATGGATCAAAGGTGGTATTGTCTGAACAACAAATTCTTGACTGTGATAAAGGGTCCTATGGTTGTGAGGGTGGAATCGTGACATCAGCTTTTAGGTAATTATTTAACCAGGAGTCACGTGCCTGATCTGTTTAGTCTATGAATCTAAATAAGATGCTTGCAACGATGATTATTTGAATGTTGCGTACAACGCCGTTTCGTTGTACTGTCCAGATTTGATTTCAATCAAAGCTCAAAGACTTAGTATTAATTTTAATGCATATTATGTGGGAGGTTAATCTTCTTCTTTGTTGCCAGTTCTATTATTCAGATGGGTGGTATTGAAATGGATTCCAACTATCCGTATGAGGCGCGGCAACAATCCTGCCGATTCAATCCTCAACGGGCTGTAGTTAAGCTTACTGGTTGCTATCAGTATAGCCTTAGATCGCAAAAGAAATTGCAGCAAGCACTCTACACATTTGGGCCTATATCTATTGGTAACTTCTTCAGATTATGTTTTTATTTTGATCTGAGGGAAGGTCTGTCACCGACGGGAACAGAAGCGATCCTAAGATACCTACTTACCAGTTTTCAAACTACATAATGTTCATACTAAAATACATATGTTCTTTCTTATCGATTTTGGCGTATTATCACCAAAGCCTTATTAGCGACTTTTATTAAATTAATAATGCTCTGCCATTGACACTATGATTTGAGGTCCAATTACTGGACTATCGGCTCCTTTCATGCGATAAAGGCACGCACCCAGATCATTATTCCTTCAGGTATACTTACTTTGGTTTGGTTCTTCATAGTTTCACCCATTCGTCAGCCGTTATTGGACTTCCCTTTAAGACATCAGATACGTGTTCCTTTTTTTTATTTTAAGTATTTTTTTATTTTATTTTAGGTGTCAAGTCTGAGAACTTCCATTGGTATAAAGGCGGTGTGATGAGAGATGAGTTGTGCGATGCTGGACAAATTAATCATGGTATCTTATTAGTGGGATACGGAGTAGGTAAGATGTTTTTCTCATTTTATTTTTTACATCTTCATAACAGATTCACTTGATTCACTTCCCCTAAGGCTCAATTTTATTAGTATTGACAGGATTTTTAATTGTTGTCATGGTGGCCTGGTGGGTGAAGAACCAATCTCTTATATTTTTTCATGTAATTATATAATTTCATTGGACTTCTAGCTTCAGATAATTCTCGCTATAATTTCGATCAGCTTCAGAAAAGGTAACAATGTCATCAACATAAAAAAAAAACTCTGTTTCAGAAAATGGTGTGCCATACTGGCTGGCCAAGAATTCATGGGGCGAAACTTTTGGTGAACAAGGCTACATCAAGTTCGAGCGTGGAGATGACCGCGACTCTTGTGGAGTTATGAATGACTTAATGGCTTCAGCCATAGTCCAATAAATATCTATCTGTGAAGATTTATGCTCAAACGGCATATCGTTTCTTGCGTCACCATGGAATAACATAATAATAATTTTCTCATGTAACTTCCTAGTTCGACTTGCATTGTATAATTTTCTCGGAGTCAACCTACAGTGAAGTCAAATATTGTATTCACTTCTTTTTGAAAAGAGTGTCTATTGAGTGTATTGCCAGTTCTTCTCCATAGGACCCACTCCTTAGAATCGTGCTCCTAGCTATAGATCTTTATAAAATACAAACCTTGATTATATGTTAGTTTATATGAAATAAAAATTGATTTGAGCAATAGAAGAATGTCTTTTTTTTTGTTTTTAATAATCATACTAGCTGTTTCTGGTGCCTGTGGCCGCATGTGGAAGAAACTACCTACTTCCTTATAAAATATAGATAACTGACATAATGACACTAAAAAGTGTTTTCCAATTGGATATAATAATATGGCTAGTAATAAAAGCTCCGACAAAAAAATAAGAATTGCCCATACTCAAAATACTAAAGCTACTGACTAAAATACTGACTTTCCGACTACTTTTCTCCGAATAAAAATTACGAAACGACCGAATGAGATACTAAAGTCTTCGAAAAATAAACATCACTGTTTGTTGCTATAATACTTTTCTACCAGTATAAATTACGTTCTACTGAAAACTATGCTTTGTATTTTTTAATCTTCACTTGCCTACTATTAATTCATAAATTACCTTTCATATTTCATAGACTTGGTGCCATTTTAACTATAACATTATACTAAAAATATTATTCTCAATGGTTAAACAATACTTTTAAAAAATATAAAAATGTACTTGTAATAATAACTTTTACTTGAAAAAGGAGGAGGTTCTCAATTCGGCCGGTATGTTTTTTTTTCTATGTGTGTACATCGATTACGCCGAGGTTTATAAACCGATTTACGTGATTCTTTTTTTGTTCGACGCGGAATAGCTGCCAGTTGGTCCCATAGTCATCAGGTCAAGATCTGATGATGGAAACCCTGAGAAATCAAGGGCAACCTTCGAAAGTTGTAGGCATTTGATCAACACCCAACTTTTGAACCAGTACCTCATCCATATTTCGTAACAATACTAAGTCTCCTTAATAGATAGTAAGTTAGTAGTTTCATAAGTACATTTAATAGTTATATTAGTCAAAATACGAAAGCAAAAGCAACAAAAAACTATTTATTTTCTTAACATAAATAGACGTTACATGCAAGCATCGGTCGTTGCAAACGCACTGCGCTCGGATCTTTCGAACTTGCACACGAAAACAGCTGAACGCGACCCGAACCCGATCGCGTGTGCCAAACTGTTGAGGTATTTTAATTATTATTGAGAGTTAAAAAATAAATTTAATAACCAACAATAGAAATTATAACAGTTCATGCAAGTTGTAAAAATATGATTATTTTGTCAAAACCTCTGTTGTCGGTAACTTAGTAATTTTGTCGGAAGTTCAGTATTTTAGTCGGAACTTTAGTTTTATTACTCGAAGATCGAATTTTCTTTAGGAGAAAAAGTTATTTGAACCTGCTCATATTTGTAGTTAAAATTGATATTTTTTGTCGTTTATGTTTTCGATTTTTTGTCGGTAATTCATTATAACGCTGGTTATTTAGAATAATAGTCGGCCACAGATCGCTGGAGATTAATTTGTTATTCGGAACCATTATTATTATCCTAATAATATTATTGTAATACATTTATATACAAACTTACTATTCTACTTCTAGCACTATATTTACAAACTAGATTATTGCGTAAAATCAAGAATAAAAATAAAAAAGGGAATAAAATACCAAAACAAAACCTTTATTAATATAACGTATGTTCGATAATAAAGTCATAATATAATTTATTTTTACGTAACTACATAATAGTTTGTAAGTCTTACTAACAAATATGGGTCTAACAAATATGTAAGTATTGCTTAAAAGAAAAAACAAATAAATAGACCTTAAACTGAGAATGACTGCTGTACTGTGCGAAATGGCATCGCATTGATTCACGTATAAGCAGTGCAGCCAACATGCAATCATTCTTAGAATGCGGTTGGAGCTGCCCCGCAACCTGGACACTGACTAACCTACAACATGGCGCCGCCCCAATGTGGCGGATTGGCCATTTGAAATGCAGCTCAATGATTTGGAAGGTGAATAAATATAAAATAAAAATACCTAATAGTTTTAAAAACTAAAAAAAAACGCTTTTAATTTTTTTTAAGCTGTCAAATTCGGACATTTAGTTTGATGAAATACAGCGTGGTGCGTTTTGTCCCAAATGATTAAAGATTACATAAACGTTCCACGTTTTCTTATTATTTTAGCTTTACTATTTTATGATTCATTTTATTTTAAATTCAATTTATTTAACATAGACTTATACACATACTGCCTAATTCAACATTATAATAAAAAAAATATTTTATTTATTAAAAAAAAAAATTGTACACACACATAATAAAGAAAGAAGACAGGAAAGAAAGAATTTACAAAAGTAATGCTTATTTCTAAAGTAATCTCTAATATTAAATTAGATTAAATTAAATTATACGTTTAAAAATAAATGTCAAATATTAAACTTAACAGTTACTAGGTGGTTGCTTTGCTTCAAACCTCCACCGCAAGCTACACGCGGTGGTCAGAACAAGGCCAAACTCGCCACGTGCCGCTCACACACACAGTATAATTTTAATATAAAAAAATATATATCTACAAAGAATCTAGTAAGAAATATCTTGAAAATGTTTGAAAAGTATATAAAAAAATCAGTATAAAGAATCCTTATTAAAACCAATAATTAAAATTCTTTTAGCTGTGATTGAACATTTTTGGCAGTCGTTACGGGTTACGGGTAGTCAGAAGCCAGTAAGAGAACCAGTCCTACCTAGGGGTATTGGCTTGCCCAGGTAACTGGGTTGAAGAGGTCAGATATGCAGTCGATTCTTGTAAAACCCTGGTACTCAGCTGAATCCGGTAAGACTGGAAGCTGACTCCAACATGGTTGGGAAAAGGCTAGGCAGATGTAGATGGAATGAAAATTTGATATAAAAGGTTTATTACTGTTCGTCTCAATGTTAGTGGCGTTCAGACCGATTAATTATTATCCATTACATGCGCACATATTATAGTGCACAAGCGTTTGCGCAGACATAGATGCAATCCTCTATTTAGACGACGTAACAACAGGTTACGGTCCAGCAGCTTAAATCCTAACTGATTTTTAATTAAAAAGAAGCACACGTCAATTTTCTTTAAAAGCAAGATGAAGTGAGAAGAAACACTGAAACAAACTGAAGGGTAGTTTCTTTAGAGTAAACTCTCGATACATTTATTACTAAGTATACCGTGCTGTTAAGATTAAGACCATAAAGTTATGCGAATGAACAGAAATACACAATGGATAAAGATTGATCATTTACAAGGGACACGTGCAATCGTTTGAATCCTTTGCATATTTAACAGATAACATTTAACATGCTTAAATAACCAACCAAAATTCCACCTTTTAATCAGTATAAAAAGAGTAAAGTCCACTCGTGAAATCAGAATCGTAGGTTCTACTAAACAATCATGTCGAAGTTACTTTTACTACTCGCGTGTTTAGTGACACTGGCAGCTTCCAAGTCTTCTATTTTCTTTGATATAGAAGATGCTATGGAACATTTCGAGAACTTCATAATAGAACATGGCAAAGAATATTCTAGCGAAGAGGAGAAGGCAAAAAGATTCGAAATATTTGTAGAAAACTTGCACAGAGCTAACGAACTCAATCAACAGAGTGAGCACACTGAATTCGGTAAGACTCTTTTCCTTTTTGTTTATTTACGGTTTCTTGAGGTTGGATAAATATGTACTCTATCCAAATTCTTCCATTTCTGTCACCCAGATCTTTGGTATATGGTCTTCAGTTTCGCGAATCTGTAGTAACTGCATTTTAACAGCTGAAAATATATGCTGTGCTCACGATGGTCCAGGCCTTGTCACGATTATGTCAGTCATCTCGTTGTAAGCTATATGTAGGAAAGCGATCCTTTCAAATTCTAACCAAAAATATTTATTTTTTTTACAGGAATAACACAATTCTCGGATTTAACTCAAGAAGAATTTATTGATTTCGTAACTGGTTTGCCTTCAAACATGACACTTAGGACAAATTCATGCCGCATGATCACCGATGCACAAGTGCCAAACGCCCAAGTTCCTGAATCTCATGACTGGCGAGAGCACAACATCGTCTCACGGGTTAAGTTTCAGGGAGAATGTGGATCTTGCTTTACTTTTAGTTCTACTGGTGAGGAAAGACATATTTGCTTTAGAGCCTACACTTAACGCTTTTTAAACCCACTTATTATTTTTTTAATGTTATTTGGTCTAAGTGCAATTTGCTGTACGCTTCCATTCCATCACGCTACGTCAGCCATTATACAAAGATTTACCCCCTTCTTATTCGAATCTTCCTCCAGGTTTACTAACCTTAAAAAATGTTTTCTTTGTTCAGGAAATATCGAGAGTCAATATGCAAAGAAGTATGGGTCATTGGTAGAATTGTCTGAACAACAAATTCTTGACTGTGATAGGGGGTCCAATGGTTGTGAGGGTGGATTTATGACATCAGCTTTTAGGTAATTATTTAACCAGGAGACACGTGCCTGATCTGTTAAGTATTTGAATCCAAATAAGATGCTTGCAAAGATATTTATTTGATTGTTGCTTTCAGCGCCGTTTCGTAGTGCTGGCAAGATTTGGTTTAGATCAAAGCTCAAAAGACTTTTCGAATTCAGGCCATGATAGACAAAGCTTTGTGAAAAAATAATTTCAAAGCATGTCGGACATTAATAATGTTATTTTTTTTGCCAGTTCTATTATCGAGATGGGTGGTATTGAAACGGAATTCAGCTATCCATATGTGGGTCGGCAACAATACTGCCGTTTCAATCCTCGACGGGCTGTAGTTAAGCTAGCTGGTTGTTATCATTATAACCTTAGATCACAAGAGAAATTGAAGCAAATACTCTACTCGCAAGGGCCTATATCTATTGGTAACTTCTTCAGATTATGTTTCTATTTTGGTCTGAAGAAAGAGCTATGATTTGAGGACCACGGCTAGACTACGGGCTCCTTTCATACTATGAAAGCACGAACCTTGGTCATTTCCTTGCTTTGGTTTGATTCTTCATAGTTCCTACCGATCACAGCCGTTAATAGATTCTTTTTATGAAATGAGATATGTATTCCTTTTTTAAAATACAAGTTTTTTTTTATTTTAGGTGTCAAGTCTAACAACTTCCATTTGTATACACGCGGTGTGATGAGAGATGATTTGTGCAATGCTGGAGACGTTAATCATGCTATCTTATTAGTGGGGTACGGAGTAGGTGAGTTTTCTCATTTTATTTGATAACTTTGTAACATATCACACCGCTTGAATTCGGATTGCATAACCAACAAACAAACGAACCAACATCTGAAAAGGCTAGTCGGATGTCGTGGACGAAAATCGAAAAGGTCTCCATTTGCTTACATTTTATTATAAATAATAGCAATAGTTACTTTTATTACAGTTGGTATTTTATTTAATGTAATTAATTTGATTGTACTGACGCAGACAATCCTTGCTAGTATTTCTGTTAGCTCCAGAAAGAAGATATGTCATCAACCTAAAAAAATACTATTTCAGAGAATGGTAAGCCATACTGGCTGGCCAAGAATTCATGGGGTGAAAAATTTGGTGAAAAAGGCTACATCAAGTTCCCGCGTGGGGATAGCTACGACTCTTGTGGAGTTATGAGGGGCTTAATGGCTTCAGCCATAGTCCAATAAATATCTAAGTGATGATTTATGCTCAAACTGCGTATCGTTTGTGTGTCACAACTCGCATTGTATAATTTTCTCCGAGTCAACCTCAAACTAGTGTCACTCAACATAGCGTCAGAAAAAATATTATAAAGAATTTTTTGAAAATAATGTCTATGGAGTTTCTTGCCGGTTCTTCTCCATAAGACCCTCTTCTTGGAACCGTACACCTAGCTATAGGTCTATATGAAATAAAAACCTTGATTATATTGTATTTTATTTGAAATTAAAATTGATTTGAGCAATAGAAGAAAGTTTTTTTTCTTTTTAATAACCGTACTAGCTGTGTCTGGTCTCTTCTGACCTCTCCTGAGAGAAACTACCTATTTTCGAATAAAGTATAACTGACATAATGACCCAAAAAAGTGCTTTCGAATTGGCTAAACAATAACAATAATATGCTTCTTCAGGGCTCTTCTTGGCCACGATAACCTCGTGAAAGATGAGAAAGAGAAACAAATAACGTATCTCGACTTAGCGCACGAGGTTGTCGCCATGTGGGATGTCGACACGGCTGTTATTGTGCCAATAAATTGTCGTTACGGCCAATGGTCTAATAACCAAGAGCCTCGATCAACACCTCATGAGGCTCTCGTTAGGCGGCTGGATCAAGGGACTGATTCAGAAGGCAGTACTCCTTGATACGGCGCGTATTGTGAGGTACACCTCTGTCTCTGGGACCCTAACCACCGTACCTTGGACCCTGTGCCCAAAATCGGTGGTCACCTATTTTTTATTATTTTCATATTTAATGTTTAAAAAGTTTAATTAAATGTATAAAATGAAAAAAACGAATAAAAATATAATATAATTTATTTTCACATAACAGAGACGCATATTTGTTAGTACGACTTACAAACTATGTTATTATTGTCGTAGTAACTATTTAGTAATCTGTGGTATTGCTTACAAGAAAAAACAAAAAGACCTCAACCTGTGAATCACTGCTGTACCATTCTGTTCGTAATTGCACCGCAACGATTCACGTAAAAGCAGTCCAGCCGACTTGCAATAATTCTTAGAATGCTGTTGGAGCTGCCAGTGCACACCAGAGAATCACATCTCCTCCGCGTAATGGTATACAAACAATTTACTTGTGCATCCGCTAACATCCCGGATGCACTACAGAAACGAGGCAACCCCACCAGCATCCGAGATACGTTGTTGTATGGAACACGGAGGGCATTATAAGATTTCTGCGTATATCTGGCACACTGGTTGCACGCGAAGAAAAGTGTGCATGTTAGTGCAGTAAGCTCGAAAACGAGTTATTATTTAATATTATTATAGTTATCGGCACGAATCTTGAGCTCTGACCTTAGTAAGTAATTTATTGGGTCCCTTTTGTGGTATGAAGTGAGGCGCGGGGGCGGGCTAAAGCGGTGATTGGCCCGCAGTGCATCGCGTCATAGCCGTCACTCGGGATTATAAGTTTTTGTACTTGTTCGAAAATTAATTTGACCCACTTCCCGGTTTTCGATATTAATGAAATTTTGCTCACGCTTTGATTTCTGATTACATGACTAGGTAAGAAAAGTCATTACAAATCCAATGTGGCGGCCTCCACAAGATGGTGGACTGGCTGTTTGAAATCCACCTCCTAACCGGGGTATCAAATTAAAGGGTTTGCTGAATGAGTTGCGAAAAAATAATCACGTGACCTAAATCCAACATGGCGGCCGCACCAAAGTGGTGGATTGGCTATTCGAAATGCAGCCAAATGATTTAGGTGAAATAAATATAAAATAAAAATAATAGTTTAAAAAACTAACAAAAACACACTTTTACCACGCATTTATTTTTTTGATGTAATTGACATATAGTTTGATGAAATACAGCGTATGTGTTTTGTCCAAAATGATTAAAGATTACATAAGCGTTCTACGCTTCCTTTTTATTTTAACTTCAATAATTTATATTTTCACAGTCACTTGTAAACATTCACAAATTACACATACCACCGAATTCAACATTTTAACAAAAAAAATATTATTTTATTTATTTAAATTTTTTGTCATCATCATCCTCCGAGCCTTTTCCCACACTATGTTGGGGTCGGCTTCCAGTCTAACCGGATTCAGCTGAGTACCAGTGCTTTACAAGAAGCGACTGCCTATCTGACCTCCTCAACCCAGTTACCCGGGCAACCCGATACCCCTTGGTTAGACTGGTGTCAGACTTACTGGCTTCTGACTACCCGTAACGACTGCCAAGGATGTTCAATAACAGCCGGGACCTACAGTTTAACGTGCCATCCGAAACACAGTCATTGGTGTCTAAGATATACTTAGAAAGTACATACAAACTTAGAAAAGTTGCATTGGTACTTGCCAATGCAACTTCGTGACTTTCTTCATTAATAATAAATGCACTTTGTTCATTCATATTCAAAACACTTTATACACAAATTTTACAAGTACAGCCGTTCACTGTTGTAGATAAATACTTATACACCTATATACTTTCTCACAAACAGCTGATTATGTATTCGTCCGATTTCGGAGCAGCTCGTCTCGATTCGGGCGAGTTCCGTAAAGTCGTACAATACGTCTAATCGCACGACACACAGCGCCGTGTCGAAGACTGCCGAACTGACACGACGTTAGACGATGCACGGCCTTCAAGCCACACCTCCGTGCCCGTCGGAGTGGGGAGCGTGAGGTTTTTTCGTTACGGAATTTCTGGATTTGGTCCCCGCTCTCAAGGCCTGCGATAGAAGGTATGCAATAGCTTAAAAACACAGTATCCTTGAGAATACTTATTAAAACCAATAATTAAAATTCTTTTAGCTGTGATTGAACATTTGTTGCATTCGTTACGGGTAGTCAGCCAGTAAGTCTGATAACCAGTCTTATAGTTATCGGCACGAATCTTGAGCTCTGACCTACATCTGCGCAGAAGTGATTTATTATCAAAGAACCAATCCCGAGTGACGGCTATGACGCGATGCACTGCGGGCCAATCACCACTTTAGCCCGCCCCCACGCCTCACTTCATACCACAAAAGGGACCCAATAAATTACTTCTGCACAGGTGAAGGTCAGAGCTCAAGATTAGTGCCGATAACTATACCAAGGGGTATTGGCTTACCCAAATTACTGGGTTGAAGAGGTCAGATATGCAGTAGCTTCTTGTAAAACCCTGGTACTCAGCTGAATCTGGTTGGACTGATTATTATTATACATTAAATGCGCAGCAAATATTATAGTGCACAAGCGTTTGCGCAGACACATGTGCAATCCTCTATACAGACGACGTTACAACAGGTAATGTTCAGCGGCTTAAATCCTAAAACATATTTATTTTTAAAAAAGTCCACACTTTTACACGTCAATTTTGAAGTGCGAAGAAACACTGTAACAAACTGAAGGGTCAAAGTTTCTTTAACAGTCTAAACTCTCGAAAAATTTATATGATAATTTACAAGGGGCACGTGTAATCGTTTGAATCCTTTGCATATTTAACAGATAACATTTAACATGCTTAAATAACCAACCAAAATTCCACCTTTTAATCAGTATAAAAAGACTAAAGTCCACTCGTGAAATCAGAATCGTAGGTTCTACTAAACAATCATGTCGAAGTTACTTTTACTACTCGCGTGTTTAGTGACACTGGCAGCTTCCAAGTCTTCTATTTACTTTGATATAGAAGACGCTGTGGAACATTTCGAGAACTTCATAAGAGAACACGGTAAAGAATATTCTAGCGAAGAGGAGAAGGCAAAAAGATTCGAAATATTTGTAGAAAACTTGCACAGAGCTAACGAACTCAATCAACAGAGTGAGCACACTGAATTCGGTAAGACCCTTTTCTTTTTTGTTTATTTACAGTCTCTTGAGTTTGGATAAATATGTACTCTATCCAAATTCTACCACTTCTGGTCTTCAGTTTCATGAATATTTAGTAACTGCATTTTAACAGCTGAAAATATATGCTGTGCTCACGATGGTCTAGGCCTTGTCACGATTATGTCAGTCATCTCGTTGTAAGCTATATGTAGGAAAGCGATCCTTTCCAGTCATTTATCTTCCACATTATCCACCAGTCTTTAATTTAGTAGTTCCATTCATCTTGAAATCTAAATAAATAAACAAATAAATATACTTTCTATAAAAAATAAATCTATCTGTACATGGCAAATTCTAATCAAAAATAAATTTTATTACAGGAATAACACAATTCTCGGATTTGACTCAAGATGAATTTATAGATTTCGCAACTGGTTTGCCTTCAAACTTGAATGTTACCGCAAACTCATGCCGAAGGATCACCGATGCGCAAGTGCCAAACGTCCAGGTTCCTGAATCTCATGACTGGCGAGAGCACAACATCGTCTCACGGGTTAAGTTTCAGGGAAAATGTGGAGCTTGTTATACTTTTAGTTCTACTGGTGAGGAGAGACAAATTTTGCTTCAGTGCCTCCACTTAACGCTTCTTATTCCTACTTATTCTTCTTACAATGTTTCCAATTTTATTTGCTGTACACTTCGATTCCATTCTGTCAGCCATTATACTTAAATTCACCCCCTTCTTATTCAAATGTGATCTCTTCCTCTAGGATTACTAAGATTAAAAATGTTTTCTTTGTTCAGGAAATATCGAGAGTCAATACGCAAAGAAGCATGGGTCAATGGTGGAATTGTCTGAACAACAAATTCTTGACTGTGATAGGGGGTCTCATGGTTGTAGGGGTGGATTCATGACATCAGCTTTTAGGTATTTATTTAACCAGTAGACACGTGCCTGATCTGTTAAGTCTTTGAATCCAAATTAAATGCTTGCAAAGATATTTATTTGAATGTTGCTTTCAGCGCCGTTTCGTAGTGCTGTAGGATGTTTAGATTAAAGCTCAAAAGACTTTTCGAATTCAGGCGATGATAGACAAAACTATGAGAAAAAATAATTTCAAAGCATGTCGGAGATAAATAATGTTATTTTTGTTGCCAGTTCTATTATCCAGATGGGTGGTATTGAATCGGAATCCAGCTATCCATATGTGGGTCGGCAACAATACTGCCGTTTCAATCCTCGACGGGCTGTAGTTAGACTAGCTGGTTGCTATCAGTATAACCTTAGATCACAAGAGAAATTGAAGCAAATACTCTACTCACAAGGGCCTATATCTGTTGGTAACTTCATCAGATTATATTTCTATTTTGTCTTGAAGAAAGAGCGGTGACCGACGGGCACAGAAACGTTCCTGAGATATTTACCAGTACCAGAGTCTTTTATGCGGATTATCTTTTTTTGCCAATAATTAATAAGGCTCTCCTGTTGACACGATGATATGAGGACCAATTGTTGGACTACGGGCTCTTTTCATACGACGAAAGCACGAACCTAGGTCTTTCCTTCCATTAGGGATTCCTTCAGGTGTACTTATTTAGGTTTGGTTCTTCATAGTTCCTACCGATCACAGGCGTTCTTGGATTCCTGCTGTGTCATGTGATACGTATTTTTTTTTTATTTTAGGTGTCAAGGCTTCGAACTTCAATGCGTATAAAGGCGGTGTGATGAGAGATGAGATGTGCAATGCTGGAGACGTTAATCATGCTATCTTATTAGTGGGGTATGGAGTCGGTAAGTTTTCTCATTCTATTTTATATCTTTGTAAAATTAATTTCATTGGACAGTCGCAAACATTCCTTGCTATTATTTCTATTAGCTCCAGAGGCTATGTCATTAACATAAAAAACTGTTCATTTCAGAGAATGGTATGCCATATTGGTTGGCCAAGAATTCATGGGGAGAAAGGTTTGGTGAGCAAGGCTACATCAAGTTCCAGCGTGGAGATGGCCACGACTCTTGTGGACTAATGAATGGCTTAATGGCTTCAGCCGTGGTCCAATAAATATCTATGAGTGAAGATTTATGCTCAAACCGCGTATTGTTTTCTGTGTCATCATGTAATAAAATTATTTCCTTATGTAACTTCCTAGTGTAACTGGCTATGTATAATTTTCTCGGAGTCAATCTATGGTGTCAGTCAAATATTGGAAAGATTTTTTTTAAATAGAGTCTACAGAGTTTCTTGCCGGTTCTTCTCCATAAGAAGCACCTATCTATTGACGTTCCATAAGGACCTATGGTACATATGAAATAAAAACCTTTGAATTTGATTTGAGCAAGTGATTTTTTTTTCTTTATCCCTGCTGTATCTAGTGGTTTAAACCGCATCTTGGGAAAACTACCTCTTTTCGAATATACCTATTTTTTTTTTATTTTTTTTTTATTATTATAAAAAATACTGCCTAATACACTAGAAAGTGTTCTTTAATTTGAAAAAATAATTATTAAAATTGTTCTAGAAGATCAAGATTTTCTTAGTGGGATCTCTCACAAACTTTAAGTACTTATATAAAATTATCTAAAGAAACAAAACAACGTTAAAATTTTTACCAACAACTTTTTTGGTATTCGAATCCAAAACTAATAAGAATTCTGAAAAAACAGACGAACCGCGTTCTAATAAGAGTGTAATTGCTACTGTTCAAAAGCCGTGTTCTCACAAGCGAAAAATTGGTCGCAGCGGGAACCAACTAATCCGGGTTTCAATAGCGACATTGTCCGTGTGTAACGCACTTTATTGTGGCTTTAACCAATTAATTTTGTCACTCCACTAGATGATCACACGTGAGTAATTTTGAATGACGTCACACAAAATGGTAGTGTATGTTGGATACGGATAAGCCTGTTGTCAATGTGGGTTTGTTGATTTTTATTGTAAACCACTTCATTGGAAATTCATTTAATTTTGTCGGGATGTGATCCGTGAAATTTGGTTGTTGGTGTATAGTAAGTCTGTTCTGAGTAACTCGGCTCTTCTCCTTCTTATGTATTGAAATCATAAATTAGTTTTACTTGGGTCTCGCTTAAATAGCCTAAATGTATAGTCTCTGATGCATAAATTAACGTGTCTGGGCAGTAAATAATTCACTAACAAGTAATAAAATGTTAATCAAACTAATCACAAAGAAAGAAACGTTTTCATTTTCTCATGTAAACGTATCGGTAGCTCAAAGTGAATCTCGAAAAAAAAAACAACCAGCACGGACTTCCTTAATCCGACTTTACACACAATACCAAGTTTACACTTCAACGTACACAAATAGATAAAGGTTTTCAATAAAAAATATATCCCATAGGATGTTAATGAAACTTCAGATAACAATGGGGATAAGCCTGGTGCCGCTCTGTCTGATGCACCAGACAAACGAATGGAAGCCCATACTTCGAGAGAAATGGCAACTGAATTGCTTCTTCAGAATGACGTTCTCCGAAAGGTGTGGCTTAAAAAGAGATTTAGAATTACTCAAGGTGTGTTTAATGAATCAATTGTAAACTTTAACGGTACTTATTCTTACCGACTTATTCTTAAGTTTTCATCAATAAAATGAAATGAAATTACTTTAACAAGAAGTTAGTGTCCGGTAGCATCTTTTAGGAATTTTAAATTGGACTCAACTGAAGGATTACTGATAAAGAATACTACTTAAGGAGTATTGACAAGCATTTTTCTCATACGTATCTTAAACGGTAACAAATATATTGTTGTTAAATACAAACAGACATAAAAAATAGCAAATACAGTAAACCCAGGAACAGATCCCACAGATTAGATCTCAAACGTAGATACTGGACCTAATACGAGTTTCAATGAATGAATCTACAAACTAATGGACAATACAGGGATTACAGGGACGCAATACTCAGACCCAGGACAAACATGAATGAATGTAAGTTTTATGAATGAACCGCGGAACCGTTTGCATTGTCACAAATTAAAGCCGCATTTGTAAATATTTGTGAATGAATTTCAGATAAGGGACCGTCTGGTCTGATCTCCAGTGCTTCAAATGAGCCGCTTACAAAGGAGAGGAAGGCTTAAATAAGTCCAAGTATGAGAATAGGAAGCTAAGTAGCGTTTCTTTGTTATTTTCGGCAAGCTTTGCTGGTAGTTCCGTGGTTATCTAGTCATCAATGAAAGAACTGTTTGCAAAAGTAGCGGCCGATTCATGAAATTATAAAAGAATGTCATCGACAAAAGGCAGCTGGCCGGCTGATTAGCTATTATTAATATAACATTAGCTATTACATGTGCGGAAATTATAAGGTGTCTACAAAAGAAGTATGTACTTTCTAAGTATATCTTAGACACCATTGACTGTGTTTCGGATGGCACGTTAAACTGTAGGTCCCGGCTGTCATTGAACATCCTTGGCAGTCGTTACGGGTAGTCAGAAGCCAGTAAGTCTGACACCAGTCTAACCAAGGGGTATCGGGTTGCCCGGGTAACTGGGTTGAGGAGGTCAGATAGGCAGTCGCTTCTTGTAAAGCACTGGTACTCAGCTGAATCCGGTTAGACTGGAAGCCGACCCCAACATGATTGGGAAAATGGCTCGGAGGATGATGTCTACGAAAGAAAAACGCCAGTAAATTGCCATTAACAAGTAAGGAGGTGTAATTAGGAGGTTTAGCTGCGCAATATAAAAGTAACGTACCTTTCTCAAAGGTTTCCGAGAAACATCAGTATCAAGAAAATGTTTATTTAAAATTATAAACAAAGAACATGCTTCCGCAGTAATGTTTAGATACGAAACTTAAGGTTTTTCCTCGCTTGTTTGAAGTGAAACCTAATAAATCGAAGCAAGGGTAAACAAAACTTGATGTGAGGAAAAAAAGTTGAATTTGCGAAACAATTCTCACATTTTGAAGAAAGCTAAGCGTAGCTAGAAATATAACTTTCATGAAAAGAAATGTGACGGAAATTTTGTTTTTATTTTACTTGGATTGAAACTTTTTAAAGTTCAGCATTAGTAATTGTAAATGTAGCTTTACTTAATTGGTTGGCTTATAAATGTGAAAATATTGAGTAAAAAATTATGTAGTGAGTAGATAAGGTCTGATTTGATTCAAAAAGGAATTCTTGGACTTAGCAGATGCATTGGACACCTTACAACACGATGCTAAATTAAACCATCTGTCTGGCAATATAACTAATTTCAAAGAATTTGTTATTTGCCATTCTAATTCAACCGCTTAACTTCCGGCACAAGACGACTCAATTGTGCAATTACCAAATATATTGACCGGATGATGATGATAATGAGAAAGATGGAAAGGAAAAAGACCTTTATGGGAATAGGATTAAGGATGATAATAGAGTCAAAATAGAAAATGAGGATAGCAATGAAGTGTGTAACAAAGTGATGGGATAGAATAAAGGTGATGCGAAGACATTGTATGGTGTCGAACGGATGTGTCGTGCAGGGCTAGTGTTTGTATGAACCGTTGATGTATGAATGCATGTGGGGACAGTGTCGTATTGCAATAAATTGTTTGCGTGGGCGGATACGGGTGTACATCATCATCCTCCGAGCCTTTTCCCAACTATGTTGGGGTCGGCTTCCAGTCTAACCGGATTCAGCTGAGTACCAGTGCTTTACAAGAAGCGACTGCCTATCTGACCTCCTCAACCCAGTTACCCGGGCAACCCGATACCCCTTGGTTAGACTGGTGTCAGACTTACTGGCTTCTGACTACCCGTAACGACTGCCAAGGATGTTCAATGACAGCCGGGACCTACAGTTTAACGTGCCATCCGAAACACAGTCATTGGTGTCTAAGATATACTTAGAAAGTACATACAAACTTAGAAAAGTTGCATTGGTACTTGCCTGACCTGGAATCGAAACCGCGCCCTCATACTCGAGAGGTTGGTTCTTTGCCCACTAGGCCACCACGACTTCGGGCGGATACGGGTGTACATGGAGTAGAAATTCGATTAAAAATTTTGGTTGGTGTATGTTTTGGCAATCATAGAAGAGAATGTACTAAATATTTTTAAATATATTTGCATAAATCAAATTATTATTAACGATGTTGTCGATTTAATCAATAGAGTTTATGCAGAGGGTGTAATACTCCAATTAAAAAATCTTGCTTTTGTAAAATGTCTGAATACCAACTCGTGTTTAGCTTTTTTTAGTTAGGTAAGCAAGATTAATGAACATATTGAGAAACCAAATGTAGTTCGAAGAAATGTTTGCATAGCGGGCGACTCCACGCAATCCCTGCTCAGACTGACGGAAGACGTTTATAATTTAGTAATATTAAAATGTTTCTCATTGATCTCATTCAATAGAGCTCGAACAATGCCACAATAGGTGTAGGTAACAATGACAACTATAGCAAACACGCGATGGACGGCAAACGATTCACCAAACGCAACAAGAGTCCCCGATCCAAACCTCGAAATCAATATTTAAGATCGAACACAAAAGTCGATATTTGCACGAATTTTGGAAATGACACGGGGCTGTGTGGTACTGAATGGGTTTTTATTGTTAGTAAAAGTGGCATTGTTGCAAATAAAGAGTGGCTAAGGATGGCTTTTGTGTCCCATTGTGGCGGGTGTGCGCTCACAATGACTTGATCACGTTTAGAATTTTTGGACAATTTCTGTCTGTTTTTGCAACGGGTTGCACCTTGGTGGGCAGGGGCGAACTCTGGTTAAAGTCACGAGAAATTATAGTAGTATTTTTGATACTATATTATTTTAGCGTAGTCAAAAACATAGTTTGGGAATATTGTTCATAATATCCTACTTTCCTACTTATATTATAAATGTGAAAGTTTGTGAGAATGTATGGATGTATGTTTGTTATTCAATCACGCAAAAACGGCTGGACCGATTTGATTGAAATTTGGTATGTAGATAGGTGGATTAACACATAGGCTACTTTTTAACAACATATCACGCGGGCGAAGCCGCTGGCGGAAGCTAGTTGTTCATAAAGTTAATAAAAAATTCAGAGGCACCAAAAAGTTATTCTTTATAGAAAAACTTCTGGGGGAACCTCATAATATTTAAAAAACTTAAACATAATAACAAACACTCCTAAATAATCACCACTAATAAACAACCAAAAAGACCCCTAACTTCAGAAACTCACCACATAATTTCTAACATAACCACTAAAAACCACGAAAACCACCCACACAAACACTCCCAAATTCGTCCCTGTACAAATTAGTGCCAGTTACGGGGTGGTATATTTTTCTGAAACTACTTGTCGTATTACAATGGTCCTTTCATGCGAATCGACGATGCACCCGCGGTCCCAATCGGGGGCAGAGATGCGCAAAATATGGGCTCAGCGTAGCTCGAAGGACCAATTTTCGGACATTAGGACACAAAGGACCAACATTTTTGGATCCCAACCGCTACTATACTTGCGAGAATTTCTTTTTGTTTGATTTGTGAAAGAGATTTTCGATTTATCAATGAAAGTTGCTTTTTCGTTTGCATCATGCGGAAAGTGACTTATTTCCTTCTTAACTTTTAGTAGTTGAAAATTATCTTTGTTTACCTAAAGCGGGTTGTGAATTGATGCAATTTCATACAGTTCAGTTAAAAATATAAGAGCTCAGAGAAAATCATCAATATCTCTATCTGAAATAAAACCACCATATTTAAAAAATAAAGAATTACACCATAAAAACAGGCAACACATAACAAAACCTTACATTTAGTCATCTCAATAATTATTCCCACAGAACATTGCAAAGTTTTCGCTCCACAAACAAAATCGAGTGACGGACCAAAAAACTACATAATTACAATTATATTATATCAGCTAGCTTCCCACAATTACTAGAAAAACACTCCTGTTGTGTGTTTGTTCGTATTGTTTGTGAAAAAGGCATTATCTGCTTAAAGTTGGCATGTGTAGTGCTTCAGGGCATCTTGAAATGAGTGGTGTAAGAATTGAAATGGTAGCGATTAAAACGCAATTTTAATGAGCTCTACAGTTGTGGTTATGTAATCAGTAATCAAGCAATTTATATCGCCAAACTTTTGATTAAGACTTCACAATGATCTTTGCTAGGTTAATAATTTTCAGCTTAATCATGTTACACCAAACATGTCAATTCGCTATTAAATAACTGCTACAAGCGGAGTTATCAGAGAAGCCTAAATAAATAAATAAATCATTGCTATATCAATCAAGTTTAATATTCGGGTCATGATACCTACTCATAATTTGCCATGTGAAACGCTCGATGAGCACAGAAGTTTAGACTTGACAAAGTCATAGCTCGCTAATCGCTCTGACTTAGACCACACTCATGATCACCGGACAATAGTTTGTAAAGCAATTTGAGCATACAATAAACAATTGAAGTGTTTCTGTATTTTATTGACGCCATATGCTATTCTGTCTCGCTAATACTCGCTTAGGGCTTCCTCTTGTAAATGTGCCTATTTTCTTAATACAACTGTTACAAAAACTCTATTGAATAAGGTCGTAGAATAGTTTTTTGTAACTTTTTGGTTATGCACTTGAAAAGGGACAGTGTTTTTAAATACGACAGAATCAATTAACTATTAATTTAAATAAATAAGTGGCCAAAACCAAACAAGTTTTGGAAATAGAAATCTTTTTTCATCACACCATTATGTTGTTATTTATTTTTCTACGCAGTGACCTTGTAATGAAGTGACACTGTTTTAATTTATTGCCTACCATCTCGCAACGCATACTAATTTGGTTGCTTATTAAAACTCCACATCCACACTTCCCAGTAAAAACATAATTCAAGTGGCTAAATAAAACGATTTCGAAGGCAATAAAACGTTTAGAATCCAAAAACAAAACCACATTGAGAAAAGACATCGTAAAAATGCCGAGTTATTCATTTTTCCGCACGAAGTGACCTCGTAGCGTGGTGCCGCGGATTTACTTTATAAATAACGCACAAATGAGACTGCTTGGACGCGCGCTAATCCTGATTTACGGAGCCACAGTCAGATAGCCCATGATATTCCTCGGTAGTGTCCATATGGACGTGAGAAATAAAAATCTTAAAGAAATATAAATATGTAAGTCCGTGTAAAAAATAGTTTCGGAGTTTATGTTGGCTCGGAGTCTATTGGGTGGCTATTTTTTATGTTGTACGGTGATGTATGATTTTAAGCATGTTAAATAAATATAATCCTTTTGGGTTTTCGTTTCATTTGATTTGAGAGGTATTATAGAAATGTCTGGTCTACGATTTTTTACTTTGGAAGACGGTCGCAATTTCATCAACCAATACATTAGTTCTCTGATGAGCACTTATTTCTCTCTTACAGAATATTATTTTTAGTTAAATTTTTTTTCTGTACTAACAATGTCTAACTTTCTCCCAAATGCATTCTCCTTTACTCTTAGTATCATAGCTCATATAGCAGAATTAAATTTCAATTCCTAAAGCCGCGAGCACACTGGCGGTTTTGTCGCAATCGCAGCGTCAAGTGCGTTGACTGGTCCCGTCTGATATATGCGTTGACAATTAATGGCTGGACATAAATAATATTGACTGTAAAGTAAATATCTATAGGCTTAAGCATTGTGAGGATTCTGCCTTTGGTATATGGCTTGAAAGAGGTTTGGGATTGAATTCAATTCGTTATCTGTGAGAAGTTCTTTTTCGTCCATGGTTTGAGCATGTTTATGGTTTATGGTCGTGAGTGTAACGATTATTTTACCCAATTTTATGATGACGAAGTACTCTCTAAGAAAGAGAATGGTTTGACAAGTTTAATAGTGATTTAAGAGACCGCAGAATTTTCAAAAATGACTTTATGAGGTAATAGTCATCAATATTAAGCTGCAATGGCAGACAAACAGATACCATAGACCAGCTCTGCCAATTTCTGTTTTGACTGATTCGAGCTCTTACCAGATTTGCCATCCAGCATAATGCTTGCCTTAACCCTCCAGCCTGCACTGAACCTAACATTTGAGTACACCAACAAATCACTTCCCGTCTTCGTCTTCAAATTGTTATTGATCATCCATTGTCCAGCCAGGTCTTGCTCCATAACTCAGGATCCAGCGTCGTGTTTGGACTCAAAAGGAAGAGGCGTGAAACCGTGACGTATTACATTAAACGATTATGTCTGTGTGTCTGTGCGTTTGTGAGTTTTCTTGTTTTTAGTGTTGTGTTGTTTATTGGTGTTGCTGTTTGTAAGGTTGAATTTAGTGGTGTATTGTTTTAAGTTTGTATTTTTTTGGTTGCTTGCTTTTTTGAGTTCTATAACTTAAAGCTTCTTCTGGATGATTTCTTCGAAGAATTCACTTGAACTTTGGATATGCTTTTCTTTTACAGTCTACTTTTATTCAATGTGTTGATCTTCTTAAAAACATCTACATCACATTTCTCATTTTCTAGCGTTTTTATTAACAATTGAGTCATGCTCTAAAACTATAATACTTTGGTTAACACTATTCTATCTCCATCTATTTGTCCGGTAGCTCGCACGTGTGTCTTCCCAACTTCCACAAAAGGGCGTGTACACACACTTATCTTAATGTAATCTGCTCTCTCCACATTTTCTCATGACCGCACTAATATATCACTATTAATTATACATTCATACACTAGGTAAACATAAAGTATTGTGTCCCATTTTGTCTATTTTTGAATTAGAATAACTGCCCACCGTACTAACTAGGTTATAATGCAACTAATTATGCTCTATGGTAATTTTATACATGGGGTGTATAATTTTTGTATAGAAGTGAGTTTTGTATGGGAATTTCAATGGGTTGGATGTGTCATAGTGATTGCATTAGCAGGATTATTTGATTTAGATTGTCGTTTTATGACAGTTTTTTTTTGTCATTTTTTTGTAATAGTTAAGCCATTTTATTTATGTGTTCTACAATAGGATTTGGTGTACGAACTAAGGGGTTATGTGTAATCAAGAAAATATTACAGCAATGGACAGTTATTTCTTCTTTTTATCAACGGCTTAATTTAACTAAGCTTCATGATTAGTTAATTATAATTTAATCTCAATAATTTAAACACCATTTGCAGCCGGAGATTTTTCAAACACCCCTTTACAAAACGCAACTTAAAAATTACTTAAACATTACAAATATCTCACGCCCTCCTCAAAAATTAATCGTGTGAACGTAATACCTTTAGCCCAGCGATGGGCGGGCGCCCAGCATGAGCCGTTCCGCCCAATCTTCTCGCTCCCATGCGCTCCTGGTAACATTCCACCAGTGTTTCCGAACTTATGGGACTTTTGGGTGGGTTAACACCAGTCCCATGGTGTCCTGCCGTGATGGGTGTGTCTCCATGGTGAGTGAGAAAATATTGTGATGGGGAGTGATCTAGAACGATGTTTGATGGAATTTTGGTGGCAATCCAAGTTATGGGAATGATATAACGTATACAGTTGCATAAATATGCATCCGCTTGCTATTCTGTAAGACCTGTAATAATTGATAAATAAAACATGTAGTCTTGTTGTACATTTTAAATAAAGCTCGTCAGTAGTCAGATTTAAGTAGGTAAAGTACACGTTCGATATACTAAAAATAAAATCGTGATCAAAAATAGGTACAGCTGCGACAAAGAATCCAAAATTCACATTTAAATTTCCATAAAAAATCTCAAATCCTTCCTAACTAACCTGTCCCATAACACACATAATCATAACTATAATTTTATTAATATATTCGTCACTTAAAACGATAAATTAAACTTTAATAATGTACTACAATTCCCATTGAGAATTTGACTGCGGGGAGTCTTGCATTCTCGGAGACTTGGCTTCACCTACGGTAGGCGTATCATCACGCTGAGAAGATTGAGGAGTAAGCAGTATAAGTTATTGTTAATACTAGTTCACAACCCAAGCTAGAAGTTAAGTAGAAAACAATAACACTTCATGAGAAAAATGGGCGGGCTGATAGAAGTAATGAATTTGTTGTTAAAGATTAAAGAAATGTTAAAGTTGAAGTGTGAAGGGCCTGTGTTGAGTGTTCCCAGGTTTTTAGTATTTTTATTGTGAAACGTTTAATTAAAGAATGGTTGTTGAAAGTGTTACAAGCATCTGTACGAATAAATTCACCGCAGTAAGGGAAATTATCTTGCCTCTAATAATGTTTCAACTTCAACAATGAATCTTAGTAAATTATGTTTTTTGTTGAAGATGTAAGTAATTGCATTTATTTAAGTAACTTTCAATGCTGTTATGGTGACACCAACACCCATTAGGAAATACAGTAATAACCCCACACCTACTTTTGACAATCAAAGCCTTGCATCCGGACTATCATTCAACAAAAGAAATAAAATTGATCAGCAGTTTACTTAAAAGGGATGCCAAGATTCAGGTGTCAAAAGCTAGAAAAAAAAAGCCTAAAAACCCATTCATAGAAATCCGACGACGTATCAAATCTCTTTGTGACTAAAAAAATAAAAGAATGAAATGACACAAAAGGCTTGTGCACGCAATCTAAGAATCCAATATGGCTGCACAATGTCGTATGTTATTTTTGTAGAAAAGCTACTGTGAGAATGAGAATTAGGCATTCATCTGTTTTTGCAGTTTGAAATCGATTTTGGGGTTTACACTTGTAATAATATGGGGTTGTAATACTGTTGCATCAGTTTGTGTAACTATGAAATATTTTGCCTTTTCATTATTAGGTGGTTGTTCACAACTTTCTCTTTCTTTAGTATTTTGATCTTTTTTAAGCCTATTTTAAATTCTTCTTAGTTTTACCGAGTTGATCAACTACTCTCGTGGATCATTCTTTATCAACATTCAATTGATGAATGATTAAGTTGCTAAAAAACATATTTACGTAACTTTATTCTTGCAATAATGAATTACTCTTTGAGACAGAATCTGGTACCCAATTTTATTGTCAGTCAGGTTACAGTTCAAACTTATTTGATGATCTGTACAACCATGGAATGCACCAGTATTCAAACTTTAGCCTGCTTTATACATAGATACTGCAAAGGTTATCATTTAGCCTCGTGAAAAGAACACAAGAATCGTGTCCAACCAACATTAGTTTTCGCGAAATTGCCTAACGAAGTGGAAATTTAAAAGTAAATCGTTAAATTCGTGTGGCACGTTCGTTGATTTGGCTGTTCGAGCGAAACTGATTTTAAAGAGAATGCTGCGTTTTGATTCTTCGCAAAAAAAGCAAATATATCTCATCGTGTTGGTCCAAAAATGAAAGAAGTTCTTGAAAAACTATCGGTGCACGATTTATATTAGCATTTCATAAATTCTGGAATCCACGTGAAATAAACAGCAATGAAATTATATAATTTCACCAGCTCAGTCAGCATAAAATACGCCATGTGATAGTAAATACTTCAAAAGCAACGAAAATTAAAAAAAAAATGATACAGTTCCATCATAAACATACTTTTCGCAGCAACGGACCTTCAACTCTAAATTAAACAAAACACCGTAATGACAACTCCATTTAATTAAAACAAAGCAATACAAAAAACAAGTAACTTAACAAAAATAAAAACAAAACAATAAGTGTTACAATTACGTCGTCTATATTTAGAATGCGATCCCGTTTGTCAGACTCACGCGCGTCAAATCCAATATGGCTGCCTCTGACAACCGTCATTGTTCAAACAGAAACGACACAATCTTTTTTTTACCTTTTTCTTTTATCTTTTATTCTATTCTGTGGACAATGGCTGCGCGCTGTGCCCGTGGTATTTTACTTACCTATGTTTTACACTTTGTTTTTTGGAGGGCGTCGAGTTTTATTACCCGGCTGGCTAAAAAATATGTTATGTTTTTACACCTGTGAATGTGAAATTCTAAATCCACTATTTCATTTCACACCTCCAAAATGTTTGGGAAATTAAACAAGGTACAGAAAAAATTTATCTACGGCGAATTTTTTA
Source organism: Helicoverpa zea (assembly GCF_022581195.2). Lineage (NCBI taxonomy): Eukaryota > Metazoa > Arthropoda > Insecta > Lepidoptera > Noctuidae > Helicoverpa > Helicoverpa zea. The sequence goes on from NC_061454.1 coordinate 13,348,995, forward strand.
AGCATTCGGGGTAAGATATGGTGGTTTAGATTAAATGAGCCTTAAGTATTTAATGACGATTGTAATGCGTCTAAAGCAGCCAGCATTTGAAGCATGAGATGTTAGCAATAAATTCAGTTTATGTTCATCAGCAATCTAAAATCAAACGTTGCGTTAAACAACTCGTTTAACCTTTTGGACGTCATCATCCTCCGAGCCTTTTCCCAAACTATGTTGGGGTCGGCTTCCAGTCTAACCTAGACATGAACTTGCATTAAAAGGAAAGCTCGTTATACATTCAGCTTATTTCCGAAACTTCCAGGTACTCCCGTTTGACTCGTGAGAAGCATTTCCAGTTGACTCTAGCTCTGACCTTGGCTTCGGTGGCTCGTTACACGTGTTCCTCCAACCTGATATTCTTACAAGTAATAATCTAAACGGTGAAATCATGTTTAGTGCGAACATTCGTTTGGCACATTGTGATCATAGCACACAAAGGGGTCAATTCTTAAAACATCTGGTGTCAAATCAGCATCCTTGCTCCTCGAGTGTCTAATCTCATAATTGTACAAACTCAAGGCCTCGATTTGCCACCATTGTCGGGCGACAATAACACAATGGCGTCGCGCATATTATCCATTCATATCATAACGTTTATAAATACGTTTCACGGTGGTATTATGGACGTTGTCTCGCGTCTCCCCGAGGATATCCAGTAACAAAGAATCCATCATAATAGCCGAAAGTTCGGTACGCATAAAGCCGTTCGCAACCCGTCATTTTCGTACCTATTGGCTATTTTATGACAATAACTCTATTGTTGTCGAAAAGGAATTGTTGGAGTCTTATTGTGTCCATCGGAATTCGCGAAACTGGAATTGTCTCTGTACGCTAACGAAGTCGCTTGGGGCGCACAATTTTCTCGTCTTATGCAGATGTTCGAAATCGTGACCTTAAAAATGATTGGCCAATTTTACAGAATCTTTGTTTCAATGACAATGCTTGATAATGTACCCTTTGTGATCAGTTGAGTAAAGCTGTTCACCACATTGTTTGCGACAACCTCGAGTCAAGCTGTGCGTGATAATATTTAGTTTTTTCACGAGCTGGCCACCATTGTGGTATCTGGTCGGCCTGGCCACTTGAACCATTCTTTGTACAGACGGCCATGTAAAGAAATTCTAAGGTGTGTTTGTTTAAAATCTCCTTTCGGCTTCTGTAGGTTTGTGAATGGCTTCTGTTATATAAACATGAGCAATTATAACGCTGTTGGTTTTGTGTGCTTCTACCTATGCCACCATTTTCTGATGATCGTTGTATGTACTCGTACTGGCTGCATTAGTTATGCCTATAGTTGTATCATCGCCTGATAGATCATGATCATTTACATTGTAGATTAAACTGTGTGCCGCATTTAAAATGTACTGATAATTGGAATTATAGTCATCAAAATGGGTCGTGAGATAATTCATTTCTGATTTTATTTTTAAAACGATCGCTAACAGGCTTATTTGGATGACGTATTCCGTATGCATATTATTTATTGGTTTGGTAGCAAAAAAATATATTTGCCGTGAGAATTTCTGTCGAATTAGACACCCCTAGTGTGAAACTATAACATTCAATTCAGAAAAGGCATTAGACTAGAAAAATTAACTGATCCTATATCTCAAAACATACGGAATTATTTTTGCTGCAGAAGCCTGATTCCATCATCAAAATTCCATTTGTCTCTTATACCGTCTACTTAAGGATCAGTTTTGCTTAAATCTCCGTTTCATCATTACAAGTATGTTTTGCTTTACCCTTATCGTTTATCTTTTGTATGACACCCTTTGCTTTTATAGAATTAGCTCCTCTTGTCTTATAACGATCGTGGTCAGATAACAAAGGGGTCTCAATGGGATTTTAATTTGGACTTTAACTTTGATTTTGAGGTTTCGATAGGGGACTAAAGTGTTGGGATCTATGGGAGTTCCATTTTTGTTATTTTGTAAGTTGGTGTCAGTTTAGACACCTTAAAATCTGACGTTGTTGATTGAAGCAAAATTTTAATTACGTAATCGTTTTTCTATTTCTCTAGCAGTTCTTTGTCCCCAGAATCCAACGAGGCATGGTGAACTTTAAACAACTTATCGATACAAAGAATAAAACGCCATACAAAAGCTTTGATAAAAATGCCTTTACAATTACGTCTTGACTCAAAGTTATTATAATTGAAACTTAAATTAATATTTCATTATGAAAAAAGGTTTTGACTTCCAATTACATACACGGGACTGTCTCAAGGGCCATTAACAACTCTACCCGCTTACAAGACGTTAATTGTACAATTATTTTTAACTATTGTATTAAAACGGTAGTTGGTTTCTTTGGTACATTGTGAGTGGCACGTGGTACGCAAAGTACCACTTCATAGCCCACTCATTACTGTTTAATGGTCTCCGGTAGAAAAAGTCTTCACTTTTAAAGTAGCTGACAATAATACCAATACTGTCAACGATGTAGATTTTAAGCCTTATGATAATGGCACAAGGGTGAGGGGAGATGTATTTGAAAGGGTTGTAGAAGCTGTGATGAAAGATGCGTTATTTAAATTTGACGTTTAGTATGTCAGATAAATTGTCGACCTAAAAATCAGTTGTTTGGATTCACCACCAGTAATTACTTTTGTACTGTTCAGTATTTTAAAACGGTGACGTTGTTATTTCTGTGTGTTTGGGAGATGATTAGTTTTATTCTCAGTATAAAGTAAGTGATAGATTCATTAGTGGGAGATAATGATTGTGTGGTGAAAACGTTTATGCATGTTCATTACTTTAGAGCTGTTTACGAAATATTTAATAAGTGATTGTAATAATTTGTGTCATAGTAAGTGGTCGATGACTTATAATATTATGTTGTCAGCTAAAATACAGCTGTAGCTTCAAACATGCATGGGTGAAATTGATGAGGAGTTTTCCATCATGTCACAAGTACTTAAGTGAAATATAATATTAATGTCGATGAACTTAAATCTAGTCGTGCACTTTTCACAAAAAATATCCACAAACGACCTACTCAACTTAATTATAATTAGGCCAAACATAACAATGCACACATAATCACAGTCAATCGCACACTAGACGATTGTCTAGCTCCTTTAGCTACAAAAAAGGATCAATAGCCCACAAGTGGTACGAGAGATAAACTTATTGTAACAAACAGGTTTGGGACTGGACCAGACTGATCGTCGCCACAAACGACGTATGTTTATGAACATTCAGATTTTAAATGATAACTCAGATTTGTATGAGATTGATTTTTCGTATTGTTTGTCATTTGTTCTGTTTTAGCTGGAGTGTGGGATACGTTGATTTTGTGATTTGCTTGATTGTCTTTTGTTACTGTTTCTTCAGTGATAATGTCATCAATTGAATGAATTATGTTCTTGTGAGTCTCATTTCGCTTTGACGATAGCTATAATAGTCCAATGATATTTTTTTATGATTTGTATTACTGGCAGGTGTCTATTGATTGAAGTCATGATCCTGTTTGTACTAAAATCCTAAACTCATCGTCATCAATTAAATCACAGTCACAAGAATGTCTTAACTCAATATTTGAGTGAGTAGATTCATTACTAGTATTATTCTCTTACAAATAAACAGGTACCATATCATCAAAAAGAAGAAATTTAATAAGAATGAAATAATCAAACTCATTGTAAACAGTTTCGGAAGCCGAGGATCCAGTATTGTGGCTCCGCCAAACTGCTGCGTCATTTTTAATCAAACATCATACGTTATTTATCATCCTACCCTCTTTTAAAAAATCATTTTTAAAATAAACACAAAGAATGCGCTCTAAAGAATGCGTTATAAAAATATGTAAAGGATTTAAAGGTTTTTAACAGGTGTACGAGTCAGTTGCCGCTTTGAACCTCGTTTCATTATCTAGCTTGGGATTTTGTACTTTAATGTCTATAGCTAAAGTTGGTTTTTGTTTGTTGGTTTGTGTGTTAGTGATGTCCACGTCGCTTGCTCAATGAAGGTTTTTTTCTTCGTCTACTTAATGTTATTTTGTTTTTATTAGTTACATAATGTTTTTTCCTATGTGTGAGCGGCATTCCTTTTGATTGCCTATATACTCGTCTTCTCCATATTAGTTCGATCGTATCTCAATAAAATAAGTGTTATGGAACTTAATAGAGGGATTATTCGAAGTTTTTATTTTGTTCGACATCTTTCGGCAATTAAAATTGTTCGGTGCATAGCTTAGATTTTAGATACCTGAATACTTTTGTTTAATTTTTAATAATAGATTTTAACAAGACCGGTAAGCTGTTTGAAATTTAAAAAGCACCTTTTTTGGAGTAATAGAAAAATAGGATTATCCTGTGTTACAATGGGCATTTGTAGCCTCTTACAAATTCATAATTCTAATAGATTTTAATATTTCAAAAGAGGAAATAAATAATTATAGTTCTTAAGGCACCGCCACTTATGAAACGGAAATACCCTATCATATCCTGAAACTATTATAATCTATAACTTCAAAATACCCCACTAGAATGCGCATGAGTGGATTTGCGCAAAGAAACCGACTCCAACCATGCGATATAATATAACGATCAATAACGCCGATATTTACAAAAAAAAACTCGGTTTGTACATTTTTTGTTTACTTACACAAAAGTTATGATTTCATTTTTATAATAATTTCAAATCAGCAAATAAAAATACTTATTCAAAATTCTATCTTAGAAGTTCAGCTTAAAGTACAAAGTTGGTCGCAATAAAAAAGTATTACTTCTAAATCATTAAGCACGGTTCACATGCGCTGGTAAATGACGTCACATTTACAACGCCCCATTTAACCGTATCGAATAAGTTTGCACAACAATCGCTATTTACTCGATTCGACAGTTTTTTCCGCGATTTTTAACGCGTCCATTCATGCCATTGTTAGATAGACAATATTGCTTGTACTATAACCTTTTATATCAGTTTGCCAGCGTGCAAATTCAATTATTTTTACTACACAGATGTCCGCTAATGGGAGCGTTTACCCAATTTCAATAAATCACGCTATGTATGCCAAGCATTTATTAAATGTTGCAATTTTGTTTTCTACTGTTTGATTTATTTTCAGTTATTTTTGTACTATCTATCATTCATGTTTGAGTGAAGCTTTAATTGCTTTGTTAAGATATCTTAGGATAAGAATATTCAATGAAAAACTATGTTCACTGAAGGTGAAAAGCAATATAAACTACTTACCTTATTATTATTTAACGTGTAAAGAGACGCAGAAAAAACGTACGTCAACAATAATTAATTCACTTTCCAAAATTAATTACTTCAACAAAAACAATAAATTATAATAAATCTAAAACATATTAAAAAAATCTGCTACCTCAACGGACCTTTTTAAAAGTCTTTTTCCACGGCAAACGACAAAAGGCGATCTTTTTTTTAATAAAAAAAAAAACACAAAAATATTCATAATATCATTTCGAGATTACCGGATACGGGGGTGACATGTTAAAAAACCCTTTTTCGAGTGTTAATGCCGTGACAAATGTTGAATTTATGCGGTTATAGTGGTTTCCAGCCACCCCGCTGCGCGCGCGCTCCTCGCCTTAGGACGGCCATTATGAGACAAATAAAATAAGTATACACGTAAAGGAGGCCGCAGACCAGTGCGAAATGTTCAAGAAAAAAGTGTGTGTTTTCCAAATAGTTCCATTTTTAAAAACAATGTTGTCTTTGGTAACTATTTTGACGTTTATGACGCATAGCTTTGAGGAAAGGTTCGGTGCTGGTCAATGATTTACAAGGTCCGTTTATGCCGCTAGAGACATTAAAATTATAATTAGGGTTTGTTGGTATTGTCTCAAATACAATGTTCATAATAATGACTAACTTTCTTAAGTGTTATATTACAATAATGACGTCATATTTTTAACCATCCTAAAATCTAAAAAATATTTATGATACTAACAAAAATGACAAAAATTTCACGCAGGTTTTGCCAATGTGCCGTCTTCTTTATCTATAGCAGCAAAAATACATATATTTTCGGCTGGCCCCTTAATGATGCGGTTTGGCATCATTCGTAGAGGTGGACAGGGACATATTAGCGGGTGGTTTTTGATGCAAACTTCTGGAATCTGTGACGTCATGCTAAACAGTAGCTTTGTAGGAATATGAGAGGATGTTTATCTTAATTTTGGATGAAAATGTTTTTTTGAGAAGTAGGTAACTAGTATCGCTCGTGTATCTTCAAGATTGCACTATAGGTAGTCAGTTGATCTCAAAATAGATAGACAAAGGCTTGTCTTAATCTATTTATTTCAAAAGCGTAACTAAAAACGAGAACACACATCATAATGAAATCATCATACTTTGGCCTTTATTGCCTGAAACTCAAGACTACCATTAACACTGCTTCAGAGTACTGAGACTCTGGGTGCTTCGAGTTTTATAATCCTAACAACTGATATACAACAATTACCTTATAGCTATATAATTTTTACATGAAATTATACCTAAGTAGTAGGACTGAAAACGAAACCACCTTTACGCTACACTTATTATAAAGAGTACTTAATTTTGTCATTTAATAAGCTTTTTTAAAAAACAAACAGACAAACATGACATTGCAATCAAAAACCCTGTGTAAGGCACACCTTTGCGTGACATAAATCTCTTTACTTAGGTCCTGAAAAAAGTTCACACCTAAACCACTAGCCTTCATTACCATCAGCAAGATTGAAAATGAACCTTACTCCACCGACATAAGGTATAAAAAAAATTTTGTAGCCGCAAAACTAAGTTGGTATCTAAACCTAATTTAATTTGCACGCCTTTGTGTAGATTAATCACGAAATGGATTCGAGGCGACATTTTTAGAATACTTGTTCTGACTTCTGACCAATGTTCTGTCACCTTTTAATTTATTGAGTTATGTGTTATTCATATTTTTAGGTTATTTTTAATTTGTTGTTATAGGCTGGTTTTAAGAAAGGCTGAATGACGGGTCTGGTTTATGAGATCTTTATTTAAAATTCTTGAAAAGCTAATAGGTATTTTTAATAATATCCGTGCTTTAGAGGGTCAAATGATTAATCTTGCCTAATATTTTATAATTGAAATGACGAATCGTTGTAACAGCATGCCTAACGCTTGGTTTCGAATTGCTTACGAAAAAGAAGTTCAACATTTAAAAATCTCAAAACATAAACTCGGCAGGAAACCGTGCTTCTTGACACATCCCAAACTCTCATTTCCATAATTACATTTGAAAAGGCATAAAAATAAAGGCTTATTATCAAGCTCAATCTGCCACACCGCCTCTCACGCTCTGAGCTGGCACAAAAATGGCATTTTGACATTTACGTCACTTTGACAGATCCGGAAGCCATCTTGGAATGTTAATCGAAAGCGATGGTATCTGTTAATAAGACATTGTGTCAAGCTTCGTGGTTGTGCTAAGAGTTAAATTATCTTTATCATATGGTCCACGTAGGACAAAGTATTTCATTTTGGGTATTACAATGACGTAATTGTGACAGTTTTGTTTCGTGGTCACAGAATGGAGTGGAAATGAGGTGGGATTTAAGTGAAAGATTGCTGATAGCTTATTTATTATTTTACACGGCTTGTTACAGCCCGAGTAGCTGGGTTGAGGAGGTATGATAAGCAGTCACTGCATGTCAAACACTAGTATTGAGTTGCATCCGGACTGCAAGCAAACTCTTCCATAGTTCAGGGAAAGCCTAGGTAACTGATGACACTTAATAGCAGTGACCATGTAAAATCGACACAGCTCTGTCAAAAAACATCTATTTGCCGATGAAGTCACAATTGGTCCAAAAAATAAGCTAATTCCTAACTTAACAATCGGTTAACAAATTCCCTTGTTAACCCACATCCAGCTTCAGTTACATTAAACGTACCTTCAACAGTCGTTTACGACGTACATGAATAACAATCGGTTCACATGTTTATTGTGGCTACTGTGCCGTACAATAAAACGGACGGACGGACGGACGGACGAACAGACGGACGGCATGATATATAGGCACCAATTTAATTGGTGTCGTAAGTTCGCGGCTAAGGTAATGACGGCTACTGGCGGTCGCTCGTAGACTTAGGAAGATTTAGACTTGACATTGACTTAAACTTATCTAAGGTATTCCGAATCATCATACTTAAGAAAAAATATGACACCCACAAACTTACTCGTGATAACAATTATTTGCGGATAAGTTAACTATGTACATAAGTATGTATGCCTATCTAGCAATACAGGGTCACATTTTGTTCATCTATTTACAACTCCTTCCATCTTTGAAACCTACACTTTCTTTATAACAAAATACCAGAAGAATTTGCTACAGCCTAAGAAAACTTACAAGCGACAGTGATTTAGATCTTCCAGAAACCACAGCAGTATCCTTCATAAATAAACTCCACAACTAACAGAAATAATATCTACCTCACAAACCTTTTACTGAGGCAATAATAACTATCTCAAAGTGTCCATTCTAACACCAGTTCGTTCAAAAACTTTATATCATTCAGACATATTTATTGAGAGTAGTAAACCGTTTTTAATTAAGGTTTTGAAAGCAATGATCGCTCGCCTGTTTACGAGTTTCGACCAATTAGGGAATATGATCGAAACATTTGAGATTCTTTCTAGATCTGTAGTTTATGCGTCCAATTTGTTACATGATGAATAAAATAATTGTAAATTGTGTTGTAGTGATGCTACTGTTTTAAAAAAGGTATCTTTATATCGTGTTTTGGATAGGCAGTAGGTATAGTATGTTACGAAAGATAACTTCTTCTTGCTTAGATTGATATAGGTTTTCAGGATGATACGTTTAATAAGTGTCTCAGTAGTAAAATAGAGTTTGAATTAAAATTCGTATAGTATTAAAACGGCATAGACAGTTTGTTATAATTAAAATTTTCCCATCCAATATTGTTTTTAGTGTGGTTTCTCACAATTATGGTAAATTATCATGTTATGGTAATTTATCATGTTTTATTGGCAATCATATTGTATAATGAATATTATACTTCAAAATATAGACTTTTTATATTACACAACACCTACGCCCAGTTACTAGGAGGTCTACCAAACATATTTAGAAACGAGAAGCCATCAAATAGCCATAGAATAAATAAACATAAATAAATACCATAAAAAGTATCTAAAATTTTACAAATACGCCAACATTTTTAATCGAAAATTTTACATATACGTTTCTTTGACAAAACCGCGTTTGACCTCAACGATAAAGTTTTGATATTAAAATTAATTGTTACAAGTCTGTCGGACATTCCAAACATAACCTCTTACTAGGGGCCTTTTCCAATATTCTATCTTTCGCTGGTTTCGCTTACTGAAGATAGGAATTAGACATGACTTGTATTTATGGTTTGTATGTACTTTCTATGTATATCTTAGACACCAATCACTGTGTTTCAGATGGCACGTTAAACTGTAGGTCCCGGCTGTCATTGAACATCCTTGGCAGACGTTACGGGTAGTCAGAAGCCAGTAAGTCTGACACCAGTCTAACCAAGGGGTATTGGGTTACCCGGGTAACTGGGTTGAGAGGGTCAGATAGGGCAGTCGCTCCTTGTAAAGCACTGGTAATCAGCTACATCCGGTTAGACTGGAAGCCGACCCCAACATAGTTGGGAAAAAGGCTCGGAGTATGACGATGATGTGTATGTACGGGGCTAATGTCAATATTATATCTCTAGTATGAAAATCAACAGATGGATTGAATATTGGAAGGGACTTCAATAGGTCGCTTCGATATATTCTGTTAACGATACCATATGAAGGGTGTAACGAATGGATAAAAATGTAGAACATCTTTGGAATGTAGATGAAGAAAGATGTTATGATTCGGTGTAAATGCTTTGATTTAGAAATTATATTGTTTTTAATTAACTTCTTGTAATATTCGGAGCATCTGGTGTTACTCAGTGAAATCAAGTTGTTTTGGTCTGAGAATGTATCGAGAAGAGAAACAATATTTTTTAACAAATACAGTGATGTGTAAAGTCATAAGAATCAAAGAAAATCAAACATTTTTTATTTTATTATTGATATAATCAGCTTATCACGATGAATGCAAATTAATTGATTTACATTCGATATTATTTTTTATATAATAAGGCTGCGTGAAATCTTGTCGTAAAGTTAATACGGACACATCGTAAATTTTATTATGCAGCTCTGTCATTTCTTAAAACTAATAATGATTTGAGACTGTATGTTTATAAGAAATATAATATTTTGATAAGGAAATCAGTGAAAGTATTTATAACTAGCTGCTGTTTGCAGTTTCACCCGCGTCTTGGAGAATCAACTTCCTTTTCCCAAAAATATAGGACCCACATATAACGTGGCTGTTTGTTTATTGCAAAAAGATTTTCAAAATAGTTTCAGTAGGTCCAGGTTGACGGGTTTGAGGTGTAGTCTACACCTCAATATAGTTAATGACTATAGGCTAGCTAAACCCCTGTTACATTTTATCACCTCAATTTCTAAGAGGAAGGACGCAGAATACATTGAATCCCATTTTCCTAAAGACGGAATGTGCCAAACCGATTTGAACTTCTAATTCAGAGGATTCGAATATTCCAAATTCAAAAGAATCCGGTACAAATCGCTAGTTTATCATAACCGGCCATTCATACCAAGGACAAAATGCGGTTTGTTTTTGGTGTTCAAATAAAAAGTCCAAATGAAAAGGGTTGTCATTTTAAACACAGCTAGTGAACGATTTATGATTTTTGGTCAAGCCGCTTGAATTTTAATAATTCGCTCATTAGCTATGGTTAATACTGAATTTGGAAGGAATGTCGGCGAATCATCTTCCTGGCTAGAAATAACTTTGTTTGTGGACTGAGTTAAAATGGTAAAAAATAGATAGCAATTTGGGAGCTGTTTAGATGATTTTTTAGAAGCCGTTTGGTGTAAAACAAGAAGCTGTTTTGAGATGGAAAGGGAAAGTAGTTTAGGAGATGAGATGCCGAGATCTATAGCTATTTTAATAGAAGAACGCTGAGATCTTTTTTAGTACCTGATACGTTTTTATTATAATCAAAGTTTCTGTAAATTGCCTTGACCGGTAGCTGTATCACCTCTCCCAGTTAGGATTTATAAATTTGACAAATGCCCAATAATTAGCAATAGTGGAATTTTCTTGAAGATAGATAAGTAAGTTAACCCCGTGCAACGTACGGTAATCATACTATCCCTGATTAATACTGATTCAAATGTCTGCCTTCCCCAAATTTTACTTACTCTTAACCAACGAAAAACAAAAGCCGCTCAATCAAAAGAACAAAGTTCTAGAATCAAAAATATCCCCATGACATATCACCTGCATTACGAATGTACCGTGACGATGTTCCAACAAATGACAAACAGACATACAGAATACACGTATAAATCAGATGACAAACATTCGTACTGTGAGATGAAATATTGGTCTGTCGCTGGCTTTTGATGGTTGAAGATGTTTTTGTACTAATTTGAGTTGTTTTGAGGTAATGGAAATATATGCTTGTCGCTACGTTACAAAGGCATCATAATATCTAGCAATTGTTATAGTTTATATAGATTGATTATCAAGTTGTTCTATGGAAAATATTCAGCTATAAAAGCGAGAACTGCAAATAGTCTCTTGGAATCTGTTTAAACTCATCAAAAATATAATATACTCTGACATCTTGAACTTATTGAGTTACCCTTATACACTTCACCAATGTTACATACAGGAACAGTTAAGGCTGTAGTCTACTACACCACAATCAAAAACTTTGCCCTATCTGGGCCCAACGAGAACTAAGACCGACAACTAAGCAGCCTCTATGACTCATAGACCAACATCACTCAATTGTTTTAATAACGCCATCCTCTTAACCTCAAACATCAAAATCTGTCTCACATCCAGACTCCTTTTTAGTACAAAAAGCGTAACAAATCAGAAACAGGTACAGTAACAAAGACAAATACGTATAAATCAGCCGATCATACGGTGACCGGTGAATTATTAGTCCGCTGTGAGATAATGCACGCGGTAACACAAAGATTTTTGTGCGTGAAACGTGTGTTTTGGGTCGGGTTCTGTAAATTATAGAAATGTGAAGAAGTTTTCAGGACGAAGAAGATTATTCAAGTTTTTCTTATAAATGACATAATTATGTATGTATAAAGCCGAAAGTTTAAGCTCCTCGATTACCATAAAAAGAAAACCTAGATAGTAATTTAATAATGAATTCGTTGTTTATTTAGGTAGCAACAAAAAGAAAACACAAATGATTTTGAGTGACATTAATTTCAACAATCATTTTATAAATAGAAATAATTGCGAAGAATTCTGTGAAAGGACCTATTTCAGAAACATTTATGAAATACGTATTACAAATCTATTCACTGATATAATTGTTGGCGTAATTGAAATTTACAAAGTAGCTGCGAATTATATTTCATATGAAATAAATAACAAAATGAAATTGTAAGAAACTTCAAACTATTGTTCACTAATTTACCTATGTTCATTTAACTAAAAATATAACTTATATGTCATTTAGTATTATCAAAATAAGTTCATATAATCACATTTTCTTACAAAATTCTCAATTCGAAGAAAGAAAATAAATAGAAGCTAAAAAAACAGTTAATCGATTGGACCTTTATCTGAAAATTCTATATTTCTTTTTTAATATTTAGGGCAAGTAATTTTATGGATACGAAACTTGTAAATAATTTGACGGAACCCCAAATTATGACAAAGCGGCGGTCGGCCGGTCTTTTGTCAACATCGGCCGTTTTATCAGGGGCATCTTAAAAGCGATCGAACAATAAGTGAATCTTAAGCGTCCGTGTTATCAATGCTATCACGGATACTGCTTAGGTGTGGTTCTGACACTTAAGCTTAGGTAATATATTTAGAAGTTTGTTATTATTTATATTGGAGTAAATAATGCATCAGGAGCTTCATCATATAGCCTTGCGTCTCTGAAGTAAGCCATTTGACGAATCATCCCGAGAAGTGGCCAACTACAGCGTCAGCTAAAATAAGGAGTAAAATTATTTAATTCCATATTTTAAAAAATAAAACGCAAAGAATGATTACGCTTTGGTATATTTCTGACTCTTTTAGACTTTGAATTAGTTATTTGCTGGAGTGTAAAACAACTACTCAGTCCATACTGTTAGATATTTTTTGGTAAACATCCTCAGTGAAACACCACTCTAACAAGATCAAAAGTGTTCCCGCAGCATCGCACCGTCCTGCCTTACCTTTATGATATTTTCGTAAATATTTTGCGTCGATCGCAACACCAAGATTATGACAGTCGTGAGATCACCGATACAATCCAATGACAATCGATTTTATATCCAAAACAATTGTGAATCGATACATTGACTCGGTTTAGTGTCATATTGTTTGATACAAAAATCTGTTTTATCGATACTCTTTATTATGCATCTTTCGGTTGAACGTAAAAGGGGCTTATCGCGTTTTTAAACATCTCTATTTATTACGGGGTTATTTGTCGTAATGAATTGAAAGTTGCCTTTGGCCCGTAAGCTTAACATTCACTGAAGTTAAGTACTTTTTAAGTAAACGTGGGAAAATTTGTAAGTGAGACATCGTAAAAGGTTTTGTCAAAAATAACGAGAGTAATAAGATTTCAAGTAAGAATGTTGGTACGACCAAAAGCCAAAGCATGCCGTTCAAAAACAGATTCCCAATCGCATAAGCATCGGATAAAAACCTTATTCTTTATGAATAAGGCCATGATAAACACGCTTATTGTGGTTAAATAAGTTTGAAACTAACATTTCTGATTCGAGATTTTTCTTTTATTTCTTTTCACTGCATCGGGTTTTATAAGGTGAACTGTTACCAAAAAGGTTGAATGCGTCCATAGTACGTACTGTAGCACTTCGGGCTGCGATCAAACGACAAAGACTCTTAAAAATGCTACTAATACACCAAGATACATATACACTTCGTTTCAAAGTCTTTAAACTTTATGTTCGTAGGCATAAGGTTGGTTTTTGCTTGGATTTTTGTTTCAGAGGTCGGGTTAAAAGGAAAAAGTGGTGGTTCTCATGATAATGTTATTATTCGAGGTTTTGGAATGAGTGGGCTGGTGATCATAGCCTATTCTGTTGGAGGAGTAAGCGTAAAGTTCTTATTGTAATAAACCGGTCAAGTGTGAAAATTGTTGTCCAATGGGTTCCGTACACAAGTGACATTTTAAAACTGGAAGTAGCGTTTTGACATCAGATTAATTTGTTCTTTAATAAGACGTATTTTTTCATTAACTGAATACAATGCTTAAGTTGACAATCCCAACACTATAATAGGCCTGATTAACTCTACTTAAACACTTAGGTATATCTCTTTCTGCAATGCCAATATCGCTAGAAATAAGCCCACTAAAATTCTTAGCTTTCACCATCCTAAGGTTCACAATTCTAAGGAACTCTAACGATTATTAGTTAAGCTATACAAACATTTTGTGGTCCAAGCCGAGATTAAAGTTGTAACATTCACTAGTCGAATACCGTGGATGTCACCTAACAGTCTTCACAAAACAGATAATTTACTTACGAGAAAATTTCTGATTTCGTATAATCATTTTTTGAGTGTCCAAAGTTGGGCTGTTAAGTTATGATTTAATTTTGGGTAATTTCATAGTATTTATGGGAATACGAAAGATTCAATGTTGAAGATTTGTCTGGTGTCAAGTATTTTACTTAAAATTGTTGGTGGTATGTTTTCGATGGAATTTGGTAAGTCATCTAAGTGAGTACTAAGAAATATGAATGAAGTTGAGAAATTATTTATAGCTATAATATTAAATGCAAAATATTGTTCTAAAGAAACTAGCGAATCAATCCGATGATGTAGTCAACATAAAATCTATAAATCCTTTTTTTACACTATTATTTACCTCAAAACACCTGTTCAAAAGAAATATCGATTCTTAAATGTCGATCTCTATTCGATAAAGATGTCGAACCTTAAATCGGACCATCGGAATCGAAACAAAAAACCATTTAAGAAATCGTTGACATTACTCAAACCGTGACTCGATCCCTCCCTGCGGCCGCATTCCTGTGCCTGCGCAGACGCACCGTCGCCGCACTCACACATGCACACAGCCAGGAGGCAGTTCGGTATTTGAATTTGAATTTGGAACAGCGATGCCATTGGTTCCTTGTTGTGAGTCATAAAGATAAGGTTTATGTGTTTCAAGATTGGGATAATCAACGACCATACAATATGGTCGATGGGGATAATATGGGTGACAATTGGAGTTGATTGGATGACAATTAATGTAAAAAGGTTGTTTTATCAGTTAGAAAAAGTATAATGGTATGTATGAGAGTTATAGATGTAGAAGTAACTTACGTAACGAAACTCTACATAAAATATAAATATTGGCAAGAAAATCCAGCTTATTTACTTATTTAAACAAAGACAATGGTAATAATTACTGTAAGAAGTACTTACATTATTTATTTTAAATAGAGCATACCTTCTGTGCATACAGAAAGAATAAACCAAACAAAAACACCCTCAATACCGTCACAAAAGCCAATCCAAAAACTTACGACGACAAAAATAATTTCACACCACACTACAAAGAATTTACGTCGCAAAAATGTTATATCACCAATAACTTACTAATTCAAACATTAATCCTTATAAGTTTCACATGTATTGTGTACCAACACAACCGCCCACGCGAAAATCGCATAAATATGCATTCACACACATAATTCCAATCTTGACATGTCGACATAAATATGGAATGCGCTCTCGGTTTTTAGCAGATGCGAATAGCAAGAGTACGTCTACTTAGATGATTTGTTGTATGTTGATGACGTTTCGTGGGTCATCGGTAAGTGTTGAAACGGATTTTGGTTAGAATAGGTATCTAAAACATCCAGGCAGATTCTCCTTTCTTTAGTTTTTTGTCTGTTATTAAAAAAAAACTTAAAGAGGTAGAGTCTATTGTAATTTAAATTAGAGGATGTCTTGATGCTCTATGTATTTTTATTACCTAATATGTTCCAAATTATACATGAAGTTTGTCAAATTCGTGGTCATAATTTGAATACTGCAATGAATATGTGTACCGATACCATAAATTTCAATCAAACCATAGGTAACTGCACTACCAATTAATCTGTAAACGAGAAACATAAACGGCCCTTTATCACCATTAAAATAGTTGCTCTATTTTCGCTCACATTTCCAGGATGACTCCATTCACCTTTGTGAGTTTCACAGTAACCAAATGCCACTGTTATTTAACAAAAATGGTGGACAATGCTAACTTTCATACAAACCTTTATAATGAAATTCCCGCTAAATTCGCGCCAAACGCCCGCAGTGTCGCCCAAACGCGTGAAATTATCCAACAATGGCCGATAATGATCCTTTACAAGTGAAGAAATAAAAATAAATACACAAAACATTATTCCTGATATATTTTGCAGCAGGTTCAGGATTTTCAACCCTATTGTAAGTGATATTGAACTCATATTCGATTTTGTGCATAGGCAAAACTGCATTGACAATTTTGAACTTTGACAAAGTTGGTAATGCAGCTAGCAAAATGCTTCGAAGGTTTTATTGCAACGGAATAAGTCCCAAAATGCATCAGCATTCACAATCTCGGCGGTGCATATCGAAATTTTTCCACACCTTCTCTAGTCATTACGGGTAGATCCGCGGGGTGCTTCAACAATTGTTTTGCGTACATTTTCTGGATACGCCGATTTGTATCGTTTGTAATACAAAAACAACTTATTGTATTGTACAAAAGGGTGGCTTCCGCTAACCAACGGTGTTTAGTTTTGTGGCCTACACCATCAGATGCGGGTGTCACAGCGGGTTGATTTTTGTCACAAATTGTACCCATTGTGTAAATTTTTACCGATTTTCTTAAGCTATTGTTGGTGAAATTTTTACGACACGACTGCATGAGTCGTTTGTGTTAAGATGAAAGTATAACTGTTTGGTTTTGTCCAACAATCTGTGTTGAAATCGTCTGGAAATTCTGCCTTTGTATTTACTTCGTCATGGTCGTCTATCTTGGTAGGGAGTCTTAGTGGTCAGAACATAAAACAGGCAATATTAAATACACTATTATTAGAGTCTTGAAGATATACGATATTGTTTGTGTCAATAGTTCAGAAACTGATCTTGCGGTTAGAGAGCTCTGAAGTCTTATCTTAATAGTCTTGTCTACATCTACAAAGATGTGTTATATTATAAGTCATGTAGCACTCACCTGCAAGCACGCACCTCAGATTCAATTAAAGATCTTTGAAATTCCTTACATCTTTCGTTGTAACTTCATTACTATTAAAAATCAGTAGCTCTTTAGTCACATTATCTTAAAAATTCTCTATCAACAAATCTATCCGATACCGCAAATTCAATAAGCCATCTATCCAAGAAAGCAGGTGCACCATTAGCTGCACAATACAGATCTGCAACAATTAGCACAACAATAGTCGCGCGCGCAGATCCAAGGTGCGCATACGCAATGCATTGGACAGTTTCACTCTTGTTGATCGCTGTGTTGTGATTTATATGCGCTTTGTTCGAACGCTGGACTTCCGGGGCTTAGTTTAGATGGTGATCTATTGGGTAGATTGTTTGAGGTGAATTTGTAAGTTTAGAACTGATGAGAATACTGTGTAGGCATGTTGCGTGAGTTGTACTAGAGTAAGAGTAAGAGTAGAATCTGAAAAAGTCGAGTAGGATCTGGAAAAGATAATTCTTTATAAAGCAAATAGTCATGTTGTAGTTAGGTATGTAGTGGGGCACTGTTTTCTTTAAGAACTCTAAACACTTAAGACTAAAAAAGATTCCACTCCGATATATAGGTAGTTTACTAGCTAGATATGCTGTTGTAATCTTTCACAAGAAAGCCACACAATAGGGATGCATAACATAGAATTGCAGGTTTCACAGAAACACCTATAAATAAAGCAACACAACCTTAGAAATAGCACATAAAAATCTCGCAGGTACAATGAAATTTAACAAGCACGGATAAAATATCGACCACGGAGTACCCTGGACTCCAACCAGCATACTCTGACCTCATCGGCAGTATGTACTTCTGTGGCTGACGGGTCAACTTAAATTGGTCTACACAGTACCGTGAAAGGACCATTTTATACTGATCTCTAGTATAGTTCGTGATGGAGAGCCATTAATATCAATTTAAATTGGACGGTCCTCAGCCTAAGTTATTTACATCTGGCAAGGTTTTTCTTGCAATTATTGGGAATGGTCGATTCGTTGCAAAATATGGATTGTGTCTAAACAAATAGGATGTGGCTATAATCTAATACTTGATTTTGCAGTGTTGTTTTGTTAGAACAATTTAACGAGTTTTTTACAATCGTATAATCCAAAAAATACGTGTGTCAGCTGAAAAAAATATGAAACGGTCTATCTTCTTTCTTTTAGGTAAGTCGGTTGAAAAACCATTCATCTTACACAAACATTGTAATTGTGACGAAGAACACAATTATTTGTGATGAAAATATAATACTCTTTTCGATGATTGTGTGACGTCACTAAACAGAGATCCCACAGAGGTATTGTGCCGACAGCAACACAACATTTACATAAAAATATATTTCACATCAACCTGACCTTTTTCCGAATAGACCTATACTTCTGGGACCAGAAGACCCGCACTACCGGTAAGGCAATGGCTTTGGATGCCATTTTAATCCAATATTTAATCTTGAAATATTATTTAAAAAATGGTAACTGTTAAGCAAGTAGTCAATTCGCCTAATCCATGGATAGTTAAAAAATGCAAATCAAACGAAAATGTACAAAGTTTCAGATGAAAAAGTTGTCATTGTTAATAGTAATTGCCCTAATTCCACTAACCGCAATGCATCCATTAAGTATTAAAAACAATATTATCTAAACATACTCCTATTAACAACACATGTAACAAACTGAAACATCATACTAAGAAATAATTTTAAACTCAAACATCAGGTTTCCCCGTCTAATCTCTACACAGTACCAGGACCGCATGATTTTGAGGAGATTTCTGATAGAATCAACAGTGGGCCTCAACGGAGTGGTGTCGGTTCGATAATGTCTTCCCCTCTTAGGCCCATTTCAATACCAAGTAAAATTCGGTTTACCAAAGTTCCCGTTTTCAATTCAACGCCGGAAAAGTTATAGATTGTTATTTTCTGAAGGGTTCTGGGTTACGGATTTTTTTTTATTTAGTTTCTTTTTTGGTTCTGTAATACGTTTTGGTTTTAGTTTCATTTTGAGTCTGTGAGTTATTTGAATTAGTATGATTTTCATACAGTTGTTTGTACCTATTTCCTTTAATTAGAAATTCGCGTATATCGAATGGAAATTCGATTATACATTCGTTTTCTGGTTCACAGTTATTTAACTTAACGATATCATCATTACCGTTGTAATTAGCCTCATTAGACACAACTGTCTAAATAACAAGCTGCGTTTAACTATTCTTAAACAGGTTTGAACTTACATCTATGAATAGTCCTAAATTAAATTTACGACCGGATCATTGTCCAACTATCACATTCAGATGTCACTAAAAAGCATTCCCAGTGCACTAAATCATTCGTTTCATTAAAAAGAACAGGTTCTGATCCTTACAGCTCGTTGTCTCAACCTTTAGCGGGACATAAACTTAATAACAAAACACACTTGACATTATATCTATAAGCCACACGCGGAGTTTTAACGAAATCGACCAATGTAAAAACAACTTCTGGAACGAACAAAAAGTTGCCTATCACAGCTCTAGAAAAGCTGGTGGCTCACAACACCGTTTTAAAAGTGAATTATATTAAACATTGTTATCACGTAGGCCGCGACGTCGTTACAAACAATAAAAGTAATTTTTACGAGTGGCAACCCCTTCGTTAATAAATTAAAAAGTTAGCTGGGGCTAGGCCTGAGAAACAATGCCACTTCACCCTGTAACCCGGAGATCTAAGTTTTGTCGCCCTGAGGTAATAAGGGAGGGTAGGGTGACTATAAATTAAGAACTAATGAAAATCCTTTTGAAGGGTTTCATTCATTCCATTTTATAAATGAAACCAAACCAAATTGGAATACAGTTTGCCGTTGAAATGGATTGTTTTTAAGAGCAAAAGTGGCAAAATAAAAGTTCTTCACCCTTCTTTTATTGTTGGTTCATTAGTGGCTTTAGTTCTAACTCTAACCCCTTATACGAGTAGGCTTCCGTTGTGATGCTCGGCAATGTTTCAGTGAAA
The DNA here is from genome assembly GCF_022581195.2 of Helicoverpa zea. Classification (NCBI taxonomy): domain Eukaryota; kingdom Metazoa; phylum Arthropoda; class Insecta; order Lepidoptera; family Noctuidae; genus Helicoverpa; species Helicoverpa zea. The sequence continues at coordinate 13,369,329 of NC_061454.1, forward strand.
CTTACCATGATCTTTTCACTCAATTTGTCTTTACTCGTTCTTAGTGAAATCCATCCAAATAATCCACAGGAAGCGTTCAATAGGCCATAATAGCTTAAAGTTGAACTGTTTGGTAACATTTTCACTATTTTCTTTCCAAGTTTTGAGGCATTCCCCAAGTTTTTTCAAGACTTTGTTGGAATTAAGTATGACTATTTAGATCGAATCGATATTTTTTATGTGCTTACTATAGTTCGGCCATTCAGAGAATGCGTTCCTGACACGTCGCGATTGAACTGACGACGTAATAACATTCATTGATTATTGATATAATAATGTTGTTTTAATGCTCCTCAATTGTTAAAACGGTAAACAACCAGCAAAAATATTTTATCGTAACTGCAACGCCATTGCAAAGTTACGTCGTCAGTTCAATCGCGACGTGTCAGGAACGCATTCTCTGAATGGCCGAACTATAGTGCATGTATATAATGCGTTAATATACTGGTTAATATATGTCGATTAACACAAAGATAGAAGAAAAATACGTAAAAATAAAAAAAAAGATTTTTTCAAACAAAGTAAATGGAATAAAAATGTGCAAAAATTAGAACACCATATAAAAGTCAGTCATTACAAACAACTGAAATTCTCCCTTGAAAACTGACAGCTGTCAACTGATCAAAACATACGATACTCCTAACTTTATCTCTGCTTTACACATGATGTTGTAAATTATAAAAACGAAAAATGACTCCTGTGGTTAAACCACTAAATGGATTAGGTTATTTTTTTTACAATTCGCCATAGAATATCATAAAGTATATGCGATATGATTTAATGTGATTGTGAACGCCACACCCGATATGTACTAGTGCATGTATGCCCAAAATAATTTATAAGCAGGTTCGTATTCTAGATTTAAAATCATCTTATGCTGATATTATTTAACATTTTCCAAAAATGTTAATCACAAAAATGTAGGATAACTGTTTGAAACATTTTTATAAAGGCTAAGCTTTGAACCTTATCCTTTAAACAGGAAAAACAAAACAAAAGTGATGCAATGGCTTCCACAAACAAACAAAAAACAATTTCTAGGGAAACTGTTACTTAACAAAAAACAAAAACAAAAAGTTGCGCAAGTTTACCTTTTCAACTCTTTTGTAAAAACAACAAAGGACCTAAGTATCAACCCTAAGTAATGGTGACATCTGATTGGGTGCATACAGTTTTGTCAAGTACCCCCAAATTAATTTTTGAGAACAAAATCCATTAGCGAATTGTGTTTTTTTCTTCGCATTGTTTGGGGTTGTCCCATAATTTACGCGAAACTCGATTGAAGTCGTTTTTAAACGCTAGGGCGGCGAATGCGCGTTGCATACATAGAATACACTTACAATCCCTGCTACATCTTTTCACCTTTATGCAGTCTTCATCAAGGTTGAAAATCGAATGATTTTCAGTTTCTGGAGTGAATTTCTAAGATTGTAAATCGGTGTTTTCTTGTCAAGTCTATGATTTATAGGGAACAATTGTCTATAGTTGAATGCGTGTAAAGAGAATATTTCTATTTGTATCGTTATCCATTAGTTTTTGTGTTCCTTCGTGCGGGTTTACATTTGATTCAGTATTGTTGGCAGTGGCATTTATTGCATTCGATTTATGACCACTAAAGGGTTTTTTAAAGTGACTAGATGTGTTAGGCTTTTAGATATTTTTATTGGATTGAGGTGTGATAGGTGTGGAAGATACTGATTGTTTTTTTTTTTTTAGTTCTGTGGCGTTTAAGTTCTTAGGGACCCAGCAAGGGTCCTGGGATACAATTTTATATTTGATGGGTGGCAAATGTTATTTCATCGAGACTTTATTAGTGTCTTTAGTTTAACAAGCCATTTACTGAACTGGCGATGCTTTTACATTTGTACTGGGCTATTTCAGACGCCGTGTTGAATCATAGGTAGGTATAGATTGAGAAAATTATATTAACACTTAGCCATACCGCACTAGTTTTGTAAGTGAAAAATAAGCTAAATATGTGTCAAGTAAAAAAAATATTTATTTCACGAATTCACATTTTCCATTATACCTACCAAACAAAGCAAATCCTATTAGTAACAACACTATTGACACAAAAGATATTAACAATTAAAAATGTAACATATTTACTAGTTATTAAAAAACAAAATGGTTACAAAAGATCGTACCGGCGATTCGCAAACAAGCCGAGCTATTGTTTCGAAAAACATCAGCTGTGTACATTCATGTACAATAAATGTAATACCCCATTCCGTATTCATATAGGATAATCCACACAAAAACCCTGTGTGCGACGATCAAAATAACTATAAAAATACAATAAGCAGCTTATACGTGTTCCCTTAGCGACGCATACGGCAAACTTTTAGTCGGCCGATAGTTTGTTTGGACTCTTAAATCAGTATGAAGATGAATGGTAGTAGGTACACAATTTACACAGATCCGGTATTAACCTCCCCACTCAGAGACATTTAATGGTTACTTAAGCCATTCCTTCATCAGACCGCCTAAAAAATATGATTGAAATCAAGATTTTATTTAAAAACAAAAACCTAAAATCATCGGCTCAACTGTCGGCCGACTGTTTAGTCTGCCGTATGCGGGTATTCTTAATGTGTACACGAGTGTACATGAAAAGGACGAACTCATACGAGTGAGGGATACCGAACAATTGTATTCAACTTTTGACTCAATAATTTGTTTGGTCACGGCTTTTCATGGGACGCGATAGAAAAGTGCTTTGAAAGGTACCTTAAGCGAAACTTAAATTATTTTATAATGGTACTTGATAGCTTTAGCGTTGTTAAGGCTTTTTCATTGAGTCTGACTGGGTTTGTTAAGATTCTACCTTTGTTGTGTATGATTTTAATGTGACTTGAAAAATAACGCACTGACTCTAGATTTTTATGCCTTTGGCTCTTTAGCAGCAGATTTTTCAGGTAGGTATAGGGCTTTTATAATTGAACCTTTTCATGCCTCCTTTTATCTTTCCTGTAGTAAATCATTGCTTAATTGATGAAATTAATTCGAATGATGAATAAAATAGCATAATCTTAAACACATCGTAATAAAGGAAACTATGAATAATTTTTGAAAATGTCCTTTACCCCTACTATATTATTATGACACACATTTCTAAATATTTCAAACAGTCCAGCTGTTATTTACCAAATTCCAAATTCAAAATATCGATTCCAAAATGGCGGTTCATTGTCAGCAATTAGGTGAAGTGTATCGAAAAGATTTAATCCTATTGGTTCATTGTGAGCTCAATTATAAAGAGTATTTATGCTTCATTGTAAAATATATAAAATGTTTGGCCCTTTGTGTACAAAATTGGGTCATGTTTGTAACGGCAACAAATGCTTTTGCGTCATATTTTACGTAGGTGTGTGTTTATTGAAGAAAATGGCGGGCGTAGTAAGTATACATCATGTGACTTAAATTTGGAGCTAATATAGTTGCAAAATAAAATCAGTGTTGTAGTGTATCATCTGAAATAAAATCGAACCTGAAATATGTCAAAGTTTTAAATATACAAGAAGTAGTAGGATAACTTGATGAAACGCGGCAAATAAACTACTGCAATCACATAATTATTTACTTCAACTAAATTTAACTTGCAACAAGAGCAACTTTGAGGCTACCCAGAAATTCTGCCGCCAAAAAATACATCCCCACTAACTTAAACTATCTGTATCATGCACCAAAAAACTGATATGTTTTTGTGACGTCACAATCCGGTACACATCTGCCCTTTATCGTCTTCGATCTAAAGCCGTGCTTAGCGAAAATACTCATTTATCTTAAATACGATCTGGAAGTTCTCTAATCTGTCTTTTGTGTTTGTAAGTCTGTTTGTTTGTTCGTTTGTTTGTTTGTTTGTTCGTTGGGGATGTTTTGTGCAATTAGTTTATAGGCTGGTGTGAATATTTTGTGGGGAGTTAAGGTGATGGTAATTGATATTGATAGTTTGTTGGTTTATGTAGATTTTTATTTATTTTGTGCGTTTAATGAGTTAAGTACTGAAGTTTAAAAAATGTGGTTTATTTTTGTGTCATTAAAGCAATATTTAATACGTACAAAAATGGAGCCAAAAGGTGGTGACTTCAATAAATAAATAAAGTAAATAAGAACCTTAATTTTGGAAAGTAAAACTATGAGTTGTGTTTACTAAATCCTCATAAACTTACGTAATTAATGTTGTTAAACTACTTACTAAACTATGAACTCGATTAAAATCGCTAACAATACACAAAGAAACTACAATCAAATCAATAATCAATGATATCGGCCCCTCTATAACGAAAATATTTCGAAACTTGGACTTTTATCATTTTCCCTTGCCCTGCCGATGACAGTTCACTTAATTGATTGTTTTTTTTTTTCTTTTTTCTCCTTTCCCTCCCTACGTCTTGGCGGGAAATTTAAAAATCGCTTTCAGTCCGTTCTCAAAGTTATGATTGGGAATTCAACTATTTAAATCGAGATTGGAAATATGCAAATGAGAACAGACCTTTTGTGCTGTGTCTGTGGGCTAATAAATAGTTGGAATTTAAATCTGTATTTGCTAGTTATAATGTGATTTGCTTTTAAGTTCGTTAAATATTTTTAAGTCTTAATAGAACTCCATGGGTAAACCTTCGTGCAGATTTTGACAAAATTCTAAAATAGAACACCAATTTAGAATGTTTTTTTTAATGCCATAATGGCTTGCAGTAACACAATAAATGTGTAATGTTATTTTCCGAAAATCAATAAGTATGCCACTAAAAATATTTTCAGTACAACAGAAATAACATTATGGTTACGGGTATCTATAAATTATTCTAAAATCAACACCGGGATGACAGTAAACAATTTTTTTATACAAAACTGCTAATTTGGGACTAACCGTAAAATTTTCGAGAACCAGCTATTCTATGGCGTCTAAACTCCATAACGTTTCCATTATCTTGTTAGTGAAATTATACAATGCTCATTACTGTGGTTTCGAAACAGCATGATATTTTCCAAAAGCAACCAAAAATAATCCATAAACAGTGATTAACAAAGTACATAATGGAGTAGCTGCAACTTTCAAAATTGCAGTCCACAGTGACCTCCAACAAATTTAAAAACCCAGAAAAAGAAGAAAGAATCATTAAATGTCCACAAACATCTTTGTTGAAGACAATGAAGGTATAATGCAGTCACTAAGATTTCAAAAGCATACAGTGGAAACGCCGAAGGACCTTAAAACAACAGTTAAGAATAGTTGACACGGCTATGGAATGTCTTTTCTTCCATAATGTTCCTCTATTGTGTATAATGTCATAAAAATTAACTTTAGAACCATCGGCGAAAGCTTTGATGGCTCAAGATATTACTGCACTCCTGACAACTCTTTATCATCCTAACGCCCTTTCATGTCCTCCACAATAACAAGCTTTGTGATCAACAGTTAAGGTTCAAATTCAATCAACAATAGTTCGTTAGTTATGCTCTTTGGATTCGAAGTTAATGCCTTTGTCTAAACAATTACGGTGTGTATTGTAACAGGCATTCATTTGTGTGTCTTGTTCTATTGATACCAAGTTTTTGTTCCTTGGGTGTCCGAACCACATCATAAATCAGCCGTTACAGGCGAATGTTATATTATTTGCATACTCGACAAGTATTATCTACATGATTTTCAACCCTAACATTGAAGTAATAGAGCCCATTCACAGTTTTAAGGAAGTAAGAAAGGTTGGTGTGTAAGGTTTGCGCGCGCGCTTCCAAATGATGCTCTTTACTATTGACGTTTCTATTCAAGCTATGTGCGATGTCTGATGTTTTTATAAACGATAAATTTTCAATTGTCAGCCTCCATTGTGAATTGGCGCGTTCTTACGTCGGTACCAACTTAAAAATACTGTTCCTCAAAGGTGTGTCTGCGAACATTTATCAGAGGTATAAGGAGATATTTTATTTTGTGAGCAACAAATTCATGTTTGTTATGAACGGAGTCATGCAACATTGTTTGGTCTTTAAATGCATTTTGAATACGTTGATTGGTGTGGTTTATTTAGTGGGATGAAGACGTCTGAAGGCAGCACAGAAGTAAATTGCCTATTCATGGCTCGTGACTGATCAAACGTATCCGGAACAGTGTGTAATCATATAGTTACCGTGTAATTATCGTTATTCATGTCGTTCTTAGAATGTACCGTTAAATTGTAAAATGCTTCTTAAGCTTGCTCGAATACATGACTGGAAAAATAAATAATATACAATCACGCTTTGTGCTGTCCTTCTTATATGTTTAGTTGCTCCTTTATGTACATGTACAGGTGTCAGTTTGAATGGTTCTTCACTAATAGTAGGTGTAGGTCCATCTGTTTTCTCAACCATGTGCCGTGTGTTTTTAAAACTAAATATTCCGAGAGTGAAATGCACTCCTCTTCATTCATCTGTACATAAACTTTCTTCATCGATATTTTAAATGATTCTTTCAGTTAAGCTGCTGTCTCCACTCACATAAGTATTAGGTAATGTTTTCGTCAACAATCGAATTATCGAATAAAACTCTGGGCTTTTTATTTACAAAAATATTCGTTGACCTTTAATTTCATGGAACAATAAAGCATTGAAAGATGGAAAAGGTTAGCTAACTTATTGTGAAAAATAAAGAAACAAAAGTTATGACTTAATCATGAAACTTGGAGCATTCAGAAAGTTGTTCATCATCAACAAAAGATGAGGTGAGGGTTTACCATATTTTCCAACGAAGCTGTATTACGCAGTCTGTGATAATAATCGAGTTTTTCAATTGTATAATAAATAAAAGTTACACTCAATTTCATAAAGGTTTCGCTGTTAAGGAGTTTTTTGTGGGAAATATGGAGTAACTTATGCAACTTAGAAACTGGTGATCGTAAAAACATTGCTGTCAATAGTTTTTTGTTTTATTGGCACGCAACTTGTTTTTATAGTTTGATACATCACTGATATCGCTTATTCGTCTATTAGATACATAGAGCAAAGTGAGCTACTAAACTAAACTACTATTTTTAAACTGTATTTGAGCTAGCATGGTCAGAGGTAGTTCAGCAGTGCTTAAATATTATATGTAAAATGGTAAACTAAATGGAAGAAGATGCCATACTAATACATAATTTTAACAAATACACAGTAATGTCAACAGTCAAAGAACATACAGGAAAATACATATTTTTATTCCCCCATTTTTGTTTCCAATTACACAACTGTTTAGGAATTAAGTTTTCGGATTGTTTTTGTCCAAGTTATGTTTTACTAAGTAATAATTTTGTTTTGTTTTGAAAAGAATGGGCTTGATACCTATAAGAAAACAAGGCTTTTTGTATTTGTTTGAATTTTGAAAACATTTTTTTTGGAGTTGTCGTTCTGTATGTTTTGGGGTTAAGATTAATTGTGTTATACAATCTCGTTTTGATATACAAGACATTTCTTTGCAAAATAAATGCTGTCACTATTACAAATCAAATCAAATCAAATCAAATCAAATCATTTATTCATTTATCGAAGTTCACATTAAACAACATTATTTCTTAAAATCTAAACATACGTCTGTCACTTATTCAATTCAATATAAAAAAATTACACTTTCTTTCTCACCTTTTTCTAATTATGTTATTTTATTCATGGTGTCTGATTGCACACTCGTAACACCCCTATTTTTACACCCTCGGCAAACTTCGTGAGCTAAAACGCTAATCGCTTCAACTTTGTGAAGACGCTCATTTGCCTTTTCAAGTCACTTTTGTTCGAAGCCGACGATGCAATGTCACTTAGCCGAAACTCTTAAAAGAGCTTTATCAATAACGCCACGGAACATTCAACCTTAGACAGTAAATCATAGAGTTGGTCTTCCCCTGTGTAGTTTTCGTGTCTACTTTGATGTAGATAACAGAACAAATTGAGAAGTGTCCTGTTTAATTAGAGTTGCTTCGAAAAGATGTCTGTCTCAACCGGTGTGGATAATACAAGCGGCCCACCAATTAGTTAATGGTTAGATTGTAGGATTTTAATGAGATTGTATCTTTTGGAAAAATACAGGAGCCTTTGGGATAGACAAGGAGTTCATAGGAAGTGTTTGGAAGGTGTTGCTAGCCATAATTTATTTAATTGTCGGTATTTTTGTTTCTCTTATCTGATTTTGAGGTTTGTAAACAGGAATTTTAATGTCTCGTAATTAAAATTTTACCGAATTTTTTTAATGAATCTGTTTTCTTATAATTACTGTAAGCTACTGTGTACAAAGTATAAAGCGTAGGCACCAAAAGTAAAATAAAGCACAATTTTAAGATTTTTGATGTGGTTTATTATTATGGCGACGATCTTTTCGTGTTTTCCCGGCTTAGAATTAACCTTTCTTCCTTCAAGTTTTCCTCAATCACTTCTCAGTATCAAATATTTCTCAGAAACTGACGTAAACAAAATCTGTAGTGTCCCCCGCTTGGCCGATCAAACTGAACCATTGCTAATTAATGTAATAAATTAGCACTAACCGAAACTCTGTGGTTAACTGAGTAAAAAATTAAACGAGTGAAAAGCTTAATTAACGCGTCGAGGTTTTAATATCAATAATTTTTTAGTTTAAGACACCCTCTTTGCTGTTTTGGAGTTGCGAAAATGTGTGTGCGTAGTTATTTTTGTTGGATGCGGTAATTTAGGGGTGTGGAAAGTGATAGAAGAGAAATTATGCTATTGGTAAATTACAGCCCCCATCGTATTTGTCTGTAGCATCGTTGATCCTGAATGGATCTCTTAAAGTTAGTTTATCTAACACACGTATAACGCAGAAGTGAACAAAATTTTAGGTACTATGTATTCTTTTAGATCGAGCAACCAAAGAAAACGAGGTAAATCTGGGAACGTACCTACCTGAGTAATCCAGGTGCAATAGTGTTTAGCTGCGTTGAAATTCCCCAAGGCAACCCTATGTTACAGTCTCCAAATCCCAATCGATGGCAATAGACTACTAGTTCACCATAAAAACGTGGGCGAATAATTAGGCCATAGTGAGGACCAGTCAAATACCAGCAGCTTTTACCACCTCTAACATCAGCCTACATCTATGACATCCCAACTACTCGACGCTATAATTGCACAAGGCTCGACTGGAAGCGTCGGCAGAAACGCTTACTAATTGCCATTGAAAAAAGGCGAAAGCCCGACTGAAAACATTCCCAACCAGCTTTGATGTTTTTTTTTACTAAAACCGAGCCTTTTGCCTTCAAAGCTTGATAAGCTACACTACCCTTAAAGTCGTAATAAGGTACTTTGAGCCAGGTGTGACGTGCTCGCACTCTGAAAGAAGAGTGCCAGTGACTTTGTGCTTCCATCTTGTGAAATGTGAACGTTTTTCTTTGGGGGTGTTATAAGTTGGGGATTTGCTTTTGAGGCCAATTAAAGCATTTTTTTTTATTGGTAACACCGTCGAGTTTTGTTGGGGAGTGATTAAAGTTCGGCCATTCAGAGAATGCGTTCCTGACACGTCGCGATTGAACTGACGACGTAACTTTGCAATGGCGTTGCAGTTACGATAAAAATATTTTTGCTGGTTGTTTACCGTTTTAACAATTGAGGAGCATTAAAACAACATTATTATATCAATAATCAATGAATGTAGTTACGTCGTCAGTTCAATCGCGACGTGTCAGGAACGCATTCTCTGAATGGCCGAACTATAGTGAGTGATTTTGTGTGGATTAGTTCCATTCTGATCCAGTGTCGCGAAAAGTGGAAAATGTGTACGTTATACTTGTCTCATAGATTCATCATAAAATAGCCTATTCGCCTAGAAATTAATCTTATTTATCGTTAAAGGTGTTCACTATTATTAAGTACCGTATTGTTAAGTCACATTACCATAATATATAATAGACTAAATTGATTTAAGTGTTACCATGTCGCAGCCTTTATTTCTACTCTGCTGAATTAAATGTTCATTGGTGAACTTGTAGATAAAAGCCTACTAAAGCTAATAGGAGACCATAAAACACAATATAGCAGACTATGTAATAAGTTCACATTACATAGCCTATAGTTGTTATAACATTAGAATAAATGAATAAGAGAAATGGCATAATACTCATTGAAGCGAACAACAAATTAAATTCACTATTATTTGCTTGCAATAGTAACTAGACTATTACGTCACTAATCCGAGCCTACCCCATTCTAAATTTTCTAACAGGTCATTTTCCATTAAAAGTCTTCACTGAATAACCAACTTTAGTCACAAAACTTAAAGTTCAAAATCCCTCGTAAATTTTCAGGACGTGATCTTAGCAAGGGCAGGTGATTAGCATTTGGTACATTGACATGGGAGGTCGTGTACCTTAGAAACCTTATAAGAAGTTGTATAATATAACAATTACATTTATACGAAGTTTTCATTCATTTTAGATGGCTGTGACTTTGGGTCGTTAGTTCAAAGGTTCGATAACTGGACAGTCGCGAGCCAATATATTTTGTGACCTGGTTATAGCCTGTCCTGGTACTTTTACTAAATGGCTAGTCTGAGTTCAGGTGAATAGTTGTAATCACATGAATCTGTCCTCATTTTGTCCCTTGTCACATGTTGTATTATGAAGGATTGATAAAGCAGAGAGGCATTTACCAACCATAAAAATTAAGCTATGTAAATAAGTCGATAGTTGATGTTAAAATATCGATGTCGTCTAATGTTTCTTTTTTATTTCACTTATGTCCCACTGCTGGGCAAAGGCCAGATCTGCCATACTCTTCCATCTCAAAGAAGATTTATAAAACCTTTGATATCCATGTATAAATAAGCTTTTAGTGATAAGACAGGATTTTCCATTCTAACTTTTTCAAACTCTCAAAAATCATTACACACACTTTTTCGAAAGCAGTCTTCCAGGATCCAGTTACCAGTTTACCCAAAATATTCTAATTAACGTGTCGGACTTGGTAAAAAGTGTCAGAACAATAGTTCTAACACCTCGGCGTGTCGGACGGATGTCGGTAGGCGACACTCCCCCAATTGTTTTCGACTGAACATAGTTACAACCAGTTCACTGTATCGTGTACACCCACGGTGGAATTATTAGAATATGTGATCCTACTTGGTTACGGTGGCTGTGATTTTGGAAGGATTTTTTGGACACTATGTTTGGACACTATGTTATAAACACTAATTATTAGTGTTTATAACATAGTGTTTATAACATATTTAGTAGTTGTATTAATATATGTACGTTGCTATTAGTAAGTTATTAGTCAGTCACATGATGATGCTGATGATGACCTCCTAGACGTTTCCGTCGACGGCGACACCCTGGCATATATCGGCAGTTTGGTTTCGGTCATGGGCTCGTACATGACTCGCGAAACCAAACTTTGCCTTGAACACGCGGTCACAAATAGCGCAGTAGATTTGCCCTTGCGCATTTAGTAAGTTATTAGTCAGTCACATAAGAGGCATATGGGTGCACTTGAGAAAACTCTGACATGGGCATGTCCAAACCTACAGCTCACTAGTGATATATAAGAAGATTGCATAAGAAGAAAAAGCCATTGCACGATGACTATTATTTCATTATTTACTCTAATTAAGAAGTACATATAAAAATATATTTTCAGAATTTGAAGTAAAATCATAAAGTTTTTCATTTTAGTATCCACTATTCAACTTTCTTCAGCTTAACGATACGCTATACCTACCTAATTATCCTGTCTAATAATGAACTGATGGTGTTCCTAACTAGAGACGCGTACCTAATACCTGTTCCACACAATGATGCATTGTCTACAACACTAAACTTCTGTTCAATAGTTGTATTCCGGCCGAGCCTGTTGAATAATTACTTTTCCGGCTACCGTTGCCATGGCAACAACCCTATTAATTAACAGGAAAATATTTAAAAAGTTACCGTTATAAAAGTATTTGAAGTGAGAAAAATATCTTAAAAATCAGGTCTGTGATACTTAATAAAAATAAAATAATAAATTATACATAATTTGTGCGATTTTTCTATGCTTTATGTAAGTAAATAAAAAATACACAAACTTAAATTTGCATTCAAATTAATTAATTATAAAATGTCCACGAACCGTAAAATAGCGGAATATATTACAGATGTCGACACTATGAATAGAAATACATAATTTTACATAATGATAGAGTTAAATAAATTGAGATTTATATTAGCACAAAAAGGTGGTACAAAAAATCGCCAACACAATTTATCATAATAAAAGCTATCATCGACAAAAACGAAGAAAAAAAGAATATCGTGGCATGAGTTGCGCTCGGAGGCTTTGAGCCGCCGACGGCGCGGGAGCATTGTTTTCAAATCGGTAAAAGATCCAGTTCCGCCACTGGAACACACCGCATTAATTACACGTAATTGAATTTCGAATTGGAACGATGACATTTAAATTTTGGCGGGATCCGTTCACTCGGTAGTGATGTGCAACAAAGACGCCGATTGCCACAATCGAGACCTCCCGCCGCTCGATATAATGGTATATTAGAAACATCGAATAGTGAAATGTGTGTAATGAGAATTATCTGGATTGCTTCTGTTGTAACGGCAGGCTTGAGACTGATACACGCTATTATTGTGCCATGAATAGCATTCTTCACTCCCCTCTACACTAAAAGATTATTTTATATTGTACTCCCTTTATTATGAGCAAAATAGTAATCAGTTAGTTTATTAGGTGCGTTACTTGCAGAAATGCTTGGGAACTCCTTTTATTCTTGCCCGTAAAACGCGGACACCTATTTCGGTAAAGCTATTAAGAGAGGCATAAAAAAAATAATGGCTATATTATTTCGTATAAAGTGTTTTGGTAAGTTATTCTAATTTATACAAATATTTTACACGAGTATAAGTAATCTTCATTAAATTAAAATTCAGCTCAGCAGGGGATACTCGAAGCGGGTATTAGCATGATAATTAGCGGAAAACTCTGTGCAGTGTGCATTCATCTTGGTAGCGATTATTCATGGCTCCAGACGACTATCGACTTTAGCGTCATGATTATAGGGTTGGTAATTGTGAAGATGGTTGGGTTCTTGACAATTGCTGGATTGTCTCGCGTGAATGCGCACATCCCTAGTAGTCGAGTCGAGGTAGCCACGTGGGATCCCCTGCGGGGACGCTGATTGTCGACGAGTGTCGCTTCACGCCGAACGCGCAACACTAGTGCCAAATTCGAATTTAGAGGTGTTATTAATGTGATAAATGATATCGATCGAGAATTTTTTTAAAAGCAGTATTTTCTAATTCGCTTTTTTATGGTCGTTCAAGTAGTTTTATGTCTTGAAGTACTTTAAAGTTTAAGTTGAATATGAAAATAATACGTAATAAAAATGTCTAATCAAAAAACTATGTATATCACTAAAATTGTAATAAAAACAGAAGTTTATAGTTCAGTAGGCAATGTTTTCCATTTTAATTGATTCTATAGCAATTCGTCCATTTTAATTGATTCTATACAAGTCGTGGTAGCCTTGTGGGCAAAGAACCAACCTCTCGAGTATGAGGGCGCGGGTTCGATTCCAGGTCAGGCAAGTACCAATGCAACTTTTCTAAGTTTGTATGTACTTTCTAAGTATATCTTAGACACCAATGACTGTGTTTCGGATGGCACGTTAAACTGTAGGTCCCGGCTGTCATTGAACATCCTTGGCAGTCGTTACGGGTAGTCAGAAGCCAGTAAGTCTGACACCAGTCTAACCAAGGGGTATCGGGTTGCCCGGGTAACTGGGTTGAGGAGGTCAGATAGGCAGTCGCTTCTTGTAAAGCACTGGTACTCAGCTGAATCCGGTTAGACTGGAAGCCGACCCCAACATAGTTTGGGAAAAAGGCTCGGAGGATGATGATGAGCAATTCTTTTACACCTAAGTCTTATAATATTTAAGAACATGTTCAAAGATTATGTACAGAAGACATGATGGAGCGAAATTCGTCAGTTTCTTACCTATTTTACCCTTGAATTTCTAGGTATAATTGATGCCTTTGTTTACAAGGTATAATAACGCGCAACAAAACTAATTAGTTCCCCATACCCTCCCCATGTTCTACCGTTAAATTAACTAAGCGAATCAACTGATTTGCTTCTATCATGACTTGTGTATTCTTACTGCAGTATATTCCCGATGTAAAATAGAAAACACTCACTGTGTATATCTTTGAGAAAATTGTGCTGAATACTACCTACGTACTTATAGAAAATTCTGGTTTTATAAATGGTTGAATAACACAAGCAATTATAGGTACATAAAAAACAAATGCTGAAAGCGACATCACAATCTGGATTTCAAAATTATTTAGGCATAGAAATACGTTTGAAAACCGCATAGCTGAAAACCAGTAAAGATTTTCAGTAAAAAACCTATTACAAAGTTTAAAACCAGTTGCAAATAAATTAACACATAACAACTAAAAATCATTAAGAGGCAAAGGTAGCTAAAATGCCGCCAACGGTCGCATGACACAGCAAAACTACTTCATTGTTCTGACATATTATTCCAAACCATAATTAGCAGGCGATATATAATTTCACGGGAATTATAACGTTATTAAAACTCGAAGCGCCATTTTAAGGCTTTCATAGATGTAGCGATTATTTTTTTCGGTAGTTCTTAATTGAAAATATGATTTAGTTTTAAGATGCTAATGTGTTAAAATGTGCGAACTAATTGTGCCGTTTATAATAGGCGGTGTAGCATTGATTTATATAAACTGATAATTTAAATATTTTTTGATATCCTGGTGTTTGATAATAATGACTAGATATGTTTTATTATATTATTTTGGGCGAAAACTTACCAATTATAATTTTGACTTAGGTATGTACTGCAGAGGGAAAATAGACGCCGACGACGGTACAATTTCATACAAAAGGGACATAGGTAAGAAGTGTTAAGTCACAAAACAATTCTGTAGTACGTCGAGGGTAGTAGATTCTTTGGTATCCTCATGATTTGGCTAATCTCCGAGTGTTTTTATGACCACAAGCTGAGGAAAATAACTCATGCAAGGAAAAATTACTTTTCAGCAGTAAATATGTCAAGATTTTCTCCTCTTATAATTGAAATTGACTTACCTATTTTGATATTTGAATTAACAACCGTTCAATAGCGACTACATACAAATCAATAGTATGTACGAGTATATACAAGAAACAACACATGTAGTCCGTCTGTAATCCGACGCGACTATCTCCGAAAACATTGTCCCGCTGAAAGACGACGAATGTCCAATAACGGGAGGAGTTCATACTGGAAGGAACCAACTGTTTAAAGAAGAAATATTTATCTTTCACGTTTAAAATTGTCCTGAAATATCAACGGTTTTTGACTGACGATCACATTATTTTCCATGAAATATACCTATTAAGGATTGGTAAACAGCAAAAAATTAATGATTGAGTGATTGATTGAGAGTGTAAAGCTACAGAAAACTTATAATTAAGTAACAGTTGTACCATACTGCTGCATGAATGTCCTTTCCAAGGGTCATTATAGAGAACCAACTACGAGACATATAGGCATAGTGACTTCCATCTACATAATATTATATTAGAATTTCCACAAGCCACTGACTTACCCCCAGCGCACAACAGGCCCAACAGTGCATACAGCACAACGCCATCCAGATACGTGCACATTCAAACATCGAAACCTAATTTCCTGTCTCAGATACACCATGCACGCCGGTCTAAGCCTAAAGACAAATACACCATCAAAACCACTGTCAAATGACCTGTCCCCCCCTTCTCCATCATCTAACTCCCAACACGTGAAGGGGACTTGTCATAGAAATGCGCGGGTCAACATACGATGGTCCGGTTGACCAAACAGTTCTAGAGTATTGTGCCGTAAAGGAGGTTTGAAAACTGAGTGTTTGATGTGTCTCGATTCGTCTGGCCTGCTCAAGTTGGCATGTATAGATAGAGAAGGCAATAGTGATTGTCGATGGGTATATTATGTTTCTGGTTAGGATTGGATAGGTTGCATGTTAGAATCGAAAGGAAATGGACTTAAATTGAAAAGACTGAAACATGAAGATGAAAGCAGCTTAAAAGCAGCTTAATCATAATATATTCAAAAGGAAGCAATTGCTCTATATTTTTAACAAAACAGAAAAGTCTAATTGCCTATAAGGTTCTATCAATTCATGAAAACGTTGAGCAAAATTTTGTGCAGATGCAGTTTCTTCCAAATTCATTTATGAACTTCTAAAAGTACAATTCGACAGTTACAAGCCTCTCGATTACTTGTTACAGTTGCAATTGTAATGCAATTGCCCTTGTCCATCAACTGTCTAGCATCAACAAATAACGGTCAAGCATTCAACTTGTCAAATATTCAAACAAAGCTTATCAAAATCTTATATCTCGGTCGATTCCTGCAATTTTTATTTCCCACAGAACAAACTTAATTCAAATGCTCCAGATGAGACTATCACATGGGTCCGAGACTCACACAATGTTACCCCACGACAATACCTTTAATTTTAAGTACGACGCTTTGTCCAAACTCGGACGAAGTATTTCGAGACCAAAGTCCGATATTTTGACCAGCAACAGCCGAGAAGCCTTAACGACAGAGTTTCAGAACTTTGCCCCGAGTTCAAACTTTTTTGTTCAAAACTTTTTTCTCCAGTAATTATTGTATAAACACTGGCCGGTGGAAAACTGTTGCCTGTGGCGATGCTGAACTTCGATCGAATCCCTTTTAGTTCGAAAAGTTTTTGAACAGGCATCGATTCTTTCGGATTGGTTCTTCAGAATATTCGTACTACTGATGTTGTTCGTATATTCTGGTAAAGAAAACTTTCGGATAAGCCTATCTTTGGTTAAGTATGCCTAGGAGTCTTTAGGCACATGACTTGTAATTTATTCAGCACGGTCAGAGTTCAGCTGGTCGAAGTTTTTTGATTAGCGGAAGCCTTAAAATGTGCTAATTTCTTGTAGACAGAAACTTTATTTACGGTAATCTCTACCATGCATGATTGTCTGGGAATCTAACCCGTCGCAAAGTTCTATTTACAACGGCCAAAATAAGCAGTCCAGTTTTTTATCTCAACATAATCTTTGAGAAACAGATAGACACACAACAAAACTAACAAACGTTACAATTGTTCCGTATCAACCCCACACAATTCATGAATACACCTTAATTCTTCCCCTACGCGAACTTCTCACAATCCCTTTTGCATCTCATATCAAAAACGCATTAGCAAAAAATTGACACAGAATTTGATTGACATGGACATGTGTGACTAAAGAAATGTTTGGAAGACAAACAATAGTAAAGTTCATAGGTTCATAGGACCTTCTTTTGTCGGATAAGACAGAGTCGCGCTTTACAACAAAGATAAAATAAAGGTAAGGAAAGAGAATTTTGTTATATATAATAGTAAAGAAAAAAATTGACAAGGACAATGTTTAGTTATAAGACTTGAATGTGACGATTATGATGTATGAGCAAAGCTGTCTTAATCTGAGAACAATTAAATTTTAATGTAGATATGAATAGCAACTAATGTTAATCTCGTCATTTGTTTATTGGTAAAGGGTAGGTTTTATATTAACGTGTTTTTAATTTTTGATAGACAATGGCGACCCCTGGAAATACGTGTTTTAAGCAGTTTTTTGATTGACCGTCCGTGGTTGAATTCCGGTCAGAACAATCACGATAATTTGTAATGTTCTCTATTCATTTAATCAATTGAGTCCGTAAGTAAAGAAGGCCTAGTGGATTTCATTGATAATAAATACATAATGGTAGTAATTTAGTAGTTACTTTTATATTATTACTAGCCGTTTTCCCGCGGTTTCACTCGCGTCCCGTGGTAGCTACTGCCCGTACCGGGATAAAATATAGCCTATGCTACTCGCAGATAATATAGCTTTCTAATGGTGAAAGAATGTTTAAAATCGGTCCAGTAGTTTTTGAGTTTATCCAAACAAACAAACAACGTTTTCCTCTTTATAATATTGGTATATATTTATACTTATTATATTTAGCCTCATATCTTTGACTATTCCCATTAACAGTGTTTTCAGTTAGATGATGCGATTCTTCCGCGGTGCAGATGATATTATTCAGACTTTTTTCATCTTTACCAGAAAATATTCAAATATAATTATTTGTGTAACTAAAATAACACATAAATCTTAGAAATAACTATTTTATAATGAGATGCTGACCCAACGGACGATCCTGGGAATAGTACACTTTAAGCCATAAATATTATCCGTTATCATACAGTTATTAAATCAGTACGGATCATAAATTTAGGACAACGGGAGTGACCGCTGCGTCCCGCAATATGGCGCACTCAAAATTACATTAAGCCGTGTTACCATAGCCTTTTATGAACTAATAATGTGTACCACAGAAAGACTTTGCATATAAATCCCCTAATTACTCGATTCATAGTCAACTAATCTCGACTAGGCCTTTATGGCGTTTGCATGGGTTTTTTTTTACAATTGAGAGTGATTTAGGGTGACCGGAATTCTTGGCAGGACCGCGGATAGGAAGAGATGGTCTAGCTTGGACAGTCGTGGACGTAAGTGTTAGTAACGGATGCTGTTTTGAAAAAAAAATGCTGCAAATGTCGTTAGTATTAAAACGTGCATATAATGCGAAGTAATTTCGCAATGCCAGAGCAATAAGGAATATACTTGTAATTTTTTTTAAATCAAGCACCAAAAAAATATTTACAAATCTAAAAGTGCTTTTTTATCATAACGTAGATATTATTCATATTTTTGCACTTTTAGCTGTTAATACATTATTGGACCCAACAATGTAAAAGCTATTGAACCCTTAACACCACTGTGTCCGATTTTAAATACCTTTCAAACCGCACCAATCTTTATGACTGTACATATTACTTAAAAAACCAACTGCTCGTGACACGCAATAAAATGGATTAACGCAATTGAATCGCCCTTACGTTTCTACCAGGCCCTTAGTCCTGGGCCCTTGGCGTGGCAGGCCCTTACGTCAGGCCCATTCACACAAGAACTTATTACATTACATATAAATTAACATATTATTACGAAGGTGACATGCATTTTGTTACAATTGTACTTTTCTAAGATTTATATATGTAAACATGAACGTGAGACAGTAAGTGGAAGGATGCGTTCTATCTCATTGTGTTCAGCCATTCATTTGCTTATAAAGGGTAAACTAACGAAGTATTGTTGTTTTGAATTATTTTTTCTATCTTTTTTTTTTATTTTTACTGTCGCTATTTGCACGTAATCTAGGCTGAATGATGACGCGTATTTTTTCACTTTTGTTCGCGATTGTACCGTAAATTAAAATAGATTGTAGACTATTTGATATTTTTAATTAGGCTCACTTCTTTTCTAGCCGGTCACTTATTCTTAGTGAGTTTCTATAGAACAGTTGAATAGACATCTTTTGTCAGTTAACCGTAAAATATAACTTACTGTAACTGTAATAAACGGTCAAAGTTAACAAAACAAACTATAGCATTAGGTACTAGAGGCCTGGTAAGTGCTTTTACGAAAATACATGAAGAACAGCTCGACCGACTTTATGCAAACTTCACATAGGTATACCATCTACTAAATAGTCCGACCAAAACCTAAACATTTGATTTGGATAGGTGAGCCCGTTCTTGATATCGTTATAAACTTACAAGGAAAAGTGGCATTAATTTTGAAATACCTATAGATAGATATCAATAAACAAAAAACTATCAATATTCTCCCACACTTCACTTCAGTCACTCAACCTAACATTGGCACAGTACTAAAACAAATTACACATGGTTGCAAAAAAAAGTACCTACAATCTAATCTCATTAGGGACAACAAACACTTGAACATTCACCGCCCTCGACTCAACGAGCCAGTTTATTTGGCACGCACTGCACAGCGGACAATTAAAATCGTAAATAAAATTAAACACAGTACGATGGATTATCGCGATTTATCGGGGGTGGGCTTTCGTTGCAGTTTTACAAATACGAGTGTGAAGTACCGTTTTGTTGGTTTTTATTATTTGGTGGTGATTATTTTTGGTGGGAAGTGTAATGTTAAATGGTGTGTTGTGTTTTTTTGTTTGGGAATATATGTTTTTACTTGTTGTCATCGATGGAGTGATCACCATGTAGGACTTTTAAATAAAACTAAGAAAACATCTCCCTTGCATTTAAAATAATACTAAGGCCCACCGACAACTTTAATGTTAATCTTGTAAAATACTGTTTACTTTGAAATTGAACGTGAAAAATCACAAGTAAACATTTATTTCAAGAAAACTGATTTATATGGTTTGTGAACTTAGACCCAATCCTGTCTACATACATACAGCAACTAATACCTTTTTACAAGTCCACTTAGTACTCAAAAACTAGCAAAAAGTGAAATCGCTACAAGCCAGTTTACACCACACTTACCCGTCGCATCCCACTCGTGTGCTAAACGAAGCTAAAACCGTATTGTTCTGATCATAGTTTAAGTTACCATCAATAATGGATGCACCCATTTTATTGAGGGTAGTGTTACGTAGACTGTTAATATAGTGCAACTTTTTCAGTTAATTTTAAGTACATTGCTGGCTGATACCTTGTGTAAAACTGAAGAGCTAGTTCTAAATCTAGCGTAAATTAAATATGTTATTTTAAGAGCAAAGTACTATAAGTCTGAAATCACCAACCCGCATTGAGCAAGCGTGGTGATTAATGCTCAATCCTTCTCCATGTGAGAGGAGGCCTGTGCCCTGCAGTGGGACGATAAAAAGGCTGTAACAGTAAGAGCAAAGTGAATATTTACCATATTATTTATTATTATTCTTATATTTAAAATGTTCATAAACTGACCATTAGTCATTAAAATTATACGAATACGAACCCGAAGCTATTTTTGATAACTTATATATCAAAATCATTTAGTCAGACTAGGCTGTAAATCACCACTTTTTGAACCTCAAAAAATATGCAAAGATCAGGTATGTGTTATTGCTTGCTGATCTCTGTGCCTTACATTGAATGAAATGTAGCTTTTATTCGGTTGTAAAGATACACTCATATGATTACCATTCTATGAAAAACACACGGTTCATTTTAATAAAACCAGCAATGTAACAAATCCAACAGCAAACTCTCACTAACCAGTCGCCCACAATATGTTCTATAAGGGAGTTGTACTAATCCCTTTTAAGGGGTGAAGATTCAATTGGAACTGATTTCGATGGTGCTCCACCGATATTTGTGTGATACGCCCCTTATGTTTGTTGGTAATCGATTAACATATCGAGAGGAGGAATCGATTTAAAAAAAAAGTTAAGTAACAATGATCGTTTGGATAGGTGTAAGGTGTAAGGGATGCGTGTAGCACTAATTATTTACATTTTAACCATTTTTTTTTCTTTTCATAATGAACGTCGGAGACTCGAAGCAGATCAAATATGCGTTCATACGACACTGATTTCATAACCAGAGTGTGCAAAAACTGAAATCAGAGTCTAGAGTTCAGAAAAAAGAAAAATGTTTTTGGATCTTCAAACTTAACGTTGTCCAACCAAATTATTTCCATCCTCAAAAACATTCTACAAATCGTTTGCTTAGAACCGTCGTACGCACCTGTCAAGTACCTCCCAAAACAATGCCTAAGACTAATGTCCCTATTCCACGTACTTGCAGTGTAAAGTACGTTCTACCGTTCAGATGACTGCCCACTACTGAAACAGAAGTTTGACACATATTGTGTCCATCTCTTTGTGTCTAAACGACTTTTTTAAAACCCTTCGTTCCACTTTGGTCAGCAATTTGTAGTAACCTTACAAATAATGGGAACATATTAGGAGATAATGTTGGTGAGGCCTTTGTGTTATTTGGAAATTAAGGTAATGATGTACTAGTAGAGATTGAAGGTAAAGATGGCTTGTCATTACAAAAGGGTTTGAAAATTGCACAATTTTGTGGACTAACTATGAAGACTCCATTGTTCGGTACATTTACTGTATTTCCTCAATCTAGATTTTATAAATCATGAGTATAACATAAGATAGGTCAGGTCAACAGATTGTTATCGAAGTCAACTGTCAGTCCTCTAAAAACATTCATTTTGACATCTAGCCAGTTGAGCAAACAAAGTATGGCCGAAGTACCTAATTAGCAGCCCAACAACCAAATCCTTCATATGACTCACAAAATTCATTTTCATCGGACCTCAAGCAACAATAGCGGTCACTTGGTTGATTGAACCAAGAAAAGGCTTTCACGCTGTTGTACGTGCTGCATTAGCATCTGTGGCGATAACATCTGAATGACAAAGCCTGTGTGAGCGTGTAACGCGGCTGAGCTCGGCTATCTTTTGTCATTACAATCACTCTGACACTCGTAGCGGGGAAACAGTAGGTTCATTAAAATTATCTCTTGTTATTAGCCCTAAAATCACATTTAGTATCCGCTGGTCTCCTAACCCATCGAGTATCAATGGTATGAATTTTGTACCTTCTCAGTTCGACTTGTTCCCCATAAAATCCAATAGTAAGACCGGTGTATTCATACCTAATAATATAGACTTTTGTAATAAATTATTATGAATAGTTTAGTTTCTGTTCTCTCTACTATAATTCAGTCAATAGTCTATCAAGTATTCACGAACTGTCAGTCTACTTCCACATAAGAATTACGAATCCTTGTTTCAACATCTTTCATCACTTGTACTACTGTATATTTTCCACAGCGACCTCCGGAATCTTGTCCCTTTGTTCTACCAGCTACCCGAGTTAGCGTCGCCATCCTCGTTACAGACTTTGAAAATTAATGAGTGACTTTGTCCACCGACGTCTCAATTCTCTTCTTATTGTTTGTTATATATAGTGGTATTGTTAGAACTACATGTTCTAGCTTGTGCTGTACTTCAATGGTGTTTGGTATTCATATCTGCTTGTCTGTTGTCTTGTTTGTATTATTGATATTAGTTTTGTTGGTTGTGATTGTTAGGTGATATTGTTGTGATGCTTGCATGTGATCTTCCTCTATTTCTGCTCTTACAATCATTGGTTTTTCTGGAATTTGATTTCAAATGTCAACATTTTAAGAAAAAATACAGATTTATGGATACTTACCTCATATTTTAATTCCTTCCTTGTCTCTAAAAGCAGCTGCCCTAACAAACTCTACTTCTCTTTCTTGCAGATTTTAAACAATACATTCAAATGAAAATTTCTTAAATAATTCACCGTTTAATTTGTGTGCTCATGATCGCTGGATCAAGCGCACAATAGCGCTGTTTAGCTGTCATTCACGGCGTGCACAATAGGGATGCGCTTAAAGTATCCGTTTTGCAACAATGCATCGAATAGTGTTGTTTGTGAAAAGGTCTGACGATAAGGGTGATTGCTATGGAGCGTTCGCAAAATATTAATTGTTTCGTTGATTTTGATGGCCTGATTACATGTTGATGTGTTTTTGTTTTTCACATGTAGGTACCTACGATGAGGTACCTTCACCACTTCTTGATTGTTAATATAGTTCACAACAAAATCTGGCTCACACTCACAAAGAGCAACTTCGTCAATATATGGATTTGGTACTTTGTACATTGAATTCAAGTCCAAAACCTTTCATTTTCGTTTTTATCAACATCATCATCTGCCTCAAAATGTGAATAATGTCCCATACCTTCGAATCTAACGCAATAAAAATTCAGACTTGAACTAAATTGTTTTGCTAGCAGTACGTACCTATGGGAAGAGGATTAGAGTATCCAATGTCGGTGTGACGTCATGAATGTAAAATTAATACCGCGAGACATAACGCGGCCTGACATACTCAATCGTCGGGAACTTATTAGTATAGGGAGACTGGAGAGACAATGGAATATGTTTTGTTACTATGGTAGAGGTAAAACAAATAAAGATACAAGAGGGACAATCGATAGAAGTTCAAGAAAGAAACAGAAAAAGGTAGAATAGGAGAAGGCTAGAAATGTATGATAGCTATGATTTGAATGTGGCAAATTACAATTTTTAAATTGCATTTTGATTAGAATAATAGAGGTATATTCCGTTGGACCTAAAAGGAAAGGAAAAAGCAAGCAACAACTCGCAAAGAGGCCACAATTTAAATAAGTAAAGCAGTTAACAATAAAAAATAATCAATCCAAGTAAATGAACCCATCACACAAGCCAGCAATTTTCGCTACTTTCCTACAATGCCTGCGCGTGACCCGAAGCGCGCAGCAGGCGGCTCCCCCGATAAGGAACATTCGAGAATTTACGAGAACTTCCCATGATGGCCGCCGGCAGGAATTATGCCGTGGATATAGTGATACCACGCACGCAGCCACGGAAGGTGTCCACTTGAAATTATTGTGCTAAATAGATTTATATTTTGCTAGGTGTTTGCTGAGGATTTACTTGCATTCCTGGATAAAATGGTGCTACTGTAGGTATTTTATGCTGTGGTAATCTAATGGGAAGCGGGTGTGTCTTTTCCTGTAAGTGAATTGACAATACCAACTTCTTTTTTGATTATTGTAGAATGATCTTCTTCTTCTTGCCCTGTTCCCAAGTCGTTTAGGGTCAGAGAAAAGCCAATTGAATGTCTTCTTATCTGAGAAAGCCATCTATTAATTAACGTTTCAGTGACTTACATAAACAAACAAACTTTTACATATTAATATTAGTAAGTATTCAGCCGAGAATGACTTTACAATTAAGTGACAGATGATAATGCGAGGATTTGTACTGTGCTAGTCGTTTGTAATGGTGATTCTGATTATTGTGGTGTTAATAAGTGGCGGCAGTTAAATTACTACCAGACTACTACTACAGTTTTTAAAATAAAAATTATTTTTTTATAAGAAAGAAGAAGGATAAAAGAAAAGTGAAATAATACACATAAGGGGATCAAAAACATAAAATGCTCAAAAATATACAGAGCAAAAGTATTCCAATTGAAAAGAAAGAATGCGGATATTTACTACTTCTATACTTCTACTGCATATTTCAAGCCATCGATTTTCAATAGTTTCACCTTTTATCACAAACGAAATATCGCCGTGATATTCAAGGAAAACAATAAGTTATCTAATTGAAAACCTAAAAGCTTAAACTACACTTGTTTCACAACAATGAACGAACAAAAATGCAATCCCGTGCCATGTCAGAATAAATCTAAGAGAAAAATACTAACTTGGGCTTTTATTACCCGAAACAGACCAATACCAAAAACATTCTAACATTACCACACTAACACAAAGAAAATTCTACTCTATTACAAAAGCTGTAAGATGCAGAATGTAGTGTTGAATGACTGTCGTGGCTTTTACGACAAAACTTTTAATAAATGCATAATTAATCACTTAAATGTGGTAACAACCCCAAAATGGGTTTGTCCATACAAGGCAATAAAGGAAATGCTACTTAAATGTCCTTTAGCAACGTTGTATACGGTTAAACTTTGCAATAACTGAAATATTGTTCAGAGTATCACGCTTTCCTTTATAAAGAAGTTTAGACTAAATGGCCCATCTGTCTCCTACATTTTTGGTCCTTAGACGATCAGGTCAGTATAAATTCGTCCTTGAGATCAGATAAATCTTTAAATTCACTTTTTCTCCAAATTCCAACAAAAACTAAGAGGTTCTACTACTCATTTCGGATGTTTATATTTTTTGCCTAGATTTTGTTAAACAATGGTGTAAACCTGCATCTAACAATTCTGCCTAACTACTCTAAGAGGAGCACGAAAGTGCCTTGAAATGAAAAAAATGCATACATTTTGTCTACAATTGCGATGATTTAAAAGACCGAGTTAAACTATCTCTTCGCGAAGATTAAAAAAAACAAAGGAATGCCAATAAAACCAAACCGCATAACAGAGCTATAGTCTTAAATATTACACCTAAACCTTTGTTTTGCAATCCACCAGAAAATATACAGCGAGCGAAACGCAAATCACTAAATCACGGGTACCCATCAGAAAGCATCTTTGTTTTCAAACGTTAAGAGAGATCCTATAACGTTGCGGTCAAAAAAGATGCTCTCGAAAACCTTCTTCTGCAAAACCATATAACCAAAAAGCAAAAAATCACAGGAAAATGATCTCTATCTCCCTAAACATAAGGTGTGTGTACAAAGTATAATCCTGCAAAATACAATTGGCATAAGTTTATCGAAGTCTGCCAAATGAAGTCATACGTCATACGCGTCAATCTCGAGTCGGTCGGTTAACCCGAACGAGCCGTGGAGACGCGACTTTTACGACACAATATTTCAATATGCTTACGAGGGGTTATCTTGTTGTCCGTTCGTATAATCCAATGTGTGGGTTTGTGGATGTGTAATTAGGTTTCGAAATCTCAACAAATATGTTTGGGGTGTGATGAATTTATATTTGGCTCGAGATCGTGTCAACGTGTTGACGTTTTGCAGATTGAAGAACATCTGGATTTAAAATACCTTAACTTTTAGTTTTAAGATGAGTTTAGGAGACAAAATAATGTAAGAAATTTGTCATTTTGCTTATAGAGGTAGTAGGATGAATATAGTTTAAATAAAATTATATGCATCTTGTACATTTTCTAACTGTGAATTTCTTTAAGTACTGTATGCCCAGAAGTTTAACATGGGCGAGCAAGTTTAAAATGTGAGGAACATCAATTAATACAACAAGCAATTACCAAAGACCAATCAGACCGCACAAAAACACACAGAAAACTTCAAAAACTGGAGCCCAATGTCCCAAGAATCAAAAGGACCATCCAATCAGCCGAAATCCCTTTACAGGCAAAGTTCTACCGATTCCCAAAAGCGTATTGAATCTGGGTTGTGCTATAAACAGCGAGAGGTCTAAGCTATGGCCCGTCAAAGCCGTCCAGGGCAAATGGGCACTAAATCAGTGCTAATCCGACCATGACATCCCCCGCCCCTCAACCGTCTTTGGTCCTCACAAAGGGAGGCAGGCGTTAAACAAAAATCCTGTGACGAAAGGATACAATCACAATTTTAAACATCGGTTATGGAAACTGTGGTTAGCAATCGATGTGTGCAGTAGTAAAACATATAGTTAAAATGGCCGGAACACGTTCTAAAGAGCTCACACCTAATTCAACAATATTTACATCCAAATAATGAGTGTATGTACAAAAATCTATCAGGCAAATCCCGTCATGCTGCATGAGAACTAAACTTACCTTGACGATCAACAAATCTTAACCGCTCACCATAGGTTGAAGCCACGGTGCGACTCGAAGATCGTACCAAGAAAAACACTCAATGCCAGCATAAATCTATAGTCGCATTGTACCCTGTTCGCGGACAACGGGCTTATAAACACGACCAAAGCTGCCCAGACACGTCAGGTGGCCGTAAATACCGATAAATGGCCGTAAATGGCTTTAAATAGCTTTAAACGGGGATAAGCTATTTATCCCCCAGTTGCCGTTAATAGAACGAGCTATCGGTGTCATTAATTTGTTCGGTAATGGCTTTTGATTCGCGGATGTGAAATTGTTGGGCTTTTTGGTCGTCTGTTGCGAATTGTGAATGGAACTGAGATGGTGTGGAGAAAATGACTGCATTGCTTTCTAGGGGTATACTAAAAGGTTTTAACGTTTTATTCTTACGGAAAATAGACAAGAAGAAAAAAGAAAAACCATCTCCACAGTAAACGTTTTTGTCTTAAAAAACAGTACTTTGCAAATATTTTTTTACTCCAAGTAATAGCTTTCTTACATGACAAGATATCATCAATTGCTTCATCCCAACACCAATATTGGGTCCAATGTTTGAAACCACAACAATCCACCATGTTTGTTAACCAACACGTTCGATAAGTTTCATTATTTATCTGCCATTGTTTGGAACACATAAACACAGTGCTTTATGGGCAAAGAGTCAGTTTCCTAACATCTCTTTAGAGGCTATAAACTGTTTAAGGTTGCGGGAGAATTAAGTTTTTAGAATTGGCACATTGGCACGTTGTGATTTAAAAGGCGTTTTAGTTGGATTAGATTGTAAAGTAACAGTTTTGGAAATAGCTACAGTAAAACTGCCTAAAGAAGCTTGTTAATTAAGATAAAATATTGTGTTCCTTAAATAGACCAGTTTTTAGGATGTCTTACAAACTACTGCCCGGTAGAAGTACATTAAACAAACATGCTTATATCACGCCATAAGCCATATATCGAGAACAGTAAAATAAATAGTTACCTACAGTTAAAAACATTTTTATCTTACCTACCTATACCGAATTGCTATTAAGTCTTACCTATTTTTCTCTCATAAATAAATTCACTTTTTCAACTTCACAGGACTTTCCGAATAGTTCCCAATACATCGAAATAGTGAGTAGCAACATGTTCTACAAACATCGTATTGTGCAGGGCGCGACGTGTCAAACGCAGCGGCCATCTTGGAAAATGTCGTGATTTCCTTTTTCGGGGCAGTTGTAGTGCCGAGTAGTATTGTCGCATTATAGACTGCATTATGAATCAACAATCATGGTTAGGGTTCGGTGTAGTGGGAGATATGCGGTGGAGAGTCGATGTTTTTAGTAGCGTGCAAGTAGCTTGACGTTTTGAAAGAGCTGTTTGAAAAAAAATATTTTGAGTGTAAGGCACTCTAAATACGTGTAAATAAATGTTAAAGTATGCCATGTAGTTATTGGTCCAGTAAAGTGTAGGTCATTAAATATGTACAGGAAGAGGTACTTAATTATACATAGTTCCAAAGTATGTGCAAAATATGTATGTAAGAGTACACAAATTGTTTAACCACAATGTACTTATTGCCTCATCGCATGCCTATAGCTATAGTGCCGCTTGTACTATACACCCAGCTGAAACCATTACTCCCAAAATGACAATGAACTAATGTCATAATATTTGAAGGAAACCTAAAGGCTCCGCTTTTTCTAGCCTCAGCAGTGTCAACACGGCACTTCCTGTCAAAAATACTGATTAAATAACATTTTTGTATGTACATATTCAACAGGCGCCGGTAAATATCGTCTTCTTTAGGAGAACATTTATATAGTACAGCTTTGAATAATATAGATCGTTGGAAATAGCTTTCTATGGACAACGACGTTTTGTGGTTTTGTGAAAGTCGTTTTATTTGGATTTGTTGTTGATACGTGGAAAGTTAGGGATATAATATGCTTGCTATATGGTATTATAGTATTGATAATATTCGTATTTAGTACGTTGTATTCGGAAAGACCTGAGTATGAATGTGGATGGATTATCTTCCATTATTAGGAGGACGATGAAAGAAAATGAAGGATGAATTGTCTGAAAGATGATAATGGAAGAAAATAAGGATAAAGGGCAAGAACACCACCGGAGCATACGCTTATATATGTTGACATTTGTAAGTATATGTAAAAAAAAAAACATAAAAAATCAGCATCAATGAGACAAAAGAACGTTGACGTTGCAAAATCTAAATAATAAAGTATAATAAAGACAATAATCAGTGATAGTGACTTCGCCTCAGTTTCGTATGTGAGGGCTGACAGACAAACACACCCACGTGGGTGTAAAGTGGCTACTACACACAATCCTTGGTTTGTTTAAGTAATGGACTATGGCGGGAGACGCGAAGAGACAGCGAAATGTGTGGAGAGGTCCTGTGTGTTTATGACATAAAACTTCTTGTAGTTTTAACTTCCTTCAAAAGATATTATAAATAAAGATTCCGCAGCAATGAAAGTCAAAGACCTTTAACGATAAAACTCAAACATAACTCTACATACATAATTAGTTTTTTTTTTTTGCTACCGGCTAGTAGGTCTCACGTTATCTTGCAGAAATCCTTCGCCAAACTGACACGCACGTTCAAAAAACAGTGATCATTTTGCCATATCCATTACGGGAAATAAACCGAAGCGATCATAGACTCAGGAGAAGAGCAGTATCTAGAATTCTATTACGGCCGCTAGAGGTAACTTGAAAATTGATCCCAAAAACTATACACAAAGTTCTCTCCATCCCTCTATTCTGATTTCGGTGGCGCGTACTACAGAAGTCGTCGTATATTTTGTAAACGTGTGTCCTTCTGAGAAGCGTCACACAGCCTCTAAGTAGGGTTATCATCATTATTTGGCCAAATTAACACTTTTAAGCAAAGCCAGTCTACCCCAGTTTCCTGTCTTTTAGGAGGTATTTGTTCTATTTCTTTGGTACTAATTTTCACGCTATTTTTGCCTTATAGGGTGAGCGGTCTCAGAAATGAACTCAACGCATCTTCAGTATTTTCAGTTTTAATGTCGATTGAAAACAAGTTATACCTACCTAATTTTTCCGAAAACATTAAAGAATTGCAGTTTAGATGCTAATTTTATTTACACAATACTTAGTATTTAGTAGAAGGTTTAATGCTTATTGAAAACAAATTATACCTAATTTTGCCGAAAACATAAAAGAACTGCTGTTTAGATGCTAATTTGATTTACACGATGACAGTAATTATAAGAAACACAAAGATGCCGACGAATTTTTTGGAGCATCTCCTAAAGCACCGAAAAGCAACTAAGCTCAATGGCTATTCTCTAATTGAATAAGAAACTTAATAAGTATCCCCAAGTACAGGAAAATCATATACTTTCTCTATAATAAAACGCAAACCCAGTTCTACAACCCAATTCTAACCCATACCTACCAATAAATACCATCGTCACATCATCCAAAAAATCACAAAACCTCAGAAACTGAGACTCTAACAGACAAACAAACAAGCGTTAACTCCGCCAGATCTAATTCCTCTCTTTATCCGATCAATTAGCGTAGTAAGAACAAGCCTAGCGGGGCACCCGTGTTTGCCCAGTAATTCTTTAACAACTGACGTTAATAAGCGAACAAACACCATGTGTAATATTGGGAGCCATAGCTTTTGTTTCTAGGAAGAATGGGTCTAAATTTTTTGTGATTTTGTAAGTATGTTTGGGCCATGTCTTTTTCCTTTTGAGATTTCGATCAAAAATATAAAATGATAAAGATATCATGCTGATGCGTTAGCACAAGATTACACTTTCTTCTTTTTTAACATCATTTGGTAGTTTCAAGACCAACAAAACCCTACTTCTGACTACTGTATAGTTTGAAAACCCTCACATCCGTCACCTGATGCTATGCTGCATCTCCACCAATGTTCAGCCATATTTATTAATAGTGAAACTAACAAGCCTTTCTTTTGAGTATGTAGGTACATATAGTATATATAGTATGTACATAGGTTTTCTTAAGTCTGAACGCTACTATCAAACAAATCCAAAATTAATCTGCCACCTACAAAAAATCTGACCAACAGATAACAAAACAAGCAAATTAAATTTCAACAATAGACTATAATAGCCAAATCACCCACTCATTCCCACGGCCATTTTCTAATATGGCCGACTGACAGATGTCATCAAATGTCAATACGGCTAAACAATGGCGGCTTTGTGATATGAAACATGTTGAGAAATACTTTGTATTGTCATCTGATAGCATTGATTGGTGATTATCCATTGCTGGCTATGTAGGGTGGGGATCAAGGTAATTAGGTAGATAAATGGATGAGTAAAAATTAACCAGGCAGAGATACATTTGTAACACCTATGACATTCGTTACCAAGAGGCATTGGGTTGCTCAGGTAACTGGGTTGAGTAGGTCGGATAGTCAGTCAATCCATGTAAAGTACTGGTACTCAACTGCCTCTGGCTAAGCCTAGAAGCCGACCCCAACATGGTATGAGAAAAGTCTAGGCAGATGATGACTTTTCTGCCTTCCCTTCCAAATACCAACACTCCAAAACAATTACAACCACATTCCAACTTGATCGATTGCATCACTAAATCTAAACTCGCCACGTATAACGCAAGAACTGAACGCAGAACGCTACAATGCGTTTATTGAAACGCAACAAAAGAATGCTTTACACGTTAACTAAACGTGACGTATTGTTAAGTACTACGATTAATTAAACGTATCTTGTTACGTAAAGTTTGTTGAAGCTGTGTAAATTTACTACGAATCGAAGTTGATTTTGCGTCTTACTAATATTGAAAACTTTCTGAATAGGTATGTTTATATGCTGAATGCCAGCGATCAGATATCGTTATTATTCGAAGTACCTGCTGTTCTAAATAATGAAATCTTCGTTCGATCTAGTTTTTTCTCGTGAGGGAGTGTCAGACACTTAGTGACTTAAACCCTCCATGCTTCTTCTAGAGCCCTTTGTACCAGGGTCGCGGTAACTCTTGCGAACCATCCCGCATCCCGATTCAATTTGATCTTGACTCCACTTTTGACCAAAACATTACCTTCACTATTAAATAAAACATATGATAGATAATATTTACATGATTATTTTGATCTACTATGAGATCTTCCCATGCTCTAATTTCTCAGCTTGACAGCTTGATATTGACACCAAATACACTAAGTTGAATATTTAAAGATGTCGTAGAGCGTCGACACTAATTGAAACTTTATATAGATCGTGACGTCACAACCGCCAGAACAAGTTTGTATTATTTATTTACAAATAAATATGACAGCTTCATCCAACTAAATCAGAGCTTAACTCTAACTATATCGTTAAATTTTATAACGTAACTTACAAGAAATGATTTTACTTAATAAGAATTGTGAGTATATTGTTAATAAAAAGTCCTGCGTTCTTATTATCACTGTTGAATTAAGTGTATGTGCACACTACAATTTTTTAGTCGGCCGAAAGTTTGTTTGGGTTCATATTCGTCAATACCTGATTGTCGCAACTCGGACCCTCAAGACACAGGCTGTAGCCTAGTTTGAGGGTCATTGCCAAACTTTTATTGTAATTCTTTTTTGATGAATAAACAATTTTGAATTTTTGAATATAAGTGGCCATAAACTAGTATGAAGATGAAAATGGGAGTACGCAAATATGTATGTATAGACTATGTGCGTATTTACCACTCTCAGGCCAGTTGCAAACTTTGACATCAAGATTTTCTCCAAAACAACATTTTTGCCAATCACCGAGTCTGCCGACTGTTTAGTCTACTGTGTTGCGGGTACCTACTCTTAATATAAATTGTGAGTATATTGTTAAGAAAAAGTCCTGCATTCTTATTATCACTGTTGTATTTAAAGACTAGGGCTGTCAATCAAGTTGAATAATAATAAATAATAATAAGTGACGTGGAATCAAAAGTTGTCCAAAATCGCATCGGGCCGCGATGACCCAAACTAACTATGTCGACCAAAATCCCCGGCTTTGTTTTGTCGTCACGACGTCCGTCACAATGCGTTAGAATTCTGAAAGAAAAGAAGCAACCCTAAGGTGTAGGGTGGCCAAGTTTTTCTGTGGAATTAGAGGGCAGGTTTGTAGACATGTGTGATATGTTGATTTAATTTTGAATTAAATTCAAAAGTTTGATAGTAAAAATACTTAAAATATAATATTGCGGTGTGTCATATGAAATCTTTTACAATCTCAGTCATTTTCAACCCGCAGTTGCTAGTGACATTATCTATTTCAAAACATCATTGTTTCAAAAAATATTTTTAATTCACAATTTTAAATAATAATAACAGATTTAAATCGCTTTTTATATATATAAATATAAATTTAAAACAAGTGAGTATATACTTCTTGCAGCACTTAGGAAAATGTCCCAAGAAATCCCTAACTCATACTTACACTACCAACCCTCAAACGCTGACCCGTCCAACTTCTGTTTTTGGACAACAATAGTCCTAAAATAAACTATCATATAATATCAATAATGTGTACAGACACACGGACACATGTATTTTAAATACGTATTATTTAAAACCAGTTAAAGGGGCTTTTTCCTTTGTCGTTACTGTTTCAGAAACGTCCGATTGAGATTCCCATGCATTATTTAGGGTAACAAAGCTATCGATTTGTTGGGGTAAGTAAATCATGTTGATTCTAAATGTTCGTGACGTGTTTTCTTAAGTTTTGACACGGCTGACGTTTATGTGAATTTGATTTTAAATAGATTTGAGTTGACAGCTCGTTTTGTTAAAGAGGTGTAGCTTAAAAACTGCTAAATATTTCGTTGGTTGTCTGAGATAAACGATTGAAATTATTCTAAGTTAATCATCTCAGGATTTTACTGTCAATAAAAGTTAAACGGAGTAACCGCCTACGGAATAACCGTCCGTAATTATTTTTAAGATACCCGCTACTTAAAGACAACTTGCAATAATGTCCTTTTCGGACAATAATAGTTTGCAATTATTTTATCTTCAGTTTGCACACTTGTTCATTAAGGAACCTCTAACACAATCACTATAAACATTATTACTATAACCAAAAACCACCTTTATAGCCACAACGCCATAAAAGACACACATTTAGGTCCCAATAAGACCTATCATTGTGCGAAAGCCATTAAAATACCCTTCAATCAATTTTTACGAGCGATATCACATAAAAATATTTAACTGTTTGTTTGCACATCATATTAGACATTATATCCAACAGTGGGGTACATGCGATGCAATGTCATCCTTATATCTGGGCCCATAAGACCGTTGTAATATATTTTTTAATAAATTGTGGTGTAACGACCCTCGCAGCGTTTGTAGGGTTAAATTAATTAGTGCTAATATTTGTGTAGTTTTGTTTGAATTGCAAAGTCATTAAATGATGTTGAGGTGTTTAAGTAAGTGGACGATTGAATTAAAAGAAAAAAGCTGCAATAAAAAAAACAGTTTTCATGACATTAGACGGGTTCTCTATCGTTAAACCACTTTGGAAGGTGAACCATACCATACTTTCATTTTCAATTACTACCTAAACTTATTTCACATCTTTCTACTGAATAAGCGGCCCAAGCATTCAAATACTTATAGAGCCTACGTATAGTTTTCAAAAGTATTCCAATAAAACAACCACCATTAAATAACAGGTGCATAACCATAACACCCAGTAGCAAAAACATATTCATAAAAATTACTTCTCAAACCATCTGATACATCTACTTGAGATAAAGAAACCACCAAACCATTCTCATTTGTCTTACCGAACTCGTAATAACAGAATTATCGGCCGCCATTGTTCGGTAAAGGGCAAGAAACAAAAAATATTATCCTTATCTGATCGACTGCTACATTAAAACGATACACGTCTTAAGACGATGACCATTACTTGTCATATTTACAGAGAGGGATTTTGAGTAATGATAAAAACAACATGTTTTAAGAGAAATCAACTTTACCTTCAGTTAGACTTATGTGATTAATCGAATACGTCTAAGAATACTGGATATCCAAAGATTCGTCTAAGAAGAAGAAAAATTATCTGAATGACAAGAATTTTGATGAAGAACAATTTGGTTAGACCCTAAATTTACCAGCATTTGGATCATATACTTCTTTCTCTATGCACAATCGCTCGTACAATCATAGATACTTTAACAGTCCACACAAAAGTCCTACAAAATAAGATTTTTTTTAAGCCAATACAACCCTGCCCAGATCAACAGAAACCCTCACACCTACAAACCACACTAACTTCAACGCGAGAGATCCAAGTTTCTTCCAAATCCCTAAGAAATAAGAGCCTCAGTGAACAATGATATATGGTCGTTAAAGCATTCGTTTGAAGCTCAATCTTGATGCTGATAACGCTGCCTGGAGCAAGGAGTGTCCCTTTGTGAGCACGTCGATCACTGATCGATTGAAACGGATCGGAATACGTATTAAGATAGTAGCGTTGTACTGATATTTAAGAGTATGTTGTTATGAAAAGCCTCCGCTTTCGATTGTGTCAGGTTCCTACTTAGCCAATCTGGATGGTGTTATTCACAATAAGTCTCTTGGTATAGGTTAAGGAAAAGATAAAGCAAATGCTGCAGTCGATTTGTATTTTCGACAAAAAGTGGAGCCTCTATTTAGTCACAAAATCGCAAGTGAAATCTGTTCCACAATAACAGAAGCATGACAATCCAAAAAAATAACACAACAATACTCTTTCATCTAATTGAATAAAATCACAATCTAATTTACAAATTAGCATGCCGCTACATTTGATTCACAGCAATTGTATCCTTTACAAGTTCACAATCTCGATCTTACATAAGTTTGACAAAATGACAGGCGCGTTAGTGGTTGGTCGCTAAATGACATTGTCGCTTGTAATCTTTTGTGGCAAACAGCCCCATTATAACGTAGCCGATGCAAATCGACGGATAAAAGCAAAGGCTTTGGACGACACGATTGAGGAGATGGTGCAATGGATGAGGATTAGGCGGGTAATTAATTTTCTGAAAGTAGCGTGTGCAAAAGTTGAGCTTGAATCAATGTCGCATTTGGTACTAGGGCTCATAGAGATGGTGAAGTTAAACTAATTAAGATCCTTGCAAATTATAAAAATGACTGAAGAAACAATTCCCATTTCAGTGAGTATGTGATGATATTATATTACCATTCGTGTAAGGAGATAAATACAAATAACGGAGACGAATAAAATTTTTATGAATATTCAATAACCAAGCTCAACGCTACATCTCAAA
Organism: Helicoverpa zea; assembly: GCF_022581195.2. NCBI lineage: Eukaryota > Metazoa > Arthropoda > Insecta > Lepidoptera > Noctuidae > Helicoverpa > Helicoverpa zea. Next base: position 13,405,863 of record NC_061454.1, read on the forward strand.
ACTCAACCCACAAAACTTTGAAGAAAAAACAAATTTTATTTTTCGATGCGATTAACAGGGACCGCTAAAAATCTATCATATTAACACATGGCGAAGTATTTAACATGGGCATCGTACTATTGCCATTGACGACAATATATAATTGTTGACTAATAATAGGTGCTGTTGCGTGTCTCTGTGGACATTGTACAATGTCGCCTATTCAAGCTTCGAGGATGTTGGCGGTTTCAATTATCCTTTTCAAGAGCGTGATGATCCTTTCAAACTTCGCTATTACGATACTTTGTACGTTTTCATCTATAAATGAGAAACCTGCTTTCACGTAACCCTTTTCAATATTAAAGGCTTCGAGTGTTTGTAGTGTCCTTTTGTTTAGTCTATAATCATCGATAGAACTATTGCGACCATTTTATAGGTACATTTATTAATAGTATCAAAGCCTGAGCCTGAGGATAAATGTAATAACATTTATCTCTCTTGTCCAAGTAATCAAACATATCTCTTGACGTTTCATCTCATAATGAGCTGTCTGATGAATATTCAAATCGAACAACAACAAAGTTGACAAAGTATACGAAGCGAATGATGTGCCAAAAATATTTAGAAATTATCTCCACTTATGAATTTGTGAATAATCGAGTTTCGCGCAATGTACGTCAAGCTCATTTGCTTAATTGCTTCAAAATCGCAACAACAATATAGATATCAGTTGCCAACGCTAATATTTTCCAATAGCCATTTATCTACTACACTTACGGGTACTGACAATAGCCAGGCGATTCGTCAAGCCCAAGTTTACGTAACTTTACTAATAACGACATTAATAACAAGCGTATTTTTTGACACAAATTGTCGAACACGCTCGTCAAATATTGTAGCAAATTACAAACATAATAGATCATCGGTCTTATAATTTGGACCTTATGCTGTTGTGATAATGACTTTTCAAAAATTATCGGTGACAAATTTAACGTTGTCAAGGCGTACTTCGTTAGTAATTAGTGCGCTAACTCGGCCGACACGAGCGTCATTGTCAAGTGCTTTATGACATCCGCGTTTAGCTTTTCTGAATAATATTTGTGGATTTTTCAGTTCGTGTATACCTCATTTGTAGTTGGTACAAAGGACACAATATTTTTTGACGACAATACTACCTTTGAGCGGAGTTTTGTAATCTTTAACAAACTATTTTGTTTGAGGTCAGGTTGCATCGCTGTCTCTTTCAGCTACAGACGTTCAGATTTTTCAAAGTTACAAAATGCTGTAAAACAATGGAAAACAAAATATGACACATTTTGGAACTCAAAACCAATCGTCTCATTGAAAACTTTCCACACCTTATTAGGAGATTCATAATGTAAATAAAAGTAAAAGTTGTCAAAAAAGCAATTGTAGATACAATCTCCAAAAAATGCACTCCAATCACTTTCGCAAGTTCCTTCAAATGCAAAACAACAATCCCTAAAAACCCAGCACCCACTTAAAATGTAAATAGCTGACCAAGCTTTTAAGGAGCTACATCTATAACTGTTAAACAATCAATCTTCGAGAGACCCTTTTTGCATAGCTTTCAAATTTAGGGATAAACGGTCCAGTCACGCCCGTCCAGTCTCTTGGGTACGAACAGTTTAATGCATAGTTGGAGATTGTGAGGGTGTGAGGTTCGATTAGGATCACCATTGTGATAGCCTTGGGTTGGATGAGCCAAGTTTCCTGAACGATCATGAGTGTGTATTTTGTTTGTTGGCTATCAAGTGTTTGATGCTTAAGTAATAGTATATGGAACCAGTAGGTGATTTTTTCCAGTAGTTTCAGTTCCTTTTCTGCGATCCTAAATGAATTGTGAAAATGTATGATTTCATCTTTGTTCATAATGAAACTTAGCTCACAGATGGACCTTCCTAAGAAAATTGTTCCTACAAAGGATAAAATGCATATTAATATCAACAACTTCAGAAACATGCATCTCTTGTTTCACGAACACAAAATTATTGATCGACCACACAGCTAACAGAATCAACTAAACTTAGTTCTAAACGTTCAATTACACATTTCCTATTAAGTGTGACTAAGGAAACCTAAGCAATCACCTATATTTGTACATAAACGTGATCATGAATGTATGCACCTCTCTAACGCAAAGGTGGGTGAAGCCACACAATACACTGTAAGCTTTGATTTCAAACATAATTAGCAGGTGTAACAATATTTCCCTAGTTTAATAGAAGTGGATAGCGATGGTGAAGAGTTATATAAATATACAAGGGTAATTAACAAGAACTCAACATTTCTCTAAGAACAAGAATAAATTTTAACGATTTGTAAAGGGCAAGGAAAAGTATCAAAGCATTAAATCACATGTTAATAGTAACAATATCAACCAAAACTCATATTTGAATCGCTCGACTCATCACCATATCCAATTATTATCTCTCAAGTCTCAAGTACCCAAATAATAACATCAAATACAATTAATATCACTTGCCAACACGTCCCCAATAAAATAAATACAAATAACCATAAAAATGATCATTAACACGAAGTAATTTCGAAACAACCGACAAGAATAATTCGGCGTGTGGTAATTTTTATTGCGATTCTCACAAGCTCCCCTCTGGGTCATTTGCATAAGAATTGTGGACCCCCTGGTTGTCAGACTCAATATGCGAATGTCTGTTTATCTGCTTAATTGTATTTGCCACCATATAATTGATGCTGGTCGATAGAATTGTTTAAATAGCGTGTTTTATATTCATTGTTGTGATTGAGCTCGTGGCTAAGTTGTACAATGTTGAGATGTTTCTGACTTTCCGTGGTTTGAAGATGAGTGACCTTCTGTTGTGTTGAGATGATTTCGTACCTTAGAAATCATGATAATCTAATAGTGTCTAGTATTGTATTATCTTTTTGTTGTATATGGTAAGATGCCAGAAAGTGTTACAGCCTGTCTGACCAAGGAGAATCACCATGTAATCAGTTTTCATCAGGAAAATATTTACACAGTATCTAAAAAATGCTATCTCTGAATATATTTTTTGTATAAACCACTCTGTAACATTGGTTTATAAATATCACATGGTTTTGCTCCTTTCCACGTGCCGATATTTTTACGCGTAATCGGATTTCCTGGGAGTATTTTTATGTAAATATATAGTATTTGTATCTAAATAAGTATATACCCACATAGAATTGTTTACTCTGAAAATAGAATCTTTACGTCAGCTTGTACATTACTGCTTATGAAATAACATGACTTGATTTTAAAAAATCCATACACGTATATTTTTAAGCTTCCTGTTCAGTTCCAGCATATTCCAGCATACTCGTATCATCATGAAGGGGGGCTCTTTCTTCGTAAAACCTCATAAAAACCACTTTTAGTATTTGCTTGAACAAAGATTCTAAATCCAGAATTCTGAAACTAGGAAATCAAACTTAGAACAGAAGCTTTACTTGCTAGATCACCGCAGATTTCTTTTTTCATTCTTTAAGTTCTAACTCATCTTGTTCCAAATTCTATGTGAAATAATTCTGGTCAATGTCTTCCCTTCCTATCTTCGGAAACATACATCAACCTGAAGACGATATTAATGTACACTCTTTCTAATCCAATCTGCTTACTTCTTAACCGACCATGTTCTAGACCATTTCAAGCCTAACCAAATTGCCTTCATTACCCTCAAACATCACGCTAACGATGCATAGAGGGGGTATACCGCAAATTGCTCACGAATGACTTGTCACCAAGTGTCCCGCTTGAGTGCTACTAAACCAACCTATGTGGGTTTAGGTTATATTGTGAGGCCAAAAATAATTGGCATGGTATATGGTGAATGGAGATTTGAGGCACCGATAGTAAGACGATTCGCAATAGTTTTTTGTTCGGTCTTCTTTTTAGCAAGAGGTTAGGCATCAGATGTTATATGTGTGGTCTTAATGGCTCTCTCTTTCTGAAATCGTTTCCTCATGACATGGTTTGGATGGTCTGCTTATTGCAAGGATTAAAAGTGTCTCTTCTCTACCAATTACTTTCCATCGCTTTTCAAAATATGTATCACACGTGTCTTTAAAACCGAGTCATACTGATGGGAATGCTTCTTTATTCTTATAAATACGTATATAGGTTGGCAAAGTTACTAGATTTCTGACACTTACGCGAATATTAGACATTTAAATAAAACTACTTTTACGGATTTTATCGCGTTATATTAATATTATTTAATCCCGACGTTTCGGATCCTTTACAGCATCCATGGTCACGGGCAGACTAAGGTGTTGGTCGTCTTGATATATTAGTTACAAACAGCTACCCTACATTTTGTTGATTATTATTGACAATCCGATTCACGCAAAACGAGCTCACTGTATCCATAGGTCGAGCAGTTGTAGGCTTGGATTTTGATTTAATAGTTTCTATGATGGGATTCCAAGCAGGTGGTATGCACCAGCCATCTTCCCTATTGAAATTTGGATGTTTTTTAATTTCAATAGCCTCGCGAATCATCCTAGGTAGGAATCGGTTTTCTCTTGCAAGGACTTGTGGTTTATCAAATCTGATGTAATGCTGGGCCTTGTCTAGTGTGTGTTCACAAACTGCTGACTGTCTGGAACGGCGGTGTTTGACATCGGCGATGTGTTCTTTTACGCGGGTCCCTATGCTTCTTTTAGTTTGGCCTATGTAAGAGAGACCACAATCACATTCAAGCTTGTATACACCCGCATCTTGTAGAGGTATGTGACACTTGACAGGTGGTAAGAATTGACTGATCTTCTTCAGCGGCTTGAAGTAGGTTTTGATTGAAGCTCGCTTCAAGATGTAGCCAATCTTGTCTGTGACTCCTCTTATGTATGGAAGAACAGCAGGTAGACGCTCAACTGTGGCTGGTTTCACGCGGGTTCTGCGACGAGGGCGCGGTACTCGGAGCTTGTTGTCGTGCAGTACTTGCTTGACATGTTGAAGCTCAGCACCCAGGTGTTGTTCATCGCAGATAAAATCCGTAAAAGTAGTTTTATTTAAAGTTACTAGAATCACGAATTTGCTTTCTAAGCTAAACATCCATAAAAAAATATCCAAACATCCACCATGCATTTACAAACGCAACCACTCAAAACCGTAACAAAAAACACGAACACTTGAAAAATTCATAATTTAATTCACAATATCGCTTACAAAACACAATGTGGACCAAACGAGACCACTCAAAAACCATTGAATTTTCAAGCGAACACACATAGGTATCGCCATTGTTAACTCCTATTGTTCCTGGGACCGTATCATTCATGTATTTATTATATGATTAAAAAGATATACAACGTATATTAGAGGTCTGTATAGAGGTCCAACGGACCGAAAGAAAGCGGTGCTATCCGGTTCTCAAGAGGAAAGGGATGTGCGCAATTAGAAAAAATGGCTGATATAAGGTTGGCGAAATGATAACTAGAGACAATGATGATTTTTACAAATTTAAAATACATAAGGCTTTTATTCTCAAGCTTACAACAAAAGTGAAGAAAGTCATTATAGAAACAATAAAGGGTTTGCAATCAACACTCGGGTAATAAAATCAGCTCAATAACTTTCCCAAGAAAATACTTATTATTCGATCAAAAGAATTATTAAATTCTAAATCACAATCAAACACTTAGCCATTACAACGGATACAATACACACTACAGCAAAATACCTCATATTTCATACAAAAATAACTAAACAATTAACAATACAGCTCATTGTAAACGATAGCCTGCATTCAAGAGCCGCACAAAGACCGATCATAAAAATCATTCTAATTATATTTACCACAATATGAGCACTCGATATATTAACTTTTTGAAAAAGAAAAACAAAATTAATGATTGCGACTAATTCGCAATAAAAATGCCACATGCGAACAAACATGAGTATGGGGGGACAATTATTACAAATTACGCACACTACCCTTAAAACTCGAGTGAGATTTGCATTGAATGGTATTCACGTTTTTTGTTGGGTATTTTTTACCTTGGCACTCTAAAAGCAACCTTACCATCCTTATTTAAAATACACTATGATCATACACAACAGCAACGACAAAAATCATTTTGCCACCAAGCACCTTTTCAAGGGTCATCTAAACACCTTACCGCAAATTCAACCCTAACATAACGACACAAAGCTGAAAATCCTTTACAAAAACTGTTATGAAATCACTTGAATATTAAAAGTCTTGGTAATTATTCAGGAATTCATCCATCATTAATCACAGCGAAGGGGGAAGGAGGGAAAACGTTGTAAAAATGATTGTTGAAAAGATAAATCATACAAGACACTTTTGTGACGTTTATAGCCATGTGGACATGTGACGTCACATCCTGATGCTGATATATGAATTAAATACAACGTTGATGCAATCATTAGTGATAATTATTATGAATATTTATTTGTACCAACAATAGTCCATTTTGTTAATGTCAACGCATGTAATGGTATTGTTGAAGGAAATCTGCAATTCTTCGCAATGAAGAATAGGATGTTGAAAGAATATAAAGCATGTTTTATTGCTTGTGTAACGTGTAATAAAATAGTTTTTATAACATCAATAGGTTTAGCTTTTGTGGCATGAGAGGTAAGTTAAAATAAGTCATTTTTGTGCCAACAATATGTTGTGTGATTCAAATTGTACATTTTGTTAGTATTTTACGCGCGTTTCAAGACTACCAGTATATCTACATTTTAAGTATCAACATAATATACCCATAGAGACATGACTTCATTCTTATGGCTATTAAGTTCAAAGAAATAAAGCAAAACTATGTCGTCGATAAGAAAGTGCTAATGACTTTTAACAATAACTTAACAATTGTCCGTCGAAGATATTCAGAAATGCTTGATTGAAATAAAGCTCATACTTCAATCATGACTCAGCCAAGCCGTTATGCAAACGCAGAAAACAATTAGGGCCTTACTACAAAAACTTTAAACCCTGTTTTACACTTGTCTAATAAAATTTTGGCTGCAAAATGAACCATATGTCAACGTCATAATTTGACATTTTTTTAGACGAGGCATAAACTGACGTTTAAAAGTTTTTGTGGTAAGACGGTTAAAGTACAAATTCAAATACATTTACAAATATAATTGTCGATCAACACAATACAGATTACAACACTACCATTATATTTATCGATATAATAACTGCTGTTAAAATGCACGTTAGAGCCTTTGAAACCCCAAATGAGTCCGGGTCAATCACTCATTCACTCCTGAATGAACTTGGCAACATTCTAGACCCGAATTTGGTGAATACTATTCATCCTAAAACATTGTAACAAAGGGATAAATAACCATTGGAACACCGTATACCCATTAACCCAACGCGTAACTGTCAGCCGAGAACTTTAACAATTAACATAGTCCAATAATAGAAACTATAGCACAATGGACCTCACTACAAATTAATTTATTCATATACAAAGGTCAGCAGCCGAAAAAAGGTAACACACATGAATTTGAACCCAATAGTGATGAAGACAGAGTCGAAATTTATGTGGATGACATACTAGTTTATGGTGGTACGTAAAAGGTTGGCCTGAGTTTTACAACATAAGCTTTTAGGGCTATTTTTGTTTGTGACATGTAAGTAAGGGAAGCGTTTGGTAAACTTTTTATTATAATAATTGTGGGACACAATAATAGGACTGCGATTTTTCATTGCGACACATTTGCGGAGCTAATGCGATTCGCGACAGTTTAATCGTTGTTTGCGACAAAAGCTTTTGGTCGCGCTCAATGCATTTGTTATTGTGGTTGTTTAAATGTTGATTGAATAATGCATTTTAATTGAACTTGCATTGCTTTGATATTGCATGATATTATTCGCTCTCATTTCGTTCAATTGTTTTGTAGGCGCACTTCATTTTTTTATTTATTTGAGAAGTGAAACCGAAACTTATGGTCTTTTGATACATCATCATTATAATAGCCATTAAGCCCACTTCCAACACTGTCAGCCACCTTCTTCAAATCATCAGATCACCATACAACAAGATATGCAGCTTAATCTTATAGAAAACTTATTATAAAAGAGAGTACATGATGTTTAAAGAAAATATTTAAGAAAAAATCACATACTTCAGCAGTACCTAGGTAATTCAAAGCAAAACAGTGATAAAATTGCCAATAAAATTTATAAAACAAACAGTATTTTCGCCTCAATAATACAGCCACACTCCATGAAAATATCAGCCAAGCTCTTCAATTTCATTACACATCTTTGCGACAAAATCAAACACAACCAGAGTCTTGGAGAAAATCGATGGCATTAAATTCAAAGCAAGTCTCGAAATAAGGGGTTGCCGTACAATATAACGTATGCCTTATTTGTATGTACTTTCAATAGGTATTTTATTTTTATTTCTCTCATACTAAGGGTTAGAGCATGTAACGAAATGGAGCCGACATGAGCACAAACTTTAAGCGAGGAAGATGTCAATTTACGGGGAGCCAGGCAATGGAACAAATGATGATAGCTCACTCATGAGTTTTCTATCACATTTTTAGTCTGATAAGCGGTGACCGCTTTATGGTCGTAGAAAAAAGAACACACTGATAGCATAGTGCAGTGCACACGACCTACCACAAAGTCAGTCGAAAAATCTTTGTAAAGAAGGACAAGGCAAGACGTATAGGTTATCAATCCGTTCGGCGTTCAGTTTTAGCCAGGCTAATGAATAAGTTGAAATACACAAGCATAAACTTGACACAACACACATAACTTAAGTATGACATGTCTTATACCTTTGACAGTGGAGAAGGCAAAGCAATAACGTGTCCAGTTGCTAAAATGGTCCAAGTACGAAGTAGGGGAGTAATCCACGCTCGCGTGTTCGTCTTCTCGGAAAATAATGTTAATGCGTCCTCGTTTTTTATTATTTCTTATTTTTCTCTTTGTGGTATTAGTTGCAATGGTTTTGCGAATTGTTTTCTATGTGTATATGTTGATTTTGACTGTTTATGCGGTTTATTTGCTGGAGTCCTGTAGACTCTGGTCTACGCGGCAAACATTTTTATTGTTGCCCTGAAACTGTTGATTCTAAGTTTCATGTTATTTTAAACAATATTGTTTTTAAAAGTACTAAAACAGCACTTTACCTATCAGTTATTATTTAAAACAAAATAAATGTGAAATCCCGTAATAAATATTTCAAAATCTCATTAGTGCAAAGTTTTAACAAACCTATGTTTAACCTTATCCAGCGCTACTGAAATTCAATGAAAGCTGTACAGATGTATGAACTCTAGAATTATACATTTCTTAATCAATAATAAAATACACCTCTGAATAACTACAATACGCTAATCACACAAAAAATATTTCTTAACCAGATTAGCCACAAACCGAACAATTTTAAACAAATATCTTTGTACAAGGCAACGGGCACAAAACCTCCGCATTGTGCAACCTCTTTTGATAAAATACAAAAACCTTCATCTTTGCCTAACTAACTATTTAAGCTACACAAACTTTAATTAATCTTGACAACGCCATTGTACATACAAATATCATTTATCAATATCAATAGGTATCGACGCGAGAAATTTCCGAATCACGATCGAAGTCCCATTATTGCAGTTTATTTTATAACTGGCAACACTGGCCGTCAATGCTTTTGTCTTGACGATGTTTTGTTTGTGTAATTGACAAGTGAAATGTTTGCGAATTATTTTGAAATCGGAGCTGTCGTTGTTTCTTTTTTTGAATTTATAAATCGTGAGTTTGATTGATGGTGTTGGTTGTATGTGATCGGAGTTTTGGGAAAGCTGTGGTTGGCTGTGTGGTCTGCATGATGCTGTTAAGCGAGCGGGCCAGTTGTCGCTAGGATGTTCCATGTCACAATTCTCAGTGAGTATGAGTAGATTCTTAACTCACAGAAGAGAATATAATCTTGCTATAAACACAACTGGTTACATTCATCATCCTCCGAGCCTTTTCCCAACTATGTTGGGGTCGGCATCCAGTCTAACCGGATTCAGCTGAGTACCAGTGCTTTACAAGAAGCGACTGCCTATCTGACCTCCTCAACCCAGTTACCCAGGCAACCCGATACCCCTTGATTAGACTGGTGTCAGACTTACTGGCTTCTGACTACCCGTAACGACTTCCAAGGATGTTCAATGACAGCCAGGACCTACAGTTTAACGTGCCATCCGAAACACAGTCATTTGGTGTCTAAGCTATACTTAGAAATTACATACAAACTTAGAAAAGTTGCATTGGTACTTGCCTGACTTGGAATCGAACCCGCGCCCTCATACTCGAGAGGTTGGTTCTTTGCCCACTAGGCCACCACGACTTTTTTACTGGTTACATTATGCAAAGTAATTACATATTATACCTAGTTAAATTTTAAATATGTTTTACTTTATGTCCTCTCAAGAATATCTAAGTAACATGACCCTCATTCAACTCCATACACGGTGCTCCATCTTCGTACACTAGCTACTTCAAAGTCAAGAACGCAACTACATTTTTCGTCAGATTTTTCTAACAAAAGCGGGGGCTAGATTTCAATTATTTGCCAATCCGTTACCTGTACAGTGGTTCTGACTCGATTGCCTCCCGTCTGGCTGTGCGCCGGAATCGAACTCGGGTCCGCACAATGAAATACATCTAAATAAATAACACGGACTTCGCATTGTGATGCCGTCTCCATACAAAATATATTTTCCCTACAATACCCGCGCTGGGAATGGGGAAAATGGGGCACACTCGAACGGGAGAAAATGCTAGAGCGCTGGCAACATTCGGGCTTAATTCGTGATTCCATTTTCGAAAATTTGAATATTATTGGGTATTTTGTGGCGGGAGCGACCAATTATAATGCGTGGTTTACGTAAAATGGAAAGAATAACATTTGTCTTCTATTTCTCTACCGAGTAGCATTTTTAATACCTAGGTACACATTAATCAATAAATAAGTGAGATACAATATTTCAGTATCAAAAACATTCGGCCATTAGAAATTATTGTCAAAACAAATGAAAATCTACAAATAATAATTAATTAATTGAATAAAACACTAAATATTAATAAAGCAAACCCTCTCAAAACCCCTTAAATATCAAATTAACACAAAATCTTCATTAATTGACAAATTAATTTACTTTTCGACAGACGAATCAACTTGACGAATTCGTCGCGAAAATCGCCGAAACCCTTAAAGGACCGTAACTCTAAACAATGACCTACCAAACTAATGATTAATTCAAAAGTCATTGGATTCCTTTCAGATTGTGGCCACGAAACCGGCGGTGACTATCCGCTCGTTATTTTATTACAATACAATAACGTCAACGATTAACAACATATTTTATGCATTTATGGGGTTAATCACTGTTAATAGTAATACTTAAAAACTCTTCATGAGCTAAACTGAAAAAATGTCTCTATAATGCTTTTAGGACCTACTCGTACATACATGCTTAATTCAAATCTAAAGAATCTATAAGTTATACATTCGCCTTTAAAATCACTACACTAATAGTCTATCTTATAATAGGTACATACTTACATAATGACAATCTCTTATTTATTTTATACAATGTACACACTAAACATATATACAAACTTAAACTACTTATCTTTATACAAAACTAAAAATTAAATACTATATACAAAATATATATAAACATAAAACATAATATATAAAAGGGCATCGATCAGGCGTCGAAGTATTCCTCCGCATCACTGTCCTCCGGAAACGTGCCCAGAAGAGTGGCTGCATTGCCACGTTGAATGGCAATGCTAATTCTTTGTCCAAAGAATAAGCCAGCCCTCTGGTCACGCGAAGCGTCGACAAGCCTTTTCGCGATGTCCTTGTAAAGTAACCGCGAACTCGGATTCTTTAAAACTTAAATACCGTTATGATCACACTTTACGGCAGTACTACTCCACACAAAACAGATACAAAAACACATACTTTTACAAAAGCCCGCATCATACATTTCAAAAAACGCTATTCTACTAATCCGCTACCTTTACAGCCCCGTAGTAAACGCTAAGGACGGTATAAAATAAAACAATTGATTTGAAAAACGCCCCCGCACATGAAAGGGTTCCTTCCTAATTATTAAATTGAAAGCCTTGTTCTATCCCCACTATCTGAGGGATGGGATAGAATGGGACTTTGTCAATTGAGACTGATGTAAAGGTAAGGTATAGTGAGAAATAGAATTAGGTGAAATAACTGATTGTTTTTATATCATTTCAATATCAGTTTTACTTCAAATCAAGGCAACTATTGTTAGTTTTGTAAACGTGTCTCATTAGTTATTAAATTTTAAAATCTAAGTAGGAGCTTTAAGCGATTCAAATATTGGTTGTTAGATGTGACTCTTAAAGACAACTTTATTTGGAGCTTCGTTAGATATACATATTTCATAAACGTTATGATGGGTTATAAATAAAAAAATACTGAGCCTTACATTGCACTAAAAAATTGTCGTGTATCATGTAAATATTTTATGATCGAAAGAACAAGAGAATGTAAAAGTTAGAACATAAATAAAAGACGTGGATCCTCCTTTCCAACATTCGTGCCTTAGAGGTCGCGTATCGCCATCTATCGGGTGGTGCTGAGAATTAAACCTGTTACGTATTTTTAACGAGAAAAGTGCTGTAAAAATGTAATTGTTTTGATTTGTAATAGTTATAACTATTGCCAAAAATGCTTTTATTTTCGTAATAAAAGATTTTCATCTTACGAAAAAGAACCTCAAAAAGTAATGTTAATATTCAGACATAGACTAATAAAGAAATAGACACGACATAATCGACACTTTGTATAAAAGGATTAAAAAACACACGACACAATAAAATATGGCACAAACTATATCTTTGTAAAGTTATCAATCTTTTTCTCAGATGTTTACCGAAAAAATAATTTCGGCATTGTCAAACCCAAAGCCGGTTCGTACACGTTAAAAACCTTCTTTAAAATAATATTGAATGACTTAAATAAATATACGTAATCATGATTAATTATACAGTGCAATGACACCAGAAATGTTTTTGTGAATATTACCTGTAGGTATAGACTTAGTATAACTTTGACATGCGGCGACTCTTCTAAGTTCATAAGACAAAATGGTTGTAACTTGGTTGAATATGTTTGGATGTTTTAAGTAATTAATTAAGTTATCTATGGATTTATTGACTTTGTACTTTTAAAGGAGTTTAATCAATCAGTTTAGTAGTTCTGCGGATAATTACTAGTATACAAATTAACTTTATCGTATTGCATATTTGTTGTCATCCTTTCGTAATCTCCAGGACTGTTAAACATAAGTACCTAACAAAAACTCGTAGTTGTTCTATATGTCTATCTGTTTGAGTGATTGTTAGAGACTATTTGCTTTGATTTTTAAATTATATTTTCCCCAAAAATGTCAGCTTAAACAATTTATAAGCATAGGTACCTATTATGCCTTTGACGCATATGTAACTATACATTTTAAAGAATGAAAGATTTAATAAAATAATTCCAGATAAATAAGATGACATAATAAATGAAATTCTAATTACTTCATTATTTTACGTATGACAAACTAGCTACTTGCCATGTTATCCAACTTACACGATCTTACTTACGACTGCCCCATATCTTCTTCAATGTAATTTGTTGTAATATTGTGAGAAAACCCCATTAAAAGAAATATTTTTCAGTTTAAGGAGTCTTATTTAATCAGTATCTTAATTATTTTATGTTAATAATATCATTCGTTTTTTTAATTCAAAAATCATATCATTCTAAAGTTGTTTTTGCTGTTGCCGTCGGAGTTGGTAACTCGATGATGATATATTTAAATTGGAGTATATTTTTGTAAGTTTTAAAAGTTCTTCTTTTAAAAGTAGTTTAGTGTTTTAATTTTCTAATTTTGTTCAAATATTTATGAAAATAGTGTGAATCTTATTAATTTAGATACTTACCTACTTAATTTTGTCTGATGTAAAAAGTACATGTATGTAGGAATGTACCTTTAAAAAAATGTATAACTTCAAAAGACCTATAATAAAGCTACTCCACGTGTCCTTGTGTGTTTATCCTTTAATATCAATTTTTATATTCCCAACAACAATCAACCTATAATCCCAATTATATCAACAACCACAGCTCACTCTATTTTAAAAACTTAATCAAAATCATTTGATACCAATTATCGTTAATAGGAACTGAATGTCATTTAATTATATAACAACGATAAAGTTCAAAGTGTTGTCGAGTTCAGGAAGTCGAACAAACTTAATTAACTCTAAGCCTGTCAAAATATCTGAACACATAATCAACGGTTATTGAAATATGTCCAAACTGTTTTGGAACTTCATAGCAAAACTGAGTGAATAGTGGGAAGATTAGTGAAATTAATTATGAATATTTATATCATTCGAAAGTTTTATACTCGAAGACGGAATTCTTCTAAGTATCCATCAACTGCAATCATTCCTTCATTAAAGTCAATGACTGCAAAAACCAATCAACAAAGTAATTGTTAATTCAATTAATTCACTTCAAACTCCAAACACGTCAAACAAAATTAAAAGGGTGTCAATTAAAACGATAAAGTAAAATAAAAACAATTTCGTGTTTATTTTGTATGGCATTTAACAAAGTTATTTTCTCAAATACTATAATACATCGTTGGTACTGACATCGATAATTCAATTAATACACTATTATATACATTTTGAGATGTACCTACTAATGACTTAATAATAAGACAACTAGATCTTAAATTTACATCTAAAGTTGGAACCAATAAATAAATTATTTAGGAAAAAGTAAAGCGAGACAACCCTGAAGTCACGGGTAAGAAACAAATAACCCAACAAACGTTACGTTATTACTAAAACATAATACAGGGCTGACACTACACGACCTAACTATTCGGCTACATGAGACACCTATTGAAAATAATCTCTTTTTGGTACCAATCTCACTTCACATAACTAACGAACCTGCTACATTACCTTAAATATTTATAGATGCATCAAAAACAAAAGAAATCACAGTTCAAACTGAATTCACCCCTCGCGGGTCTACATCAACATATTTACAAGCCACTTGATATGATAATCACTTTACATCATCAATCGTAACTCTAGGAAATAAATAATGTTCATTACATTGTTGTTCACAGTCTGTTGCACTTAAACTGCTGGATCCGTCTCGTGCGGGGTTGCCGAACCTCGAAGGGTGGGACTCCTTCAAGGAAGGCAGGTTGGTCTTCAATATATGACGGAGACGGGCCGCCTCAGCTGGTCGTCATGCGGGCTGTGCTGCGTGGGGGTGACGGGCGACACCGGCGAGGACGGCGCGGCGCCGTACTGCGGGAACAGCGACGAGGGGAAGGGCTTCGGCGGCGCCGCCGGGGATGTGTACAGCGACGAGTAGAACGATGACACCACGGCCGCCGCTGACGACGACACCGTCGGCAGCTTCTCCGTCGGCGCCATGAGCTTCGAGAACTGCAGGTGATCCAGTTGGTGTGGGAAGTATGGTGGCACGGCGGAGTATGACAGCGCATCCAAGTGGCCCACTCCAGGAGCCGGGCCGGCGAAGTATGGCAGCGGGAAGCTCGGGAAGGCACCGGCACCGGGGGCTCCTCCCTGTGTGGGGGGCTTGGGCTTCCTGCGGGGCCTGTACTTGTAGTCCGGGTGCTCCTTCATGTGCAGAGCCCTCAATCTCTTAGCTTCGTCGATGAATGGACGCTTCTGCATCTCAGATAACAGCTTCCACTCTGCACCAAGCCTCTTCGAGATCTCTGAGTTGTGCATTTTCGGGTTGTCCTTAGCGATCTGGCGCCTCTGCAGCCTAGACCACACCATGAACGCATTCATGGGTCTCTTGATGTGTCCCTCTGACTGCGGCGAGGTGGCCGGCAGCGGCTGCGGTGCACTGGGGTACTCCGGTAACATGCCCGGGTGCATGGAGAACGCGTACGGGTGATGACTTAAAGTCGACATAGCGATTAAACTTTTAATTACTTAGTCGAGAGTTCTGTTAGAGCATTAGCTCTATGGTAATGTATGGCACAAAGCGGTGAATGAGCACAGACGAGGAGGTGATTGTGTCACGTCGAAGACGGACGATAGACTGGCGAGTCAGTATCGGGGCCTTGTGGGTATCGGAGCGCGGGAGGTGGGGTTTCTGGGCGGTGTGGCGCGGGCCAATGGGCTCTCGGCTCGCCCCTCCCTCGGCTGGCGGCGTCTCGCTCGCGCTCACAATGGGCGCGGGGGTCTCGCTCCGACGCGACAATAGAGCGGCGTGCCGTGGCGCGGAACTGGCGTGCAGCTGTTCGGAGCCATGTCAGCGACTGAATGCGGCTCAATGCATGATGTAACTCTAGTAATAGAATACTTTACACACTTGTATTGTGGAATTTGGTTGTGTACCAAATAAATGGTTGATATAAATAGACCACGAGTGAACGTTTGAATGTCACCTTTTTTGTGCAAAACTCGACAAATTCGTTGTAATAAAACGTATGAGCTTTTAAGGGATAAGCGATTAAACATTTTTTTTTAGCCGGTGAACGTTTAAAGCTCATCCAAATAAAGCGATTCGCTCTCGATGTTTATGTTGTACTTATAATTCTCGTTTGAGATGTAATCCTCAATGAGTATTAAATGATATAAGACTTGTATTGCGCCATTATCATAAAGGGTCTGATCTTGGTTTGAAAGAAACCAGTATAAATCAGCTGCTCATCTCAATGAAGTTTTTACAAATTTCACTATAACAAATTATAAGACGTGGAACCGCTGACAATAATGGTTATGGATGATGAATTTACATTAAGTAGTTAAGAGAATATTACTTAGGTATCTGACAAAATATGATTTCATTGCAGAGAAAGATGATATAATAGATAGATAGATAGGTAGATAGATAGATCATTTTATTTGTCATAACATGAGTAACATGCAGATGGTACATAAAAACGTGGTAAAGCACAGACATGTTTGGCCTTTCGGCGTACAAATATAAAGATGAGTTTAGATTACAATGTCAAATGTCATTAATTAAATTATCACAATTCTATTGTTCATATTTAATTATCATAATAATTTCTATTGTAACACACTCCTTACCTACTGGCGAATAGGAAGGTACAGAAAAGTCGTATTATATCTGAACATATTTAATTACAATGTACATATTTATAAAGCAAAAGACTAATAAGAAACTGGTTTTCACATTCTTCATTTTTCCGATCGTCTTTTATTTCACATACAATTCTGATCTAAGACTTAAGTAGGTAGGTCAATTTTTTAAGGACCTAATAAAAAATGTTTAGTTTTGGAAATAATATTAGGTAACTACTTCGTTTGATCACTTTGTATTTAATAATGACCAACCCCAAAGATTTACAGGACTTTCAAACCTCTATGTCCAAAGTAAGTGACGTCACAGAAGCTTCGTTTTATTTCTCTATCTATAGCTATGTTCGCGGATTACAAGCTTCAATGATCGCAACGAGACATTTGCCCTTGACCATGTTTCGTGGAAGTTAGCTATAGATAGGTGCTTGGTAACTTGGTAAATGTAGATAGATATCTATACCGCAAGATAGGTAACTTCTAGGTATACTTTGTAGAATTTGGTTTGTACATACATACCTACAAGATGAATAAGATATAAGAGAATTTTAAAATGGGAATCACATGGTATACCAAAGCTTTCGCAAGGGGATAGGTACTTTATTTTAACAATTTGATGTTCCGTGTTATTTTTAACCGGTTAAGGAAAAACAACAGAACAAGTCAAAAGTTCACAGTATTTTAGAGAGATTATAGCGTTTATTAAGCATGTTATTGAATACGATTAAATTATTTATTAGTATACAAAATCCAATAAGATTTAAAACAACAGTTTCCAGTTGGATTTATGCCATGGGTAACCTATAGTTTTTGTGGAAAACTAGTACCCTATATTTATAGACCATCCTCTACTTTAGTTAGGTACTCGCCTACATAACATTCATATTTGAGCTCCTGAAATAAAAAATATGCCTTAAATCTATGGCCCTTTTCATAAGCTAATAGGTACACACGTAGATAAATACCAATAGATAAAAATATTCTACAACCTAGATCATAAAACAATAATGAACTTTAATACAGAGATACTGACAGTCAAACATATCCTAGTAAATAACCTTCCGTCGTAAAAGCCCCTTCTTGAAGTAGGAGCAGACCTACACACATAGCTGAATCCTTATTACCTCCACTGACACAAAAACTAAGCACGATCCCTAAATCATTTCCTATCCTACACAAATGAATAGGAGTCCTGAGTGTTAAATCAAAATCCCATCAAGTCGACTTAAACTCAATTATAGTTCTTAATGTCCCATAACCTGATAATCCATACAATATATAAACGGAAACACTAGCAAATGTTTCACACGTTTATGTTTAAATCGATTATTTATAAGATAGTCGTAAAGTGATCGTTTCACGCGCAAATCGGACACGCTTTGTGCTATTGTTTCAGGAATTACAGCGACACTATACTGTGCAATAACTAGGATTATACTCATAAACACATTCTACAATCATAAAATGACTTTTTCATTATCACCCTGTATACACTTTTAAGACTCAAGTATTTTATCTGCTAAGTAAAAATCGACCTTAATGTCTGAAACATAGGGTTGAGTTTGAGTTGTCGGTTGACATAATACAGGATGGCCTTTTGTCTCAACGAAGATCTAAAAGTACTTCCAAGAAATCTTTGATAATAAAATAATAACAAGCTTGAATGTGAGTAATTTCTATATTTTATAGGCGAAACTTTAGTTTGTTCGCGTTTTGTACAAACTTTATTAGCTATCAAAGTTTTTGCGATTCAGCTAAGTCGTAAATCGAAATGGCTAATGGAAATTAATAATTTCCTTTTATAGACAATAACAGTAACTTAGCTGGTTTTAATTGCTGCGAAGACATTTGAGACGAAAATAAACACTATTGTCGTACTCAATTATAGTTAAAATTTAATATTTGTTTACGGAGAATTGAGTGGTATGGAGTGTTGAAACCTAAAGTTGGTAAAAGTGCTTAACTAAAAGCCTTGCAAGATACTGTATGATCCCTTGCTGGACCCTACAATACTTTAGATGATGGTGGAAAGGAATAAAAGATTGTTAAGTACTGAACACTACTGTATTAACCGAAACGTACTAAAGGTAAAGATGAGCTTAATGGACTATGAGTGAATGAAATGAGTGACGCAGCCCTTGTTGGCTGTAACGAGAACGCTTGACCAACTTGGTAGCTCAACGCGAACTGAACATATATTATGAATTAAAATGTAAGTGGCGTAAAATGCTGATGTGCGGAATGTGCGGTTGCACCGTACATGCTCCCGAGCGGGAAGATGAGTATGAGATGAACATGATAAGATGAGTAACAAGGTGATGCCAATTGGTCCTTATACTTGATGATTAACAAGGTGATTCCAATTGGTCCTTATTTAATGCTTAGAGTCTCTACTTGAACTCCGTTTTACGTGATATAGGCACTGTACACTTGTCTAACTTATGCACCTTTGGAATTTCTCTGTAATCTGACACACACGGAATTTCACACTGATTACGCGCACTAGCACTATATTCCACAGTGGATGATGACAGAGAGGCCCCAGCCTCTGCCCGTGCCGGGGTCACGTGTTGCGTTGCCTGTAGACTTGCCAATGCGGCCCTTGCCACCTCGAGAGAAGCGGTCCGCCTGTTGTGCAGCCGACGCCGTACCATGAAGCCTGCTCCAACCACCAACACAACTCCGATCATCACATAAAATGCTGTGTAGTGATGGATATCGTGATAGGAAAGTTGATTTGGTAACTTTTCACTTGCTTTAAGTATGCGGAGTTGTTTCTTGATTTCGTCGAACTCCTCGTTACTCGAGAGTAGTGTATTGTTTTGTATCAGTGGTGTCGAGATGCCTGCGTTTATGATATGATTAATTGGTTCTATCTCAGGTAGCTTTAACGATGGTTTTATGTTTAAAGTGCTAAAAGCTTCATTGCGTGAGTAAACGGTAAAACTTTCAGTTTTAATTAGACAGTCGTGTTCGACTCCCAATATGCCTGCTTTTATTATCTGCCCCGGCGACACATTATCGCCGCATAGAACTCTTATTTCACACTGACTACAGCAGAAAAATGCGTAATTGTTTATTTTGCTAAGAGCTGTCCATTGGTTCGAACAAGTCGTAATGCTGATCTTGCATTTGCTTGAGTCTGGTTCTAGTTCACAAAATTTTTCATTATTCTTGAGATGATAAATTGGCTTCTCTATATGACATAGATAATTGTCCACATTGTCACTTAGACATACCTGAACGTCGGATATGGACATTGGTAAATACGAGTCCTTCTTTAAATTGATTGCAACATGTTCAGCAATCGGAGTTAATGTAGCCATCCTTGAATTACCTACAGATTGAGGTATTGGGATAATTTTCATGATGGAAAATGTATCTCTAGACACCAGAGGTACTTTCAATTCGAAGATTAAAAACTCTTCAGTCATTCTTGCTTTGACTGTCAATAAATGATAAATGTTTTTAAAGTTGATTTGTAAGTTATTGATCGGTAACGTAAGATCTTTTGAAAGATGACTCGATATTGTATTCAGCGTGTTCTTCAGTTGTTCTGGTGACAATAAATGAATATTGAGTCTTCCGTGGTAAACATCTGTTACGGTATCTAATAAACTTGTTTGGATTGTTTTTAGCTGTCTGAGAACATTGCTTGTAGCGATTGCTCCCGTACTGAAATCGTTCATGATTCGATTTCTCTCTGATTCGTTCAATAAAACGTTTTCTATTCTATCTAGCTTGATTGATAATGTATTAAGCATCTTGTGTTGCTTATTAATTGCTTGCCCGTTTCTTTTCAAAATGTTGTATTCTGCTTCAATTACCGTTGTTTGTTGTTTCAACAGCGAGATTAAATGATCTTCATTGTCACGTATGGATTGAATATCTTGTTTATATTGTTCTGCGAATCTCTCATCAAGTACACCGAATAAATTGTTTGCAAGATACCCTACACCGTTGATAAGGCCTCGCTTGCGGCGGCGCAGGTCTCGTGCGCGGCGC
Source organism: Helicoverpa zea (assembly GCF_022581195.2). NCBI lineage: Eukaryota > Metazoa > Arthropoda > Insecta > Lepidoptera > Noctuidae > Helicoverpa > Helicoverpa zea. The sequence goes on from NC_061454.1 coordinate 13,427,006, forward strand.
GTGCCGGTATGCTGACTCAGCAGCAGGTGGTTATAGTACTCGAGTTCTGAGAATTCATGCTTTAGTTGAACTTGAATTACGTCACAATGTGATGTTTCTTTAAACTTATTGCATAGCTGTTCTAAGTAGCCGAGGTATTTACTGCATGCTTCGGTACCTTGCCAAAGTGAATTCATGTCATAGTATGTGACTATCTTCCATTCATCTCTGATTAGTTGCATGTTTGCAATTTTGTCCAAATAAAAACCTTGATTGTCTTTTAATTGTGTTACATTGTATGAACCGTATGCTGTGGTCAAAATGCTCATGAAAGACAAGAGTAACATTACCAGCGAAAAAAAGCTGTAGTTTACTCTTTTGATTTGATATGGCTTGCCATCCTTTACTTCCTTGGAACGCAACTCTTGTTTGTTGATTCTATCGTTCACAGGGAGAATAGACAGTTTGATAATAGGCCTCTTGATCAGCCCATTCTTTGTTTTCAATGTGACCACCCTGATGTGGCCATCGGCCCCGGGATGCAGCTGGACGACTCGACCAACTGCCCATTTCCCAGGAGGTAAGTTTGCATCGTTAATTGTGACGATGTCATTTAGTTGAATGTCTGGTTGAGAATGTCTCCACTTGCTTCTTGCTGACAGCTGTGTGAGATATTCTGCATGCCAACGTTTCCAAATATCTTGTACTATTTTTTGAGTTAAATGCCATCTTGTCCGCATATCAGTTTCTGTTTCTAATATAGTCATATCTTGATTTAGATTGATAAAGCTTGACGGAGAGAGGAAATCTAGATCGTTGGGGTCTTCAGTAAGAGGACACAATGGCCTTGAGTTAAGTACTGCTTCTAACTGGGCCAGAACTGTGCTGAACTCTTCAAAAGTGAGCTTTTGCTCTCCAACGACTCTTCTTAAATGATATTTTAAACTTTTAACTGCAGCCTCCCACAGCCCTCCTGCTGTGGGCCATGAGGGTGCGTTAAAATGCCATTCAATCTCCAGGCTAGTAATTTCTTTGATGAAATCTTGATCAAATGTTTTTTGTATTTGTTCCAATTCTTCCTGTAAAATTTTGTTAGCACCAACAAAGTTTGTACCATTGTCGCTATACAAGTGTTTCGGCGAGCCTTTTCTTCCAGCCATTCGTCGCAATGCAGCTAGGAATGCTGATGATGTGAGGTCCGAGACTAAATCTAGATGAACAAGCTTGGTTGCCATACAGACAAATACCACTACGTAGCCCTTTGTAGTCTTAATTCCTCGGCCCTTGTTGGCCTTTATGAGCACGTGTCCGGTAAAATCGACGCCTGTATGTTCAAAAGGCTTTGCAATGTTACATCTCTGCGTAGGTAAATCACCCATCAACTGTGTCATCTTGCTTGGATTGTGTTTACGACAGGTAACGCAGGTACGTATACGTTTTTTGACGGCTCGATTACCGCCTATGATCCAATAATTCTTGCGAATGAATGCTGATGTCACCCGTGCTCCTCCATGGAAGGTAAGTTCATGTGCTTGATCTATAATTAAGTTTGTTAAATGTCCTTCGTGAGCTATGATAATCGGATGCATCATGTCTTGATTGATATTGGCCTTGCTTAGTCTTCCTTTGACTCTGAGAAGTCCCTCGTTGTCAAGGAATGGATTTAATTGCAATAACTTGTTTTTTGCTGATAGCGGCTTATTTTCTTTTAAATAATGTACTTCCTGAGCAAATTCTCTCTGCTGTACATGTAATATTATTTTATGCTTAGCATTTTTTAATTCATGTAATGTTAAATAAGTTTGCATGCGATTTTTCTTGTATCTCGCTTGCTTGATAAATCTTAATATCCATGCTAAAACTCTTGTTAGTTTAGCGAGTGTACTATATCTTACTAATAATTCATCCAAAATATTATCGCTTTCTTGCTGCGATATGTGATTAATAAGTTTCTTGGCTTTTCGTGCTTCTTCGTCTGTGGTAAACACTGCTTGCTCAGTTTCATGGTCAGGGTCGTATTTTCGGAGCCACGACGGTCCTTCCCACCACAGCGAATGATTTTTCAATTGATCGATACTCAATCCGCGGCTTGCACAGTCCGCTGGATTTTCTGCTGACTTGACGTAACGCCAGCAATCTATCGGTATTATGCTTGATATTTGTCGCACCCTGTTGGCGACAAAAGGCTTCCAACGTCCTGGCTCTTTTTGTAACCAGGCTAGGACTACCATTGAGTCTGTCCAAGTATATATCTTGATATTATGACTGATAAAGCATTGTTTAATTTTAGCCAACAATTTTGACAATAATAAAGCACCACTCAACTCTAATTTTGGTAATGATATTGATTTGTTTACTGGAGCTAATCTTGCTTTTCCTGCCACCAAAGAAATCTTTGTTACTCCGTTGTTTTCAGTCTTGCAATAAACAACGCATGCGTAGGCTTTATTAGACGAATCGCAGAATCCATGTAATTCTAGCGTGTTGTTTTCTCCTGTACCCAGCCAACGCTCCAACTTGAATTGATTGATTTTGTGCATGTCATCTTTAATGTTTAGCCATTCTTTGCTAATTTGATCGGGTAACTTGTCATCCCATTGACTACTTGACATCCAAACTTGCTGAAATAGTAGTTTTAGCTTTGTTGATAACGGTGACAGCCAACCAAGAGGGTCAAACAACTTTGATATGTCTGATAACATGGATCTTTTAGTTGGTGTTTTGTTTGATGGTTCCATTTTTGATTGAAATGTAAATAAGTCTTGTTTTTAAATTCCAACGTAATCCCAATGTTTTTGATGTCTCCATTTCCTTAAAATCGAAATTTTCTTGCTCTCTATTCGCACTGATTGCATCGTCTTGTAAGACTGATACGTTGGACGACCACTTTCTTAAATTAAACCCCCCTGATTTTAGCAATGTGATTAAATCTTGCTTTAGTTTTACTGCTAACTCGACAGAATGCGACCCATGAAGGACGTCATCCATGTAGAATGACTGCTCCAAGGCCTTGATTGCAACACTGTCGAAATTTTGTCTCTCATCTTCAGCCAGTTGTTTTAAAGTCATCATAGCTAAAAATGGTGCGGCCTTGGTGCCGTATGTAACCGTGCATAGTTGGTATACCTGATGACGCATGTCAGTAGTATCCCTCCATATGATTTTTTGGAATTTTTGATCCTGTTCATTTAGCCAAATAAAACGGAACATTTTTTCGATATCTGCCGTAAAAGCAACGCGATATTGTCTCCACCTTAATAGTAAAGATTGGAGATCTTGCTGTAGATTTGGGCCTTTTAACATGACGTCATTTAAGCTAGTTCCTGTTGTTGTTTTTGATGAAGCGTTGAAAACTACGCGAAGTGCTGTCGTAGTGGAATCGTTTCGCAATACACAATGGTGCGGTAAATAATAATCCGGTTGCATGTTACCGGACGCCGGTATCATATGTCCTAACGTTTTATATTCTTGAATAAATAATTTATATTGTTTTGCTAATTCTTCATTATTGTGAAATTTCCTTTCCAACTGTTGAAATTGCGCCATTGCTTTATTTTTAGACAATCCCAACTGTACCTCAAAGTTTTCTTGAAAAGGCAATCTTACTTCATACATGCCATTATCATGCCTTCTTGTGGTTTTCTTGTAATACTCAATGCATTGTAGATCTTCTGCAGATAAATTGGATGATTCCGAGATGTCTTCAATCTCCCAAAATCTTTGTACTTCGTCCACTTGATTCAGGACTACGCTACAATGAAAAGTGTTTAAGTTTCCGCATAAGATCCATCCCAGTCGTGTCTGTTGCGCGACCGGTAATGATAGATCCACCCTGATAATGCCCTCTAAAATGATATGGGAATACACATCGGCTCCCAATAAGATGTCGATAGGACGGCTGACATTGTATTCTGGATCGGCTAGTTGCACGCCAGCTAGATGTGCCCATGTTGGCTTGGTAAATGTACATCTTGGTAACTGATTAATCAGCGTGTCCATGATTACTACATCTGTTTTAAATGTAAAGTCATTGAAATGCGAACAACATGTTATGTTCGTAACGCCCTTGCTACTGCTCTCCTTTTCTCCTATCCCGCAGATGACGGCCTTGCAATACTTTCTTGATAAAGCTAGCTGTTGTGTCGCTCTCGCTGTGATAAGAGAGGCTTGAGAGCCTTGATCTATTAGCGCACGCATTTTGTGGTATGATCCGTCACTTGCTTGAACTTTGATCATTGCGGTTGCTAATAATGTTTCGATCATGTTATTGCCTTGTTGCGCAACGTGATTTTCTTGAGATTCTTGATTTTGCGTTGCAAGGACCACTGGTGTTTTATTCTCAGTAATTGTGTTACATGAAGACTTATTGTTGAACGCTTCATGTAAAAGTGTATTATGTCTACCGCTACATTCGCGGCACCGTTTTTCGGACGTACATTCCTTATCCCCATGCGAATAAAGACAATTTTTGCACAGACGTAATCGTGTTATAGCTTGTCGCTTCGAACTTGGCGTCATAGTTAAAAACTTATTACAATAGTATATTCCATGTGACTCTTTGCATAATGGACATGTTAATTCGATATTATTTACCGAAGTCTTACTTGCTGAATATTTATTCTTGAAGAATGATGACGATGTTTTATTTTGCTTGCTTGTTGATGGTTTGGAATTTTCGTTTTTCTTGCGTGAAGATTCCAATGCGGTGAATCTGCTCTCTAAGAAGCTTAGAAACTCCGTCAATTTTGGTAGATCTCTGGGTTTCTTCAGAGATTCCAAATAATGATCATGCGTGTCCGCATCCAATTTCAGCAATAAAATACGCACGATGAATGGATCCCAGCTGTCTATGTTAACGCCTAGGTTCCTTATTGAGTTTAAACACTCTAGAGTGGTATCGTGAATTTTCTTGATCTGAAAAACATTTGCTTGTTGAACTACTGGAAGATTCAGTACGAGATCTAGATGAGATGTAAAAATCAACCATTTGTTGTTGTACCTATTGTTCAATATCTCCCAGCAGACATTGTAATTGTCAGAACTGATTTGTAAATGCTGTATCAAACGTTCAGCTTCTCCTCGCACCTTGCTTTTAAGAAACTGCATCTTGTGGGCGTTTGATAAGGAGATGTTACTGTGGATAGCTTCAGTAAACAAGTCCTTGAAAGACACCCAATTTTGATAATTGCCACTGAAGAACGGGATGTCGATTTTTGGCGTCCAATTCTCTTTGTGAACTACTGACCCTAGTTTTCTATTAATTGCATTTTTTAATTCATTGTAAATAGTTTCTTGCTTTGTATAAGACACCTCATATTCTTGATTCGTACCCTCTAATTCGCTGTCTAGTTCCCAATGTAAGGAATCTATAATAGACCATCGAGACTGTAGAATACGCAAGGCATCTTTCAACTCCCACTTTTCGGACATAAAATCCAAATTTATCCCTGCCACAGTGCGCTGCAGCGCCCTGAAGTTGCTTGCTTGTTTCTTCAATAGTTCATCAAGCTTGCTAGATGAACCTCTGGAGCATGTCTCGACAGGCGGCGATTGTTGTCCCACCGGATCTTCTTGCTCAGACCATGCAGGACCCTGTTCTTCCTGTGTAGAATCTCCTTGTTGAGTTTCTTTCATCTTCATCAACAAAACTTGATATTGTTGATTGATAAGTTCCTTAGTCGAGATATATAGCTCTTTTGTTTTTTCGTATTTACGGCCAATGAAATAGGGATGAGTCTTACTTTCTTCCATGAGAAGACGTTCGTGATGGTACTGGTAATCAGACCAATATTGATTTAAAGTATCTAAACGTCGCTTGAAATAGTCAGCAGTCTTACGATCCGCTGAGTCTTTTTTGATATTTGTAGCCAACTTTAGGATGGCTGTGTAAAGTTCGTCCTGATTTGCATGTAAGGCCTCCATGACGAGGATTTAATTATAGTAAGAAATAAATGGAAAGATCTTACTTGACTGTTTTTGATAACTGCTTACGAATCCTTGGTGATCCGCTGAGACACCTGTTAGCCTCAGATTTTGATGATGAAGCGCTTCTTGAGACACCTGTTAGTCTCGAGTCTGTTGCACTGAACTCCTTATAGTTCGCGGGTCCTTGATGACCCTGGGTCACTTGTTAGTCCCAAAGTTTTGTAGTCACTCAACACAATTCACACAAGTTTTGAGTCACTGGTTAGCTAACCGCTGCACTGTCCACGCGCGCGATATGGACTATGCAGCGTGCAATGTTCACAACCGAAGGACCATAAATATGTATGATCCCTTGCTGGACCCTACAATACTTTAGATGATGGTGGAAAGGAATAAAAGATTGTTAAGTACTGAACACTACTGTATTAACCGAAACGTACTAAAGGTAAAGATGAGCTTAATGGACTATGAGTGAATGAAATGAGTGACGCAGCCCTTGTTGGCTGTAACGAGAACGCTTGACCAACTTGGTAGCTCAACGCGAACTGAACATATATTATGAATTAAAATGTAAGTGGCGTAAAATGCTGATGTGCGGAATGTGCGGTTGCACCGTACAGATACCTTTCTCTTATTTACCAAGGTTGTTCTTTAATCTGAAAATCTGTATTGGTAAATACCTATAGGTACGTGTAAATTCATCACAGTCATTAGTAGTAGTTAACTCAGTATAAAATAAAATAATACAATGGATACTATTGAACATTAAATTGATGCATACCTACTTTAGTACTATGTATTTGAGTGACAAGCTATAAGAATAGGATTTTATTTGCTGTAGGTACGTAAACCAAAAAAAATATAGGGTTAGCATTAATACTCAAACAAATCTTTTCAATATTATAAAGGAAACTTATAATTCTTTCCCCATGTTACAGAAAGGAACCCCTTTCGAAATGTTAAGGAAACTCAAGATTACGAACCGGACCGACCCCTTCTCGTAGTTTCGTCAGTTATGATACTACTAACGCCATCTATCGGTGTAAGGCGTAAATGACGGACTAAGTGAGCTTTAAGTTTATATACAACTTATTTTTGTTTTATTCATTGTAGTTTTTATTTGTTTTAAAGAAAGGAGGAAAGTTCAGTGCCATATTATTTAATGAACTGGAATATTAATTTTCAAGCAGTACATATGGGTACATATGGGTGGTAATATTCAAACGCTTAAAGCTATTAATGATGTTACAAACAAAAGGTAAATAGATTATGACATAATGTAAAAAAAAAAATTTGCTAAACACGCGTCAAACGTCTGTAGGTATATTTTTTTACCTACCATAGTTACCTACATATTTTTTACTAAAGTAGCTGCTTGGCGTGTGCTTTTGCAGAAATATTAGCAAAAAGGTACACAGGCAATGCCGTAAAATTAATAACCAAGGTATTTAAAAAGTAATTAAGTAGTTTACTTTATACTACACTAATATACATATTTTGCAAAAAAACTAACACGAGCCTATAATAAAAACTCATAACTCTCAATAAAATAAAAGTGAGTCTTATTTTTATAATATTATTGTTTAAAATTAAACAATGAAACACAAAACACGAAGACAATAAAAATTAACAGCTGAGATGTTTTACTAAATTATTTAATGAGTTTTGTCAAATAAAATAAAATGAGTACAATAATGGAAATTATTGAGCGTTAAAAAAAATACTTTTGGATTTGTCAAACTATTTCAGGTAGTATTTTAAGCTTCAAAAAAGAAGATTAAGTGATATTTCAAGTTTACTTTAACAGATTTTATTTTAATGCTTTAATTTAGATACGTATCTGGTAAGTAGTAAATTGTCTGCAGAGTTTTTGAAACCACCGATCTGTCTTATCAATGAAGTAAACGTAGGTACCTATTGGCAACTTCTACCTGTTTGTGATAAATCTGGCAAAACGTTTTAGGAATATGATGTCCCAATTTACTTTAACCCCTTTTAGCGTTCATAAAAAAATAGATACCTCTACTTCAAAAATTCACACCCAGAAAACCAAAAAAATATGTCACCATATTTCCACGAAAAAAAGGCTGGCAACACACATCTACACTAAAACTCCCCCAGCAACACACCGAGTACATAAACACCATTAATTAAAACCGCAACAAGAAAAATACATAACGTGGAATAAAAAAATATTTTCACAAAGGGCCGTCGCACCTAATTACTTATTTCTCAACACCGACTCAATACAGGCGCCTGCAGACATGACCTGTATTACAGAATAAGGAAATATGAGCGGAGATACCATAATACAGGTAGGTCAGATGCACTTTGCTAGGTCAAATTCGTACGGTGATTGATCAGTTGCGAGTGAAATAACGAGGCGTTTGGACTCTTTGAGACATCTGTTAACGATTTTTGGTGTTACAGAAAATGTACGGGTCCAAAGAAGGGTGAAAACAGTCACGTTGCACGTCCACTGCACACCCGCATTTTGGAGCGCTACTTTCTTAGGCGATTTTCCGTTATAGCACCTCCGCTAGTCATTTTGTTCTCCATGACCTTAATTTACCCATCTCTCTCTACCACATGAAAATAGAGAGGGAAATATTAGCTAGTTAGTCTCCGAATGCCGTTGAGTCTCGAATAGTGACAAAAGCGGGGTGAGCACAATATAGGCTTAAAGCCTATTCGCTCCATCTTCCTATTTTAATTTACGCAAATTTCCCATGACACTTCACCCGACATACCATTATGGTTTGTTTTTTTAAAGGACGGGTTGCATCGAGTTTACTTGATTAACGGTTAAAGTTATGATCCACTAAGCAGCTGTATAATCAATAAGCAGGTACTCAATTATTTAGAAGACACTTAATAAAATATCCAGTAATCTTTATCTGTACCAAAACTTGCACAGACTAGTTCAGTGAACCCGTTTTATCCAAGTTTTTACCATTACAGAACTTACCTTTCCCCAACTATGCTGGTATCATCCAGTACAAGTGTTTTAAACGGAGCGAGTGTCTATCTAACGTCCTTAACCCAGTTACATAGGCAGCCAGTTACCCTAACTATCTAAAATGAAACATACAATATAGAACAATTGTATCAACAAAAGATTCCACTAAAATAAACCTATAAAACACCACCGTTAAACCGCGATTCCTAACCCCCGATCACCACAGTGTCACTCATCCTTCCTGCATCCTATATCCTATACGTTACTTCATCTGAAGCTATTATCTCTCGCCAAGAATGCACTCAGTTAATGACCCCCAATGATAATGGTTCATTGTTGCGTCCGCGCAGGCAATCTCCATAGTGCTCGCATTGTCGCTACGAAAATTCATTTATAGATAGGTTTTTTAATAAACTAATGAACGGTGTGGGGTGTTTTTTTTTAAATTTTGCTTGTTTGTTTGTTCTGCGGTTTTTATGAGGTGTCGTATCTTTGTGTGCTGATTTTAATAGATTTTAGAATAGTGTCTGTAAAACTGTTAGAATTTTGACTGAATTTTATATTTTTTCTGTCTGTACAAATGAGAACTAGAACTGAAATATTCTGCTGTAAATATATAGGTAGTTCCTTAACTTTTGGACTTTTTACTAGTTCCGTAATGACAATACGAAAAGCAAACTTATTTCGGTGTCTAGCTTTAACATAGTTATTAAATATTTAAAGATTGTTCTATTATGTATATCACTTAACTATAAATTACAATACTTTCCTGAAGACTCCTAGACATGCAAGATAATAATCTTCATAGGTAGGTATAGGCACCGTAAAAGGAAAAAAACATTTGGTTTTTGTTTCTGTACTTATACCTTTTTACACTGTCATGACAGTCGCGTGTTTAAGTAATATAATAATTATATCCATAAAACTAAAAATGGAATACGATTCAAAATCTTCAAGGAAAACAATGAACAAACGACCAGCATTAAGAAACAAAACACTTTAAACAATAGTAAAACAAAAACTTCTAAAGCTAATAAACGCCGACAAACAGACAAACAAACGACAAGACAAAATGTCTTCATAACCGCAATAAACATTTTTGTTTTCAAATAACGGTTTGTAATACAACATTACATAGGATCAAGTAATTCTACAGCACAGCATACAAGGAGTTTGGTCATAAAAGTGTGTATTGTCATGTCAAACAATGACATTTGTCAGATGTCAAAACAAAAAGCAACCGTTTCGTGTCTTTAGGCGGTGGACGCAAAGACCTAACCGTTCGATTCCCAGAATGAGTTTTGTCAAACAATTTGTTTTAATAACTGCATAATATTTGTTTTGGAAATGTATTAGTGGATTCGTTCCAGAGGTCAAATATTCTGTTAAAGGGAACTTTGCTGAAGAAACCGCTTTGTTTTATGATATAACTTTTACTAGCGGCTTCGTTTGTGATATTAAAAGTTTGGGAATACTGTTAGCGATTCATTGAAACGTATTAACTATTTGAATAGTTTAATTTGTTTCCATTAACAAAACAATTACCATTTTATGATTGAGTACTGAGCACATTTGACAGTTTTCTTTTCATTCGGTTATTGGATTTTTTCTGATGTGACAATTCCTTTAACTTAAATAATATCTAAAGATTTAATTGTGGATTTTTTATTTACACAGAAGAAAATCGCAATCCTTCATAAAACTAAAGAAATATGTAAAACGCAACGCAGCATACGTATGAAATTATTTTCACACCACTATCTAAGCGGGTGCCAACGCATTTTCTACAAACACAAAACATGGTGTGACTTAATCAAAAAATATTTTAATTAAAAAAATATCTCGCGTCTAACTATCAAAGTTACATCTCTTTGGAACTCCGCCATTTTTGCGCGACACAACTTTCTAATTAACTCAACGAAACAATGGAAAGAGCGACACATACACACAGAGGGACTGAGGGTGACGAAACGGTAATATACCCCTTAATATATATAATTCAATCCACAAGCAAAAATCTACCTTAATTCTAGGATCTAAGATTGAAAATCGCGTGACGTGACGCTTGTTAAGGGTTGCCGTTCAAGAGAATTCGTCAAACAAAATTTAACTCTAAGATATAAAACAAAGTCAACGTCTGTGTGTTCAGATATCAAAGTTTGTAGGGTTGGCAACAAGTTCGTTATGCACTTAGACAATTATTGTACGCCCGCGGCCGAGTGAGACAGCCCTGGGTCCTTCCGCTGTCGCGCCTTGCGAGCTACTCTTGGTTAATAAAGCTCACTCATTAGGGATTCGTATAAAAGAGGTTTCTTTGAAATATTTTTGAAGTGGACAGCAGTGGAATATTGGTACTCGGATGGTGGACATGGGGTACTAGGATTACGTATTTTTAATTAAGGCTTCGGTCTCTCTCTGCTGCCCAATTCTGTACTTGGCGCTAACCGTTATGTTGTATCTTTCTTACTGGAATTTAGAGAAGAGCAATATCGTTTTGTCGTTCGGACAATATATACGTTTTGTCACAAAATGATGGGAAAAAGTATTCACCAATCCGGTAAGGTCAAAATGACTATCCAAACGAAATTTTTAGACATCATACTTAAGCAAAACTACAAAATTATACTCCGGCAATAACTAACACATTAACCAGCAACATTCGTCGAAATATTCCTCACATCAAAGTAAATATACAACTCATAAAATTAATGCAAAATCCAAACAACATTACAGCTTCGAAATTTCTAATCCGTATGCAAACAAATTGAAATTCTAACGCGATCCGCTTAGAAATGTGGTCAAATACACGCTGGATGACGCCGGACCGCGTGTATCTATCGAGGCGAAATCCGAATGTAACCGGTCTAAAATCCGCCGAAATCCGGTCGGATCCGGCTGGATCCGGCTTCGGCCAGAATCCGGTGGATCAACATCGCGGAACCATTGTCGCGTACAAGTGCACGAATCAATGCGGTCGGCGTTTAGTTTGCGATATATTGGATTTTGAAGTAACGTTACATTTTAGCCAGTAACTAATTAACACAGATATGTGCTGAAACGTCAATATTTCCTACTATTTGTGGGAACTGGTTATTGGAAGTGAGACAAATTGGCGCGCTGTAACTGTAAATTCAGTAATTAGCTGTAGTTTTATGTTCTACAGATTGTTGTGTACTTAGAAGCTCATTAATTATTCGACTTATAATCAGTACACGGAGTAGTTACACACCTGAAATTATTTGTGTTAGTAAAGCGTGATTTTTTGTGTACCTTCTGACATAGTAATAGGTACTTTGGATATTTCCTAACACTCTTGGTACAATTTGGTCCTCTATTCACGCACCGGAATAAGAATAACTAAAAGAAAATGCATTTTGTTTAAACACTGTGACTGATACTAATAAACTTTATTTTTAAAACCACACCAAAATAAACCTCACACTTTGAACCACAAAAACCATTTCTAAACCAATCACAAGCAACCGACAATATGTAATTACCAAGTTCCAATTATCAGCCAAACATAAGTCAAACGCAAACGTATCGACTAATATAGGCGACGAATCAAACGCGCGACACAATAGTCGCGCGACGTTGCGACAAAATTGCCTGTTTTCACACGTTCCTGCTAATGATTACATGTTGGTAAACGATGTTTAGATGTGTTGGGGTCCGTTGTGTCACGGGAAAATTTAACTAAGAATTATTGTTGGAAACCTTCGTTTAGCTGTATGCACTCTTTAAGGAATAGTTGCCTGTTTTAATCTACTTCATAGCTTTTTTATTTACATTTTAGTCTACAAAGATAAGTACAACATACTTATGAGCTAAGCCCCACAAAACCGTTGCAATGTTTCGATTTTTCCTTTATTTAAATGAGAATGATTAATATAAATTTCATGTTTTAAATAATTGTCAGGCTTAAAAAATTGAGAGCAATCAATAAATAACGTAACCGTTTAAATTTTCAAAGACACTGTCTTCATGTCTATAATTTTCTGTTCTACACCGCATAATCGCCGAGTGCCAAACCTCTAATGAAATTCACGTTTTAGCGCTTTTGCCGTCGACGAATCGACAAAATCCCGTACCGTATTACACGTAACAAAGGACACATACACACCGTGGGCGTACGCAATAACAAATAGCTACTTGCAGTACAGACGTATGATCAGATTCGTCGGCGCAAATTAGCTCTCCCGTTTGTTTCGGCGCCCATTGTAGCGACTGTGCCTTTGTGTCGCGGGTGTGCGCCCAGCCTAATGCCTGGTTTCTTGTTACTGTTACTGTTTTTAAAACGGTCCCTTTTGTTGCGTTTTAGTGGTTATTTATTTGGTTTGTTTGGTGGTTAATTTAGTGGCTGTTATATGTTTGTGTGTTTAGGTGATTGTGTGTTTTTTTTTGGGGTAGTTTTGAATGCTAAGTTCTTGTAGCTCCATTATTCGTCGTAAATTATGTGGAATTTTTTGTATTGCGATTTACAATATATGTTTGCTTTGTTATAACTTTAAAGTGATAATACTTTCAGTAATATGAGCAACGAAATCTGGAAAACTAAAGAATACTATTTTAATTAACAAAATATTAACAAAAACTGCCCCGCACTTCAACAATAACAATTCTCAAATATCTATCCATAATGCAAAATATCTATACAAATGAAAATAATTAATGAAATCTGCAATCGAATATCATACGTAGACGCTACATGCTACGCGCATTGATGTGAGAAAACCATATTGCTACGAGCGTAGCGCTACGAACGCTACGATTACTCGCTACGAATAATACAGACTATAACTACGCTTACTGATAAATTAGTCATTTGTATATAGATTAATTAGTTTAATTTTAAATGTCAATCAGATTTAGTCGAAATAGTTTTGCTGCTTGACATCGAAATTGTAATTTCTACAACGTTCTTTATAAGGCAAATATGTACTCTAATTTTCACGACAATAATCTAAGTCTTATAATGAATGATTGTCTTTACAATTAAGAAATTAGCAGTATTTTTTAGTTACTAAAAATACCTTTTAATTTTATCCCCATCAAAAAATGTAGTATACATTTCCGATTTCGAAAACCACAAGTACTCGCATATTCCCACTACCTCAAAAATAAAGTCTCACACGATAAAATAATATTACACACTCGTTCGACAATTGTTTAATTGTTTCGACAATCGACTCGGTATAATCGTAATATCGATTACATGTAGTACTCGAAATCTCTCGACTCGAGCACCTTGTTCCACCCCTATGCGAGCTGGTTTTGTTTTCACCCCTATTGTTTGATTTAGTAAGATTCGAAGATAACAGTTTTACTAAACTTTTGTATGTATTTAAAAAAGAATATCCACTAAACTTGGTAATATCAACCTTATTTTTGCAACATTTAAGTCGATTTTCCAATAACGCATAGAAGTTTGAAAAGTCTTATGACAATTAGACTAGCAATCAAAAGTGGACTTTATGTGGTAGCGTTAGAGTTGACTTTTGTTTGGTTTTATTAATATTTAAAGTAGTTGATGTATAGTCAAAATAGCATTGTTTTGTCGGTTTCTTTGGCCATATAATGTTATTTGTTTTATTTAGATGTACTGATAACATTTTATTGAAATGTAAAAGTATTTTTTCTTTTAAAAGAAACGCAATGTGAATGTTTACAGTGAAATAAAAGAAACTGGTTTATTGAGTGTTGCCACTTGTTTAAATTTAAATGTTACCTGTTGTAAAAAGTTGTAATTGTTACTCTATGCTTTGATTTATAACATTGAATTGTAGCTTAGTTTTTGGCAAACAGTAAAAACGTACAGCACTTTTATTCAAGGATTTTATTTATTGTTTGTGGATATTAATTCTTGCAACCATGTAATGCTTACTTAGCTTGTAGCTTTCCTTGTTAAATGAGTCATCTTAAACTGGCAGAATTTTTCAAATCGAATCCTTAGTTCCTAGGATAAGTGTATCCAAGCAAACAAACATACAAGCAAACTAACTCTTCAGAGTTTTAATACCTGAATTAAATACAGATATTTAGAGAACTGTATTTTCTTCATTACCGCTTCTTCATTCTAGTCATAACACTAGGAAGCGGTGACGATTGCACTGCGTATCTTGGAACATAGCTAATATAATAAGCTTAATTTCTATAAACCTGGGCTATGAAGTCTGAAATCACCAACCCGCATTGAGCAAACGTGGTGATTAATGCTCAATCCTTCTACATGTGAGGGCAGGATTGTGCCCAGCAGTGGGACGATAAATAAAAAGGCTGTGATGAAGACGAATTTCAGTAGAAGATTTTATTTTAAGTTTCTAAAAAGATAGGCAAATATTTTAACACCCTGCAATCACTAAATCTTTTAAGCATAGTTCTTCTTAAGCATAGATCTTCACCCAACTTGCTTCTCACCTTATTTTTCATGAAAGCTAGCCTAAATGGCAGTAGTTTACGGTCAGGCGGAGTCCATTCGGGGAGCAAATCGAATCACGCGGCAAATTTAGCGCTAATTGAGCACACCCGTGGGAGCTGCCGCTGTGAGACGTCCGACAAGTAGGGTGACCATGATATGTAGTAATAATGGGACAGAATTAAAAAGAATACAAATATTCGAATTGATTACTTCGATTTACTTGGGAAGACGGTTGAAAATAAGATTAGCTTTAGACAACATTTTGACAATATACCCAAAAAGTCAGCAAATTCTATAGAGTCGTAAAGGGATTTCTAAAAAGACAGTTCTGTCTCAAATATTTTATCCAAATCGATTCAGTGGTAGAGACAAAGTAATTTTTTCATTTCTAAAACGACTCATAACTAAAGAAGTCGTTAAGGTTGCAACTTTTAATGGCAACCTATTTATCTTAATAATGGCAATAGAGATGTTGCCACCGAAACGAGACACTATAATGTCTTATGATCACAATACCAGTAGCTGAAGATAATCAACGTTAACATCGTTCATTAAAAACTACATTATTTTAATACAAAGTAATTGAGAAATCATCGCAGAAACTGCAACATAATTAATCTTTATTAAAAATAATAAAACAAACGAGAAACAGTATGAAAATGCAATTATCACAAGTTAACGTTCGTTAAAACTGCACCGTATTTTGATTGGTTCGACAGAAATTGTTGCAAAATTCTTTTTTTAACTTTACACAATTCCAATAATTGGATTTTTTATTGGTACTGATTAAAGTTTAATTATTTTTGAGTTTATTGCCACATATTATTTGTACCATAATGAAGAGTAAACATTTTTTTGTTTGTTTGCAACGTAAAAGCTTTGCAATTACTGAACTGATTTTAAAATTCTTTCACTGTTGTAAATCCACACTCTTCGCAAGCTATATTTTATCCTCGTACGGCGCCTAATCTGCAGGAAAACAGCTATTGAGTGACAAAAAGTGCTTTTTAAGACGAGAACATTATATTGTTTCTTATAAAAAAACCTGTGTATTGCATTATCTATCCATTATAACCTTACTTCACAAGCCATACCACATACACAACAGCTAACTTTCAAACACAAAGTACCAAGAAATATCCACGCAATCCCATACCACATACTCACCCTACACTCCCTGGCTCCCTCTAGCGTCAGTACCAAAACAGAGCCCCATGAGAAACACCAAGCCACTTGGAGATATAATCGCGCTAACTTTTTGTTCTACCCAATTGTTTTGGGTCACTATAGTGCCATAAAAGGTGGTACTTCAGCTTGAAGTGCCATTTCAAGTGCCACCGATACCGTTTGCGAGTTTAATTAGGGGTGACTTAAGACTGACTTTGTGTGAATTTTGACTTGTAGGTTTGTGTTGTGAATTTTATGATTTTATTACAACTTTGGTACTTACTTGATTTTTAGGTTAAGATTCTTTCAGATTACATAGCTTTTTATTTTGTTTTGTCATTCTGGAACTTTCAATATCCCTGGTTTGGAATTATTTTTTTTTGACCTACAGACCTTCAACCATCACGAAAAGGCAGTACTTAAACTACATACTCTTCTCCTTATACCTACACTTTACTGTGTATTTCAACAACTATTCTATCTTTGGACTTGTTTACTAGAGATAACATTATAAAATTAGCTCCATGATTTACATCAAATTCCTATTTCTTGTTATACTAACATCAAACAGACAAAAAGTAATAACTTATCGAAACCCGCCGTTAATCCACAACAGTACTCAGCATGCCTGTATGCTTCATAATGGTACTGAACATTAACAGCAAACAATTTACGATACAAAAAAAAAACAAATACAAAAACAAAAAAATACACTGCCGTCATTCAAAAAGGACGCGTCGGAAACTGAAAGATGTGAATATTGAAATACCGATACAAGTTGACGCGAAATCGTGACGTCACAGATAAGCCAACTTTTGCGAACAACGTATATTCAAGCTTGGTGGACGGTAGGCAGTGTTGTTAATGTTTTAATACTGGGGTGGATAATGAATATTGTGGGGGTTTCAATGTGTTGTGGTTTAAACCATTTATTTCAAAGGATTTTGAAAAAGGATGACTTTGTTGAGTATTGGATAATTCGTAACTGTAGAATTTCATAAAAGCTGAAAGACACTTATGTCAGTCCAGTGAACATAATAATATACCTACGTAGCATAATTATGTATAGAGCTTTTATTATAATTACCATCTAGTTATACAATATGGCAGTAGAATAATAGGTGGTAAAGTAAAACTACAATAAATACAACTCTACTTCATTGATGGATTTGGCTCCTAACAAAAAAGTTACCGCAAAGTTGCATAGTTACGACAATCGTATCGCTAAAACGGCGCTTGTACGAGTATCTTTAAATATGATTCTGGCAGTGTCGCCATGTAAGGACGGGAGTAGCTTGTTAAAGAAAAGATGTTTATTGTTCGATAATACGTTGATGACTGCGCTATAATTATTGAGTACATTCCTTATATTAGACTTACCACTACATCACAACCCAAAATCGAGTTCCAGTCTCAATGTACCTACATAGGTACTTGAAATTGTTACAAATTTCGTATTTTAAAGGGATGAAACATTAGGTAAACACTTTTATTTCCCGAAAAGCTTATTACCTCGATGGCGCAATGGTCACCATGCCGGACTGCCGGACCTGAGGTCCCGGGTTCGATTCCCGGTTCGGTCGACATTTGTGTGATGAGCATGCTTGTTTGCCGTGGTCTGGGTGTTACAATATGTATTTATAAATATGTATATGTGTAGCTATATGTAGTTTATCAGTTGTGTTAGCACCCATAACACAAGTTAATTAATAACTCACCATGGGGCTAACCGTGTGTGAAAAGGTGTCCCGATATATATTATTATATTATATATATAGCAACTTATAATTAATAGTGAAACATTTTCACGATTTGCTATAATATCTAAGCAACCCCTAAAAGCAATAAATCAATTAAAACGGCGTATTAAGTCGACGATGAAATCATTACCAGCACAATAAATATCATGCGAAAAAGCCATCATTGTGACAAACAGACACACCCGCACACATTTTTAACAGAAAACTTCAAAAAGGAAACCTTTGTTAACATTCACCATTCTTATTAAATACCACCACATTTCAATTAATCAAGCAAAAACCAACCTTAACACATCTCTATAAGAGCTATAAGAACCGCTTAGAAATCTTTGCAGATTTATATGCCATTTACTAGTGATTAAAGTCATTTTGATCCTTATGTAGTGGAAATAAGGAAAAGAGAAGTGTTTGTGTAAGGTTGTGGTGTCGACAAAGACGGCTTTCATTGGGCGGATGCAGGTTTTTTGACAAATGGCCAACTGGACGATTTGTCTCGTGTAGGGCGATGATGCCATAGAGTAAGTTAAGAAGTCAAAGTATTAGAACGAAAGAACATTTCCTTAGTGCATCATCTGCTTAGCCTTTTCCGAGCTACTTTGGGGTCGGCTTCCATTCTCTCCGGGAGCAGCTGAGCATTAATGTTTTACAGGGAACGAATGTATACCTGACTTTCTCAACCCAGTTACTTGGGTAACCCAGACTTTCTGGCTTCTAACCCCTAACGACTGCTAAAATTGTTTTAACTAACCCGCCAATTAAACTCGTCATGAAAAGTTGCTCAACCACCCACGCATGGACTGCTTACTTAATTAATTTTCGAATTTCCCGTTTTGCCTGCGTGGACAAAATTCTACAGACCGGTGCAGTTAATAAAGTCATTATTATTTAATACTCAGTACTCTAAGAGTCAACAATCACATAGGCACAAACTGACCAACTCACTCCGTCCCATCTCCCTAAACCCATCTATGTGAACCGGGCAAGCCCAGTAATGGTCATAAAAGGATGTTAGGATATTATATCATTTTTCCTCGAGCACAATACGGAATGTGTACACCGCCATTTCCGGGCCCTAATGCGTTCCACATTCATATTGTGTAGTATCTAAGACTTTTTGTTGCTTTATTTCTGTGGTTTTCAGTGGCATATACAATAGGACCATTTTTCATAGAATACCAACTTAATGTTAATTTTCTTTCAGAAATTCGGTTGTTTGAAGGTTTGAGCCGATTTTCTTTTAATTGAATGGTTGTGTCACTTTTTAAACTGACTTCAATTTGGATGTTAGTATTTTCCATGCTATAATTAATAATGTCCTCCAAAATATCACTATCTACCTAAAAGTTATGCCAGTAAAAAAATATTATCGTAATTACAATTTCTTCATCCAGCTAAAAAAGCCAGTTAACATATTATACTTAAAAAAATCAATTACTCAACAGCATTCAATCTAATTTCAACAAAACTGAGCAATAAAGCCACAATATAGCCACAATATAGCCACTAACATTTTACTATGTGCACATTGTAGCTTCCAGTTTAAGCGTTCATTTGACTAAAATGCTATTTATTGGCTATCCCACAGTGAATGGGTTAAGACAGAGTTGCTTCT
This sequence comes from Helicoverpa zea, assembly GCF_022581195.2. Taxonomy (NCBI): domain Eukaryota; kingdom Metazoa; phylum Arthropoda; class Insecta; order Lepidoptera; family Noctuidae; genus Helicoverpa; species Helicoverpa zea. The sequence goes on from NC_061454.1 coordinate 13,446,826, forward strand.
TCCAATTCAATCACTTTGTTTGTGATTGAAGACTGTATAGTACGTTAGGGTTGGATTGGCTGAAAATCCTTTTTTAACTCTCTTTTTTATGGAAACCTGATAATCAATGTTCATGTTCATCATCATCAGCCTTTTTATAGTCCCACTTCAGGACATAGACGCCTTCTCATACTGAGAAGGAATGACCGTTAAACACCACGCTTGTACTAGTGGACTGCAATTGCTCCCAACTATGTTGAGCGACTGCAAATCTGACCTTCTCAACCCAGTTACCCGGGCAACCCAAAAGCCCTTGGTAAAGCCACTCCCAAGTAAATGAACGTTTAAATAAAACCTGACAAAGTAGTTTCCCATTTAAGAGCTAAGTTGTTACAGACAGACACACTGCAGTCCTCATTATTTATTAGGTACATTTCGTTACATTGGTTAAAAAGTCCATATACGCCATTTTCTTAAACCGCACTATAAGTACTGAATCTTAACCACTCGTAGTAACGTCCCTGGAAGCCACTTTGTCCCTGAGTGTCCCTGAGTACTCCCTAAGGGATAATTTGCATTATACATTGAACTCCATTGTCTGTATCACTTAGATAAGTGACGAGGGACTTAAGCGTTTTATTGGTCACTTAGGACGCTGTGGAAAGTTTATTATTTTGTAGAGTACATAAGACTTAGAAAGAAAGAAAGAAAGAAAAATTATTTATTGACACAAGTCGTACATATACATAGAAAAACCCTATGATACTAATGACACTATAATGACACCCTTCTATTTGCGTCAGAAGCTTAAAATATGCCAATCATTTTTAAAAAGAAATCCGTACAAATACCTTTATCGTCACAAAATCGTAATAGCAAAAGTTGAGTAAATAAAAAGAGAATAAATAATAAAAAGCCTGACAAACATTTTCAATAAATTACACTAAAAGCCAACAGTAAACGGTTTCGTTTCAGACAAAGTTCAGTAAATGATAAACACAATATTTCACAAAAAGTATGTTTATTATCACAGGTAGCGACCCATTAATTGTGGTACACGGTACTGAAACATTTTCTAAAGTATTTTTTATTACTAGCTATGAGTTTACCCGTGTTTTCACTCCTATAAATCTTACACTACTTAGGTACCTATTGAGGATTTTTTACTTATGAAAATGAATTACCAAATGTACCTTTATAGAAGAAAAACAAAAAATATACATAAAATAATTACTATTCATCTGTACTACTGAATTCGTTCTTTGCGTAACCCAATGGTCATTATTAAGCTATTTATATAAAATTACCATTGTTATAAAAATATTTTTTTTATACACCTCGAGTTTAAGCTCTCATTTTATTTGCCAAAAATATAACAGACCTATTCACACATAAACTATCAGTTTCAATAATGCGTAAAACTTAAACATCCATTACATACAATAACTACATTAGTGTCTCAAACCCACTGGTACGAAAGCTGCAATGACTCGGAAAAAAATTGACAATTTTCCAATCGATTTGATGGTCAAATGGGTTTCCTATCACCCTTGTGAGTACCGTGCATGTTTAGTGTTTATTACTAGAGGGACGTAATAATGGTCGATTTGTTTAGTAAATAAGATAATTTATGACGCTGGTAAAATCAAGTAATTTGCAGTAAAAGAGAGGGTAATTAAAAGCTCGGCATGTATTAATATCTGTCTGCTAAATTAAGAAAAGTAAACTCCGTAACCTCATATTATCTTACTATGTCTACACCACAGAAGGTTGACGATTGATTAAAATTAATAAAAGTGCAATAAAATCATGTCTTATATTATTAATTTTATCTAAAGTACAAAGCAAACATTTTTTTATTTCTCAATACTTTTACAATCACTCGTGTCTTTATAAATTAATAACAACATAAATTATTATTGTAACAAATAACGTTAGCACCATTAACAACAACCCATCAAATCAATACAAAACGTAATTATTTTGACAAGTTCACCCTCAAAAACTCGAAAAAGCAAATCAGATTGAAAGCTCGACCAATCGCGCGGTGTGAAATAAATAATGTAAAACGAGCTAATTGAAAGCATACGGAACGTAACTCGATAGAATTAGTGTTGATTTTGTCCATGTTTGAACATCTGCCGCACTGGGCGCACTGTGTTTAAATTTCATTGTCTGTGCTTTGCTGTTGTGGGGTAATTTTTATTTGTTGTCTTGTACTGGATGGGTGAGTATTAATGGAGTAAAATTTAACTTTAAAGAAACTTATAATAAATTGATTTGGAATATGCAGTTTTAATAACAACAGCGGCAAAATATTTTCAATAAATTGTAAAATAATGATACGTGAACAATCATTTGTCACAGTGATTGTAATACTCGTACGTCTACCATCTACAAAATGAGTAAGTACACCATTTGTTGCAGTTGTATTTTTAAATAAATTAGATCAAAATATTTCTTATAACTGAATATTATTAATTTAAGCTCAAGTACTACAAATGATTCTATTCATCAAAAACCAAATAAATTTTCTAGACAAGGCCCTTTAAATCACATTCACATAACTAAAATATTATTGTCATCTAAACTTTCATAACAAATCCACCATCTTTAATATACGTCACGGGTCATGAACCATATTTATATGAGGAGAAGACACAGCCACCCTTTTAGAGGTCGTATAAATAACAGCACGGCTACCCTCCACAGGATGGCACAAACATGTAAACAAAAAATGATGCACGGAGGTTCTTGGCACTCCACATAAGTTTTGGTTAGGGCTGTCAGATAAAGATAATATTACGAAACAAATACTTAACAATGATTTTTTTAAACGGTTTTATTTAGCTCACCCTGTTTGTTTTTTTTTTATTTATTTATTATTCTTGGGTCAAAGGATGATGGGCAATTTTGTATGAACCCTGGCCTGATAACCAATAAAGTTCTAATGAATATTATATTATTGCTTATACCCTATAGTTACTGAAATAAAACGGTTCATGTCAAGAATCTACCGGAAATAAGTACAGTCGGGCACAAAAGAGTTATACTTTTTGCACCGATTTTTTTTTTGTTTAAAATAAAATCCATACTAGAAAAAATCATTGTATGATGTATTTTCGTCAACTTATCACTTTTTTAAATAAGCCTAGGGTAGACTATCAATAAAAATCGGTCTTAACTACGCATAATTGTTTTAATAGCAAAACAAAACATAAAAACTTTTACTTCTACCACCGTATACTATTTCCATTATTGGAGATAGCATTTCCTCGTTCTGCGGCACCAGGATAGTCGGCCTTGGGTTGTCGAGTTATTAGAAAAGTAGCGACCCACCCCAGCTTCGCACGGGAAAACAGAATTTACTCACTATTTAACGGATGTTATTACACATACAAACCTACCTCTTCAATCACTCTATCTTTGAATATAATAATATATTAAAAAAACCGCACGGGTGGTCAGGTCCGCAAAGATAAATGAGGGGTTTAATCAGTATTGTTAGACTAAAGTTATTTAAGTTGTTTATCAGCTTTCACAGAGTTCTCATCATATGGCACATCAGGCTTGTTAGCCAGGACAGTCGACAGTCATTGATGATGATAGCTTGATGCCAGCACACCTCCAATTCCATAGGATTATATTTCAAAGCAAGATGTATTATCCTGGCCATTAGATGATGTCATGCAAGTACTCACGACAAGTATTTGCATGAAATGGGCTACGGACTTGACTGAACTGATTTGAAAAATCTTTCAGTGGTGGAAAAGCTACGTTATTTATAATAAGAAGATAGGTAGGTTTTCTTTATATACCATACGTGCCAAAGTGGTTTAATTCCATAGGCAGTCGTAGGCTTACAGGACTGATATATTCCTTCCCCAGTGGTTAACAATGTTCCACCCATAACAAAAATTGAAGTTTAGGGTATAAGCTATCATTTGATGTGCAAATGGATATTATTGGTTATGCCGGTTAGACTCACTGAAACGGCGGAATACGTACACCTTATGTTGTGAATGCTGCCTGTATTTTTTTTAATATGGACACATGCACCTTCTGTGATACGTCCTGACTGATATTGGCAATAATAATGGCACTTAAACATCTCTCCCATACAAAATGAAGTGTTTCAAGTCCATACGCTGTGCCACGCTACCAAGTGTCATATCTTCGTTCTCCGGTGGTTCACAATGTTTTGCCCATAATAAAAAATGAAGCTTAGGATATGCTATCATTTAGCTATCATTTGATATAATCTTTTTTTTTCAATAAACTTGAAAAATATGGGCACAGACACCTTCTGCGACTCGTTCTGACAATTATTGACAATAATATAATGCACTTAAACATCCCTCCCATACAAAATGAAGTGGTTCAAGTCCTTAGGCTGTCCTATGCTATCAAGTGTCATATCTTCGTTCTCCGGTGGTTTACAATGTTTTGCCCATAATAAAAAATAAAACTTAGGGTATCAGCTATCATTTGATATGCGAATTGTTTTTATTGGTTATGCCGGTTAGAGCCACCAGAACGGTGGAGTACGTACACCATACGTTGTAAATAGGTAATACCTGCTAAATAATCTTTTTTATAACCTTGGAAAATATGGGCACAGACACCTTGTGTGATACGCCCTGACTAATATGGACAATAATAATGGCACTTAAACATCTCTCCCATACAAAATGAAGGATTTCAAGTCCATACGCTGTCCTACGCTACCAAGTGTCATATCATCGTTCTCCGGTGGTTCACAATGTTTTGCCCATAATAAAAAATGAAGCTTAGGATATGAGCTATCATTTGATATGCAAATGGTTTTCATTGGTTATGCCGGTTAGACTCACCAGAACGGCGGAATACGTACACCATACGTTGTAAATACTAAATGCTAATTATAATCTTTTTTTTTTCAATAAACTTGGAAAATATGGGCACAGACACCTTCTGCGACTCGTTCTGACAATTATTGACAATAATAATGTACTTAAACATCCCTCCCATACAAAATGAAGTGGTTCAAGTCCTTAGGCTGTCCTATGCTATCAAGTGTCATATCTTCGCTCTCCGGTGGTTTACAATGTTTTACCCATAATAAAAAATGAAGCTTAGGGTATAAGCTATCATTTGATATGCGAATCGTTTTTATTGGATATACCGGCCAATTTTACCCATCATCCTTTAGTAATTCAAATTTAAGTACCTTCCTGTTGTCAGATTGATCTGAAATTTGGTACACACCTTCAATTCCGATGACAATACAATATAGTAATATCAATAACATTGTAAATCCAAGATGGCCGCCAGTACAAAATGGCGGATTACATATTTTTTCCACAACCCCCTCAATATGGGTATCAAATGAAAGGGCTACACAAGTAGAATTCTGTCAGCAACCCCAGCGGGGCCCAGGTCTGCGGGATTGTTCGAACGGTTTTTAGTCAGTAAGAGACTGGCACCCCCTCACCGCTGCTGACCCATATATAGAATGAGGAATATTCGGTAGGTATTTTCATTAAATACTAAAAACTAGAAAATAAAAAATCGGTAAAAAAAACTTTTAAGTTAAACGGTTTTACTTTATGTGCACTGAAAACTAGAAAATAAAAAAAACTGTTAAGTCCTTACCTATAAACCTACGTAGGTGGTCCCGGTCATATTAGACTAAAATAAAAACGTGGGGCCCTCTGAAATCCTACCTATGGCAAAGCATATCTTTACACTTTGGTAGATCATGAGCTCGGCGTGCGCTGGTGAAGCCGCTACGGCTGATTATTGATTGTCAAAATCTCCAGTTACGATTATAGTAAGTCGATGCAATCCACACCTATTATACCTCTAGAAGAAAGTACTACAGCAATAGTTAGGTAATGGGCCCCACGTTTTTATTTTAGTCTAATATGACCGGGACCACCTACGTAGGTTTATAGGTAAGGTCTTAACAGTTTTCTTTATTTTCTAGTTTTCAGTGCACATAAAGTAAAACCGTTTAACTTAAAAGTTTTTTTTACCGATTTTTTATTTTTCTATGACTTGTATTTTAACAAGACAGTCAGGATTTTCGAAAATAAACAATGAGACACACAAATAAAGCATTGATATTCATTACATCAACACATTATGTTAATTTACTGTGCATCATCATTCGCGATCAATACCCGATTTTACCTACTCTTAGAAGAAACTAAAAATCTTATATCCCAAAAGTTTAGCTTACTCAAAAATATAAGCAAAACCCTGCGCACCCTCCCCACAGCCCTAGTTCCGAGTCATTTGACCCACCGTTAATACGTTTCCGTACACAATTCATTTTGTACACAAGAGCAACGTTTCTGCTCACTGTGCGGGCATTAGACCACGCATTATAAGGGGACAAAATACTTAAGAGCAAGTTAGATATAGCAACCAATTGTGTCCCTATTAATGGATTATGTTAATGAATTGATTTTCGGAAGTCGGTGATACATATTTGGAAATAAAATATTGTCTTGTTGTGATGGTTGTTCCCCTTGTGAGATAAATTATTTTTTTTTATAATGTTAGGCTATTAGAAGACTTGTAAGAAAATTTGTATACGCTCCAAGGAATGTACCTAATTCCACGGAGTTTTGTGGAGCTGTGTTTTTTGCATTTTGAATAATTTTGATATTTTCTTGGCAAGTAAAATTCAGAAAATCATTTGGAACAAAAAATCCACAAAAGAAACAAAAGTACATACAATAAAACATACAACAACCATGAAAACCTTTAGCAAAATAATATAGTATCTATTCATGAACATTTCGCGCCTTTGCCAAACGCTCGGGAACTTGTTATGGACGACAAACGAATAAAAATACCGTGTAACTGGCAAACTTACATACAGCATATACAAAAATGATATGTTCATCTCTAAGGAACTATTTGAAGAAAATAAGGTGAAATTATCGACAACTATGTTCGTCGTCCGCGGCACGAAGGATCCAATACGTTTCCAGGGCGCATAATTTCCACGCCTTTGATCGTAATTGGCCCAATCGTTTGAGCATTAACAAAACTTTCACATAATTTAAGGATACAGTTAAATGGAAATAATGTATATCTCATTGCTGAAAATACATATTTTAATGGTATTAATTGGCTTCTCAATGTAAATCGAAGTAAACGTAATGAGTAAAACCTAGTACAGTACAATCTACCAAATGCCATTCGCTGCTGAAACTGGCAAATGTAGCAGAAGGCAAGCCGTAATTGCCAAACCATAGTCTACAATTCGGCCTAGATTTTTACACCAGAGCTTCTGTTTTTAATCTATGGGCGGATAAAGTTTCAAAAGGCGGAATTGTATGCTGGCAACACTAACAGTCAAATCGTATCTTGCAAACTCCTTTACATCGGAGACCGTCCCACATTCAGCTTACAACTTTTGGCCCATTTGTGACTTGTATGAATATACACAGATATCTTAGCGACAAACTTATTTTTTCACCCCTGGATCTACACATCATCCTTTAAGGTTACAGCAATAAGGTGCATATTTGTGTGAGTCGTTGTGTTTTGCCGGAATAAGACAATTTGTTTGCACCATACATGGAAAAAGCTGGATTCTCATGCTGCGATTCATCCATCATTCATTCTTCATGTGCGGTGTGAAAGACGTCTGTGACGATTATGACGTGCGCTTCGGTGTGACAACGGCGAATGCTGGCGACGACGCCTTTAATGCCATTGTGATAAATGCGTTATTTGATTGTCCGCGCTACGTTCTAAGTTTGTTGTGCCTTGAACAGTTTTGTCTAGGATTCCAAGTTCAAAACGGTGCTTCTTTTAAACTTGCACATGCGAATTTCAACTTTAGTCTTATTTCCATAGATTCAAAAGTAGTTTAACTTGACAATCCACATAAAACCTTCTAAATTAAACGCTAAAGTGTAACGAAGCTTTGATAATACGCAGCAGTTATTCGTCAGAATTGCATCTCGTGAACTGTGCCAAGCCAAAGTAAGTTGTTTTTCTTTGCAACAAGGTTGAATTTGGATCGCTCCCACAAGGATAGTGCTTAAGCCCAGTGAGATAGGTGTTAGACAGTTGTCTAGCATTGTTCTTAGCTCTTACAGAGATGTTTTGGTTGAATACGTCGCATGATATTGAATGACGTGGGCTGAATGTTTGTGAAGGTACCTTTCAAAAGGATATGCAGTGTTTTTGCTTCAAAAGCTGATATGGTTCTACCAAATGCTCAACAAATGATGTGATGTAATTGTTGCTTAAGTCTTGCCAAACGTTAAGTAATGGCGAAGTTTTCAAGTATTGCATAACTCTTTGTGCAACTTATAAGTCAAAAGTAAACAAAATAAAAGCAAAGCGTTTACAATGGGGTTTTCTTGTTCTATTGTCTATGTTGTAATTTGTGTAATATTATTTGGTTTTGGAGCTAACGAAAAGTTCGAGACTTTTCAAAGATTGGTCACAAAAGCTTTGGTAGATGTATAAACTATCTAAATATGTAAAAAATGCTTAGAAAAATCATCATCCTACTGTATAAAGCAAGTATGAGTATGTTGAGATAATCTCGAGAAGCAAAAACTTCTATAAATGTTAGGTTTTCATTAGATAAGAAAATAATATTACTAAATTATAAGCAACCAGTTATCGGTTACGAATAACTACCGTCATCCGTAATATTCCGGTATTCATTTAAGAATTATATAATAATAATAATAATAAGCCCCGCAGGGCATCTGAGGCGGATGACGGGGAGTAGCGACCCCGCGGGGCTATATATCCGAGTGCTCCAGGGAGAGTATACTGTCCCCCATCTCCGGCCTGCCGGAGTGAAGCATGACGGGGGATAGGTCTCCCGCCTCTTGGCTTGCCTTCATCGGCCGGTCAGAGTGGAGTCGCTAGAGCAGGGTTAGAGCAGCCCGCTCGGAGGGTAGGTGCCTCGTGGTAAGTGGCGAGTGGGCCGGTGATGCTGGACCCACAGGGAGCGCGTGATCTGCGTTTAAAGTCCGCCGAGGTATCCTCTCCCTTCAGCCCCTCATGTACCTGTTGCCCCCTTGTTGCGATTTAGCGACTGATTCCCGGGGGCCCAGTAAGTGAGGTGGCGAGTCTCCATCTGCCATTTTTACATGTATTTAATACATTGTCATCGGCAGGTGCCATAGTTCCCGTAGTTCCACCATTCCTAGTCCATTAGCATCCCATCACAATAGCCCAAGTAGTTTTCATCCACAGTTAGCAATAGTTTAGCACAGGACCGAGGATTGTCCTTGGGTACATTTCTATAGTGTATACAGGGATAATTGTCGGTTTTGTGTCGCCAGTTCATTAAAGTTGTCTCAAAAGGGCTTCAGCGTGTTGGCTTCGGCCCCACGTTCGCCTTCCAAAAATCCGGGACTCTGTAGTCCCGTGGTCGGTTAGAGACATACAAAATAATAATAATAATAATATAATACTTTTTGCACAAATAGTACAATGGCGGACTTAACGCCTTAGGCGTTTTCTCCCAGTCTACCTTTGGGTGGTGGGGAAATAGCAGTGGTAGGTGCAGTTATTAGATATTATCTACATGCAAAGAAAAGAAATATATATATATATATATATATATATAGAATATATGGACAATAATAAATAAAATATATACATACATACATATTAAATATATACATTTGCCATGAGAGACAAAGGAATAAAAAAAAAAAATAAAAGAAAATAAGCTATGGTAGCGATTCTGCCAATTTCTTGTGAATGTGGTCGCGTAATTTCTTTTTAAAGGAATATCGACTGTTAACCATCCTGATTTCCAGAGGAAGCTCATTCCAGAGAAGAATGGATTTAACGAAAAAGGAAGAATGAATGATGTCTGAACGGTGAGTAGGGCAGTGCAGAAGACGATTATTTGAAGAACGAAGATTTTTGGAATGTTGAGAACACATATATTGGAAGTGAGGAGTTAAATAAGAAGGTGAAGTGGGAGAATGTAGAATAGAGAAAAGAGTAGTTAATGCCCTCATCACACGTCGTTGTCTTATCGGTAGCCATTTAAGTTGCGCTCGATACGCTGACACGTGATCGTACTTGCGGAGATTAAAAACGAATCGAATGCAATTGTTGAGAAGCCGGTCGAGTTTATTGAGCAGATCTGCATTCAGGTCATAGTAGCAAACATCACCATAGTCGATTATTGGAAAGATTAAGGTTTGCATAAGCGTCTCCTTAACCTTGAACGGCAGAAAATTTTTCAAGCGATAGAGGAACCGTAGCGTGCAAGTAACTTTCTGACTGACAGCTGCAACCTGTGATTGCCAATTCAACGTGGAGTCAAGGTGTAGGCCAAGATTTTTCACAGTGCAGCTGTACGGAATGAGGATACCATTAAAAACTAAAGGTGGTAAGCCAAGACCATCAACCCTGCTCATAGCTCTCGAGCCCCCAATAATAATAGCTTGACACTTGGTAGGGTTAACCTCCACCCCAAACCTGTCAGACCAATTCTTCACCACTTCCAAATCTGCATTAATTTTGTCAAGCGTATCAGTTAAGTCAGTGGCCTTGGTGTGTCGATAAAGCTGCAAGTCGTCGGCATAGAGATGATACGAACACTGAAGTTCGAGAGTGAGTAGATTTATAAATATCGAGAATAGAAGAGGTGAGAGTATGCCGCCTTGTGGAACACCAGCATTCAAAGTACACCAAGTTGATGAGCCTTCATCCACCCGAACAGACTGCTGGCGATCCCGAAGATAAGATGAAAACCAGTCTAATGCTTTAGAAGAGACCATCGAGTGGGATAGGATAGATAATAAGATATCATGACTGACGGTATTGAACGCATTCGAGAAGTCGACTAAAACCAGTACTGTCAGGTTAGCGTCCTCCGTAGCCCGTCTAATATCGCCAGTCACTTTAAGGAGGGCAGAGGAAGTGCTGTGGCCCGGCCTAAACCCAGATTGTAGTGGGCTCATAAGTTTATTTGTATAAACAAAACGCGCAAATTGCTTATGAGCACAAGCCTCAAGCACTTTGGACAAGAAGGGAAGAATAGAGATTGGACGGAAATGATTGGGGAGAGTGGGGCTGGAAATTTTGGGAAGAGGGCGTACGTAAGCTTTTCGCCAAAGCAAAGGGAAAGTTCCAGAGAAAAGGGAATAGTTGACAATGTGGGTGATAACAGGAAGGATCGGGACAAGGATGGTAACAATCATTTGCCGACTGATGTTATCACATCCCATCGCTTTTGACTTAATGGACAGGATAATTCTTCTGATCTCTCCCTCATCGACTGGCTGAAAAGTAAAAGGATCAATATTAGGACGCGTTAGACGTGATATAAAATTGAGAGTATCCTGTTTGGTTAAAAAATCCAAATTGGAAGAAGTGCTGAATTGATTGTTTAAAGCATCTAAAGTAATCGAACTAGGTATGTCTAAATGTCGCAGTTTGCCAATACCCAAAGTCCCTAAGAACTTCCAGATATCGGCAGAAGTCGATGATGAGACATTGCTTAGTATATGGCGGCGTTTAGCGTTGCGTATCATCAGATTACACCGATTCCTAGCAGCCTTGTATAGAGCCCAGTTTTCGTCTGTACGTTCCCGTTTAAACTTGCGAAACGCACGGTCCCTCCTACGCATGGCAATCTTGATGAGACTGGTCATCCACGGTGCTGGTGGTCATTAAGTTATATATTAAGTACTTTGCAGCGAAACGCGGGCCCCAAACCAAAATAAGCGTGGAAAAAAGAGAATCAACGGAAAAAAAATCTCAGTTTTGTACCATAGAACTTTCAGTATACTGAGGATATACAGCAGAGCAAATAAAGTAACGACTAGATAAATAAGACTGTATTGACAGGAACAGTTTTTCATCAAGGCAGCTCAACTTGACTAGGACAGCCGAATGTAACCAATGGGTACCTATTTAAAAGTCTGTGCCAATAGCTAATTTGTTCCACTGATATAGATAAGGACTCTATGACCCGGTGAGCAAGGACCGTGTGGCCTAATGGATAAGGCGTCGGACTTCGGATCCGAAGATTGCAGGTTCGAGTCCTGACACGGTCGTATACAAAGTACCTTTTTTGTAGTGTTTTTGAAATGGCCATGAATGTCTTTACAAGGTTTTGGCGATATAAAAATACACACGTAGTTTTTATTTTCCATTTATACGAGATGAAACAGATCTGACACATGTTCAACATCATAAAATAAAATTTTAAAAAAGAAGCCCTAAAAACCCGGCGTACTTTTCCTTAATCAATCCAAAATAAAAGACTAGATTATTCTCACACAAAACCACGTCACAAACCCTTAATTGACGACTTCAAAAAACTCCGCTGACATCTTTGAAAGTTTTCAGCAAATCTTTGTGAAACTGACGTAAGCTGAAACACGTTTTTTGTTCAGAAACGTGTTTCGGAATCACGCGTATTGACCTCTGACGTCACGTCAATATTTTTACGTCAGTTGTTTTTTTAATTGTTCGTAGTACGCTGGCTAGCGTATTCTGGAAACGTCATTTTGGTTGCTTTTTTATAATTGTTGTTATTGGGTTTGAGTTTGGTCAGTAGGTTTATAAAGAATTAAGATTGGTAAAATTTATTAACCAAATACAGTACTGTAAAATTCGAGATTCGAATGAATATCAATGCAAATAACTGTACCTACCTGTAATACACGAGTGACCGGCAATTTCAAATCGTTCTTTGCCTTTTAGAGAATGTCTAGCTAGCCAATATTAGTACGTACCCAAAATACCATTTATCAGTTACTCGATCAAGAGGTAAATCGATCATGAAGAATAAAACATATTCAGTAACCTAAGCTCACTAACTCTACTATCTATCAGTAACCCAAAACTTTGCAAAAAAAAAACAGACATAAATTCGAATAAAACTCATAAGAACAACAAAATAGAAAATATTAGAACACAAAATTAATAGAGAAAGGGCCATTTCTGGAATATTCCGCAGTTAAATGTCAAGTTGTTTATTAAGGGGTTAAATTGTAGAAACAAAATAATCAATTTACCTGTGAGGTTTCTTTAATTACTATTTTAGTTATAACTGAAGACTTTTCAAAGTTTCAGCCTGATATAGAGCTGATAATACCGCATCTACCGACAAATGATTTGCATTAATATAATATTTAAAAAGTTAAGTAAAGCAAGCAAACCGTTGTAAGCGGTACCTAAATTCAAGTACATATTCTTTCAAATCCAATGTGAATAAATAGGTTTTAGTATTAGTTGTTTTAGTGATTTTCTTCGTCAAATTTCCATGACATTTTAATTGTATTCCTTGTTAAATAATACAGCAAATCACCTAGGATGTGAAAAATGAGAAACCAAATATTAATAGGCATCAAAAGAACCACCTATTTCCTTTATGTATGTAATCTTATGTTGAGACTTAAATTAACAAAAAAAAAACAAAAAGAAACTTGAAAAATCCCCCCACTGTCTGTTGTATCATCAGCTCTATATAAATCTTCAACAATGAAGTTTCCAATTAATGGAAAGCTTATTATAGAAAAATCGTTTCGCCCCCGACACTGAAGGGGCGTAACAATAATAAATTTAATTTAATTAAACACAGCTTTGTAAACCCTGTGATCTTTCTTCGATTAAATTGCTAATAATCATTCAAAACCTACGATATCTTATAAATGGAAATTCGATAATTTGTGATTGCTTATTATTGTTTGCTTTGGTTAATTTATTTTGGTAAAATAACTTGGCTACATAACGGCCTACACAATTCTTGCATTTTTGTAACTTCTTCAAAGCTTGATGAACTCTGGAAGTATCCTATCCTATATTAGTGACCTGAATAATGAAATTATTCTCAGGATCTTATCAAGGAATAGGAAAATTAACCATCATAACTTGGGTTTTTGGTATGCCTGATCATATTATACAAGCCTTCAAAAGAAATGTTGGAGCCTGCATAAGGGAGGTAATAGGTTGCCTTGATACCTACTGAACTGTCGGTTGAATCAATTAATTTTGAAGGTGCAAAACCACTTGATACTTTTTGTATGGTGGTCTTTTACTCTGGTGTATGTCGTTTTATCCAAAATTAAAAAGAAAATCTTTGCAATATTTGAATTCAAAATATTCGCCAAAAAACAGCCCTACCAACAAAACCCCAAAAAAACAATGATTCACAAGATTACCATTGCCAAAAAATACTTCCCGCTTCAGAAATGAATCAATTACATTATTTTGACGAGACCATCAATCTGAGAAGTGTACCGTCATTGGTGGTACATTATCTCCGGCACGGCTTCCAACGCGAGATGTCGCCGAAGAAGGCGGGTGAGCTAGGTGACGGGGAAAAATTGTAAAACAGATGTTTGTGCTTGATGGGGTTTGGTTGAATTATGTGGGTTTTCGATTTATTTTGGTGACGGATTTCTCATGTAGCAGGGTAAGTATCTACTGACCCTTTTTTCAAGTTGATAATTGCAGCCATCTTAATAGATATTGCAGGAGACTTTAAGGTGGCCTGGTCTTCGTTATCAAAGATCACATAAAACTATCTCCACAATTGGTAACAATCTTATTAATTATGTAAAAACTGTGTGTAATATGCTAATAATCTTGGGTTAAAAATGGCCTGATATCAACTTTCATATTTCGGGTACGATAGGATAAGAGGAAACTCAGTTTAACATTCAGAAAGATACTCAAGTTACCTATCAGATTGTAGTCATAATTTTTGCGTTAAAAATCGTTCCCATTTAGCAAGTCATTATACTTCAATTTTATAATTATTGTTATCATACAAAAATGTCCTTTGAACACCATGAATACTACAATAAAACACCATGCGACACATTACTATGTCATTTGTCTACCATTAAGTATTCCATACGAAATTATGCAGCGAAAATTATGCCAGTTCAATGATAAAAATGTGGTAACACGTTCATATTTATTCCTCTAAATATTATGTGTTGTTATGAATGTAATTTTGCGCTTTTATAATGTCATTTGGCAGAAAATCAATGTTATAAATAGCTCATTTAGACTCATTATATACAATGCCATTGATTCATAACCATCGCTAATTTTGGATTAACCAAGCAAACCAAGGATTAGTTTACCGAAACTTCAAAATAACGTAACCAGTTGAGTAGAAAAACATTTACTACAAATAAGAATGTTCTAGAAAATAAATACAGTGCATCTTAACATGTGCATTGAACCGAAAAACGAACGTCTTTGAGACGTTAAGAAAACTACAAAATTTATAGATTAGGTAACTAAAGTGCACTAGCTTTACTTTTAAACAAAACTAAAAAATCACAAGCATTAACAAAGGTTAGCTGTACTTTCTACGGCTTAAAATTACATTATGGCCTCAAAAAACTTAAAAAACAAAACACGACTACTGCACCCCAAACGGGTAGTGATAAGAGATCCTTGTGACGTCACCAGGCACGTAATGCAGGTCCTGATAAGCCTTCACCATCATCTGCTGGTTCACAACTGCAAAAGGCCTCGGGGATATGCTCTCAATCGACGGCAGAGGCCTCAAATCCAAGCTGGGCAACGGTTCTTCCTTAGGCCTCATAGAAGTAGGCACAAACGTTGGCTGGGGTATCGAAGGCACTGTGTAGCTGATCATATTGTTATACACGAACTGATCTGGATACGAAAGCGTCTGATAACTCGGCTCTGGTCGAGGCTCCACTTCTACAAAAGTCTCCCTGGTCGTATAAAGTGCTGGATTGGAAAACGCTGCTGTATCCAACCTGTTCTTCCTCCTCGGACGGTATTTGTAGTCAGGATAATCCTGCATGTGTTTGATCCGTAATCTCTTAGCTTCATCAATGAAAGGCCTCTTCTCCGTTTCATCCAAACTCTTCCATTCCAGTCCTAAGCGTTTTGATATTTCTGAGTTGTGTAGCTTTGGGTTCATCATCGATATTTTCTTCCGTTGCAGTCTTGACCAGACCATGAAGGCGTTCATTGGTCTCTTTATGTGGTAGGGATTAGAGTGTCTTGATAATTTTGGAAGATGTCGCGGTGATTGCTGCTCCAATTGATATGCCATTGATGTAAAGTCATTTGTCTTCAGGTGAAATGAAGCTTCAGGTTGCTGATGAAGGTGTGCCGTTAGGCTTAGCTATCAGACAAGCTCTTGCTGCTTTTTGTAGTTCGCCATTGCCGAAATTATCCACTTCAAACCACAATGTCTTATTATCAACAACGTCTTTACGTTCTTCACTTATTTAGCCAACATGATCACCATTAAACAGTCTTGAATACAATACAGAATTTAGAGCATCATAATACTCATCTCCAACACGACCGAGCATGCACTGATGGTCGGTATCAAAGCGGGTTATGCCTGAATCGTGTGATTAGACCAACAATGGTACGGTCACAATTGGAATGGACAATTTTCCATGTATTATTTGGAGTTGAATAAAGAGCGGTGACAATGCATTGATTGCTCGCAAATTGTCAAATGATACTCGTCGTATGTTTTGTGTAAGCCGCGCCTGCTCACCCAATGTCTATTAACTGTACGGTGGACAAAAAATGCTGGTTCGAATTGATTTATTTGAAATTAGAGGAATGTAGTGTGAAATGTACTGTTGTACTGACGGAATGAAAGACAAGAGTAAGTATTGATGGTCGAATCAAAGATAACTGTAATAAGTGATTGTGATTTTGGTGAATTTTATTGCCATTATTGTGCGTTAATTTTCGTGGTACTAATCAACTGCCTTTGACAGCATCTCGTTGATACTATACCTACTGTTGATTTTAGGAATTAGTCCTGTAGATACGCAGTCTGCCTATGATATTGGAAGCTGAATATAAACTGCCAAAAGTCTCATCTTTAAGAAAATATGTAATGCAAAACTTTTCCATTTTCTGAAGCTTATGATAGCGAATCAATTTCTTAAGACATCTTCCTGTACTATTTTCAGACGGTACCTTACACGTGGCTTTCATTAGATACGTGTAAGGCTGACGCTACAGGATCGTTATCTTCTTACAGTCTTTTAAAAAGGACAGAACAGAGACGACTTGCTCTTCAGAAAGCTTGTAAAGGTCAGAATTTCTGAAGTATGTGCTGGTAAGTAAATATTTTAATTGTGTAGTTGTGGTTAGGACTAGCAGCAAATCTTTAAGTTTAAGACAACCCTAGTTTTGATGTTATGTTTAATGTTTCAATAAGCACCTGTTATATTATATACCCGTCGTTGGTTTACCTTCAGCGTCTTTCATACACAGTTGAAGGTACATAAGTTTCTTAAGTGTTTAATTATGTTTTGTTTTCATAATTATTTTTTTTCATAAATTCTCTTTTCTTTAATTCTAATAACAACAGCATGCTCTTCAACTCTACGCCATCTATATATCAAAATAAACTTCTTCAACCCCATTATAATCAGTTCACCCCACGACATTCATCCCCAACAAATTTTACACTGCGTTATTAGTACCAAAACATTTCACTAGATGTCGCTACTAACAACGTGTTTGATCCACGCCTTGGATTTTGCAACAGTACTCGAATAGAGAAACTAAAGTACTTTATATGCGATTGTCCATTGTGAGGCTTCAGAATGAATTTTAGGAGCGGCTAATCCTTGCAACATAATGGAGAATTGGTGGCCATTGATCAATTCAACTGGTTTTATCGTCAATTCATTACAAAAGGCTTGGTTTAAGCAATGGTAAACCTACATAATATCTAATTGTGATACACTCAATTCAATTTAAATGCTGAATTTAGCGGCATAGTATAGTTAATTCAAAGTAAGCTTTATTTTGTTTTACTACTTAACTAAACCCGAATAACTTTTTTTTCTAAGTAGGCTGACGCCGAGTTCTACCATTTTTCTTTCACGCGACTTAATAAAGTTTCAATCAATCTTCAATTTTCAATCCTTTTTGTTTATTTCTCATCATAACGTTTAGACGCAACCGTGCAAAGTCTGAATCTAATACTAATGATGAAAATGAGATTACTGTTCTAACAGACTCTCCGCTAGATGGCACTGCCACTAGCCTACCGGATATCTCACAAGATGAAGATGACCACATTACTGGGTTGAAATTACAATTGGAGAGATTAACGATGGAACTCAATGGTGCCCATAAAGAAATAGAATCTTTAACTCTAGAAAATATGAACCTTACCCGCCTTAACCAGGAATTACAAAAACAGAATGAATTATATAAAAAAGTCACATGCTCTCCTATTAAGATAAAGCCGCAAACACCAAAAAATAAAAAAACACGTGCTAAAGCTAACCAGTCTAAAGATAAACACTTGGAAAACCCTGTCCAGTGCGCAGAATCCTCCACCAGCGTCGAAACAACAATCTTATCAACCAGTGTCAACAATCATCAACAGTTAGATAAAACAATCACAGATGGCGTTAATTTCAATACCGGCAAACTGCAAAGCGATTCTAGAATGCAGTGTAAAGAACAAAAATATGGCAATAAAATTACAAAAAGTAAAATATGTATTTTAAGTACAAATAAAACTAATAAAGTACTAAAAATCGCAGAAGATACATTTCCGAACTATAGTATTTGTCACTACCTAACACCGAACTGTGGTTTAAGAAATCTTATCTCTAATTTAGATCTCAAATTGAAAAAATATACTTTAAATGACTACTGCATAATATTTATCGGTGAAGAAGATTTTCATCGAACACAGAACTATGTCGAACTGACTATCAACATTCGTGAAACACTGTCAAAATTACAACACACAAATATAATTTTATGTGCACCCACTTTTAAACTAAATGAATATTCTACAATGTTTAATTCTAGAATAGAAACCTTTAATAGTCTGCTACATCTGGATGCATGTACATATAATTACGTTTATTTGTTTGATTCTAATTATTATCTTACTTATGATTTTGCTATGTTTAGGAAGAAGAGTAGAACTGTAAATAATCGCGGCATAGCTAATATATTCCGTAACCTAAGTTTAATGATAAGTGAATTTACATTATGTGATGACTTAGATGTGTGTAATGTCCTCTATGAAGTACCAGATGTGGCTGTATCTATAAGCTCGAGTAATAATGAGAATGAACAGTTTTTTCTCTAATAAATATGTCAATATTTTGCACCAAAACATTGCAGGTTTAATAAATAAGTCTGATGATCTCTTAATATGTCTAGATGAGCTATCTAAAAAATATATAAATATTGATATCTTATGTATTACTGAGCACTTTATCATGGAAGGGTATCAGAATCTATTGTATTTACCTAACTATAATCTGGCTGCAATGTTTTGTAGAAATGAAAAGAAACGAGGTGGATCATGCATTCTTATTAAAAACGGTATTCAATGGAAAGAATTACCGAAAGTAGCAAAGTTATCCATTCCTGGCATGTTTGAGTGCTGTGGTGTGGAACTCACCAGCTATAAAATAATAATTGTATGTGTATATAGAATTCCGAACACAAACAACCTAAACCATTGCTTTGATAGACTTGAAACGCTCTTGCAGGAATTACTTCATACACATTGTAAAAACATTATTATCTGCGGAGATTTCAATATAGATGTACTAAAACCAAACAATGTTACGAATGCTTTTGAATGTCTTCTTATGAGCTACAATTTACAACTTGCTTTGAAACAACCCACTCGCATGGCCAGTTTATCGTGTATAGACAACTTTGCGCATAATGTTAAGGCATGTAAGACTGAGGTAGCGGAGCTTGCATTGTCAGACCACACCGCACAGATATTGAAATGTCCAGTACAAAAAACATGTTGTCTCAAATATTGGTACACTAAAAGAAGGGATTATAGCGTAGAGAATATACTAAAATTTAAAAACCATTTAAAAAGTCTCACTTTTTCAGAAGTATATAGCACGGATGATCCAAATGTTGCCTATAATAATTTTATTGAAACTTTCAAGTTACTCTACGAATTGTGTTTCCCAATGACTTGCTTAAAAATAAATACAATTAGAAAAACTAAATGGTTGTCAAAAGGGATCAAAATATGCAGCAAAAAGAAAAGGAAACTATTGTGGCAGTATAGGCTTAACCGTAATAAAAGTGATAAAACTAGGCTTGCTATATATTCTAAAGTATATAAAAAAATAATTAATTTGACACAAAAAGCACAAAACAATTATAGTATAAAAACATCAAAAAATAAATCTAAAACCGCGTGGCAAATTATCAATCGTGCGAAGTTTAACGTACCTAGAGCTAATATAAACAAAATTAAAGTAAATAATGATGTCATATCAAATCCCGAAGCTATTGCAGAAGCATTTAATAATTTTTTTATTGACAAAATACAGCCTAAACTTCCTGCCAACTCCAGACCTAAAACAGCTACCTTAGCTTTCAATAATAAATCAATGTTTATGGCCCCTAGCATACCGTACGATATTAAAAAAATCATTATGTCTCTAAATAGTACAAACAGTGTGGGATATGACGGTATCGCTACTAAAATACTAAAACATGTGTCTGATGAAATTTGCGGTCACTTATCACACATAATTAATCTCAGCATTAGCGAAGGTGTGTTTCCTGACGCTTTAAAAGTAGCAATTGTCAGACCACTCTTCAAAAAGGATGATAGAGAGATAATGGAGCATTATAGGCCCATATCACTCATTCCCATAATTGCTAAAGTATTTGAGAAATATATTTACAAGGAATTATATACATTTATTGAAAAAAACAAATTTCTTTGCGAGGAGCAAAAAGGATTTAGACTTGGCAAGACAGTTAACATGGCCATTTATGATTTTTTGTACAATGTTGCAAAGAATGTTGATAAGAGAAAACCGATCTGCGGCCTATTTTGTGATATGACCCAAGCCTTTGACTATGTGCACTATGGTACACTTCTAAATAAACTTGAATCATATGGCATTAGGGGGAATATTAACAATCTTATTAAATCTTATCTACAAAACAGAACCCAAATAACAGAAATAAATAAAATCGATATGAAAAGTAAACATGACATTGTTTATCAATCCACTGAACGTAAAATCTCATTTGGTGTACCACAAGGTAGTGTACTGGGTCCTCTTTTATTCATTTTGTACATAAATGACCTACCGAAATGCATCCCGCAACACTTGACATTATTTGCTGATGATAGCACATTAACGATACCGTGTAATAAACCGGAGACATATGAAAATGATATTAATGAATCTATAAATCAAATAGTAAAATGGCTAGATAACAACAATTTGAAAATTAACTTACTTAAAACTAAAAGAATACACTTTAGTCAACGGATTAATGATAAAAGTAACTTAAATATATTTTATGATAATCAAGCTGTAGAAGAGGTTGATACTACAAAATTTCTTGGACTCCGTATAGATAAAAAACTGAACTGGAAACCCCATATTGATTTTTTGTGCAAGAAATTAAGTAAATCGGCTTACGCCTTACACACACTGTCATGTATAATTGGTGTGGAGGCATTATTGACAGCATATTATGGCTTAGCAGAATCCCATTTACGATACGGCGTCATGTTTTGGGGCAACTCGACGGAAAGGGAAACCGTGTTCAAGGCTCAGAAGAGATGCATACGATCCATTTTTAAACTGAAACCCACCGACAGCTGCGTACCCTTCTTCAAAAAATATGCTATATTAACTTTGCCATGTATATACATTTTAGAAATAGCAGTCTTTGTCAAATCTAATCCGGATCGTTTCAAACGGTTAGATGACGTAGTTCCTCGTAATAGACGGGACAACAGCAGGGTATGTCTTCATAGTGCCGGAACAGCACTTATGCGCAAAAGTGTCTTCTGTATGGCACCTATAATTTATAATAAATGTCCCAAGGCCTGGAAAGAACTGCCCCTATTGCTTTTTAAGAAGACATTACGTAAATTCTTGGCCTATAAAGCCTACTACAGTATTAATGATTTTTTTAATGAGATGGATTTTACCCTTCCAAGTAGGCATACATAATTTTTAATTTTAAGTGTGTTTTAGATTAGATTTTTGTTTTTTAGTTAGTGTATTTAATTTTTTTTTTGTTTTTGCATGCCAATTTGGTAAAATATGGCAGAACCCTATTTATGTGTAACTCCATCATGTATGTACCCATATTTGCAAAATAAATTATCTTTTATCTTTTTATCTTTTATCTTTATCAAGTACCTACACGTAGTAGGTACCTACACGTTTCACTAACACGGAAATGTAATGTGAGAGGTGTTAAATCACAAATAATTATTTATTAATAAAAAAAACTACTGAGAATATCGCAAGAAATAAAAAAAAAACTGAATTTGCTCTCACCTTTTCAAAATATTTTGAGTACAGCGCCATCTATTCGTGTTTTGTATCACTAAGTACAATGTCGGGAAACAACTTACCTTAGTAACTCTAAGTGCGACCAACAGATGGCAGGTTAATAAAAGTTGTATAGTTTAACAGTAGATGACGCTACTTGTATAAATTCAGAAACATTCTATAATAATGTATTTGTTGATCTGAAAATGAAAAGTTTTATTAAAATAGAAAATCATTTGAAGACAACGAGTATTAAAATTAAATAATAATACTTAATGAATCAGTTAGACAAACTTCAAATATTTATTGCAACAACGACAAGTCACTTGATCATCATCATCAGCCTAGCCAAGTTTTAAGACTGAATATTTTTTTTTTTTAGTTTATGCCACTTTTAAACGGATAATAATAATGGTTCCGAAAAACAAATTAATCTCCAGCGATCTGTGGCTGACTATTATTCTTATTAACCAGCGTTATAATAATTACCGACAAAAAATCCAAAACATAAACGACAAAAAATATCAATTTTAACTACAAATATGAGCAGGTTCAAATAACTTTTTCTCCTAAAAAAAATCGATCTTCGAGTAATAAAACTAAAGTTCCGACTAGAATACTAAACTTCCGACAAAATTACTAAGTTACCGACAACAGAGGTTTTGACAAAATAATCATATTTTTACAACTTGCATGAACTGTTATAATTTCTTTTGTTGGTTATTAAATTTATAATTTTAACTCTCAATAATAATGAAAATACCTCTCAACAGTTTAGCACACGCGATCGAGTTGGGGTCGCGTTCGGCTGTATTCGTGTGCGAGTTCGAAAGATCCGATGCTTGCATGTTGCGTCTGTTTATGTTAAATAGTTTTTTGTTGCTTTTGCTTTCGTATTATCACTGATATAACAAATAAATGTACTAAGGAAACTACTAACTTACTATCTATTAAGGAAACTTAGTATTGTTACGAAATATGGATGAGGTACCCGTGTACCGTTCTGGATCGGAGGAGGAAGAGGAGGGAGCTGGTTCATCAATACCGGTGAAGAAGAATCGTCGAAATAAAAGTTGAGTGTTGATCAAATGCCTACAACTTTCGAAGGTTGCCCTCGATTTCTCAGGGCTTCCATCATCAGATCCTGACCTGATGACTTTGAGACCAACTGGTAGCTATTCCGTGTCGAACAAAAAAAGAATCACGTAAATCGGTCTATAAACCTTGGCGTAATCGATATACATAGGTACATAGAAAAAAAACATACCGGCGGAATTCAGAACCTCCTCCTTTCTGGGAAGTCGGTTAAAAATATTCTAGGAAAATTCATGATATATGTAGCAAGTAAAAGTTATTATAACAAGTACATTTTTATATTTTTTTAAAGTATTGTTTAACCACTGAGAATAATATTTTCAGTATAATGTTATAGTTAAAATGGAACCAAGTCTATGAAATATGAAAAGTAATTTATGAATTAATAGTAGGCAAGTAAAGATTAAAAATACAAAGCATAGTTTTCAGTAGAACGTAATTTAAACTGGTAGAAAAGTGTTATAGCAACAAACAGTGATGTTTATTTTTCGAAGACTTTAGTATCTCATTCGGTAGTAAAAAAAAGAAGTCGGAAAGTCAGTATTTTAGTCAGTAGCATTAGTATTTTGAGTAAGGGCAATTCTTATTTTTTTGTCGGAGCTTTTATTACTAGCCCTTTTAAACTTTTTCAACAATACTTCGTGAAATGTATGATTATGTAGCCATCATTCAACTTATCAATCGTCAACGTCCATACCACGTTGAAAGCACCGGTTCTCGTCCGATCACCGAAGTTAAGCAACATCGGGCGCGGTTAGTACTTGGATGGGTGACCGCCTGGGAATACCGCGTGACGTTGACTTTTTGCGGAAGATTAATTTACTATACTTACTTAAAATCTCTTTTTTTGTTTTGTTTGCTGCATTAACCTTTATGTATTTACAAAGGCGCAAAGACTCACAAAGGCCGAGGGTATTTTCAAAACATTGAAACTCATTCCATAAGCCCATTCTCTTTCTATACCTATTTTAGATAAAAAACACAAAGCACTTGATTAGTTACTCCGAAGGTCTAAAATGAAACATTTTACCATTTCACGATTTTCACCTTTACCAGTGACTCTGTAACCTCAAATTCACTTCAACAAATAAAGCAGTTGCGTACCACCAGATAAATCCCTTACCAACAGGAGGCGACTTTGTAAATCACGGACCGACATAAAGGCGAGTATTTAACGCCATATTTATGGTAATAAGACCGTTGCCGCCATAATGGAAAATACAAAAAGCGTTCGCCCCGACCGTCGTAAGGCGGGCGGAGATAATACTTTTACATGTCACGACACGACTGCGACACGATGTCTTATGTATTTTTTAAATACTTTTAATTCTCGTTATTTTTCATACTAAGTACAGCTCTCGTCAATTAACATTGCCTCTAAAGTCAGTTTATCTGCCTACTAATACCTTTCACAGTGAGGTCGATTTTGAAAAACTGCATTGTGCTTTAATAACATTTAATTAGACTGGCTTACTAGAAGCAGAGCATTGTCATAAAATCTTCAAATGCTCCTCTCTTTCTCTCTTCTCTTTAAATGAGGAACATGTGTTCTTTCCGGCGCCATTTTTTCCGACACTACAATAAGGCAATGCCCAAGCCTGTCTTTTATTTAAAACTAGCTTCCGCCCGCGGCTTCGCCCGCGTCGAGTTCGGTTATATCGCATTTCCAAGGGAACTCTTCAAAATTCCGGGATAAAAACTAGCCCATGTTTTTTTCTCAAGGCAACTCTATCTCTGTACCAATTTTTATTAAAATCAGTTCAGTGGTTTAGGTTTAGGTAACAGACAGACAGAATTACTTTTGCATTTTAGTAGCGACTAAGTTAACATTTAGCAAAATATGAATTTTATATAAATTCTTTTTCCATAAGTAATATACTTTATAATCTGGGAATATTTCAACTTAATGAACTTATTTCCAGTAGATAGGTACCTCCTATTATAGTTATCGGCACGGATATTGAGCTCTTGGCGGAAGAGTGGGGATCGCTGTGCGCACTGTACACATAAACCAATAAATCGCTTCTGCGCAGGTGAAGGTCAGGGCTCAATGTCCCTGCTGATGATTATACCGTCAGCGTCACGTCACGACCCGTCGTATACAATAAAAGTCCGTTTTAGTCTTAACTTATTGTTATTGCAAGTTTTAAGCCTTAGTTTTATGTGAGGATCGGCGGGCCTGCATCTATTTACTTTATATAGATTTATTGGAGGCGAGCCAAGAAATGACTTTACTTGAAACTTAACGGTTTAATGATGAAATATGGACAGTTTGCGGACGATGGACGATAAGATGGTGGAAGGAACAACAGACGGTGTTTTGTTTTACTTTAAAAAAACTGTCATTAACTTTATTTGTTCGGTTTCTAGCATAAGAAATAGGTTTGGAGAAGTGTCAATGGTAACATACCGATCATACACATCACACATATAAAAGCACATAAAGTATTTCTAAGATTTTGTTGTTGTTTTGTAATTTATATCAGTTCGGTTTGCTGTGTTGCTAGTGAGCCAATTAAGACTACTGAACATGCTGTCCCGATAGAATACACTATATGCCAGCAAATTAGCTTACCTTTTTCAGTAAATACTTACAATAATGTGCCGCTACTTCAATAGATCAGTCGTATAAACGTAAGCAAAGCCTTCAGAAGTGAAGGCAGTCAAAGCACGGACGGACAAACAAACAAATATAAATAATGCCGGCGAATAGAAAGGAGTGAAATGTTATTCCTCCGCCCAGTATAATAGAATAGAGGTTAGCGCACATGGGTGGGTATCCCGGGATATTTCTGACAACAAGTAAAGAGGTGCTTTGGGATATTTTTTCTATATTTAAATCATTTTTGCAAAAGTGCCAGTGTCTCACCAGGGGTGCAGTATATTTATTACAACAGTTGTTTTTTAGTGCTTATAAAAACTTTTATTTATATTACCATCAAATTAACGTCAACGGTTTACAGCCATTTTCCTGATAATTAACCCGTAATTTGTCTGAGACACAGTTGATTTTCTATTGTCTTATAATAAGCGGCATACACGTTAACATAATTTTAGAGGTAGTAACTTAGCAAGTTACGTATGCAGTAATATAATGTACATAAGTGTCTGCACCTATTGACATGTACTTTGGCATAGAGACAGATAGTTATTAGAATATCTAACCTACTATTAAAACTAAATATTTCTCATATCTTCAGACTACAACCCCTTGTGTCCCTCACAACAGAAGTCTCTTTTATGTCGCTATAGATGCGATATTTTTATTTCCTAGCCGCTCAATACTGACGCGATCCACTCCGCATAGTTTAATATTACACTATGATAACATCTTATGGTGTTATATGAATTTATTTGGTGTGAGGGATAAAATTGTTATAGAGTTAAATTAAAAAGGAAGCCAGTTTTGAAATGTTTAATATGACAGATTTTTTTTTAAGTTTTCGTTCTACTTATTGCTTGTTAGTATCTTGCCAAAAATCTCCATAAATTCGTGTACCATTTCAGTTCAATTGGTCATATTGTTTCTACTCGTCATTTGAATTCTCATGATGAACTAAGTAGAACTCCTACGTTGCTACGAAGCTACGAGGCGCTACGGCATGACTACGATATTTCGTAGCAGATATTATTTACTCAAATTCATTTTAGTTTGAGAGGGTACTGTCTTACTCTGTTGTGTAGTCTTATAAACTGAATCATTTAATACTCTATACCAGCTTCTACTCCCAGTTCACCCGCCCCCCGAGAATACTACTTCCCTCACCATACATAACATATACTTACCTACCTACTTTGTCTTTACTCACGTCTACCCCCGCAGCTACAATATACCGAGGCACACGTTACGCCCAGCGGTGGACAACACCACTAAACGCTTTATTGTTTATGAAAGTATACCCTTTCTTGGTAAGGAGGCTATTATTTGGCTTTGTTCGGTGACGGTATTGCTGTGAGATACGCTAAAAATTTTCACTCTTCATGAAATTGAAGGTTCAAATGTATTATTTTTAACACACAGGTATAAGTAAAGTACTACCTATATTACAAAAATCATCATCCTCCGAGCCTTATTCCCAACTATGTTGGGGTCGGCTTCCAGTCTAACCGGATTCAGCTGAGTACCAGTGCTTTACAAGAAGCGACTGCCTATCTGACCTCCTCAACCCAGTTACCCGGGCAACCCGATACCCCTTGGTTAGACTGGTGTCAGACTTACTGGCTTCTGACTACCCGTAACGACTGCCAAGGATGTTCAATGACAGCCGGGACCTACAGGTTAACGTGCCATCCGAAACAGCCAATGGTGTCTAAGATATACTTAGATATATTACAAACAATATGTACCTATATACATACATACAACATATAATAATAACAGTTGAAAAATAAGCATTATATGTTAATAGTTGTAAAGTGCGAATCAGCTTTAAAATATGTTAAGTACGCTTTATTACTTAATTTTAAGATGTAAATTGATTGTTGATGTTGTTACTTGACGAGTATGAGTATTTTACTCATCTTTCCAACATTATTATAAACTAGCTGGTGCCCGCGACTTCGTCTGCGCAGGTTTAGTATTTCGAACAATATGTTTACAAATTGTAGCCTATGTGTTATTCTGATGTATAAGCTATATTATTGTAAAGTTTCATTAAAATCCATTCAGTAGTTTTTGCGTGAAAGAGTAACAAACATCCATACATCCATACATACAAACATTCGCGTTTATAATATTAGTACGATTCAACAGATACCTGTGGATTGGCCGTCGGTTATTATGAGCCATTAGGTCCAAATTGATTTTATCTTAAGCCTCAGATTTTATTCATAATTTTGGTCTATTTGATGAAAGATATACAGGGAAAATTCAAATAATGTCAGTGAAAACCAAAATAGTGTTGTGTGGGTGTCGGTTTCGAGTAACAAAATTGTCGCGTAGTGATGTGCGCGCCACTGCACCAAACGTTATTATATCGACGTTGAGCGATACCGCGGGGTGATCATCGATGATTCGTCATTTTGGGAAATTAGCCTTGTTTTGAACATTAATATATTGGTCTATTATTTACTACTATTCTGAAAGTGGTAAAATGAATATATTTAATACGTAACAACTGGAAGAATTCAAGTGACGTCAAAAAAAAATATTTACACAAAAAATAATAAAATAATTATTAAACCAAACATCACTTTTTTATCATAATATAAGATTATATAAAGTTTTCTATGAAATCTTAAGAAGATCCCAAAAATGGAAAATTAACGGAATGGAACTAAGATAAATGTTCATTTTTGGGATTGGTAAACAAATGACTGACCATCAAAAATTCAATACCTAGGTACGTAACAGTATTAAAATCGAAATACCGTTTAGCCGACATGCGATAAAGGTGGGTATTGTGCCACAGAGGTGGCTGGTGGCCGTCTGTAGCCCGGGGCGAGCGCAGCCATGCGGCAAAACGGTACATAACGCGATATTGTCGCAAACACGACGGATTGTTTATCGTACATGTACGTACAAAACTGTTGAGCTATAAGAGGAAAGGCTAGTTTTGTTATGTAATGTAACTTTCTAAGTGGGGAGCTCATAATCTTAAAGAGACTTGGAGTTAAAAGTCTAAATTCACCAATCAAAAAAATGAGGAGAGATAAGTCGACTAGCCGTTGGATATTGACCGAGGTATGTTATACATATCCTTTGAGGGGTTGCAGGATTCTTTGAAAGAGTTACCGCGGCCCTGCTACATACATAAATGGCTTAAGAAGGAGCACGGTAGGCTTTAGTTAGAAGAAGTCTGACACTCCCTCACACTGCACCCACAGCATTTGATGATTTCCCAAAAAAAAGGGTTAATTTAAATTAAGATAGCCACATTATTTTTTCAACTACCTAACTGTGATTATAAACTAAACTTCCTGCGTATTTAATAAGCAGATATTTAGCAACAACATATACCTCAAAAAACCCGTAATCCACACTGTAACCACCAGTACCTGACCTGAACATAACCGAATCATGTCGTCCGCTCTGTTTCAATTTCACATGCGCTTGCCAATCAAACGCCTGACACCACCATAATGACATTCTCTATAAATTACATCACTATATAATGCTTTTATTTTTTATTAAAAACGTGGAGGCGATAAAGGGTTGGTTAAACTTTATTTTTAATTAGTGGTCCGTGTGGGGTTTGTTATTTTTGTCATGTGTTGTATTTGGTATTTTTCGTTGTATTTGCTACATTAAATGATGTTTGTTGAAAGGTTTTCTGTGTGTAGTGATACCAGTATCCAGATATTCAGATAACTTTTGGCCTAAAGAAACGATTAATGGATTGGGTGAAAAACGGATGTGGCTGGAAATAATGTCACTTTTGAGATGTTTTCAGGTATGAAAAAAGAAGACATGCTGCGCTTTCCTTATATAAAAAGGGCAGGAGTTTTAAAATTATGATTTTGTCTCAAAAGGAATTGTTAAACATAACCTTTGAACTCCTCAAGGAAGAATATCTCACACTGTAAAACTACCTTTTCATTTCAATCCTTTCTCCTTTGTGCACATAAATCAACAAACAACATTAAACAAGTAGTCTTCTGGGTATACAACGCGCCTTTCTTACATTACCTTTACAGCACCATATCATAATTTTTACACCAACTTTTGCCTAACAAACCACCATCATCCACCCACAGTATCCACACACCCAGTTAGTTTGAGGACACGTCCGTATGGCTACAATTTATGAACAGAGATGAGAGGCATCTTGTCATCATCTCCAAAGCCATGAGCCATCTCAGTGCACCATGTATTATATAAAATTATCTGACTTTGACCATAGTCGAGTTTCTTGCCATTTCTTCTTCATTTGATCTACTGTTTGAAACTGTGAATTTCATCTGACATTTAATAAGAACCTGCAAAAGCCTTAGTTAGTTGTTAGTGTAAATGATGGTATGGTTTTCCTTCTTTCTCCTGCCCTGTTCCCAATTTTATGTCATTCTTTTCCATTTTCCCCTGTCACTCGTCATACTGACACTCACTCCCTTCCTATTTATGTCATCTTTCAGGCAATCCATCCATCTTTTCTTAGGTCTTCCTCTATGGTGTTGATACCATAATTTACACCAACTTTTACCCAACAAACACACCTCTTTGATTCACCCCCAGTATCCACACACCCAGTTCGTTTGAGGACACGTCCGTATGGCCACAATTATGAACAGAGGTGACCATTAGAGCGCATTCAGGCAGGAATTGTTTGTGCCGCGGCTTGTCTCATGCAAATTGGATACCGTAGCCGTCTGTACTCGGGTCGTGTGTGTATTCATGTAGGCACCTGTGTATTGTTGTTTGTGTGCGTTTTGGGATAGGATGGATGAAAATTTTAGGGTGGTTGATCCTTACTATTAGAGTACCCGCATACTTCAAACTTTTGGTCAGATGAAAGTTTGTTTGGGCTCATAAATTAGTGTGGAGATGAATGGTATTAGCTACCATATAACCTACAAAGATTGGGATCAAGATTATCTTCAAAAATAAATTGACAACCGTCGGCCGACTGTTTAGTGTGCCGTAGGTATGTGTAAGTACTCTAAATAAATGTAAGAAATGCGAAAGTAAATCTATCTGTGTAACGCACTGTCCAAAGTGCAGAAAAGATTTAAATGAAACTAAGTCTTGAGCCTGTGAAAGGACATAGGCTTCTTCTTATCCGACTTCGGGAAGTAGTTCCCTTAATGCGAATGGAACCGCAGTGAACGCAGCTAACGTATGTAGGTATAACGATGATATTATATGTCTTCGAAAACACAGCAATGATGTGAAGAAGCAGTCCTATGATTCTGTGAAAATATCGAGAATATCAGTCATATCTGTATACAAATCGAGAATATCCTCCCAATTTCTGTCACCACAGGGCTATCTGTCATACTTTACCGCCAAATTTTCAACCGGCGCCATTGCATTCTTGTGATTCGTTCAAAACGCATGAAAAATTTTTTGTCAACTGCAAAAAGTTTAAAAAGTGAGTGTAAAAGTGAGTTTTTCAGTGCTTTTACTTTAGAAAACACGGCAGTTTATATAATAAAATGGACTCGGTGAGTAATACGTGCGAGAACCGCGAGCGAGACGCGGCCGCTCCGGATGGAGGGCAATCGTCGTCGACAAGCTCGAGGGCGTTGGAAAGTAGTTCCTCCTCATCCTCGGAGTTTGAGGAGGGCACGGCTTCGCCCTTGCCTAATAAGCGTTCTCGTGCGTCGGCGAGGAACCGTAAGTACAAGTCTAAACATGTCCGTACCGATCCTCGTGTTGATACTTTGATGTCGCAAATGGCGTATTTGTCTAATTACTTAAGTTTATATCAGTCAGGTTACTGCTATAATGGTAGGGCAGCGCCAAATAGTACAATAACGAGCTCGCAGCCTTCTGCTGCTAAGGACAGTTGTGCGGAACAATTTATTACTTTGCCTGCACAGCCCGAGTCGCTCTCTCTAAATTTGGGTGCCTTAAGCACCGAGATAGACAGTAAGAAAAATATTCCACCTAGTGATAAGGATAGGTTTAATGAGTTAAATAAGCTGCAACAATTTGACTCGCAGGCTTGGAAGGGCATTAGATACAAACAAGCTTTGCAAGGTTGCCTTGCAACCCCAGGATTTACAGGCCTTATGGTCAATGATGAGTTGTGTCACTTTAATAAGAATAAGGATTATTTAGCTGCTACTGAAATGTTTTTAGCTGGTATATCTAACAAAGTCTTAGAGCAAAGACAATTGTTGAAATCGGGTTTACAGAATATTGTAGATTGGGCTAGCGCGGATCCAACTAATTTGAACCCTAAGTCATTGGTGGACAAAATGTCAGAGATTTTTGGACCTGGGTCTTCGAGTTACAAAAATTCAGAGACCACAATGCAAATTATTTGTGGAAAACGATCTGAATCTATTGAGGTTAGGCGGGACAGGATTTTGAAAGAAATTTCAAATACGAACCTTAGGAACACATTGAGGAATGTTCCACCTAGTGCTGAACATTTATTTAGCAGAGAGGCACTACAGCCTATTATACAGTCCCTCGGAGGGTCTCAGGTCTGGCTGAATACTCCAACCTACCTCAAGGAAAGGAAAGTTACAGAGCGGGGTGAGCCCTTTCAAAATAGAAAAAATAATTTTAAAAATAAGTCTAGAAAGTTTGATAAGAAATTTAAGCATACTTCTAATAAAAACCGGCCCTTTCGTCAACGTTCCACTAACACAGCCAATAACGATAAGTCCACCAGATCTAAAGAAGAATGACTCTCACCGGGTGTTCAGAGGAGGTTGCCTAAAATTCTCCACGGAGAGATGGGCTCAGTTGGGAGCAAACCAGTTCATTTTAAACACTATAGCCAATTACCGCTTGCCATTCAGAAGCAAACCTCCCCTGACATACCCCGGTCAGAACTTTTTAAAGTGTATAGCCACCAAAGTTTCCCTGGAAATGACAAGAGTGATTCAGGATTTAAAGATGCAGGGCATCCTGGAGAAGCCAGCAGTGGTGGATCCCGGTTTCTTCTCCAAAATGTTTTTAATAAAGAAGGCGGATGGGGGATTGAGACCCATCTTCGACCTCAAGGCTTTGAACAGGTACATAGCCATAAAGCATTTTTACCTAATTTCACAATTAGACATAGTTACCTTTCTTCAAGCAAACGACTGGCTAGTGAAGATAGATCTTCATCAAGCCTATTTCCATTTGTGTGTCGCGGAGACTCACAGACGGTTTTTGAGGGTTGTTTACAATGGAGAAATTCTCCAGTTAACTGCTCTGCCATTTGGCCTATCATCGGCGCCCCGTGTATTTGCGGCAGTCTCAAACTGGGTGGCAGAGATCCTCAGGAATCGAGGCATTCGTCTTTTGGTCTATTTGGACGACTTCCTCCTAGCTTGTCAGGACAGATCCAAGTTAATGGCACAAGTTGCGGAAACGTTGGCCGTCTTGGAGTCTTTGGGATGGCACGTGAATTACCAGAAGTCGGTGACGGAACCAACACACAGGTTGGAATACTTGGGCCTGGTCTGGGATACTCAGTACCTAAAAATCGCCTTGCCCATCAGAAAAGTAGAAGGAATAAAAGCCTCCCTGACAAAGCTATTAAAGCGGGACAACTGCTCGTTAAGAGAGTTGCAGAGCGTGTTGGGAAAACTAAACTTCGCCAACTATGCGATTCCCCAGGGCCGTCTTCACTGTCGAAAGGCCCAACTCTTCCTGAGAAAGTTCTCCCGGAGAAACCAGAAGAGAAACTTGAGTTCCGGAGTGCGAGAGGACTTCCGGTGGTGGTTGGAAGCAATAGAGGGCTGTCCAAACCCGTTACTCAAGAAAGAGGTAACGCATTTCTTGACCACAGACGCAGCGGATGCGGGCTGGGGAGCAAGTCTAAACAGCAAGTATCTCTCAGGCAAATGGGCCACGAACCAAAAAGCCTGGCACTCGAACCTAAAAGAGATGTATGCCGTTTATGCGGTAATAAGGTCACAGGGGTCATTGTTACAGAATGCCCACATTTTGGTTCAGACCGACAATCGGACTCTAGTAGCGTACATAAGGAATCAGGGCGGGACTCGGTCCTTGAAGCTGTTAGGCCTAACAACCCAGTTGTTAGAGTTGACTTGTCGGCTGAACATAACGCTGACAGCGTACCACCTGCCAGGAAACCTAAACGGCATTGCAGATTGCCTGTCAAGGGGAAAATCAGTACCCGAGTGGCACCTGCTGCCACCAGCCACGGAGGCAGTGTTCAGACAATGGGGGGTTCCAGAAATAGATCTCTTCGCTACAAGAGACACGGCAGTAGTTTCAAGGTATGTCAGTCTAGACTCAAGGGATGGCTCCGCAGAGTTCTGCGACGCCTTCAGCCAAACTTGGGACTTTCAGACAGCTTGGGTATTTCCACCTCCAAGCATGATGCCCAGGGTTCTGGCACATCTGAACAAGGCCAGAGGGACATACATTGTGATAGCGCCACAGTGGACCCAGTGCTTTTGGTTTCCCGACCTGAAGACACGCGCGCAAGTACCCCCACTTCCCATAGAGAACCTGAGGGAGGTGCTGCTGGACAGGACGACGGGACTACCTCCACCGTCAGTGGACAAGCTAGTACTTCAGGCTTGGAAAATTGGGGGTGGGGAGATCAAGTAAAGGACTGGAGCAGAGACGAACAAGGATTGTTGAGAAGTAGCTGGCGCCCCTCCACTATTAATACATATAGTGCACCTTTAAAAAGATGGATACTTTGGTGTGAATCCCATGGAGTGGATAATAAGTGCCCAGAGGGCAAGGACCTAGCCAGATTTTTAGCTAATTTATACTTAGAGAAAGGTTTTGCATACAGCACGGTAATGTTGCACAAGTCTGCTGTCTCAACTTACTGTGCACCTAGGGTTGAGAACTTGGCCAAAAATTTTTTCGTTCAGCAGGTTTTAAAGGCAGTGAGTCTAGCTAAACCACGCCCAGCAAAGCTACCAGTATGGGATGTTAAAATATTGTATGAGTGGTTAAAGTCTTCAGAATTTCCAGACACTCTTTTTTATCAAAGCAGACACACTGCATTGATTCTTTTACTTGCATCTGGCCGAAGGTTGCATGATCTTACACTTTTGGAGCTTGGTGATCAAGGATATGCTGAAACTGAGGACACAGTTACATTCTGGCCAAAATTTGGCTCAAAAACAGACACAAGTTCTCATAGACAATCAGGCTGGCTTCTCATGAAGCACCAAGATTCTAAGCTTTGCCCAGTCACTAACGTTAAGAAGTTAGTCAAGATTTCAGAGACTAGACGCAATCAAGCTACAAATGTTAATTCCCTTTTTATATCAATCACCGGTGATACAAAGCCTGCCTCTAAGACCATGATCTCAGGATGGGTGAGGTCAGCCTTCAAATTGGCACAGATAGATGGCTACTCTCCAGGCAGCATAAGGTCAGCAGTGGCCTCCAGGGGATGGCTAGACAATAGACCTATACAGGAGATATTAGAAAGAGGAAACTGGAAGTGTGTGGAAACCTTTTCTAAATATTATTGTAGAAATATAAATAAGCCTGTCAGTGAGGATGTCCCTGGTCTACTTTATAATAATTTTAAAACAATGTGATTAATAGTGATTATATTTGATTATTTATGATAATGTGATTTTGATCTCAATTATTAAGGCTGAACAGCTAAAGTGTTTATGTTTGAAAATTATTTGTTAATTTGTGGCAGTTAAACTGCATTTTTATTTATCAATCCTAAGAAGGAAGTTATGTTTTTTGTTTTCATATTGAATTGTTTAATTTGAGTTTCTTGGTAAGAAAAATATAAATATTTTAAACTAATAGTGTGGTTGGATTTTGTTCTTAACATTTTCCCAGCAAATATTGAAAGTTAAAGATGGTTCAAAGAGAGTGATAAGAAGGTTTGTTATAAGGAAATACCTAGTAAATTATATTACTCTCACATTGCATTCTTGTGTTTTATAATTTCTGATCACCAGCAGATATCAAACAGGTCTTCACATCATTGCTGTGTTTTCGAAGACATATAATATGACTGTTTTGCATTAAGACAAAACAGGTATTATATGTAGAAGAAAACACAGCAATGAGCCAAGGTTCTTGCTGATGATGAAGACTGCAATGGCGCCGGTTGAAAATTTGGCGGTAAAGTATGACAGATAGCCCTGTGGTGACAGAAATTGGGAGGATATTCTCGATTTGTATACAGATATGACTGATATTCTCGATATTTTCACAGAATCATAGGACTGCTTCTTCACATCATTGCTGTGTTTTCTTCTACATATAATACCTGTTTTGTCTTAATGCAAAACAGTCATATTAAATAAGTATATTTAAGTAATATATTCTCATTAAAAGTTCCCAGTGTTAGTTTAAAGACGCACCTATTCTCTTAGAATTCCTTTGTATTTTATTTATCACTTATGCAATAGGAAGTCAGTGTTATGATTGGTACCTATTCCAATATTTTTGAAGGTTCAAGAAATATTTTATTTGGTTCACCAACAATTGTTAAAATTAAAAATCATTTATGTTACCTTCGTATACATATATGCAAAACACCTGCCAACACCAAATTCTGAAATAACACTACTTATCCTAATAATTAAAAAAATTGCCACTTTTATCTTGAAATAAAAACCATTGACTCGAATAATTAGAAAAAGTTCCTAAAATGTTTTAGTTGTTTCGTATAAAAACATTATAAATAACATACATTTAGTAACTTAATATAATAATAATAAGCCCCGCAGGGCATCTGAGGCGGATGACGGGGAGTAGCGACCCCGCGGGGCTATATATCCGAGTGCTGCCCCGCAGGGCATCTGAGGCGGATGACGGGAAGTAGCGACCCCGCGGGGCTATATATCCGAGTGCTCCAGGGAGAGTATACTGCCCCCCACCTCCGGCTTGCCGGAGTGAAGCATGACGGGGGATAGGTCTCCCGCCTCTTGACTTGCCTTCATCGGCCGGTCAGAGTGGAGTCGCTAGAGCAAGGTTAGTCCTGCTCGGAGGGTAGGTGCCTCGTGGTAAGTGGCGTGTGGGCCGGTGATGCTGGACCCACAGGGAGCGCGTGATCTGCGTTTAAAGTCCGCCGAGGTATCCTCACCCTTCTCAGCCGCTCATGTCCCTGTTGCCCTCTTGTTGCTTTTCAGTGACTGATTCCCGGGGGCCCAGTAAGTGAGTTGGCGAGTCTCCACCTGCCATTTTAACATGTATTTAATACATTGTCATCGGCAGGTGCCATAGTTCCCGTAGTTTCCCCATTCCTAGTCCATTAGCATCCCATCACAATAGCCTAAGTAGTTTTCATCCATAGTTAGCAATAGTTTAGCACAGAACCGGGGATTGTCCTTGGGTATATTTCTATAGTGTATACAGGGATAATCGTCGGTTTTGTGTCACCATTTCATTAAAGTTGTCTCAAAAGGGCTTCAGCGTGTTGGCTTCGGCCCCACGTTCGCCTCCCAAAAATCCGGGACTCTATAGTCCCGAGGTCTGGTAGAGACATACAAGATAATAATATATCTTTATTTCCCAAAAAACAGAAACATTTACACAAAACGCAAACATTCGGTATGCTATATTAATCTGTACACAATGTGTTCAAACTCTGCCTCTCAAACTAGGTTATCCTGTATCTTGGGAGACAGTGTTTCGCAAAGAGGGCCCAATAGAGTGCGTAAGTAGGCTGTGTCAATTTACATCAAAGGGGAAAAAAGTTAAAATTTAAGTTATGAAAAAAGAAGATATGTGAGTGCCAGGGTGTGGGTGAAAAAGTGTAATTATAGGTGTTTTTGTGTGAGTATTGTGTAAGTAAGTTAGTAATGTGTTGTAGGTGTGTAAGTGAGATGCTAGTTGATGTAAGTGCCAGTGTATATGAGTGCGAGTGCAGGATTTAAATATTTGTGTAAGAAATAGAGACGAGTGTGTGCTAATTAGGAGATATAGGTAAGTAAGGTTTCCGTTTCGGCATAGTCCTGTTGAAGTAGCCATTTTGTCACTTTTAATTTTAGATCATGTTTGTTGAGGTCTAAGATATTCAGTTTTTTATGAATCTTTTTGTAGATGTAGGCGCTAATTACATAATACTGATGTTTAGCGAACGAGGTCCTGTGCTGGGAGCCTGAGGGAAGGTTTGTGCGCTTAGTTGGATTTGACGGCTGAAGGCTGGTGTGTTTCCTAAGAACAGATTGAAGCACGAACAGTTGGCGGACGGTAACAACCTTACTTATATAATCTCTGTGTAAGTTCTTAATAGTAGGTACATATACCTTTTTCTGATCTTCTTAGGGTGCGTCCACATCTGGCGAATGTGCCGCGAATGTGCAACTCGCGAGCCGTTTGCGACCTGCCCGCGAGCTGCGCGCGTGCATTTTTGTTCGTGCGCCGCTTCTGCGCCGCCCGCGCGCAGTTCGCGCGCGACCTAAGCGCCGTACGCGATCAGCGCGCAGGCGGCGCGCGACGTCTGACATCTTCGATAGTACTGAGCCAGTATACGGAACTGTAAGGGCGAGAACTGAGTGCGCGCAGATCTCGCGCCGCTCGCGCGCTCTATACGAGCCTTGCATGAGTTGCGCTAAAGAGGCACACCAAACTATCGCAGTGACTGCACGCGCGCAGCTCGCAGACAGCTCGCAATCGGCTCGCGTGCTGCGCATTCGCGGCACATTCGCCAGATATGGACGCACCCTTATGCTTCCTTTCACTATCACCTCATATTAATATTAGGCATATTCCATTATGACCTCATATTAATATAACATTCCTTAGATGAATTTATCACCCCAACAAGGGATTTACATACTTACATAAAAAATGTGTTTTGTAAATATTTTTTTACTTGTCTCAATAAAGATTTTCTAAATTACCTATTTTCGTGGCACAATACAGGGATAATTTTTCAAGGTCATATGGCTAAGACACTTTTGTAATTATTTTTTAACATGATGCAAGACGTTTTTTATTTCCTACTTTGCTTCCAATAAAAATATGTTTGCGATAAGGCACTAGGACAAAATACTTAACGGTCACTACATCGTACAGATGTATTACTACAAGACGACAAGTAAATATCCGTTATAAAATAAGTCACAGTAAAATTAAATATAGAAACAATAAAATACATTCAATTAACAAAGTATACTCTTAGAAGAACACACTACATGACAACATAATCCATTACAAATACACTTAACATTACATTCTAAACGATTAAACGTAATTACATCGATATCTTCAGAAACCAATAAACCAACAAGCCGCCTCAACATTCTCCCGCCAGTGTGAACCCGGTCTAATGTCAACAATTAATTTGTGCAAATCACCGGCCGCGCTCTGCGAATCGAATCAACATTCGATTGCGGCGCGTTCTTTTTGCCCCAAGATTGTGGTTTAAAAAGAAATTTAATCTTGCTAATAAACATGCAAACACGAACGCCGCTGCTACCTGTTGAAGCGCGCGAGACAAACGATTCCTCAGCCAATCACGACCCAGCGGCCGCCCACGGACGCTCTCCATTGGCCACTCACTTTAGAGGGGGGAAACCCAAGGGGGGACAAGGCAGAGTTCGCCGTTAACATGACACTAGCAAGAAAAGCGCCGCATTGAGCTTTCGACGAGCTTTTCACAACGCGCGCGGGATTTAATCGGTTCGCAATATTTTGAATGTAACGCATAAATTAAAAATAAAATTCATAAAAATACTACACTAAATACAAAACTGACATAAGTTCGTTTTTGAAAATAATGCGCGTGCAGTACCGGTGTGGCGTAAATTGATTTTTTTGGAAAGTTGTTTTTTTAAAGCCGTCAAAATTGATCTAACAATGTCTCTGGGTAAACAGCCCAATGACCATATAAAGAGGCCTATGAACGCCTTCATGGTGTGGTCGAGGGGGCAACGTCGGAAGATGGCGCAGGATAACCCTAAGATGCACAACTCGGAGATCTCCAAGAGGCTGGGAGCGGAGTGGAAGCTGCTGACTGAGATGGAGAAGAGGCCGTTCATAGATGAAGCTAAGAGGTTGAGGTGAGTTAGTGGGGTATCCTTAAGAATACATAAATGTTCATTTTTAAATGGGGTGGAATTGTATTGTTTTCTATTTTTCTCAGTTAGGTTTTTGAAAAAAATGGTTCTAAATATCACAAGTTAAAGAAAGTTTGAATTATTATAATGTAAATGCGTCAAGATTAAATTATATATTGATTTATTTTCAACTTTTAAAACTACCATTTCTCTAACTTTTAAAGAACGGCATTTTACTATGAAATAATTTATTCGTGTTGTGATGATTATTATAAGTATTCTACCCTTTAATATGGGGAAATAAAATAGCATCGTTTTTGTTAATTTATAAAAAATAAAAGATACAATGCTTACCAGCAATAAATTATTTAAACAATTTAACCATCGTTATAGTTTGGAAAAGGATAGGCTCCTCTTTTTATCTTTTCAACCGGAACCTACAATACTTTAATTAGCAAAAGGAATGCTTTCATTCAAATGATCACCTAACTATCACTTATAATACCACAAGAGCTTCAAAATTATCGGGTATTTTCCGATAGGTTCGTTGCAAACAAATGAAGGAGTCAAGTTTTTCAGGTTAAAAAATAACGAGCGCGAAGCGCGAGTGATTTTTCCTGAAAAACTTATTACTTTATTTGTTTGCAGGGAACCTTGAGGGAAATGCCAGATAATTATGAAGCTCGTGTGGTATTCGGGAGATTATTTTTCCGTCCCAAATGTCGGCCACAACCTGTCAGTTTGACGTAGCAACGACCAGAGAAAATATTCAAAAAATTTTCAGTATAATACCATGTAGGTTGTACCACGTGACGTCGAATGGTGCAATTCTATTGGTCGATATTTGGGTCGGAAAAATAATCTGTTTAATTTCGAAATTTTTAACCCTTTACTACTCATACTTGAAACCGAACAAATATTTGTAACCATCCCCAAGTTTTTTTTTCAACAAAAAAATCAAGATAATTAAACTGACTTAAAGAAACCACACACGGTTAACCTTTCATTTGTTAAGCAAACAACACTCTTAAGTATTTAATTTCTCTTCGCATTCATTATCTTCTTTTAATTTCATATCTGTGGGCAAACATTTAACAAAAGCCACACACCTTATATTGCGTTATCTGTGGAACAAAAAAATAGTATTTGTTTAGGTATACCATTTCTCTACG
Source organism: Helicoverpa zea (assembly GCF_022581195.2). NCBI lineage: Eukaryota > Metazoa > Arthropoda > Insecta > Lepidoptera > Noctuidae > Helicoverpa > Helicoverpa zea. The sequence goes on from NC_061454.1 coordinate 13,487,933, forward strand.
GAGCGGTTTTAATTGTTTTAGAATTATTTTTGTTAAATGCACTACTTGTTTTTATTTCTTAAATGATATTCGTTGTTTGATAGACACCGGTTTCACCTGTGACTATTGGAAACTACTTCGCGCACTTGGATAAATGGTAGCCTACGCCTCGAGCCTTCCTTGATGAATGACCTATCGAACACTGAAATATTTTTTTCAAATGACACTGAAACAAACTCGAGCACTGAAATATTTTTTTCAAATGTGACCTGTAATTCTTCAGAACAGTGCGTTCAAGCAAGCAAACAAACTTTTCAGCTTTATAATCGGAACTAACGTGGAACTAACTCATATTTCAGTGTAACCATCCTGTATTTAGGCCTCTACCCTCTTTATTTCTCTCTAATTTTAGGAAAATAAAGGAGCTGACAATTAAGCTATACTTACGCGTACATCCTTGTTGTCCCGTAAATACCTGATGTTAGTAACCCATTACTTACTTTTTGGATTTTATATAAGTAGTCTGATTCGTTTCCTAGGTATACAACTAATTACCTTAGAGTCATTGTCATTACATACTTGCATTGCTTGGCAGTATGTTAGGCTAATTACGTGCGAAATAGTTACCTTGTCGTCCCGGTTCCGTATGAGGTTACATCAAATTAATCTTTGCTGCTTTTTAATTAGCCGATAGATTCGCAGCTGTTAGGAATAGGTATCGGTATGAATATAGGGATGGATTGGTATTGCGCGCATTACAACGGTGTCTAGCCGATATGAGATAGACTGAAAAGCTTGATTGGGTTCACGGTTACCTGCAAAATAATGTGTCAAAGGCCAACACTCATTACCTTTTGAAGTCCTGATCTATACCTACTTAAATTCTTAAGCCTCAAAAACATCTCTCATCGTCTCTCTGCTGCAACTGAGATGATTATTTTTGCACCTGAAAATTACTAGATAATAAGTTATTTTTAACGAATTACACCAATGGCTGAAGCTTTCAATTCGGCTATTTGTATGATATTTGTTTCTTGTATTGGTACACTGTGTTGTTGGAGGGTTTAATCATAATCTGTTCCGTAGTTTTTCATGAAAGCAAATCCACACATCCGAACATATTTTCACATTTATAATAGGTACATATTGTTTAATTAAATAGACCGTTTAGCGACACAATTAAGTAAATGTGTGAACAGACGCCGCCGGATGTATGACGTTCTTATCTCTTGATAATTAGATATAAATGTGGGCTTTTCTTACTGTGTGTTTGATAATTTTATGTTGATCATATAATAGTGTATTTGATGGTAGGTTTTTAGAGTGTCTGTGCTTTTGAGACCTGATAGTTTTGGGTTAATACAACAGCTTTAAAACATAACTGAAAAACACTAGGATATCTTTGAATAATACGATATCAAACAGTTCCTGAAATTATTCCTGGTTTTATATCATAACCAGCTGTGTGCCCTGCTTTCATCCGAGTGTCGAGCTTAGAGACTTTCTTGCTGCACCTGGGTAAACGAATATAGATATTGTTATAACTGTAAAGTTCTATCGACATCCGTTTCGTAATTTTTGCGGGAAGAGGAGAACATAATTTTCATATTTATACCTTATGATATTGTAGATCCAAAATCGTTTTATATGTATTTTGCTCAAATTATAATGAAAATAAATCAATTTTTTATTTTAAATCGAGAGTAAGTAAAAACCTGCCTGTACCGACTTAGTGGAAAAGTTACATTTTTCCTTATCTATTTTTTTTACAAATAAACCTACTGTAGTATTTCCATGGAATAATACACGCCCACTTATCTTTCAGCATTATGGTACCTATCAGTTTTTATTGTCAGTGATTCATTCATTCTTTACAGTCTATGTGTACTTTTATCTTGAAGTTGTTTTCTCACTCAATACTCGTAATGGGAGATTATTTTTTTTCCAGTAACTGATGCATTTACTTATTATCTAACAATATTTGTTCTTTATGAAAATAACAAAGTTTTCAACAAATAAGTTATTTGTTGATCATTCTTTAGTCGTCCATATTCAAAGTCAAAATAAGTTATTGAATGTGCACTATTAGATAAGCCAATTGTCACATCAATATGTATTTACAAAGGACAAGACCCCCAAAAAAGCATCTCATTCGCCACTTTCCAGTGTTATGGCTGGAAAGAAGACACAGTGATGAACAAACTTCCCAGCAACACAGCTCTCTATTACAACATATTGCAAAATTCCAGTATTTATACAGTATTAATTACTGAAATTTTAGTAGATATTTTAGGACCAAAAGTAGGGAAAACCACTCAAATCGGCACTAGACTGCAAAACTAAAACTGAACCTCACTAAAACTGGTCCTTTCGTCCGCAAAAAACACAATCTAGAACCCTTTCAAAAAAGGAACTCAACTACGCATCACAAATTGGCAACAAATCAATTTAATCTGTCCATAGAGGTCGGTGAGAGGCGACAATTATCTGTTATTCATTGTAATAATATCTAGCATTGTTGGGGAGCGTTATCTGGGGTTGCCAGAGCCATAAAAATGAGCTTATGTCTCGAGTCTAACTCGGGTCGAATATAGAGCTGTTGTTGCGAAATCGGACTTAATTGTCTGGGTTCTAAAAGGGTTTAAATATTTTTGTTATTATCGGTTGATGTGTTTTTGATTGTAGATTTGAAAAAAAAAACGTTAACAATGTTTTAAAGTTGCGTTACGGAAATAAGTTGGTCGTTTTAGAACTTCCTAAAAACCTTTTAATTTAACAATTCTTATTGGCTACATTTCTTCTGTTTAACTCTTCACAGAGTAAGGTAGAAAGTACTAAAATTACCCTAAATGCAGACTTTCTTTAACTTATCTATTTACCCATTTGTGTTTAAACTTTTCGAATACTGCATTTTCTTCATAATTTTTAATACCTCTTTTATATACATATTTTTTTATTAATAACTCTATATTTTTTTTGTTATAATTAAAAAAATATGTAAAATTTAAATTGAAATAATAATTACTTGGAATTAATTCCTTTGTTCCTTTGTTCTTTATAAATTCACATATCTTCGCATTAACATTTCTATATAAGATAAAGCAGTAAGAATTAATTTGTTAGGGCAAGTTTATTAGCGGGGCGCGCGGCTGGCACGCTCCGCGTCACTATTCATTTGTTACCCATATCTTACTTAAACGTTAGGGACTTCACTACAAAACTAAGTTTAATACAAGTCAATTTTAATCTTGATCTTGAGCGAGCGACGGAAATCTGATACCTACAAAAAAAGCGATGTTTGAGTTTGTGTCGTCACTCATATTTTTCGCACAAATTCATTATCAATTTCTGGTATTTGTAATCCAGAAGAGTGATAGAGTTCATTTAGACTGGTGAAATCAACCCCTTAGTGACACCAACACCTTCAAATGTGGTACAAAACCACGTTTGGCCCTGTTTTATTTAGATATATACGGCGGATACATCAGGATTTTTATGCGTGTGCTATAATTAGCTCAGGAAGCGATTGAAGGAAACAACATAGTTTTAAATAGTTCAATTCGACTAATATATTCGTACGTACAACATCGATTACATTATAATATACAGTAGGTATATTATAATTATTATTCATTATTCACTTTAAAGGCGCTATTATAACAGCGATTGTTACAATCCGATAACAAGAACTAGAACCCACGTGGTTCAAACAAATGTCTGCTGAATCACCTTTATTCATCATTTATCGACAACATACACGTTATCTTCGACAAATAAGTTAAAATAACTGTAACTTACAATAACCGCTTTGTACAGTGACGTGACGCTCAACAACAATGAAATCAATTGATAAGTAATATCTTTTCAGTGAATGGTAGTTACAGGATTGTGGGCTGAAATTGTAGATCATAATGTTGTATTTGTTAAAGAAATAATGTTTTTTTTTTACATTTTTATGTAGTTAGGACTATGCGCAACGGCTAAAGAGACGTACAAAAATGCTAACATTCAGTTTTAATTAATTGCTAATAAGTATTAACATATTGGTTCATTACGGAGCCCAGCGTCAGCATCCCTTTAAAAAATTATGCCTTAGCTACAGTTCTTCAGCTTAGCATAATTTTTGGCTAGTAAGCCTAAAAAAATAATTAGCCTTTTTTGTACTGATCGTTTTGAAAGACCATTTATTTTGCATTTTGCTGATAAAGTAAATCAAACACTGAATTTTATTATCGGTCAATAAAAATGAAAATGACACACTGTACATTTTTGATAGGGCTTACAAATCCGTATAAGGATGAAAGGCGATACGGCGACATAAGACCGGCTAAAAAGTTTGATTGGATTCACGATTCCACTAAATGACATACATATGTAGGTATTGCTGGCTCATCGATGTCATCAAGTAACATTACCGAAGCTCGAAAATTTTCTTGGTAAAAAGACTGATTTTCCAAACAAGATTCAACCAAGACCAAACCCAGAAGCTACTTAATAAAACTTTTTCAATTGCTCAATAGCCCCAGACATTTCTGACCGTTATTGAGTCCTCAGATTATACGGTCCGATCAAACAAGTGATAAAAATAAGTATGGAGGTAAACAGGCGCGCCTTACACCATTGTCTGACCGATAACAGTGGGAAGACACCATGGCGTCCCCTAGCCCTGTCACTTACATCAATACTATGGCTTATTGATTTTGTAACCATTAGATAGATGTTCATATTTTATTCGATAGAATTTTGGCGTTCAATCTGGGTTCTCTAGTTTGTAGTAAATTGAGTCCTGGCTGTGATTGGCACATCTTTGGTAGTCCTTATGTCAGCTGGAGCCAGATTTAACAACGAGTTTTACCAGGAGGTCTTCCTTATCGGGTTGCCCGAGTAACTGAGTTGAGGAGATCAGATATAAAGAGGTAATCGGTCCATGTAAAAAACATTGTCTCAGCTGCATCCGATCAGACTGGAAGCTGGCCCAAAAATATTTGGGAAATGCTCAGCGGCAGATGATATCGTCTAACGGCAGCGCGTGTTTAAAATTGTGAAGACAGGATGATAAATTGTTTTAAAATAAATAAATATCAATTTGTTCCGGTCGACTGACACCAAAACAAAATTGCGCAGCAGGTTCAAAGTGCAAATAAGAGCAAACATGATTTTTATTAGAACTATCTCGTCCCTTCTTCGAAACCCACCAAAATTCTTTAAAAAAATATATCGATTCAACGTACAATCACACAACACTATCTATACCAAAAAGCATTAATAAAAAACCCAATAACTTCTTATTGACGTTCCAAATTCAATAAACACATAAAGCGATCGTTGATATCGAATCATGTATAAATATATCGATATTTACCGAATTCGATTAGTTCCATAGAAAAAATACGCCAAAAACGTGTTCGATAAAAATGCTGCGATAAGTTTTTTCTTGACCAAAGATATTGTGATATTTTCCTTGAAGATATCGTGTTTATTTGGTTAACAAACTGTAATGAAAGAAGTGATAGTGTGAGTTCGATGACCTCAGGTTTTTGGTTCCAAAGATAGGACAGTTTCTTTCAATACTGATAAATGTGTTTGGTGTGAATAGGCTGGCTACTCGTCTATGGAAAATTTTGTGATAGGATAAATAGAGGATTTTGTAAAGTATTTCTGAAACTGATAATGGTAATCGACTTCTATTAGGTAACTATCGAATAAAAAATGGAATATAAAGCCTACAATAATTGGAAATAATAATTATAGGTAGAAATTAACAAGCAAGTAAGCTTATACACAGACTGTGTCGAGTCAAGCTTCAGAAAACATGTTACAGTTCAAAAACCTCACTACCAACATCAATCTTTTTTCATTTCAAGGGTGTTGAGAAGTTGAGATTGCCTACACGTTGCGACATTCATACAAAAGACCATCTAGGTACAGAGCGTCACCTATTGAGCTGCATCGCTATTAAATGGCTAGAAATACTGTCATAGTCACCGTGATGAAACATATTAAAAACATTGGATCATATTATGTCATCATCAATCGCTATCCTGAATCATGACGTGCGCACTTAGCCATCAATGCAATCGAAGACCAGCTAATAAGTCAGACAACTGTAAACATAGCATTAATAGCAAATTAAATAAAAAAATAAATCTAAATCCGCTGCACAATCAGACTCAACAAACAGTCGCATTGAAACCTCAGCGCAATGACGAACTATCATCCGCCGGCGTGGTCCACTCGAATAATTACAATCGACTCGCTGACAATCGCGATTCTATCACAAAGCTCGCATAATCGGACGCTGTGTCGACTCATTCCCAACACCACAGGACGTAAACACACACCCACACACACCAAAATCAACTCTACTCCATAACAATACAATCCAATTTTGCTTACATTTGAAATGCACATAGTGCAGTCGTATACACAGATACCCGATTGTGACTGGGACAATGCAATAATCCGCGCATTGTTGAATCGACATTGTTGTTTTAAGGGCGGCCAGGCGTTCGCGACAATTGCACGCTTTATTGCATAAATAATAATGTTATATCGCCCAGCGGCGTTTCATTGTGGCATTTTGACGCTAAACTTATAGTATTGTGGGGCGAATTGAGTTATGCATTCGATTTCAGAGGCATAGGATATCTTCCGCGTTTGTTTTCGCTGATAATTCTCGAAGTGTTGATGTTTGTTCGAGAGCGAGGCCGCGACGTGAGGGCCAACAATTGTGACGTGGATAACGTTTATTCAGATATCGCAGTCTGGTATTAAAAATAAAATATAGAATGTGGCATAAAGTAGCCATACCTGATGGAAAAGCTAGTGTATTTTTTTAGAACCAACAACAATGATTCAATAAGACAACAAAATATTTGAGCATATGGCCACGATTTTAAAATTATTTTCTTTTTCCTAGGGCACTCCATATGAAAGAACATCCCGACTACAAATACCGGCCACGACGTAAGCCGAAACCGCTTGTCAAGAAGGAACCTAAATTCGGTTTCGGCATCAACGGCCTGATGGCACCGGTACCAAGACTGGTGACTCCTTCGGTACCACACCCGGTGCATCAACAATTGCACTCGATGCCTCACCACTTACTGCCGGATAAACCTGAGTTGAGCAGAGCATTGTTCCCGCCACTGCCGTACCCGTTCTACCCGTTCGCGAAGCTACCCTCAGATGATGGAAAGCTAGCTGCCGAGTTGGCGCATTTGCAGGTAATCTTCAGTAAGGTATTGATTTGAAAATATTTGCAATTACTATCTGACTCACCTCACCCTTTTAAGTGTTGTCCATGTGCTGTTTTACATTTTGTGGTTTTAATGCCAGCCTATTTTGGCACCCCCTGTCGAGGTCTATACATGGATCTATTCTGTCACAAACTCTCGTGGTCTACAGAGGTATTATATACTCAGCACATTGATAAAAAATCTGGAGACACGCCTTCTTTATAGACGAACTTTAACATCTTGTTTGTAAATGTTTCTATATATTTGGTTGATTGATCTAATATTATGTATCTAAAACTCTCATTTCTTCTGCAGGCACTATACGGCGGCGCGCTCTACAGCAGTGCTCTATACAGCAGCGCCCTCTCCCCCTGCGGCTGCCCCCCTCGCCGGACCCCCTCCCCTCCTCCCGCTGACGTGAAGCGTCCCGTCGCCTACGTCCTCATGAAGAGCGACGAGGAACCTCCTCAGCACGTTATCTGAAGGCCGGTCGCGCTCCCGGCGAGGGTCTGGCCCTCGCACTGGGAGCGACCTTCCACCTCCGTACAGGAGCGCGAGACCAGCTCACCTGACAGTGTCTAAGACTGAATGGAAGGACTTATTAGAACAAACTCTGTGAATAGGGATGTGACATCGATTCGGCCTTTGTATTAGTTTCGGCGATAAAGTGATTTCAAAAAAAGAACAGTGATTTTGTTTTTATCGGCCAACTACATATAGCTGCGAAGTATTGTATGTGAAGGTGGAATGGTGCTGTTCGTGAGTATGCAATGATGATGAACTCTGTGCAATCAATGTTACTGTTAATGTGCAATGTACCTTATTTTAGTTTCTCGTGAGGAGCACCTCGCACTTTGAATAGATAACATATCATAGAATTTACTCTTCAACTATGTACTTACTAGACGTTAGTTAGGTGAATTAATGACAATTTTATAAGAAAGGAAAGAAAATTGGAGACTTTCAAACAGTGTTACCCAGACTTTCTGTCTTATGCATCAGAAAAATAATATGTTTTCTAATATTTTTTATAGTTTAGGTACCTCGTTACATACATCCCATTTTATTTGTTATTTGTAACACTAAAATACTGTATCATTTTTAGTACCGACACAGAATTTGTCTATAAATAAATATATCTCAACCCTGATGCATCAAATGTATGTAATCACTAATAATTGTAGTGCAATAATAATGTAATGAAATATAATCAAAAACATTCATAATAAAATAATCGTAAGACTTTGAACACGATTAAAGTAATTCTCACCTCTAAGACTATCACTCTTCTTTATCGATATTTTCTTGCTTGTGTATACCATTTATCGATGGTGCATGGAAATATCGATATTGGAGCGTCACATCACTATAATGTGAATTATAGTTTTTGTAAATAGCACTTGTATGTAAATAAAGTCGTTATTTTGGTTATAACATTATGTATAGTGAACTTAATATTTAAGCAAATATTGTTTTAATAATTTCGTTATATAAATATTTTAAGAATAAATTCAGTTCGATTATCTCATGAATCAAAATGTAATTCAATGTCGGTATGTTGTTACGTTATTTTCTAAATTGACCACAATGTTTAAATAAACTGTACGAAATCTTCACATCTTTTATAGGAACACAGGTATTTTGAATTAATTTTAGAATTTTCTCATCTATATTTTTATTTAGGGCTCGAAATACAAAAATAGAATCTACTTATTTTAAATTCTAGATGTTTACTTTTTAAACGATTTTGAGAGCAATGTATGACAAACTTATGTAGAGTTTTGTAGCATCGAAATGTTTTTATATATAAGTTTTATGTTCGTTCACCCACCGATAAATACACATAGATAGAAGTTATTTGATATAATTTAATAGTTATTAAATAATGTTTGTAAATGGCTAATTAGTGACTTAATTATTGTTGATATTATGTTATTGTTGAGATTTAAGTTTTATAGGTTTTTAAAGTTGTATTCGAAGAATGTTTGATTTTTATAATGATACGAATAATAAACGATACATCGGAATAAAGTACTTTTGTTTCTTTTTCCTTCCGTATAACATTATCTCTCAACTTAGTTAACATAGATAGATAGATTAGGTAATAACTCAAGTTATCAAGAAAATAATTAACTTTCTTTCTAACCCAGTAGGGTAAACGAAATTTTGTTTTCCAAAATTATTACAATCTTTATAAGTTGAAGAAATCATCTAAATTCCTAATTCATCATGGCTAATCAACCCTTTTTACGTGTAAGATTACAAAGAATAGCACTATCGAAAGCCTTTTTAGATTTCCATGGTTATCAAAATCCGCCATCCTTAGGTACAACAGAGAACATTTCTTCCATATTCATCAAATAAACAAAACAAAACTATACTCGTCCTTACAAAAACAACTGAACAACACACTTTAATAAAGTTTCCAAAAACAATTTGACAAAGATTGGACCTCCTCTCGCCATGTGTTCTAGAACCTCTTGAAGAGTCAGTGGCGCATAGTTCTTTAAACAGAGGGTGAGGGATTAAATATACTACATACTCAATTATCAGCGAATAAACACTCAAGTGAGAAGGGGTGGGGACGGAAGGGAAGGATTTCACGGTTTTTAGTTTAGTGATTTAGAAGGAAATTCAGTTGTTTGAATGATATGGTGGTCTTTTGTTCGTTGTTTGAGATCTGAGCCTTGGGTTTTTGTATTTTTTGTTCAGTAGTATAATAACCTCGTTATATACAACATATTAATGACCTAGTAGGAACTAGGTACCCTATAATAACGTGAGATGGTACCGTAATAACTATTTTGGGTCCTGTTTTGAGAGTGTCTTTGGGAAAATAGTGCAGTATTTCCCAATCTTACCTATAAATAAGTACAAATACAATTTACCAACGAAGATCGAAACGCAGATGACGAATTTACGTTCTTGGTCGGAAAAATATTTGACTACATCGAACGAACGACACCTTACACCTCGACACCGACTTAAGAATTTAATCTTATTTGAGACATTTCGATTCCAAACAATACAAAATATAAGAAGGAACTAAGAAAGTACCTACAATATCAAAAGTAACACCATTACAAATTCTCAATGTTAAGCAACGCTAATAAAATTTTTGACTCCCCAAAAAAATCAAAATTAAATCACTATAAAAACCGTTTAAAAGTCATCGATGCGCGATAGTATCCAGTGCAACTTATCGGCAATTAATATTTTATCCGTGTACAATAAAAAGACAATAATCACAGTTTATGTATCGGCCGGGGGCGATTAGAGGCGCGATCGCTCCGGGGTACTGCTACTGGGAAAGGGTGGCTATGGTTTGGGAACTGAGGTGGGAATAGGTATGTAAGGGGTATATCGGGGAAGGAAAATATATAAGTGTTGGAATTGAGAAGCTCCTTATTTTAGGTAGTCGGTAAAAAATAGGAAACATTAGCCTAAGTAATAAAAAAACAGTACCGTTTTTTGTCCCCATGGCATATCCCCAACGCTCATACATAGGTCTACTCCTACGTAAAGTCCTATTCTAATTAAGTAATTCTTAAGAATTCTATTCGTAAATCCTAATCCCAAAATACACTTGATGAATACACATGCAAGTGAGCAAAAAAATCACCAGAGACTTATCCCGCTTTTCGCCCAAACCATGGGCACCCGTAACCCCACAAATAAACACCCTTTAGCTGCTAATTGCGGAGGTGGCGCCCTCTATTACATCCACCATAACTCCATGGCTTTACAGATCGCGTCAGATTTATAGCCGACAACGTTTTATTGTCCACAATATTATGGGTTTTCGAAATTATTTGTAAAATTTTTAAGGAGGCTGTCAAATAAGGTGGGAGTAAAAATATTTATCAGGCAGTAGGTATTTTCTGACGAGCAGGTATTTTTAGGTAGGTAATTAAGGCTGGCTAAATCTTGATTTAAAACATTTTCTGTATAGGTAAGTACGCCAACACAAAACTATAGAAATGGGTGGCGAGTATGTTTTTGAAATGAGAAATCATCCCATTATCTTGGTTGTAGATAGAGCTCTTTCGTGTACTACTGATACTGTTACTGTTTCTATCAATTCAACCTGATTAAAGTTCTGGGGTGTAATAACTAATAACAGAAAAGCGAATAGAAAGGGGCATGAAAACAATTCTTCTTCTTAAAAATACCATTTAAATGAAATTGATTGAGACAAGAACAATGTTTACCCACCATATTTCCACCATTTTTCCGTTCCCTTATCTCCTATACTTAAAGGCTGACATTTACATAAATATGTTTAGCTACAAACACGGTTAAGCTTTGGAGATTAAAAATAAAACTAGAAGAAAAATGCAATCCGCCTCCGGCCACAGACGGACAGATTGAAAATTATACTGAGGTATATTATATCAAGCAATAATCTACAACCTGGTACGTAGGATTCTATGGCTTTTGAAATAAACGTATTAAACTTGTATAGGAGACTGTCTCTCGTGTGTAAGTGATTAAAGTGTAGGATTCATGAATGTCTGGTTTTATTTCGATGAATTAAAATTCTTTCAACTACGGTCAGCATAACATATTTCTATATATCCAGACATTATGTTTAGATGTACCTGCAAACTAGAAAATACTATATAGATATGTAAACTATTTGCCACTTCAGCAACTTGCGGCACCAAGCAGTCATAATTTGACTTTCTATTGATGAAATATTTCTGATTTTCTTTATATACGCATATTCCACAAGGTAAGTGAGGCCAGCTTTCCTATATTATTTTTCCCCTTTGCTCTTAGCTTGATACATCGCTATCGGATTTCTATCGGATGCTTTACCTAGCACTCTATCATGTCTTTTAGTACCACACACTCTCGTTTTGGACTACTTACCTCTATTTAAACAAAATAGATAATATACCAATTTCATAAAACAGTCAATTCTCAGCACGCAGTAAGTACAGCGAACAATACTAACAATGACAGTGATTTGTCAGTGGGATCTATCGAGAGCGTTTACCCGACATTCAGGGAGGTTCAGATCAACTGCCAGTAGCTATTCATGTTCAATTCATGTGCTACTGTGAGAGGTTAGTGATAGATGCTATTTTAAACCTGTTAGTTGAACAAATAATGAAAATACATTTATTTGTGAGAACATGTGGGTTGTACTGTAAGTAAAAGTTTTGTTAAAACGATACCTAGGTACTTATTCCCGATAAACAGCAGTTTCTAAGTCTACATGTTTTTTACTATTCAATTAAACACGAATCTAATCTAATCTTTAAATACACTTGCTCTTTAGAGCGTAAAGTAATATTTTCACAAGAAGTTTTAGCGCCAGAGAATATTGTAAACCAGAACCCGGTAACCAACTCAAAATCCCACCAACATAATAAAGACATCATAAACAAACGAAAAACATTTCAAAAAAAGAATACACTAACAAAAAAAGTTCCGTCAGCGGGTGTCATGGCGTCGGGGGCGCATAATGGCAATTTTTCGTATACACAGCGTCAATGCGATGAATGCGAGATGTCGCGTAAACGGCCGCCGACGTGCAAATTTGACGCCTTTGTGTCGGACGGCCGCGTGCGTGACCTGCATTTTAGCTTGATGCTGGTTACCGTGTTATTATGGACAGTAGTCGCCCTGTGTAAGGGTTTGACAGGACGAGTTGCCTTGTATAAGTCATTTTTATGATTTATCTGTGTCAAATGTGGTAAATGCATTTTTTTTTTCATATAGAGGTATATCGGGTGTGTCGTTCATAATCACATTAAATGAAATGTGTTAATATACTGGTTAATATATGTCGATAAACAGAAATAAAAAAGAAATATACGTAAAAATAAAAAAAAGAATTTTTCAAACAAAGTAATTAGAATAAAAATGTGCGAAAATTAGAACACCATAAAAAAGTCAGTCATTACAAACAACTGAAATTCTCTCTTGAAAACTGACAGCTGTCAACTGAGCAAAACATTCGAAACTCCTAACTTTATCTCTGCTTTACACATGATGTTGTAAATTATAAAAACGAAAAATGACTCCTGTGGTTAAACCACTGAATGGATTAGCTTATTTTTTTTACAATTCCATAGAATATCATAAAGTATATGTGATAGGATTTAATGTGATTATGAACGACACACTCTGTATATGTTACGGGCAACGTGATTAACTAGGCATTATTAATAAAAACCGGCAATCATTAATACGCAATGCCCAAGATCAATGGGCAAAGTAATTAATTTATCACTTTGACCGGCCTTTATTAATAATGACCGACGTTCAGTGGTCCATGCAATAAATCAGTGTTTGAAATAGCTTGAATTTATCACTTGAAACGAGCAGAATGATAAATATATGCATGTCTTAGCATCTAACTTAATTTATTTGAAATGTAGCTCTTACTTGCCTAGTACTATGCAACTGTCTCTTTGATCTACCTAACTATCGCAGCAAATCTCTGAAACTAATCGCGAAAACAATGAAAAAGTGACCTCCAAATAGCAACTGTCCTCTATCGCTTTAACCACACGTAATAAGCACTGGCTTTCAATCATAGCGATTTCTGTAGTCACTTTGTCGGGTTATTTGTTTGTGCCCCGAGCGGCCCGTACTCACGGAATGCGAATCAAAGGGCTCGGGTTCGACTCCCGAATGTTGCCAACTGATTATTTGACGTGTATGTGTTTAGGATTGTTATAAGTTTTTGAAGAAATGTTGTAATAAAAGTTTATGTGGTTTCTGTCGAAAATAGAAGCCATTCAAACTATGTAAGAATTTAATTCGTCTTATTTTTATTCTGCCTTGTCCCGAAATAATTTGAGTTCGATAAATCGTTTTCCACTTCCATTAATCTCTTTCAGCAGTCATATTTACTCCCTTCTTATGTAAGTGTTTAATTAGCAATAGAGTGCATCTTCTTGTAATAATAAAAGTAGCATTGTCTTACCTACCCTAATGTGTCAGATATAAAGTTCAGACAATATCCGATTTTTTTAAATATTTTACAGTGATGGAATTATATGTCCAGAAAGCATGCCAAGATCCTTAATACGCAAATACTCAAAATAATAATGTATTCTTACGCCAAATTGTGTAATACCGTAATACGAATGTAAGACCTAATCAAAACACACTAAAAATTGATAAAAACACGAACTATTCTCAGCACCCCCAGCTGTACATACAAAAGAAAACACCTAACACGAACAAGCTTAATACCAAAAAAAAAAACTAATATTCAAACATTGGCCGATAAGTTTTATTTGCTTTAGCGTCTACAATAATCTTCAGAAAGGAAGCGGTTCACGATCCGATACGATAGTGTCATACAAAGAACCTTATTTCCGCTGCAACTCTGCCTATGAAAAACCACATTATAACCTCTACACACCAAACCAAAAACCACCCGAAACTCAACCTTATAATCTACGTAACAAGGTCTATCATAATGGGGAGTGAATGTAAAGTTAGGTTTGCAAAGGTGTATATCGTAGTGAAAATAAAAACTGAGCAAATGTCATGATAAGTTTTTGTGAGGGCGTTAGGTCGACAATCAATGGTTGGTTTGAATAGAAGTAGTGATACTTGAGGTGTAATAGATTTCTGCCTACGCTTGTAATGCCTTTGTGAGGATCGAAGACTAATTCGATTACGTTGAGTATGGAAACTAATTTTTTATTGCTATGTTGAGACATTTTTCTGGCACTACCGACGCTCGATTTGGGCAAATAAAATAGTATCTAGATGTAACAGCCAGATTTTACCATAAGTAAAAAATTACAAAATAAAACCTATCTATTAAGACCATTAAACCCTTCATACAACGAAAAATCGGTTTTAAAAAGCAAATTTTCTAACTGATTCTGACACAAAACTTTAACGCGTCTTATATACCTACTTACCCATCTTCAAAGCTAAGCTAAACGGAAGAGAGGCGACAAAAACCGACGTGGAGCGATAAACCAGACAATAGGACCTAGTGTCCCTAACAATACTTCGTTTGTGATGATTCTTCGCATAATGGCGGGGTGCAAAACGCCCTGTTATTCGATAAAGGATCTTTTATTACGTATTGTGGGCGGGTAATTGAGTTACTGCCTACACTGTTTTGTTAGTTCTGTTTATTTTGTTAGTCTGTGGTTAATTAGCTGATTGTAGAGTTGTTTTGTGTTATGTTGTTGTGGTGTTGATAATATAGCTTTTAATTACAATTACTGTTCAATATTTAAAGACTAGTTTTGCGCGAAATTCCATCCGTTTCGCTAGCTTGTCTGCAAGCTGTTAGTGTTAGTCACGCAGTTAGAATACCTCTGACCAACCTTCTGATAAAATATTTGCCACGCATGTACCTACTAGCTAGATTTCAATAGCAACCCAGTATGATAGATAACCAGCATATTCTATAACGAAAAGTATCCTCACCCCTTAAAAATATTTCTAGGTTCTGAAAAGACTTTCCAATAAGTATATCATACGTATACTTTATATGACGTCACTTCAGAATCCTATAGTCCCGATACAAAATAATATAAAGCGCGCATTGTGCGATCGCTTTGAGGACTCGTAAGCGTTGTCGCACGAATGCGCACGATCGTGCGATTAACTGCGACTACAAAAACGCACGACAAAGAGCTCATAAGCATATACGACAATCTAATCGGATGAGCGTATAAAAGTCTCGTGTTCATAGTCCTATTTGTGTATCCCATTGCTTGTGGACCGAGATGTTTGGAGCACTGGAAGTTGTAGAATATTGGAAAGGGCTAAATTATTTTGTGTTTGATTAAAAAACGTTTTTAAATAATAACTGTAGCCTTAGAATCAACTCCTGACCACTTAACCTTTGGTAGATTTAAGTATCAAAAGTATTTACAGTCGTTACCTGTTTACTTTGGCGCCCAACGTGGGACAAGGCGTTCTCAACCACTATAATTAATCAATGTTTTAAAATCAAATTGCCTTGTAACTGTACTTATTCTTTATCACAGAGTCTTCATCATTAGGAGTTGCAATTAAAATCTAAATTACAAGTCTTCTTGTATTTTTTTTTATATGAGACTATGACATTACATAACATGTTTTTCAAAACCCCTTATGATTTTCTTATAAATCTATAAACTCTTGCAAGATCTACTGATACACAAGTTATGCACACTCTAAGTACGCTCAAGCCACATCCAGCAAACAACCGTGAACAAAGTGACCACCTTACGCCGCAATGGATGTGAAAAGAGCCATTCTGTCCGAATAAAAAACGTCCCGGACCAGTTGGGGACGCAACTTAGCTTTTTAAATCTCTATGCGATTACGTATCGTGAATAGCAAGGGAATCTTTTGGAGTCCAGGTTGACAGATGTTGGTATATAGATTTAGGTTCAGTATCGAAATACTGTAAGATTATAGAATTGTAAGAAACATAGTATGAAGTACCTACTATGTTTCATAATAAAAATTGATTTTTTTTTCTCTAAGAGTTCAAGTAACATTCTTCTCGTTTGCGTGAAATGAAGTTGAATAAATACAAACTGCGGTTAAAAGGAGACATTGCAATAATTCAACCGTTCCCAAATACAAACGTTTTTTCCGCACAAAAATGAAAAGAAGCCATTCCCTATATTTTTTCGCGGGGCATACAAAAATATCGGAGGTCAAACACAAACAAAACATAAAGGACTGAACGATAGAAAAGCAACAACAGACAATATAGACGGTCGGTTTCCCCTGCCAAAGAATGGCACATAAATAATAGCGGTAAATAAGAGTAAAAATATTGAAAAGTGTCATGGCGGGCAGAAAGGCGCGCGAAACTTTATATCCTTGGGTTTCCGGCCGCCCGCGCGCCAAAATGGCAGAACGGATATTCGTGTATCGGGATTCGGTACGCGATCGCTGTGCTGCAAATAAAAGAAATCGGTTTAGACAATGTTCTATTTGTTTGGATGGCAAGAAGTTTGTGTGATTCTTTGGGTGTTGTAGAGTTGAAATCTTGGCGCCCAACGTGGGTCGGAGTCTTAGTTTCGTAATGTCGTTAAAATGGTAATTAGAAAGAGCCCTTAAAATAACTTTAATTTGTAGTTTCTGGCTGAGATTTTTAAGTGTGATAAAATTGACAATGGAATTGTGGTATAACCTAATTAAATCAATTAAATAAACCCAGCATAGACTTGCCAATCCCGGTTTCTATAACTAGAACATAGATACTCAGACCTTTATTTTGAACCCAAAAATAACTTGATTTGTACGACGAGGAGCTCGCGGCTTACCCCTCTCTGTTTCGGCCATATTGATTTCTTTCATTTTCTTTTTCCACCCAAAGCGGACCATTTTTATTCCTATTTGTCCGCCATTCACATACTGCAGTTCGTCCAAATTTCATTTGGATAAAACTCCTATGCAAGCGGTTTATGTTTCAAACTTTGATGAGAACACTGTTTTAATTAAAAATGTAGTTTGCAAACCGAAATCCTAACCTTCTTAATTTAATATCCGATACTGGCCGAAAAACATTAAAACTTATGAAACAAAACGCCATTATCTATGCCCCATTCGTGTCCGGAACCGCAGGGGAGCGCGGGAGATTTGAAATTGGAACCAAATAGGCGTTAAATGGCGGCGTGCGCTGTCATAACGTCATTTGGCGTTCATCAGCGAGCGAAACAGCATCTCAGTTTGGTGCACGTTTTATTAGCGTAAGGAATAGCGGGGCACACTGACTCGGAAATTGAGATTTGCATCGGGGAATATACCGGGGCGGTGATTGCATTTTCTTTGCGAATGCAGCGTCATTTAATTTCGCTGGAGGCAGCCGCTTGGTCTCGCTAAATTGTGTCCTGTCTACTAGTAATTTTGTCGTCTTTGGGTGACATAGTTTAGTTTATATCTGACTGCGCTTGAAATGCAATTAAGTTAGCTACATTTTAGTTAAACTATAGTTACTTATTCTGTTAAATAAATAAAATAAATAACAGTAAGGTTCCTATTTCTACTTCGAAGAAAGAAAATCTAGACAGGTCTAGATCGCATACAAAAATAATGTATAGGACGTAATACGAAGGCAAAATTAACATTTGAAAACACATTCATTCTATTAAGAACCCTAGTTTACATTTACAAGAACTAAAAATAACTAACTTCCACTCAACTTTTGGAAAGTTCAAAAACAAAATATGAAGCTAAAGTTGGAAATCTGTAAAAATATGAAATTGAATTCATGAAGTGGCGTCGGTTATGAATTGCGCTCAGTGTAACATTCGAATGAATCGTGCGCAAAATAGAACCACAATTGTGACGATAAAGACGATTTCTGTCTGATCCGACACACCTTATTAACATGGAGTAGAAAATATTCAGAAGGGCCAATAATAAAATATCAATTTTAACAAAATGTCTATTAGAACTAGGTGAAAAAAATACTGCCACATTTGACCATTGCCACGGTTGACAAAACACGAGAATGTGAAAAATGTACAGTGTTCTCAAAATTGAGATATTATCTTGTTGGAGACATGATGAAAACATGTAGAATTTATTTATCGTTACGTGTTGTACAATACAAGTACCTATTAATTATTTTCTATAATAACTATCAGTTTTCCCACAAATGCTGACTGAACTATCCTGACTGCACGGATCAAACTGAGAGAAGACTGTTACTATAATTGCCAATAATTTCAAAACTTATGAACAGCATATTTAAAGCTTTTACAAAAATGGTTTTTCTTTACTTAGCTGCTGTATGCTATTACTTTTCGCATAAAACGGTGAGACGAGGTTTTCTTATAAATTACATTACGTTCCGATCGATTCTCTGTCTCGTGTGTGAACCTCGCTGTTTTCTTCACAATCTCTATAATAAAAGGAGATTTTTATTGATTCCTTTCTTAATAATGGAAGCTGGTAAGAATGACAGTACTAAAATGCATCACAGATAAAATTTCTTTAAATATTTAAATCGATAGGTATTCCAGTTAGATGATTTACATCTGGTTACAGCGAGTCTAAAAATCAGGAAAATAACTTCCTTTATAAAGATTGCCAATTCTGTTTTAATTCTGCTTTTACGGTATTTTAGTGTAAGTATGTAACATTGTGTAACACTTAATGAGATATTAGATCCCTTAAAAAATACTGGCTACATACATATACCGATAGGTTTAAGGCTATTTGAATCACTTTCCAAAAATGGTTTTACTATCGAATCACACGATTTTTCAGGAGCCTATGAGCGTGGGTGCTCTTCAAAATAAATCCTATATAAAAAGCAAAGATTAAATAAAAAACACACTCCCCAGAGATTGAGCAGACGGGAGGTATCCATTTTGTATAAATTAAATTGAGTTCAATCTTACACCTCGCCTGAAACCAAATGCCTAGCCGCCGTGAACAGGCGCGTTTTACCTTATTTATTTAATCTATGGACTTTTTTATTTGCATGACTTTAAGGTGTTAAGAGATTGAAGAAAAATCTAGAAGAAAAATATATTTAAAATTCAATGTTAAAGTAAGTTTATTAATGCCAAGTGCATTTATATTTTCTTGCGCTGAAAGTTGATATAAAATGCTGCAATGGTATATCGAACTGAATAACAATAAAATATTCCATTGTGCCTTGTGGACATCTACGTTTTATGCTCAGGCATATAAAGGTGTGCTTCCCCTATGTCAAGAACAAGAATGCATGTAGGTGATGTCATGCAAAATTTAAAAGAAAGCGATTTTACAGCTTTATTTCGACCGATTGTGGTTCGAGAAATTTTATAAGAGTTGTATTTCATACTAAAGATACAATTATTTACGTTGAACTTATTTCCATGAAGTCTATACCTACTTCAAATCTATACTTATAATAAATCTGTGGAGAGGTCAATTCTGTACATTGAATATATTACCAAAATAACTATCGGGGGGTGATTAGTGATCGATACTGATGCCAAAAATGCAATCAGTAAATTTTTCGTCGGTCTATCTGTCTGTCTGTCTGTATGTTCGTTGTAGAAACAAAAACGACTTGACGGATTTTACGAAACTTGGTACAATTATTCTTCATACTAATGGGCAGGTTATAGGATACTTTTCATCACGCTACGATCAATAGGAGCAGAGCAGTGAAGGGAAATGTTGAAAAAACGGGAGAAGTCCCTCCATTTTTTACCTACACAGAAACCATGTAGGTATGACGGAAATGTACTCCTTAAAATTATGTAAAAAAACATCCAATGACAGCAATTGTCTATCTTTTATGGTTGGCTCACAATAATACGTGTGACTTTTCACTAGACGAGATTTAGATAATTGGATAGGCTGGTGTTTATTATTTCTTTGCACCAAGTCCGAATCTGACGCGGATGAAGTCGCTGGCAGAAGCTAGTCGAAAATAAAAATCAATTAAGGAAAGAACCCTACGGCGTAATATTAAAAGTCACAACACTAACGCCCCCACAAACACAATTACACCAGCCGTCGCCACTTAGCTGAACAAACTTAAAAATCGTCTACAAAATCAAGCGTAAGACCCTCGTTATAACATTAACAAAGCGTATAATTTAACTGTCTGTTTGTGTAACCGCCGCGATCTCAGATTAACGCGCGATAAATAAATACTTAACGTTTTAATCCATTTGCGGGAGCGATCTAATTCACTGATATATAAGAAATGAGAAGAATGGCGCGACAATGCGGTGACTTGGTGAGGTAGATGGGAGGGGTTTTGACACTTGAGTGAAAATTTTTATGCATCTTCGGTGAAAATCAGAGCGATAGTGATTTGTGACAGAACAATCGTGTTTTTTTTACGAAATTGATTTTCTATAGATATGTAATTTTTGGCGAAGCGTGGTCCCTCCATCTAAAGTTTCGTATAAAGTAGCGGCATAAACATTATTTTTGGGGCTGCCTTTTGTAAACTTGGCCTTCATAAAGTGCTGATATTTGGCCGGCTTTGAATAAATTATTTTTGATTTAAATGTCTTCAAAACTCACACCAGTTCCAACCTCCTAGGCCTACATAAAAAGCCTTTATAGAAGCATTAGCTTTCCTGTAATACCTATATTCTGAAAATAGAATCAGGCAGCAAATTGTACCGACCTCTTTTGCAAGAAAAACCTCGGCAATACTATTAAGCCAAAGTATCAAGACTATCCTCCCTCAAACTATTGTTCGACCACAAAGGTGTCAGCGATCAATTAATACGGTTTATTGAGAACTGAGCCAACATCCCGCTGAAATGAGACAAAGCTATTGGAAATAATTATCTGTTGTCAAAGAAAATAACGCTTTCAGTGTTGCTATTTACTTACGAGACAAAGACGGTAGAATAATATCTTGGAGTTAAGGTTTTGTGTCGTTTTGGTGAGAATTATCTGATATGAAAATAGTATTTGTAAGTTTTTCTGTCTTGCAAAAAATATAGCCAGGATTCTTCTTAGGATGCCGCTAAAGAAGTGGTCTTAATTTAGTTTTTCATTTGCACATAGAGAAAATTGAAATAAAGCGGTTAAGATCGTAATGTAAGCTAATATTACAGTTAAGCTGAATTTTATTGGCTGAAAATCTTTTCCAGTTACAATTAAATATTCCATCCCCTATTTCTATGTCATCTTGAGGAATACTAATTACCTACTAAGTAATACTTAAATCACTTACGAACATCAAACAAAAAAAAAGCGGAACTCAAACAACCCACTTGACGTTCACCAGATTTTTAAAAAAGAAAGAAAAAATTTGCCAAACCAGCCACCAAGAATAAGAAGTAATAAGCAGTTTTCTTTCGCGCCAAAATTGTCTTCCATAATAGCGTCGGCGGGAAGATAGCGTTGCCGCCATAAAAAGAGATAAACGACCGTTCTCTCTATTATTTTTGCTCTTTAACAAAGGGAATGTGTGCACCTGCTGTTGTCTCTTTCTTACTCACTGCCTTTACATTCTCGTTGTCTCTAACGCGAGTGAAAAACAAAAATTTGTCCCAGCACCCACCCCCAGCGCTAATGTTCGCGGAGTGGCGAAGGAAAGCGGCCACTCTGCCTCCTTTATAATTTACTTGAAAACCTAATACGTGTCAATTAAAATTTATTAAAACCACAAATTGAATGTACTTGAGTGTGTATGTTAGAGTTTATTAATATTTTAATAATGTTGCTGCTTTATTACGAGGTTAGGTTTATTGCTTCCGATGAAATTAACGTTTTAGTTTATTTATTTAAACATTTAATATTGTGTAGCTCCTACTTCTTATGAAAAATGTTTATCATTTCGGGATAAACTAGACAATTCAGTTGAGAAAATCTATTTATTACAAATCGAGGATTTCCCGTAGGGTTTTTTTTTTCTTGAGAAAGTTTCCCAGGATGTAAATGCAGTGACTATTATCACTTAAGGAGTTTCCTATTGTTAAAATTCACCAGAACCTCAAGAGATTCAAATTAATCCTTTAAACAGACACTTTTAGTGATGTCAACCAATTTCTTCGCCAGCAAAGTACCTACTGGCGCATCGTTGAACTTTTCCTGTAGATCTGTATCCTCATCACCAAGAGAAAACACCAGCAACCAGCCAGCACCAACACCCATTAACCTAACACATACGACCTCAAAATTCGAACTCTCATAACACTGGCATAAAACTGTGAATAGACTACAAAAAATTTATTACTTGTCTGTGTGAGTGCGACGCATTGTGTGGCGAAGTGGCTTTGTGTCGCTATTCTATGTCAACAATGGCGCCCTGTTTTGGCGGGAGAAAAAGGCGGGAGCGCCGTTATCAGCGGCGGCCATTATGGTGGCTTATCAGAGACACTTCCTGCAAGACTTCGCCCCTTTTTCTTTTACGGTCACGTCTGGTTCAGGTGAAGATAGTGCCTTCAGTTTCGTGGTTCTCTGTTTAATTTTTAAGTGTTTTGTTTATTCTTTGTAGGTTATTAAGGAGCTGGTTTTTTCTTGGACGAAAATGCATCTGTGGAAACCATTGCATAAAATGTTGTCCTAATAATTTATTAGAGAAGAATTCTAATCTTTCTCTGTTAGATTTGTTTTTTATTTCTTTAAGATGGTTTTTCATTATAAGATATTATGATAGAATATTCCCATGTACCTACCTACCTAAATAGACTAAAAGTCTTCGATTCAAACTTCAAAACGCACCATCTAATTGATCCAAAATAAAAAACCCCAGATACGTAACGTAAAGAAAACCTAAAAATATTTGATTATTCGAAAAAAGTATGAATAAAGTTCAGCGCCCCAACCAATAAAATATCACCTTATACGCTTTGGGGCTCCACCGATCCTTAAATGCTCACTAAATACACCATTCGGGTTGTCAAAATGTAATATAAAAGTGCTTTCAATAAATAAGATAATTTAGGGGGTGCGGTGGAGTGCGGGGGAGGGGCACTGAATGAGCTAATTAAGGCACCAAACGAAAGAAAACGCGAAGAAAAGCTGAGAAAACTCGAGGAAAACAAGAATATTCCGGGCAATGAGAGGGGACGGATTTGGGGGCTGCTAGTTAGTAGCGTTATTTTATTTTGTGTGAGTACCTACGTGAATATAGTAGAAGTTCTCACAACTAGGTAGTGTAATAGTGTAACTAATGATATTTTTAAATTACATACCTAGTTACTAAAAATAAAATTTTGAAAAGTAGTTTAGATTCTAAACTAAAATTATTTGGCAGTCTTTGAAGCCGAATGTTTTGTGACCAATATTGTAACTATGTAGTAATGTTTCGTAGCAGCCTACGAACAAGCATACGCTCAGCGTAGGCTACGGCAGCCTTCGCGATGTTTGACTACGATAATTAGCTACGCCTTACTACGTTCTTTTAGTGTCACAAAGAATTTAATTTTGATAGCTTTTAGTTATTGGTTAGAGTTTAAGCTTTTCTAATATTTAGACTTATTTCAGTCAACGTATTATAATTGCTGACTTACATATATTACGCTGCTATTCGTAGCTATTAATAGAACTACTGTAAAATTACAAGAAAAAAATATATATTCAGCAACTATGTAATAATCTCTGACTGACTCCTAATAAACCTAGAAAATCCTGCTGGTCGTAATCCAAGCATTTCAATAAGTGGATTTTTTACTTACATTATCCCAGACTTCATAATTCTTACTTATCTACATCTTATTAACCAAAGTTATTTATAGCCTAAAAAGAATAATTCTGAAAAATATATTTTTCCTCACCCCAAGTCCGTCCCTCTCGAAGAAAGCGTCCGTGTCCTCGAGTCTGAATGGTCCGCTAACAAACTCTTTCACAAAAACACAATAATTACTTTAAGCCGAATAAAAACTGCTTTCTTCGGTGCGGACAAGGGCCCTAATTTCACCTTGCCACCTCGCCTGACTCGCTTTAGACCTTGCTCACAAAGACGCTTTATTTTCCTTTATGAAATGATTCGTCCTGAATTTAGATGGAAAACGAGCCTTTTTGTAATGCCATAAGGATGTTGATTTTTCCGGACGGTTGCTTGATTGATTTATCGGCGCGTTGGCATTTGTTTCTGTTTTTTAAACTTGGATAACTGTCGCAACGGGTGAAAGAAATATTTTAAAATAAGTATGGTCTCACCGTTTTTTGCTGCAGTTGACATTTACTTTTAGTCAGTACAAACAACGGAATTATATTTTCCCTTGCAAATATCAACTGCACAATAAATTCGGTAAGCCTTTAACTAATCTTTGGTGTAGTTTTCTATATCTGTCGGTACCTAACTTTAGGTCCTAAAGGTTTTTGCAGAAAGGTTGCTTAGGTTAAAACTAACCAAATAAAATGTTAACTGACTGCACAACGAATATAAATACCTCCAAATAACTGATCAAGGAATATAATTTACATACCTACATTATATAAATTAATTTAAGTAACTTTAAAACCAGGATACAAGCAGCCACTTATTTTCAAGATAAGTTATCTCTCACAGAGGCGTATGCAAGTGAAATATACTCCAGCAGTTAATACAGATTTAATTCATTAAACAACTCGTTACAAACGCGAGCTATTAAATACCGCTCAAAGTTTACAAGATGGCGAACATGGAGGTTAGGATGTGGAGCGTGGTTTTTGCTGGATGCGACTTCTGTAAATGAAGTTTCTGAAGAATTTTGTGACTGAACTAAGTGCACGTAGAAATAAAGCACTATTAGATTTATATTTATTTATTCGCCTGGTATACAAAAGTGTGACATCCAAGTCTGCTTATGACTTAAGCGTGCGAAATGGTTTACTTTCCAGGTACCCACCTATTTTCCTTTATCATTACACATTAAAGTGCAAGTGAATTTGAATCAATCTCCTATTTATTAATATAAGTTTACATTATTGTGGAAAATCTGGAAAAAAAATATAACCTTTACGATTATATGAACAAGTCCACTCTGTTTGAATCTGAAAACTTCCGGGTATCCCTGATACAGAACGAGCTAGTCATTAATATTGTAGCTGCCTATAAGAATTGTTGAATTTAGTAGGTAGGTGTCTTTAGCACGGCATGGGCCCTACCTACCCAATATTTATCGTCATTTAATATCAAACACGGTTTCAAAATAATCTTTAGTTCCTTTAAAGCCATATCCAGTAAAAACCTCTCCCACATCTTTGTACCGCGAAAATTTCGCGCCAACCCGCGAGCATCGTTCCAAATCACCGCTCAATCTAAATTATTGTGCAAGTTACGAACTAATCTTAATCAAAACTGCGCCAGCGGTTAAGTTTTTCAATAAAACATGCTTATCTCCCGACGCGGTGTTAAACAGCTAATTAGATACAGCGTAGAAAAGTTTATATGTAAATAACTTTGGTAAGTTAGTTAAAAGATTATTTTACACAAGAAGGTTGAGGTTTGTTAGTAGGTACATATTTAGGTAATGAACGATTAACCGCTTGTGCGTTGGTATAGAATAATAGAAAATCAATTGTTTCGCTCCGCATACAAGGGGTTAAGCGTCAAAAAATATTATGGGCCTTACTACAAAAACTTTAAACCCTGTTTTACACTTGTCTAATAAAATTTTGGCTGCAAAATGAACCATATGTCAACGTCATAATTTGACATTTTTTTAGACAAGGCATAAACTGACGTTTAAAAGTTTTTGTGGTAAGACGGTTTATATTTGCTTAAATATTTTCGGTTATCGTTTTTGTATATGTTTTAATGGAGAATCTATGTTGTTGTAACATTTTACAAAGCAATCAGTCAGAACAATTTCTTTGTTGATCATATCGTTACCTCTTATATATATTGTATCCTTGTTCGTGGAATAATTCAGATCTATCATATCTTCTAAACTAATAAGGAACTTGAAACGGGAAGCTAACTGAAAGCCAAAAGCTTCCAGTGGTGAATTGTGGATGGACTAGCGACATCTATCGAAAACTAGTTGAAATAATGTTCCTTACACCTCAGAGTTTTTGAATCTGCGAAGTTGTCAATATCTGTAGAATTAAAATGAGAATAAAGGACAGTAGTCACCATTTTTTACCGACTTCTCAAAACGGAGGAGGTTATCAATTTGGATGTTTGTATGTTCTAGCAAATTAAATATAAAATAAGCGATTAGGTCTGTTCCTTCCTCCAATTAAATTCATTGAACCATCAAGTACCTACACTCATTCATTTGATTATATAAAAAACTTTCACTATCAATGTCTTGCAACATTTAAAAAAACAATCATATTTTTTCAGTCTACCTAACTCATTAAGACTACATTTCAGCCCTCTAATCGCATTCCAATAGGAGTGCATTCCTCTAGGCAATCCATTAGATATTATCAATATTCAATCTCCTGGCACTGCGCTAATTAACAGCCGCTCGGCGCCATCTTAACGGCGCCTGATAAAAGTTACCCCATCAACTGGCAACATTATTATTGCTATCTGTGAGTTTGCGCGGGAATCTGCTGCTAGTGAAGATTTAGGTTTTAATACAAGAAGGTTTTATAGGCTTCGTGATATTAGTTTTGTTCTTTTGTTGAATAGTCTTGCCTTGTGGGTTAGCTTTTTTTAGCTGGAAATAGAACAGTCTTACCGTTTTTTGGTGCAGTTGTCAGTACTAATATGGTACTGCGTTATACATATCTCTAATCTGTATAATGCATTGTTCCGTAAAAGTTTAGATCTTTTTTTTTTCAAATGAATAACCACCTTTTTTTTTCATTTGAATCATCAGTACTTTCGTGTTATAATTCTGATTAAAATGTTGCGTAATGAAACCACCAAATTGTAAAATAAAATACCGATTTATTTCTTTCAATAAATTAAACATAAAATTCGCAACAAAATATACAAACAAACAAACTTAAGTATTTCCGCTTATTTTATTAGTCCTAGCACCTACTATTACTAACTTACATCACAGCTTACAGCACTTACTAAGTTAACAACTTAAAGCCCATGTACACCACATTTTTTGAAACGCACGTTTGTAGCTTTACAAAGGTAGAATATAAGATCACGTTTCAAAAACGCGCATCGTCAAAAAACACGGTGTGCATAAACCTTTATGGCCTTACTACAAAAACTTTAACCCCTGTTTTACACTTGTCTAATAAAATTTTGGCTGCAAAATGAACCGTATGTCAACGTCATAATTTGACATTTTTTTAGACAAGGCATAAACTGACGTTTAAAAGTTTTTGTGGTAAGACGGTTACTTTGCAACATTCCAGCTTCAACAAACTTAGATAAAATGTAGATCTAAAGAATAAATATGTCTACATCACCTACAAATATATTGATAACTGATTTTGTATAGTAGCAATGAATATTTGTTTTTGCTACTATTAACTTGAAAACAAAATCGAACCTCTTTTGAGAAAAAGATGCGCAGCAAAAAGAATATTACAATTTACATAACCTACCTCATTTTAAGCTAGCAGTGAATATTTTATCACATTTCATTATTTTATTAGCACTTCACATAAATCAGCTAGCTGTGCAAAGACTACAAGTGACTACAATACTTTAACAATACTAATATACCTAAGTACGTTAATAGGCACATGGTAAAAGCATGGTAAAGGTGAAAACCGATATTATCATCTTGGCTAAGTGGTAGGTCCCTCCCGGTTGTCTTTTGAACTTCTGTGTTAGTTTTTACAGGTAGTCAGATCCCAGAAAGTCTGTCAACCAGTCATATCCAGTGGTATCGGTAGTACACATAAAACTTGAAAAAGGTTACAAGTTTTTTAGTATTTTTTTATTAACATCTATTGAATTTGGTCACTTGCAATACTACTTTATAAGGCGTTTTATTTTATTAATTAGCTAATATTTTAAGCAAGCGTGACTCTCTGCTTCTGCTGGAATTTGGATATGATCTTCTGTTCATCTGTCAAACTCTCGCCTCGGAACCTCTTGTATCTGGAAAAGATTAAATAATTTTGTCACCAGTTCGAAACTTTGACATCTATAAAAGTTTATTTAACAAGGACTCAAAATACGAAATGAAAAGGGTCAAAAAGAAGAGGTTTCGAATGCAATCAATCTGTTTACAAGTAAGTACGTCAAAAGTAGACACGATTAGCAAAAAAGATATTGAACCTTTTTTTTAAACCATCTAGAAAAGTGAGTCTAATCGAAGTTTTTTTGTGAAACAAATGTGGAACTGTATTATTGTTTAAGCAACCATAACTCAAGCTAATTAATTTGGGGCTAAAAGAACGTATGTGGAAGGTGTAACCGATATAAAAATATAACTCACATCATATCATAGAATAACCTCTGCTGAATGGACAGAGACGGCTTGGTCTCGGCTAAGGCACTCTCTATGTCTTCCTTGTACACCACTACAGATTCCATAGATTTTTCTTCATTCGCCGTCTAGAAAATTAGCATTTAATGAATATTTGTTCAAAGAGTCGTTGTGATAAGAATCGGTACTTTATCAAGAAATAAAATCGAAATAATAAAAAAAACTTATTCTACTACTGATTATTCTGACTTCATCATCAGCACATTCGAATGTTGTATTGAAGTGTCATTCAATTCGGAAAGCCTTATCGATTTTTAGCGGAAAAGGACCACGTGGAAAAATAGTGAATGATTTTTTAAATCGTTTTAAACAATTTTGCTAAAAACATCTTTAGTTTTTGCGGCTATCTCTAAACTTATTAACATTGTAGTTTTTCATTGTACAATATTATGCCCACTATTTACAAATCAACAATTGGTTGAAAAACACTAGAACACGCTTTTATTGTGACGTTTCTTAGCTAGTCATGTATTGTCATTAGACATTAAAATATGGATCATTGTTGTCTGAAATAAATGTATTTTATTTATTAGAACTCAGAGCGTGTGCAAAATTTCATCCTAATCAAAGACTGGGAAGTGGGTCCAATTAAGATTTCAAGATTTTCTTACATACATAGTTACAAGTGAAGCTAATATAAGGGTGTTCAAAAATGCCTCGTCCTCTTACCAATTGCGTTTCCAGCCTGGTTAGTTGAGCAGTAACTAGTATGGATTTGAGGTCTGCCGGCGAGTATCCTTCAGTCCGTGCCGCTAATTCTTGCAAATCCACCGCCTCGTCTACTTGGACACTCTTCGTCAATGTTCGGAGAACTTCGTGCCGGCCTTGCTAATGGAGAAGAGTGGAGGTTTAAATAGAGTAGGGAATAACTGACGTGATGAATATTGTGGCGAAAAACGGTCTAAGTACATTCTTTATTTGTGAAAACATGAGTATACTAAGCAGAGCACGATGATGATGCAAGAGCATCAAGTTTGGATAGTCATGTTCCCATCATTTCATCCGTAAGACATCCACTGGTGAACATAAGCCTCCCATTTCCATGAAGACCTGTTGGATACTGCCTACGTCCTACGCCTACTCGTGATCTTTGTCAGATCGTCAGTTCGACATTTTTTTAATGAGGTTGTAAGGAAAATTGACACAGTACTCACTTGGTCAGGCAGCGCGCAGTAGACGTGGCGCTGCAGGCGGCCGGCGCGCAGCAGCGCGGGGTCCACGAGGTCGGGGCGCGACGTGGCCGCCAGCCGAGCTAGCAGCTGTTCACTGTGACACAGTACTCACTTGGTCAGGCAGCGCGCAGTAGACGTGGCGCTGCAGGCGGCCGGCGCGCAGCAGCGCGGGGTCCACGAGGTCGGGGCGCGACGTGGCCGCCAGCCGAGCTAGCAGCTGTTCACTGTGACACAGTACTCACTTGGTCAGGCAGCGCGCAGTAGACGTGGCGCTGCAGGCGGCCGGCGCGCAGCAGCGCGGGGTCCACGAGGTCGGGGCGCGACGTGGCCGCCAGCCGAGCTAGCAGCTGTTCACTGTGACACAGTACTCACTTGGTCAGGCAGCGCGCAGTAGACGTGGCGCTGCAGGCGGCCGGCGCGCAGCAGCGCGGGGTCCACGAGGTCGGGGCGCGACGTGGCCGCCAGCCGAGCTAGCAGCTGTTCACTGTGACACAGTACTCACTTGGTCAGGCAGCGCGCAGTAGACGTGGCGCTGCAGGCGGCCGGCGCGCAGCAGCGCGGGGTCCACGAGGTCGGGGCGCGACGTGGCCGCCAGCCGAGCTAGCAGCTGTTCACTGTGACACAGTACTCACTTGGTCAGGCAGCGCGCAGTAGACGTGGCGCTGCAGGCGGCCGGCGCGCAGCAGCGCGGGGTCCACGAGGTCGGGGCGCGACGTGGCCGCCAGCCGAGCTAGCAGCTGTTCACTGTGACACAGTACTCACTTGGTCAGGCAGCGCGCAGTAGACGTGGCGCTGCAGGCGGCCGGCGCGCAGCAGCGCGGGGTCCACGAGGTCGGGGCGCGACGTGGCCGCCAGCCGAGCTAGCAGCTGTTCACTGTGACACAGTACTCACTTGGTCAGGCAGCGCGCAGTAGACGTGGCGCTGCAGGCGGCCGGCGCGCAGCAGCGCGGGGTCCACGAGGTCGGGGCGCGACGTGGCCGCCAGCCGAGCTAGCAGCTGTTCACTGTGACACAGTACTCACTTGGTCAGGCAGCGCGCAGTAGACGTGGCGCTGCAGGCGGCCGGCGCGCAGCAGCGCGGGGTCCACGAGGTCGGGGCGCGACGTGGCCGCCAGCCGAGCTAGCAGCTGTTCACTGTGACACAGTACTCACTTGGTCAGGCAGCGCGCAGTAGACGTGGCGCTGCAGGCGGCCGGCGCGCAGCAGCGCGGGGTCCACGAGGTCGGGGCGCGACGTGGCCGCCAGCCGAGCTAGCAGCTGTTCACTGTGACACAGTACTCACTTGGTCAGGCAGCGCGCAGTAGACGTGGCGCTGCAGGCGGCCGGCGCGCAGCAGCGCGGGGTCCACGAGGTCGGGGCGCGACGTGGCCGCCAGCCGAGCTAGCAGCTGTTCACTGTGACACAGTACTCACTTGGTCAGGCAGCGCGCAGTAGACGTGGCGCTGCAGGCGGCCGGCGCGCAGCAGCGCGGGGTCCACGAGGTCGGGGCGCGACGTGGCCGCCAGCCGAGCTAGCAGCTGTTCACTGTGACACAGTACTCACTTGGTCAGGCAGCGCGCAGTAGACGTGGCGCTGCAGGCGGCCGGCGCGCAGCAGCGCGGGGTCCACGAGGTCGGGGCGCGACGTGGCCGCCAGCACGGGGCCCCGCGCGCCCCCCTCCGCGCCGTCCAGCCGAGCTAGCAGCTGGTTTACTACTCTGTCTGTTACTCCAGTTGAGTCGTGGCCGCGTCTGGTCAGAGGAAGAATCCATCTCATTATACCATTGCGTAAGCGTGAGCTACCCTCCCATCACTTTTATATACTCCCCATATAACTTCTCCCCTCCGTACGCCTCCTATATACTCCCCGTGTACACCGATGTACTCCCTATATTAAACTTCCTTATTTACTTCCCCATGTACTACTTCCATGTACTCCTTTGAACCCTTTGGACTTTACGTACCTTTATGTACTTGAGTTTAAGAATGCGAATGTATTTGAGTTTCGGAAGGATACCCAATTACCCAGAATCTTTTCCACCCGTGTGCTTAACCTCCTGATCGATCGAGCCGTGCAGCTCTTAGGCACTTAGCCAAGAGCTTGCAACGTCTGTCTCCAAAGTGTTTGTTCACCCGCCACACTATCCGAGTTGGTGAATACAATTTAAAAGAGTATTTACGAGTATACAAAGAACGACTTATGAAAAGTGTGTCTATACATTCCCAGATTAGTTAAAACAAGGTAACTTCAAACTAATATAAATAAAAAAATATATTATGATCAACCACTACCATTAGCACAAATGAATTGCAGAATGTGATTTAAGTTACTACAACGTCTTTATCAAAAAATCGTTACATTATTAATTTTGCAAAAGAATGGAGCCTTAAAACACAGCAGTTTATTGTGAGGTGTAGAAAATAAGCGAGGTGGACACTTACAATAACAACTTACTTGGGCGCGAGACTGTCGAACTCGTCGAAGAACAATATGCACGGCCTCTTCATGTCTGCCCTGTGAGGAAAAAAAAACTTATTCAAAACACTTTGGTGATCGAACTAAAGTGATACAAAGTCATAATCAGAATAACTACGGTCATATCCTGCAGCTTTTACAATTTTTTTCTCCCCAAATTGTAATTTCAAGTTAATACAATAAAGTCCTATGAGTATATTTGTTAAATTGCCAACAACATCTTTACTAATATCATAAAACTGAAGGTTTTTTTTACTTGAACGAGCTAATCTTAAGTTCTTCTGGACCGAATTGAAAAATGCTTCCAGTGTTAAATAGCCCATTTATCCAAAAAGTCTATAAGGCTTTTTATTCGGGTACCCGGTGTAGGTTCCACGAGACGCAGATGAAACTGCTAGAGGAAGCTAGTTAAACAATTATGAAATAATACTTACTTGTCAAAAATATCTCTAACGGCCTTCTCACTCTGTCCGATATACTTGGAGAGCAACTCAGGTCCCTTCACAGTGATCATGTTCATATTGGTGAGTCGAGCCAAACACGAGCCGATGTGGGACTTGCCGGTGCCGGGCGGCCCGTATAGCAGGATGCCGCATGATTGAGACGGGAACAGTGCTGGATACTGGTGTACGACAGATAGAAATGTGATGTATTGTCTTTAGAAGTTGTAAGGTTTATCAGACACATGATAGGAACCATTCCTATCATCTCTAACTTTTCCCAACGATGGGGTCGGCTTAAAGTTCTCACTGGGTGCAGCTGAGTACGAGTATTTTACAGGGAGCAACAGACTGCCAATCCAACCTTCTCAAAATGTGTCCCTCTCTCGCCCCCATGATTTAACTTTTAGAGCATAAGTTTAAAAGTATGAAAAACATCTCAAAATTGGATCTTTATAAAGATATTATAGGAAAAAATACCCGAAATTATTTCTGAACTAAGTTTGCAATTTTACCAAATAAGCCAGCCATATTTTTTCAAATCTTTTTCTTCTTTTAAACATATATTTTTGCAAATAAAAAAATACATATCAGAATCGGTTAACGCAATCCAAAATGACGACCGAAAGTCCAACATACATAGCCCGTTTCTAGCTTCCCAATTTCCCGCATTAGTTCCAAATTTCCAACTAGATGGCGTTGATCAATTCAAGCAAATGCTAGATCACGCTATGGTCACGTTACCAACATTGATATAGGTTTCCGGTCTGATCGTTTCCTGGCGCAGTTGATAGTTACTGTCAGTTCGTACAAATAACGCTTTGAAATAGACGGACTTGAAACTGCTCCAAAAACGACGTAGCACTATAAATTCCTTATTGTAGACTTTTTCCTGGTTGAGAGAGCTGTAAACAGCCGCCTAACCTGAACAATAACATTCAACATCATCATCGTCAGCGTTTTTATCGTGTCACTGCTGGGCACAGGCCTCCTCTCACACAGAGAATAATTGAGCGTTAATCACCACGCTACGGAACTACACTGACCGTGGCCCGAAACGCCCTTTTTTTGGGAATGGAATTTATTTATCTGGATGTTGTGATATGTGATGAATGGGATCCTTATCTGATCTTGAAAACATAGATTGTAGTTACGACACCTAGTAATTTTATGATCTGTGGAGATTTGTCATTAGCGATATGATTAGTAGCCTTCTTAAAATTAAATAAATAATACCATACGTAACATACGTTAGAATAATTTAAATAAAAACCTCCTGAAAATGGCTGTAATGTTACTATGCCCAAAATACAAGGCATTTTCTCGACGCCAGTTAAAAAGTTTTTCACAAACTCAAACTCACCATGATAGGCCAGAATATGCACTCTGTGAGCTCCTGCTTGACTTCCTCCAGACCTCCGACTGGTCCCCAGATATCGAACTCGCTGGCCTTCTCCTCATCTTTCGTTATGTCTTCTACTAAACGAGGTTTGGGGTCGTTTGGAGAAGATTCTAGAACAAGAATAAAAGTTGTATGTGACTTTGCAAGTGAAAATTATGATAAAAATGCGACTGGAATTTAATTTTAATGAAAATTGTTATTTTGGTTAAATTCAGCTTAATATGTCAGCAAAGCCGCGTAGCGACGGCTTAAGAATACACATGTCGCTACCCCTTCTTCCAGTGGGTGTCGTAGAAGTCGACTAATGGAGTCAAAAATGCACCGAACACCGTGCGAGAGAAGGAAAACTCGAAAAAAAACCCTCTATCAACCCGTCTGGCCAGCGTGATAGCAGTAGGCTAAATTCCTCAATGTGCAGAACCATAAAGCCACGGCCCCTAGTTCCCGGCAGTCCCGCTATTTCTGGTCACAGTGGCGACCGTGGTTACGGCGGGACAGGGGGTGCGAAGAATCTCCGGGTTACGGGAGGCCACCAAACACAACTGACTCTTGCGACGTACAACGGCCGCACGCTACGGCTTGACTCGCATCTGGCGCAACTCGAGGTGGAACTTGGGAAGATTAGGTGGCATATATTAGGGTTATGTGAAGTTCGAAGAGAGGGGGAGGACACCATAACCCTCGAATCAGGTCACCTAATGTACTTCCGAGAGGGAGACCAACAATCCCAAGGTGGCGTTGGGTTTCTGGTTAATAAGTCCCTAGCTGATAACGTTGTGGAGGTGTCTAGTGTGTCGAACAGGGTAGCGTACCTTATCATAAAGCTCACCGACAGGTATAGCCTCAAGGTAGTGCAAGTGTACGCACCGACCTCGACACATTCAGACGATGAAGTGGAGGATATGTTTGATGATATATCAAGGGCCCTCCACTTCACTACGAAGACCCATTACACCGTTGTCATGGGGGACTTTAACGCTAAAGTGGGAGTACAGATTTGCGGCGAATCGGCAGTAGGATCCCATGGATTTGGAAGCAGGAATCATAGGGGGCAAATGCTCGTCAACTTCCTCGAACGCGAGGGGCTCTTTTTGATGAACTCCTTTTTCAAAAAGCAGCCCCAAAGGAAGTGGACGTGGCAAAGCCCCGACACTATGACTAAAAATGAGATTGACTTCATCATGACGAACAAGAAGCACATATTCAGAGACGTCTCCGTGATCAATAGGTTTAATACCGGGAGCGATCACCGACTTGTCCGAGGCTCTCTGAATATCAACTTCAAGGCCGAACGTTTCCGTCTGATGAAGGCCAGGCTCCGACCAACACTGCTCCAAACCATGACAGGATCTGAAACGTTCCAGTCAAATTTGGAGAACCGATTTGCCGCCGTGGAAACCACAACAGACGTTAACCAGAACCACGAATATGTGGTTCGGATCCTCAGGGAGGAAGGTTCGAGATTCTGTAACATGCAGCGTAAGGGCAAGAAATCAAAGCTTTCGGAAGAGACATTAGGGCTTATGATGAAACGACGTGAAAACCCGCCTGTCACTTCGTCAGCTCAGCGGGCTCTAAACCAAGAGATCAACAAGCACGTACGACGCGACCTCTGGTGCTCCAATACTCTTGACATTGAAAGAGCAATTGAGCTGAATCGGGGGTCAAAGGTGTTCGTACAATCTCTTGGAAGAAGCCACTTGACGAAGCTGACCACAACAAGTGGAGAAGTCGTTTCTTCGGTGCCGGCAGTCCTTTCGGAAGTGGAAAATTTCTATGGCCGGTTATACGCATCGCATGCATCTCGACCTGATCCCGGAAATGAGGATTCTAGAGCCACATTAACACGCCATTTTACCGAAGACCTGCCAGAAGTCGAGATCGCTCTGAGACAGCTCAAAAATGGAAAAGCCCCTGGCGAGGATGGCATTACAACAGAGCTTTTAAAAGCAGGAGGTAAGCCCGTACTGGGGGAGCTCCAGAAGCTTTTTAATGCCGTCCTGTTTGAAGGGAGAACTCCAGAGGCGTGGAGTAGGAGTGTTGTCGTCCTGTTCTTCAAAAAGGGAGACAAAACCCAGTTGAAGAACTATCGACCCATTTCCCTCCTAAGCCACGTATATAAGCTGTTCTCAAGAGTGATCACGAACCGTCTTGCGCGAAGACTCGACGAATTCCAACCACCGGAGCAGGCTGGGTTTCGGAGCGGATACGGCACCATAGACCACATCCACACAGTGCGGCAGATTATACAGAAGACCGAAGAGTATAATCAGCCCCTGTGTCTAGCATTTGTGGACTATGAGAAGGCATTTGACTCGGTTGAAATCTGGTCTGTTCTGGAGTCCCTGCAGCGTTGTCAAGTAGATTGGCGATACATCCAAGTGATGAGATGTCTCTACGAAGCCGCTACAATGTCCGTCCAAGTACAGAATCAGCAAACAAGGCCCATACCGTTGCATCGAGGAGTGAGACAAGGGGATGTTATTTCCCCGAAACTGTTCACTAATGCAATGGAGGATATGTTCAAGACGCTGAACTGGAAAGGACGCGGCATCAACATCAATGGCGAACACATCTCTCACTTGAGATTTGCTGACGATATCGTCATCATGGCGGAAACGCTGCAGGACCTACAACAGATGCTGAACGACCTGGCTGAATCTTCTCTACGCATCGGCCTACGGATGAACTTGGACAAAACCAAGGTCATGTTCAATGAACATGTTCTACCGGAACCGATTGCGATACACGGCGCCGTTCTCGAAGTTGTTCGGAAATATGTATACCTCGGGCAGACATTGCAGTTAGGTAGAAACAACTTTGAGGACGAGGTGAATAGGAGAATTCAGTTGGGTTGGGCTGCATTTGGGAAGCTACGTCGAGTCCTAACATCGTCGATCCCACAGTGCCTAAAGACAAAAGTCTTCAATCAGTGCGTCCTACCTGTCATGACTTACGGAGCCGAAACGTGGACACTGACGGTACGGCTGGTCCACAAGTTTAAAGTCGCTCAGCGGGCTATGGAAAGAGCTATGCTCGGCGTTTCTGAGGGATCGCATCAGAAATGAGGTAATCCGTCAGAGAACCAAGGTCATCGACATAGCCTACCGAATCAGCAAGCTGAAGTGGCAGTGGGCTGGCCATATTAGCCGAAGAACCGATAACCGTTGGGGTAAACGAGTTCTAGAGTGGAGACCACGCCTCGGCAAACGTAGTGTAGGACGTCCTCAGGCACGGTGGAGTGATGACTTGCGCAAGACGGCTGGCAGGAGCTGGATGCGAGAAGCCGAAAATAGATCTCAGTGGCGTGCACTTGGAGAGGCCTATGTCCAGCAGTGGACTGCGGTAGGCTGATGATGATGAATATGTCAGACAAAGATATGGCTTCGAATTTTGTAGGAGCAAACGAAATTCAGTGTATATTTTTTTGAAAACAAATATTTCAAAGAATTTATAAAAAAACTAGCTTCCGCCAGCGGCTTCGCCCGCGTGGTGTGTTGATAAAAAGTGGCCTATGTGTTAATCCAGGGTATCACCTATCTACATACCAAATTTCAATCAAATGGGTTCAGTCGTTTTTGCGTGATTTAATAACAAACATACATCCATACATTCTCACAAACTTTCACATTTATAATATAAGTAGGATATGCATACTAGGGCCTGAAATAATTTCAAAACTAAATACTATTGCAAAAGTCAACATGTTAAAGGAAATGTGTACCACTTAAAATAACTTACTTTTCTTCTTAACAGCTTTAAATATCTTCTTGTTCAAATAATCAATGATATCTCTAACGCTAAAGCCGGCGGTATCCATGGCCAGTTTGATGACGTCATCATCTTCTATCTCAAACTCCTGCCGTATCTTGTCGTTGAGAAGGTGCTTGAATAGTTCCGTTCTTTCTGTCTGGAAACGTAGAAACATATTAGGGTCAGATAGACCGGGTCGGAGAGCATCGGCGCGCATTTTTCTTTTCACACAGACTGGAGCCGATCGGCTGCGCGAGCATTAAAGAGCATGCAAACGGAGCCAACGGCGCATGCAAAAATAAACCTTACTTCAAATACTAAGTAGTCCATTAATCTGCTACTTTGAGATTAAAATGCGATAGTAATTGAATATCGGTCAAAACCAAAAAGATTAATTTAAAACATTAGGTATTATGTCTTTCATTAAACGACTGCTAAGGTTTGTGTTTTTTTTTCTATTTTTTAAATGACGTATGTAAATATTTGCATACTAGCTTCTGCCAGCGGTTTCACCCACATCCCGTGGGAACTACTTCCCGTACCGGGATATTTTTTTTTATTTAAAAACTCTTCAGCTTTATAATATTAGTATAGATTCGCGGCAGTCAAGTTAAATTTAATTTCATAATTGTTTGTATATTTAAATGTAATACTTATGCTCTAAAAATATAATAAAAAATAATATATCTCACTTTGGCTTAGGCCCGTAAGATTCTACAAATACCAGGTTTCAATAAACCTGAGCAAATTAAATTTGAAAACCAAAATAATACTATTCAATCTCTAGGACCATAAAATCAACATAAAACCTCACCTTCTCCAACTCGGGCACGTCAAATTGAGCCGTGAACAGCGGCTTCCCGCTGAACTGACGCAGCGTGGGGTGTAAGTCTTTCATACTGAGTGCCGTCATCAACACGCACACTCCTGAACATGTCTGTAGTAGGTGCTTTATTACTACTGCCAGTCTGCAATGAAAGAAAGATTTTTATTGAATATTTGGGTGTGTGAAAATAATTTTCAAAATCAAATGGTGTAAGAGATTCTTGCCGCTTGGTGTAGGTTTGTTTTTTATTTCTTTGAATATAATATGACTATCATCATACCTAAGTTTTGATTCATAACAAATACCAATATCATAACGTGGCACCCCTTCTCTACAGTACTCGTTACAAGTTTCTTGGCGAAATTCATGGGAAAGTTGTAAAAAGACAAACAAAAGTACGAAGTAGTAAAGTGTGTGCGCAGACATTGGGTATACACTCGTTCGTCTCTGCGAGGAGCTCCAAACCAAAGGCCACAAAGGGCTCCAAGCGAAATGAACGAAGTGTAGTCTTACTAACTTTTCCATGCACTTCGTCATGGAGCCTTGGGAGTAGTACATAGGAGGTATAAGAAGATACATAGAATTACACGTAGCTATATATTACCTCTGATAATAAGCAATATCCTGAGGCGAAGCGCCTTCCATATTCGGCGGCACTAAAGCATCCACATCATCACATATGAGCACCGCTGGACTATGTTCCTGACACATCAGTATAGCTTTCCCGAGCACCTCAGTAATGTCCTTACGACCTCTCAGAGAACGGCACTGTAGAATGTGCGACCAGACAGTCAATTCTTTTTGGATTATCTGGCAGAATGAGGACTTTCCTGTGCCACTTAGACCTGTGAAAAAGATGTAAGATTGTAAATCTTGTGTGGAAGGTTTGGCAATATTTGAATAATTCTAATGTGAAGGCTAAATGCTAAATAAGAGTCTGTAAATGCATAAAGGTTTATAAAATGAGTTTGTTTCGGCAATTAGGAAAAATACACCCGATCCAATTGGCAATTGGATATTTCCATTGTGTAGAATTTACAGTGATAAGAAATTGATGATTGAAACAAAAATATACCATCTTACTGCCACTTACCAGTAATTAAAACATTACTCTTGATTTCAGAAGCACCTTTGAAAGTAGCCTCTCTATGTATCTCAAAGTTCACATGTGCCAAAACCTTTTCAATCAGGGACTCCATGGATTTCATTGTCCTGCAGTAATTCTTGTAATCATAATCCATCTTTGACATTACCGCTTTTGGCAAAGTCATATCTGTCTCACTAGAGCACTTAGCAGCTACCGTACAGTTCCTAAATGACCCTGGATCCAGCATAGTGAACTTCAACTTATCCGGTTTTAACTTGAACTGTAAGAATCCTGGTGTAATTTCTGTATTCTGCTTTAACATACCATTGTTTATAAGGAACCGTTTGCCAGAATGTGTGCTTTTTATAACACAGTTCTTGAATTTTTCTACCACGTCCATTTCAGACTGTATCTGATCCGAATATGTTATTATGTCTATGTGTTCCGGTTCTTCAATATTGTCAGCTATTAGGGTGAAGATTATTCTCATACCATTCTCAATGTTAATTATAGCATTCAATGGTTTTGGTATAAGCACTGTAGGTATGTTCTTATTATGTACCTCTCTGCACAAACTTCTATATATCACAGAGTCAATTGGAACTATTTCTACACACACATCATTAATTGAAACATTATTATTCTCACTATCATCATCACTCTCATTTAAAATTGATGGTATATTAGTCATTGTAGCCAGTATTATAGTTAAATTCTTATACTTTTCATCTATAAAGTCTTCATGTATGAATACAGTGTAGGGATGTATCAAATTCTTTTTGCCATCACTGTCTATGGGTACTGCTCTTAGAACTAACCTTTTTGGTACATTTAAATATGGAGCGAGCATTCCTTTGTTTATAGCACCTATGTTTTTAAACTGTTCATTGTCTTTGGGCATGGGAACATTGACTGGTGTAGTAGGGAAAGGGTGTATGCTGTTAAAAGCATCCATTTTCACAATGATTTGGCTATGGTTGACGAGAATTCCAGTTTGTTTTGGTGTGAAGACTATTGGTAAAGATGCTGATATCCAAACTACTGTCTTTTGATTAGCGACAACTAGTCTCAATTGGTCTAGTATCCGCATTTGTAGTAGTTCTACATTGTGTTCCTGAAAAGTAAATAAATATTTTTTATGTTCATATATTGTTATCTTCTACATAAACATGGAACATTTTCATATGGCTGACAAGCATATCTAAACTGAAATTTTCATAATGACTTGTTAATTTTAACTATCAACTTTTTATGTAGTAATGTTACAATTTAAAAAGTTACAACGTACTAATATCTCCTGGTCATCAGGACTGTCAGTTTCCACATACAGCTCATTCAGCACCTTGAGATCAGCGTACGGAGACACAAAGACATCAGCCCCCTCCTCTAGCCCCACCATCCTGCTGTATATAGGGTTGCAGGCTACCTGACCTTCCGGAACACCGCTTTTGAACACCACCCATAGTAGGATCTGCTTGTCTCTGCAGAGGACTTGGACGCATTGTGTCTGGAAGTAACCAAAAAATACTGATAATGTTTGTGTCTAAATTAAATAAGTACCTATAGTGTGATATTAAGCTAACTTATTAATAGTACATTCGTAATATTAATTGTATACTTGTCATTACTTGTAAATGATGTTCTCTATCCCAAGGCAGCGATAAGATGGCTATAATTAACTGTGAATAACAACTGCCTGTTATGGATGTTCAGTTCTTATAAACACAAGCATAAAGAACAATAAATAGCATTTTCCCAGGAGTAAACAACATTCTAACCTCATTGAACAATCAAATGAGCTTTTACGCAACCTATTGTTTTAATACATAAAGAGTTATGTCAACGCACCTTTGCATAAACATTATGAAGTTAAAATTCTCACCTGTTCATTATTTGTGCTGTACTTTGGACTGATATAAGCAAAGCAAGTCTTTTCATGAGTAAACGTTACTTTAAGCTTGACACCTCCTAACATATTGTTTCATACGCTGTGGCACTTGCATAAGATGCGTTAAATCTGTAAAAACAATGCTTTTGTTATCACTGAATTAATATTTTTATTGGAAATATCACAACAGGGAGTACAATGACCACAACTTATCAATCGCGTTACAGAGATAAATATACCTTGATTTTGAGCATACGCGCATTTCAGCTGATTGTGGAATGTCCTTAGTTATAGACAAAACTTCACTATATTTGTCCATAAAACTATATTTAAGAAGCAACATAAAATGGAAATCATTTCGAATATAACAATTACACTAAATACGTTTATATCAGTGCATAAACTATCTTCGAAATGCCTTTCACAGTCAGTCAGTAATGTTCCAATTTTATCGAATTGGGAATGGAACGCGTTGTAAACTGCATGTTTTGACATTAACGTTTCTTTATCCGTAGGCGCTTATTTTCGGGATTTGAGAAATTATTCAGCAATTAATATCGTTACTTCTTAATTGAATCGTATCATTAAAATCCCTATCATTTCGACTATCGGTGTTACAATTTCTTGCCTAATATTAAGACAACCCATAATTTATTCACCATTACCTTCCAGTAAAAGTAGTTAACAAAGTTTTACTCGGCAATTGGCTATTTGATATAATCAAAGTAATTGGGGACAACAAAACTAATTGTATTAAATTCTTGACCGTTATTTGAAGCTTACTAGTTTGAGATAGGCACCTACGTGT
The DNA here is from genome assembly GCF_022581195.2 of Helicoverpa zea. Taxonomy (NCBI): domain Eukaryota; kingdom Metazoa; phylum Arthropoda; class Insecta; order Lepidoptera; family Noctuidae; genus Helicoverpa; species Helicoverpa zea. The sequence goes on from NC_061454.1 coordinate 13,530,732, forward strand.
TTTCCGCTTTTATCTCCGTCCTTTTCTACCCCATATCTTGCATCTCTCTCGCACACCGACCAGTTTCACTCCCCACCAGGCAGGAGGCGACGAGTGTTCTCGGCGGCCACAGTTCGTCATTGGCGTCTTGTTTTCCGCCCGAGAAGGTTGTCTAACCAACCGCTGTAGTATTTCGTTGAAAAATAAACTCAGTGCTCTCGCAGAACACAGGTGAGTTTATAATATTTTATACAATTTGTTAACGGTTTTACCGTTCGATATTCGATTTTGCGAAATCAAGTGTTAATATTTTGTACATCTACCCCTTTTTTGTCACGAGTTTCTTCCGTGTACTTTTTTTTCAGTAATTTGTTTTCAGAATGAGTGACTTATAAAGCAAATACAGATGCGGTAAATAATAAAGCTACCACAGCCCGTGCACGTGACTATGGAAAAGAAAGCAAGCCCGAAGTTCCTAAGGCACCTGTGGCCCTAGTTCAATCCTGCAAGGCGTTCAACGGTTTGACAAAAAAGAATGGTGTGAGGTGCGGTCCAACCAGCATCTCCTTAGTTCGGACTGATCACTACCGCACTTGAAGAGGGCTGATGGTGTCAAGAAAGCTTTTCGGCCTTGAAAGACTTGGTACGCTCCCCTCGGACTACCAGTAAGTCTGTTAGCCACCTCCCATGGGGGTCGGCTCATTATCACGGCGTGTGATGGTTTTCGGCCTTGAAAGACTTGGTACGCTCCCCTCGGACTGCCAGTAAGTCTGTTAGCCACCCCCCGTAGGGGTCGGCTCATTATCTCGGCGTGTGATGCTTTTCGGCCTTGAAAGACTTGGTACGCTCCCCTCGGACTGCCAGTAAGTCTGTTAGCCACCCCCCGTAGGGGTCGGCTCATTATCTCGGCGTGTGATGCTTTTCGGCCTTGAAAGACTTGGTACGCTCCGCCTAGGACTGCCAGTAAGTATGTTAGCCACCCCCCACAGGGGTTGGCTCATTTTCACGGACCCGCGCAGGGTACCAATCTTGCATGTTGCGAGACGCAGCATCATTACAAAGTGGGGACCAGTAAGTATACTAGCCACCCCCCACAGGGGTCGTTTCATTATCACGGACCCGCGCAGGGTACCAATCTTGCATTTTGCGAGTCGCAGCATGATTACAAAGCAGGGACCAGTAAGTATACTAGCCACCCCCCGCAGGGGTCGGCTCATTATCACGGACCCTCGCAGGGTACCAATCATGCATGTTGCGGGTCGTACCATCATTGCAATCTACCCTCGCAGGGTGGCTTTTTGGATCGACTTTCGAAGAGTCGCCATTATAACCTTCCCTCGAAGGGAAATGGTAATCACACTCACGCTGAATGGCGTGTGATGCAAAACTCTAAAAGCTCCCTTGGGATATCACGAGTAAATTACAATAGGAACCATGTCCAACAGAGGAAACAGAAAGCGTCCAGGACCGCAGGCGGACTTTGATGCGTCCAACAAGGCACGTAAGTTATGACTTTCCAGGCGGGTTGCCTAACATTATATCAAGACCAATGGAAAGAAATGGGAGCTCCGCCTTTCTTGTCAAAAATAATAACTGGGTATCGCATACCATTGGCCAAGAGCCACCTTTGATAGATAATGCCAGATTTGACCAGAGAGTCCAAAGAGATGGATGTCGTCATATCCCAAATGATAAAACAAAAAGTTCTATTGATAGCTGCAAATTCTGCCAGCTTTCTTTCCAATATGTTTCTTGTGCCCAAAAGGCGACGGAAAGAACCGTCCAATACTCAATCTCAAGGTTCTCAACAAGTTCATAATTACGGAACCCTTCAGTTTAATAAATGTTTTTCGGGTGCTAGAGTTTCTTCAGAAAGACGAATGGCTGTGCAAGTGGATCTCGCCCAGGCTTACTTCTACCTTCCGGTAGCCGGAGGTCACAGACATGTTCTTCGACTACAGAAGAAGACTGCTTCAGATTACGTGCCTACCATTTGGCTTAAGCACGGCACCCAAGACCTTCGCCACAGTGACCAATTTGGGTGGCTCAAACTTTGAAAACTCAAGGGTTACTTATAATTGTGTATCTCGATTTTCTGGTGGCTCACCAAGATATATTTGCCTACTTTGGGATCATTTGCACCACGTTTTGGATGGCAAGTGAATAAATCGCAAGCATTATCAACAAGATAATGACAAAACGCACTACGTGACAAACAGCACGACAAACTTAGAAGACCTGCATAGCTTGATAGGACTTTTAAACTTCGCAAGTTTTCGTTGTTCCATACGGCAGACTGCATTACCGGGCTCTCCTCACTTTCCTCAATGCAGTGTTGAACAGCAATCTATACCTACCCTATTCATGGAACCGTGAGCCAAACGGTGAACAAACCATAAAAAGGGTTCTTATAAGTCACGATTGAAGTAATGATCATATTTTATAAAAATAACTACGAAAGTAATATACTGACAACATTAGAAATGATATTTTAGAACGATGTCTGTGGAACTTATGCAATCTTTTCAAACTTATTTGAAATCAAATATGTATAATAAAGGCCGTAAATTATTTTCTTAATTTTAATGAAATATGTAGTAAATCGTTTACATGTAAAATGAACCTAGAAGTCTTGACTGTCATACATAGAACCCTACTTAATTGAAGACCACGATACTAAGAACATTTTACATAAAAATGTGACGTTTTTGTCATCGGTCGGGTTATACCCACCATTTTGAAAAAGTGTCATTCTTTGGTTACATTGTGGGCTCACGGCTCGGTGAATGGAGTATAGCAATGTTGAACCTACCAGCAGATGCCTTAGCAGATCTAAAGTGGTGGCTGGTCAGCTGCCACCAAACCTTGGATATTCATTCGCCACTTCCCTGTCACCTTATAACCACGGACGCCTCCGATGTAGGATGGGGGCACAACTGAACGGAACTCCCGTAATGGGTTCATGGAACGAGAGAGAAAAAGGCTTTCACTGCGATCTGAAAGAGATGCTTGCAGTATTAACTGGAAAATCACGGCAAGTTGCTAAAGAGATCAACAGCCATTTTTCAATGCAAAAATGGGACTGTGGTGTCATATCTAAGAAATCAAGGTGGCACCCGATCAAGGAGCCTACCGAACTTGACGTACAGAGTATTCAGTTATCTTGAGCTGTATCAAATCTATCACGTCGTGAATCATATACCAGCCCTATTCAACAGTCAGGCAGACCATCTCTCCCGACACAAACCTCCACCGGAGTGGCATCTTGTATCAGCAGTGGACCTACTTGCCTCGAAGCGAGCCCAGGGACACATAGTTGTGTACTACGTGCCCCTAGATCTGAAGGACCCGAAAGCGGGGTTCCACGATGCCTTTTTCTCAAGTTTTGACTTACCCGCTAGCATGGGTATTACCGCCACCTTACCTTATACCGTAGGTCCTCAGTCATCTCAATTCAGGAACGGGAGTTAATCTCATAGTAGTTCCTTCGGTGGCACCAGGTATTTTGGCGAGCAGATTTGAAGTCCCGATCATTAGCAGTACCCTACACACTGATGAACCTCGAGCAGAAACCGATAGACACAGCAACGGGGATACCCCCTGCCAAGGTCAGGGAAATGGGGGGGGGGGGGGAGGGACAAGGAGTCTCTCCGACTGAAGTCTTCTTCAATCCACACGCAACACTTATCAATCAGCTTGGAGTCGATGGTTAAATTGGGGCGAAAAGTATGAAATTGGATCCTATGAATCCTTGAATCCCTATTTGGACCTATACTTACCCAATTTTTAGCAGACTTACACATAGTAAATAAACTAACATACAATACTATTTTATTACACAAGTCAGTTATAGCTACACTATGCAATGCAGAAACCACTGGAGAGCTAGGTTCACACGTTCTAGTCGGACACAATTTAAAATCAATAGCGCTGAGCAAACCTGTTCCCCGGGAAGCCGTCCATCTGGAATATTGACCAATTGGTAACCTACTTAAGTGCAGTAAACGTAGACGAGAATAATCCATTTGCAACTTCCAGGCACACTGCTGCTCTTTCTTTTGCTAGCTTGTTTCGGAAAGGCGAGTCCATGATCTTTCCTTGCTTGCAATAGACCCAGAACATTTCAAAAACAACAAAGATAATTTAATCTTATGGCCAGTCTTTGGCTCTAAGACCGACAGTTCTAGTCATAGGCAGTCGGGTTGTTGTTTGATGGATAATCAGGAAAATATAAATCTAAGTCCAGTGTATTGGGTCAGAAAGACTAAAGCCTTGTTAGAAGATAGACGGACATCGGCTAATTCCTTAAATTTATTTATATCCGTTAGAGGCCAACCAAAGGCAGGCACCCGAACGATGATGCGGGTGGATTAAGACATTGTTAAAAGAGGCAGGAATAACTACAACCCCAGGAAGCTTCCACTCGGCGGTAGCGTCAAAATCTGTGTTGACAATATACTTTTGGACGATATATTAGCAAAGGGTAATTGGCGATCAGGCAATACATTTGCCCATTTTTACAGAAGGGAAAGATACCCACTAAATAGAAGTAGCAAGTTATCTCGATTATTTAATTAATCCAGCTGATTAATGTCTATATTTTTGTTACTATTGTTATTAAGAAGTATCGCAATGTTTTTGTTAATTACTATTAGAAAATGAAATCAATTTTGCTTTTGTTCTTGCATCTCTCTTTTAATTTTTATTACTCATCCTTCGAGCCCATTTCCCAACTATGTTGGGGTCGGCTTCCAGTCTAACAGGATGTAGCTGAGTACCAGTACCAGTTAACTTTGATTACATTAGTATTCCAGGACGCAATACACATACTTACATGTGATTACTCGTGTACCTAAGTACCTATTTACATACACAATTTCATTGTGCTTTTGCTCACATTGGCGTCCACTTCCACCAGGCGATAACAAACACGTCTCAAACTAGTAAGCTTCAAATAACGGTCAAGAATTTAATAGCAGCGTTTTACCTGAAATAAAACGCATATTAAATACTTACCTTATTTGAAGCTTACATTTTAATTTCTGCCTGGTGTTTTCGACTCAATGACGAACTGTGGCCGCCGAGAACACTCGTCGCCTCCTGCCTGGTGGGGAGTGAAACTGGTCGGTGTGCGAGAGAGATGCAAGATATGGGGTAGAAAAGGACGGAGATAAAAGCGGAAAACACGTAGGTGCCTATCTCAAACTAGTAAGCTTCAAATAAGGTAAGTATTTAATATGCGTTTTATTTCAGGTAAAACGCTGCTATTATGCGCGGAATTAAAAATAAAATCAACATCATTATTTAACATCTCAAACTCCAGAAGATATACTCTTTAAAACGGAACGTAGTTTTGCATCCTCCCTCCCCATTGGTTTACCGTTGGACCAATAAAATTTCAAAGTAGTTCAACGGTTTTTGAAGACGTTTCATCAGTCCGGTGTCTTGTTGAATTTTATCTTAAAATTTGGATAAAAATTATCATTTTGAAATTAATATCAGGCCGTGCAACTTCCAAAGTAACCACAATTCAATCAAAACGGCCACCGCCGTTTAATTAATGTGAGTACAAAATAAACGTTAGATAACCGTTTGACGCTGTCGGACGACGTTCGCTTGTTTTGCCTCCATTTTCAGTCGTTAGGAGTGTCGATTTTGAAACGCTTGTTTACGTTCATCGTTATATACCCTTTTGGGACCGTTAAATAATTGTTTAATCGTGTGATTTTTACAACGTTAATGAGTGCACGTGATAATTGTGGGATTGTTTCAGTACTTCCATAATGGCGCCAACAAGGTTGGCATCGAAGCCGATCGGCGTCAATGAGAACTTGAATGGTTTACTGGGGCATGGGATAACAACGAGGAGTAAGCAATTAGCTTCTCTGAAGACTCACAAGGACACTTTGAAGGGTCCAAATAAGAGGAAAGCCGATAGCCCCTTGAAAGATGTTACTGCAAAGCGGGCGGCGTTTGGGGACATCACAAATGCCTTCAACAAGACCACCGCGTTCCAGGATAAGGACAAAGTCATGGGGCTGAAGAAGGTTACTGTGGAGAGCAAAATACTCCCAATCGTTAAGGTTTTACTCTATTTTTTTCAACATTTTTTAGTAGAGGGTAGATCCATTCCTTGTAATGATTTTCATGTGTGTTAAAATTATGGTATGAGTCGTTAGAATCCATGTGGTTTAATTTCATGATCATAACAATTTCATTTGCAAAGGTAATATGGGTCAATGAACTTTCCCTCCAAAACTTTTTTGCATGATGTGTGCTATTTTATCTTTGTATTTGGAACAAAACTTCTTTAAAACTAGAGTTCTAAAGTAAGCAGATAGCTACTCTTATAACTGGGCTACATGATTATGCTCAAAATTAATATTAATTGAGCTAATGGGGCCAAGGTCATCTAAATGTTGTGCAGAGATAGCACAGTTTTTAACTGTTATTGCCTTTTTCATTTTGTTTACAATACATGCCACTTCCTGCCATATTATTCTTTCTGTATTTGATTTCATTTTTAAATTTTGAGTTACTTTTTGGAGACAGACATTATTATTGAATATATGTCCCTACAAAGTAGTTATCATTCTGAAAACACATAAAATAATTTACATCTTTTAAACACCTCATTGGTAAAAGAGCATTTCCATTTTCAGAGTATCAAACCACAGACAACCACATTGAATGGTAAGACCTCAAAGGCAAAAACTCTGCAGCGAGTGGCCACCAATGCCATAGACGCTGTGCAGAAGCACTTTGCCAAGGATCCTCCTAAGCCAGTAGCAACTCGGGCACAGAATGGCATCCTCAAGAACATTGAACAGAAAAAAGACAAGAGTCTTAATCAGAACCAAAGTCAGAACTCTGCAAAATCTGCGAGGAGTGATGTGTCTGAACCATCACTGTATATGACAGCTTTAGAAACTACGTTAGTTGTTTTTACTTATTTATTTTTGCCATTTCAGTTTCCTATCAATCATTTTTATGGATGCGTGGCATACTTAGGACACTTACATACCTGCAAATGCTGCACCTTAATTAATTTGTCCTACATAATGTTATTATCATTTTAAAGATCTATATTTTACCATAGAGATATTTACAAATGGTTCTCATTATCTATTTCATTGTTGGTTTAAAGGGTATAAAAGCATAGGAATAAATAAGACAGCTGATGCTGTTTAATATCAAAATAATCAACACATTGCTGTTGAAAGACTTTATGCGTATCACTGAACCCAGAAGTTGCAATTATTTACAACCGGTTCAGGATACAAAATTATTATGTTAAGAATTTAATTATTTTATTATTAGTTACGTTTCATAAGATTATTTGCATATAATTATTTATATATATTATCAAACTTGCATAACTTTTTCCTTATACATCACAGTTTTCATATGATGATGAAACATCAGCATAGTATTTTATTATGATAATGTTTCCTGGCTGCCCAATATGCCTGACCTCAATTCAATGACCTACTTATGAACAGCACTCAATCAGTTACATGGTGATTTTGTTCCCAATTTTCCCTAGTAATAAACCCATCTCCTAACTTCTGCTACAAGTACCTTTTACATTACATTCAGTATAGTTTAAAATAATTTTGTTATTCACATTTTTAATTAGCCTTATCCTACTTATATTATAAATGTGAAAGTTTGTGAGAATGTATGGATGTATGTTTGTTATTCAATCACGCAAAAACGGCTGGACCGATTTGATTGAAATTTGGTATGTAGATAGGTGATACCCTGGATTAACACATAGGCTACTTTTTATCAACACACCACGCGGGCGAAGCCGCTGGCGGAAGCTAGTTATGCATATAGGTAGGCAAAAAAATCAAAATGTTATTTTGGACTTTTGTCTTCTGTTTGCATCTGATAGTATAATCTTTCAGCTCTTTTAAATGAACTGTCAAGTATTAATAGCTCTTCCCTCTTTAGCAGCCCCTCAGAAACCTCCAAAGAGGAATACAAGACAATAAGTGAGAAGCTAGACAAGGTAAACCTTGATGACACAGTCCGTTCCCTGGACGAAGAGACTGAGGAGCCTCACAAGACACCCTCGGATGTCGCAGACTTTGACAAGGAGAACTGGAATGACCCCTTCCAGGTTTCCAACTATGCTATGGATATATTCAACTATTTGAAGAGCAGAGAAGTGAGTATGATATCTGATTAAAAGTTTATGCATACCCAAAATGATGTAACAGATTTTTGTGTCCATAATTTTACTCTTTATACCTGTGTTGATGTTGATACAGGAAGACTTACTATGATTTGTCTGTCATAACTTACCCTTTTTACCTGCGTCGCCACTTCGGTGTGTTTTTACATACGCCGGAAATGTTCAGGTCAACTTTGGCTTAGTTATTTTTGTCCTTTCTTCTTTCTGGTCTTTATGAAAAAATTGATCTCATAGCTGATAATAAGTATTGCAGGCGACTCTGCAAGAAAATTCCTAGTACAAGGAGTCTTGTGGCCTTCGCACAACAACGCCTCCCGCTGATGCCTAAAAATGATCAGCGACAATGTTTTTAACTGCCATAAAGTTGCGAAAACTTTGCTTACATTGCACTTTACTGACACATTATATGTAACTCAATATCTCTATTTTAGCGCCTATTCCCCATCGATGACTACCTGCAGCGGATGAAAGGGATCACGGCGTGGATGCGGGCACTGCTCGTGGACTGGATGGTGGAGGTCCAGGAGAGCTTCGAGCTGAACCACGAGACTCTATACCTGGCCGTCAAGCTGGTAGATCTGTTCCTCACCAGGTCCACGAAGACGCAGCCAGAGAAGGACCACCTCACGAAGGAAGAACTGCAGCTGCTCGGAGCGTCTGCACTGTTTATTGCTTCTAAGTTTGACGTGAGTTTAATTTCTTGTTGTTCATCTGAATTTATGACTTGTCGTGATTGATTGAGCCTGAAGGTATCGTAGAATCGAGTAGTGTGTGAGTGATTGACTTGATAACTTTGTCCATTTACTGGTATACTTACTACTGGTATTACTGGTATACTTGGAATTACTCGTATCTCTCGGCATTCATGTTAATCTATACTCAGGCCACCCACATTAATTGTATGTCTCACTAATCAATGGCGACATTAAAGCCGCGAATGCTATACCCTAAACCAGTGGTTCTTAACCTTTTTGACATGAGGGACCACTTTGACCAAAGTTGTCTTGCCGGGGACCACCTCATCGGTTTATCTAAATTAGTACTCATTCTTTATTATTTACCAAAAAAAAAACTGAATTTTTGGGTCAGTTCTACTCAAAGCTAAACGCATTTCGGCAGTTGTGTAGGTAAGCAAATGCAAATAAAGAAAAACTTGCCTATGTAGTTTCCAAATGCGCGAGCGAAGCGAGCGCGAAATTTTTATCGGACTTAAGGCGAGGAATTGGTCAACAATAATTCCATAACCGGCACGCGCATCTAAGGCGCCAAAAGGGGTCGGAGCGTCTGAGCGGGGCGAGGATAACAATACGCGCGCTAGCTTATAACTAAAAGTCGTAAGCGACAAAATGGTTTTGTAATTTTATTATTTAGAAATGATAATTTGATAAAAATTCCTTCTACAATTTTAAAGAGTATGTACATACTCAACTACTAAAAAACTTAAGAGGCTTAAATCGGTCCCGTATGCCCATAATATGTGAATCTCTTTTTAAAAAGAGGTATGTTTGATATATTTTTCTCTGTTATAAAAGTTACCTAATCATGTTTCTACGTCTAACAAAATAAGGTTCATATCATGAACTTTCAGGTAACCAAGTTGTATTTTGATCCGTTTTGTATTTACTGAGAAAAATTGAAATCCTTGGCGCCAAAAATTCCAATTCGTCCTCTTAAACCAAATACTACGTAAAATGTAGCCCAAACGTACTTAACTTTTTGTTTGTTGACAAATTCAAAAATAAGGGCATATAGTTTCTGAATACGCGAGCGAAGCGAGCGCGAAATTTTTATCGGACTTAAACCAAAAAATACATAAAATGTAGCCCAAACGTACTTAACTTTTTGTTTGTTGACAAATGCCAAAATAAGGGCATAATACAGTTTCTGAATAGGCGAGCGAAGCGAGCGCGAAAATTTTATCGGACTTCAACCAAATATTACGTAAAATTTAGCCCAAACGTACTTAACTTTTTGTTTGTATTTGTCAAATACAAAAATAAAGGCATACAGTTTCTGAATACGCGAGCGGAGCGAGCGCGAAATTTTAATTATTTTTTAAGACTCAAAAACAAAATTACATAAAATGTAGCCCAAACATACATTTTCATGAATGGGGGGGACTAGGTACGATACACCCGATATACGTCCATGCGAAAACCCCCGCTCGCAATTATAAGTCGATAAAAAATAAGTTTGATAACGTATAGCAACGTCGCGAAGCTCAGCTTCGCGGACCACTTGGAATGCCTCCAGGGACCACCAGTGGTCCGCGGACCACCGGTTAAGAACCACTGCCCTAAACTGTAACATCTTCCCTTAACTTCTGTTATCCTTCAACAGGAGCGCATCCCCCCGCTAGTGGATGACTTCCTGTACATCTGCGATGGCGCGTACACGCTGAGCCAGCTGCTCAAGATGGAGATGAACATCCTCCGCGTGGTCGACTTCGACCTCGGCATCCCGCTGTCCTACCGCTTCCTCAGGAGATACGCCAGGGTGAGGAATGTGTACTGGATATAAATGGCAAATACCAACATACTTATGATTGTGTTAGGTATTTTATCTAAATGTCTGATTTAATTACTTTTTAGGATTCAAATCAAAAATTAAATAACAACCTTGTAAAGCAATGTTACTGAAATTTTGAGTGCGCTTTATTTATGACGACAAAAACATAAAACGTGCCATGCTTGGAAGGATATAAAGCATTTCGCACGCGGCGTTGTATCCGCCAAGTGTACAGAGTGGTGTGAAAATTTGTGCTCGTATTGCTCTCGTTGTACGTGCGTATTTCATCGTAAGCTCGTTGTAATAATGGTTAGGCGCAGCGTTATAAGTACCTTAATCAAACAGAAACAAAGTTGCCAATTGTAATAATAGCTGGACATTTTACTGGTCTATAGACAGTTTACCACTCATTAAAATCTTCTTTTTTTTGCCTCCAGTGCGCTCGAGTATCGATGCCGACGCTAACCCTAGCGAGGTTCGTGCTCGAACAGTGCCTACTGGAGTACAATCTTCTGGAACATTCGGACAGCAAGATGGCCGCCGCCGCGCTATACCTCGCGCTCAGGATGAAGTCCATCGGAAACTGGTCGCCTACCCTACAGTATTATACAGGTTAGTTAGGACTTTTGATTTCAGCTACCTATACTACAGGGCAAATGAGGCTCCGTGAGTTGTTCGAAAGAGTCCGCGCCACTGGAACGTGGCTGGAAGGCTCCAGAAAAGTCATGGCAGTTTTATGCGCTACTAATAACACACCGAAAAACACATGAAATCTCTACAGAACATGTTCACATTGAAATTTCTGGTATCGCAGGATACACCGTCAAGGATATCCTCCCCATCGCGATCGCACAGAACGCGACGCTACACAAGAAACCAAAATCCGCCATCAGTACAGTGAGGAACAAGTATTCGCACACGATCTTCTTCGAGGTGGCCAAGGTGGCGCTGATCGACGACGCGGCGTTGTCCAGCTGAGGCAGGCTGCGTGGCGCTTTACATGCAGTACAGGCTGTACTCAGGTGGGTCCCCATTCTCTCATAGATGCATTTGTAAAGTTGAGTGTATATTATTCGGGAGGCTAGTGGACGGACGATGTCTGACTCAAGGCGGTGTACATAGAATTCGCGCTTTTTCTGTGTTTTCGTATTTATGTAATTTTATTTTTTTTGTTGTTGTTTAATTTTCTAGCTTCATTACAAAGTTTCTTATTCTTAATTGTTAACATAAATAACTTTTACGCTTGTGAATGTATTCGGTGTCTCGTGAATTGATTAACATTTTGATTTTTCACAGTGAATTGTTTATGAATTTAATCGGCAAGATAGTCTGTGACTTTATTACTAATATTTTTAATTAATCGAATTAACACTATATTTTACAGTTTATGATTATATGTAATTTTTTATAACAAATTAAAGTGATCTTGCGTCAGACTGAACTCGGTCCGCGCTGCCGTAGACTAAGAAATCGCAATCGATAACTTGTGTTACTTAATTATTGTTATGTGCTGTCGTGTTTGAGATGTGTGAACGCTTCTAATGTTGCGAGTAGCTCGTTCACGAGAAATGAATCAAAACGGACCAAAATTCGGACCCTTGAGCGAGCTACAGACGGCCATCCAAAAAGACCAATAAATGTAAGGTGCCACATTGGCTCATTAGTGCTACATTGTATTTGTAAGTAGTGTGACTAGACAATTTCCCCCGGGCTTACCACCCCGGGTAGATGAAACACTGCCATTAGATGAACGTGTAGTGGAAAAACTAGAACAATTAAGAGTTTGTGTTAGCACACGAATTGTTAGACTATGGTGTGAGTTGTTTATGCGAAGTTTATTTACTTTCGGTAAATTAATGTAATAAAGACTGAAATGTTTGTTGACATGATCAAATGGAACAGGCTGACCTGGCAAATTTGTTTGTCAAATATGTGCCATATATCGCTATGGCTGACGAAACTCGGAACATTTGACTAAGAGGTGAAGCCTCAATAAATAACACCAGTTGAACGAAACTAAGTTTCCACAAAACAAAAGCGTTTAAATTAAATTAATAAAAAAAAACTGAAACCAAAATCTCATCATGTCCCGTCTGACCTCAATAGAATTTTTACCAAAAATCAATGCCTAATAGTATCCACATTCCAATATTGTTTTACTTCCGCCTCGCTGCTTATTATTTAATTTAGAATAACGCTGTCTTCCTATAGTGAATTATAGGTGTTAATCGGCTAAATGTATTAAAAATGTATATTTATCTGAACTGTACAAATATTGAAACACTTTGATAATTAATTTTCCCGGACAGAGATTTTCGCGTAACTAATTTTGAAAGTTGTCAAAGTGTATATTGTGTACATGAGCGCTTTCGCTTTTACGATAAATATGCATACTTAGGTTTCTCTTATGACTAGGATTTGTTGAATCTTTAGGAATCGTAAGCCTTTGACTGTACAGTCGCGATCATAAGTGTTATGCATAAAATTAAAAGAATCCACAATGAATTTAACTACTCGTGCTTTAATCATATCATTAAGAAATAGTTTTAACGGTTCTAGATTTTATAATAGGGTGTATTCTATCTTTGCGTTACTGACACTTATGTCCCGACGGTACTGAGGGTTCAACCAGCGCCGGATGTGTAAACGTTTTTATACATAATATTATGTATTCTTCTTGGCAAGCTTTGCTAATACTCTTTTAATTATAACTATTATTAATGGATTTTGTAATGTTTTAATATAATTAATTTACATAGTAATTATTGTGAGATTATTCGCATCATTTGTCATATGTTTTGTAATTTATCACATTTTAAAGAGTACAAAATATTGGAATGTTATAATAATGTTGTTCGTTTAATAATAAGTTTTAGAATAATTGTCACTTTGAAAACTGTTTTCTTCTTGATAACATTTGTCGTCTAATTATACAAGGTTAATGTAAACTGTGTAAATAAAAGTGATTTTGGTTTGGTAATATGATTTTGATTTGTTATATTGCAAACCCAGTATGTGTAATTAAATTAAATAACTCAACCTTTACAAACTAAAGTCCTTTAAATTGACGACTTTTGTTTATTAGTTGCGATAATATCAGACAAACAATAATTCTATATTTTTATGCTAACATTATTTGACATTGATTACAAAGTTTTTTTCGCAAATAGTCGAAGGTAAAGGTTGAATAAATTGGTTGATATCAATGATGACCCAGGGAGTTTGTGACATTACCACCGCACGCCAAGGCCACGCAAACCAAAAGGCCTAGACTCAAAACGGAGAACTGAGTCTAACAGTAAAAACCATATAAATAAAACCAAGAAAATTATTCATGTTGTGATTTAATCACACTTGAAAACAAAGTAGTTTTTTCCAGCAGTCAAACCTGACGTCTTGACTAATTACATACAAAAAATTACGACACAATACCTACTTATATATAGGTACTCTCGGGACAAGATATCGTGGGCATATACCTCGCCTAACTTAATATTAGCACAAACTATATTAACAAAATGCATGAACGGGTTACGATAGCAACCGTGAGGTATTCCAAAAAACAATTTAAAATTATGTCAGCATCACTAGATTGTAGAAAACTGTTATAATACATCAATTTTGTATTAATCACAAAAAAAAATCTGGCCCATTGATATAGAAATAATTATACTCTTTTGTAAATGAGATGAAAATTATTGGGAAGTTGTATATGGAGGTCTTATCAATAATATGATTAAATTAAAATATAATTTCCAGTCTGTTAGAACAAGTGATACAGGAATTGCTTACTGGCTCTGCTGCATCCACATTGATGGTAACCAAGGAAAACTATTGTCACTACTGTTTATGATGATGACTGATATGATACAGGCAACATTTTTAAATTTACATTAAATTCTATGATAAAATAATACAAATAATTTACACAGAATACTCGGCCAGCAAGATACCATCAACTCCATATCCAATTCAAACTCAAAATATTTATTTGCTTCTATAAAATGTTGCCATAACTCTCCATCAATGCGGATTTAATGAATAACTATAGTTTCTACAACCTTGTCCCTAAAATAACAATTCCCATAGATCTATAACCATGTAGACAAAAGTTAGGTCATCTAGAGCTAAAAATATGTAGATCACATTTCCTAAGATATCAAATAGTCAGATAAGGCGATGTTATTTCTACGGTAGTTATACATGTTACGATAGTTCGGAGGTTATTATGGAAATTAAATATTGCACATCGTACGGACATGAGTGAACATGGCCGGAATTCGTTTAGAAGTGCCTGTCTTTGACGCAGGTAGTTGAGTTATTTGAAATTGCAGCTGTGAGAATTAAAATTATCGACTTTTTAGGTAAGAAGAAATGTGAGCTGAATTACAGATTCTAGTTACTACAAGATGTATTTCAAGATAAACAAATACCCACTCTTCTGAAATTATTCAAAATCGTTGAGCAAAACACAAGTTACTCACATCATTTCATGTCAATAATCTTCTTTTTACTTGTTTTGCCTATTCTACCCGCATAAATAAGACACTTCTACAAAACCGTAACATGTAAGTTCACCTATATAACTAGTACTTGCCCTAATTCATGAGGTGGCACAATAAGACTGTTAATCATTCACTTTGTCAGTAATGGTGACTGTTTGGTTATAAACACATTATAACTTAAATTTAAATTAAGATCGGCGGATTAATTCAATCATCAATGCGGCTTGCATAGCTCCTGAATGCAATTTTATGAAAATATAAGAATAAGAACAAACAAGGATTATTTGTGCTATTGATTTAAGTAATGATGATTAAAAAAATAATTAAAATATTCGATTACAAGTGTAATGATCAATTAATGTTCCAGAAACCATGCAAGCCACTCCACATTACGACAATAAACCTGAAATCACAGAAATATTCGACAATATCAACCAAAAAAAAACCTTTTAATATTTTCTTACCAAGTGTAAAAGCACGCAACATATTGCCGCAACGCGAACGAGATACATTTAAATACCAATGACTATAAACATAACTACGAAGTTATCGCTTCTGCATTAATACCTACACGCTTTCGAGTGTTCACTAAGCTAACTTATCGATATAAATTATATACATTACGCGTTCTATACACTGAACGCTTCTAGTTATATTTACAATAAAGTTTTGGATGCTTTGGCTAACAATAGGGCACTCGCTTAAGTCTGTCTCGTCAAGTTATTTGGTGTGCTGCTAAATAAAATCTCGATTTAAGGACTTTTAAATAAAGGTAATCATATATAATAGTGGTGCGACATAAAATCTATATTGTTGTTGTTGACTCCAGCCAGCCTCAAAACAACATTTTAGACATTTTCAGGTAATTGAAAAATAATAAAATATTCTAAAGTGATGGGACATGATATTTAGCAGAACACCAAGCCATAAGAGACCGCTTTACAATTCATTCCTATAAAACTACGTTAATAATTTCAAGTTCGTAGGAACCAACGTGATAGGCTACTGTATTGGAACAAATACACGAATTTGAACCCTATGAAAAGTAATACTGGGCTTGTAATAGCTCGCTATACCTCCACGTACAATATTAGAAGCCGCATCAGTATCACAGAGCCATTAAAACCCGTAGCTTAAGAATTTCAGTCGAAACTTTAGCGCAAACACTATCCACGAGAAACATTAGATCTTAATGGTAATTTTATAAAAGCTACTATTCTAAACGCTATAAAATATAAACGTCCACGTAATAAAATTGGACAGTAAATCCGGACAAGTTGGCAAGAGATATTTCGATAATTTGCGCGAAAACTTCAACTGTGAATTCTGTGGTGGATTAACAAACTATTAGCTGGGGTTGGAGGACTTGTGGTTTTGGGGGACATCTGTGGATTCGTGGGAGCACTCGTTCATGGGTTGTACTCGAGGGGAGACCGGCCTGAAGGTGCACTCGAGGGAGTCGGAGTCGGGGGTGCCGGGCGTGGACGGCGTGAGTCTGTCGGACGTGCACATGCGCTTGGACAGCGGCGAGTCGGCCTCGTCGCAGCGCCGCTTGTTGGGCAGCATGTTGGGCCGGCTCACCGGACTGAAGCTCGACGCGCGGATCGCGATGGGCGATAAACTCCGCCGCGTCGTGTATTTCCGTGTCGGGGAAGGGGAGACAACAGGTGAAAACCTGGAATTGATGTTTGTAGTAATATCAAACAGGGTAATTTTAAACATTTGTGAGTATTTGAGACAATATAGGAGAAGGCTGCATAGCCAAACAGACATTCATTCCTGATAAAATCCAATGTCTTGCTTTCCTAATTTTACCATATGAATCTGGAATTTCATTCTATCTGTTGGTTACAATTCAAAGAAAGAAGCAAGTTGAACCGTAATGTAGATGCTTACCTAGGTATCCTAGTAGGTGAATTAGCGAGTCCGGCCACCAGGGTCAGATCCTCACAGGACTGCCCCATCTGCATGGCGGTGTGTATCTCTCTCTCATGCGCTACCTCGCGCGTGTTGCTCACGTCGGCGCACTCTTCAGCTCGCAGCTGGTTTACCCGGGGAGCCATCCGCGCCCATGAGCTCTGGAGAAAGAAAATATTATTATAGAAACAGTGTGGCCATGGAGATTGTCATCCGTCATTGGTTGTAACAGCTAGGGCAAGGTACATCATGCGATTTGATTAAAGTCCTAATCGGCTGAGATTACCGTAGATGTAGGATTCACCATACTAAAATAGACTTAAATAACGATAGCAAAAATTATATAAGACGAGATATTATGGCACCATGTGCCGAAAGTGAAAATTGGTATATTCGGTGCCGAAATATGTGTAGGTAAGGAATCATTAATCTTGCATAAAAGGTGAATGTACTAAAAAAATATACATAGAAACGGCAAGTTCTTGTTATGTAAATATTTATTTTCAGTGTATGCACGTTATGTGTTTTTTCTTTCAAACATTACACGTGCGTGAATAATTTGTGTCCTTTGAACTGCCGCGTCAATCGTCTTTTGACAAAGCCTCGCGCAAGCGACAGCCAGGGCTGTTATGTTTTTATCGGAAATTTACAGCGTTTTGCACGCGCAAAAACATACGGACATTTTTCTTGGATGATACTCAGTATAGTTCTTATATGTTATAACGACAGGTCAGGTTGTTATAACACTGGTCAACATCAGGTTAACCATATTTGTGTAAAATATGCCCCTTCTCTAACTTGATTTTAAGGAAATTAAATGATTCCTGCTTATAAATTCTCAAAATTCTTTAAATAAAATAAGTAATACTTACAGCTACATTGACGGGCGAGGTGACGGGGCCGAAGGTGCCGCTATGCCTGCGCGTGCGCGTCAGGTTGTTGTTGGAGAACATGCTGAATATTGACGTATTCCTGTAACAATACACGTTTCTACGTAAGGTTTCAAATTAATCCAGATGTACATGTCTAGACAAAACTTTCAATTAAGTATTTAGTAGAGGTTTCAGGCAGGGATTATTTTTTGCAGTTGTATATAGCCCTTGAACCCAGCACTTTCCACCAGGTGTCACTAGCGAGCATAAATCTAAAAGGATACTTTACATCTTTTAAAAACATTTAAATATATTCTCATCATCAGTCAATTTCAAAGGAGCTACAATGTTACAAAGTAACATTTAAAACGATTCATTTGAAGAAGCAACAGAGCATTGTACGTAAATTCTCGAGACTGGACAATTTGCATATTCTATTACAGATATCGATTCTACACCCACATCGGTACAACGACTAACCAATGGACATGTTGATTTCATGGAAATTTTGTGCAATCTTGCACGCTACTGCAGGGGAATTGGTATCAATTGAGAGCGAAGCGAGGCGGGCGGTGCGACGCCGCACTCAATTAGACTATAAAGCAGAGGCTTTCCGATAGCGCGGCAATGATCCGAGTGGGAAACCATTGCATGAAAACGTCGAAGAAATGAAGACATATTTTTCGAACAGAACATTGACTGTAGGTACGACGAACATCGTGTTAGGTACCTCTTACGACATAAACTTACCTAGCTGGATATGTCTCTTCGACAATTTTGATAAGATGTAATTGATTTGCAGTGTTTTCAATAGGAACTAATCTGAGTTAGAATCTCAAATGACTGATCCGCTGCGATTTATCAAACTGACAACTGAACATTATATTTCCTCCAAATTATGTCCCATGTCACGAACGTGGAAATCGTTCCCCCAACGGGATTAAACTCCGCAGCTCAGCGGAAATCATTGCCAACAGCACTGTCCAATACTGGAGTGTATAATGGCTTATTTTATTACAAGATGACACAGATTTAGAACACGCCAGAAAAGTCGTCACTTTATGTACCAACCTACGTATGGGTAGGTACTTCAAAACCGCAGAACACTATTACCCTAAAAACAAAGACAGCATACTAACAGACTTAGTAACTGCGCAGCAATGAGGTCGACGACCGGGTAAGATTATAATCTATCGCCTAGAAAGACCTACTGACTTTGGAAGATAATTAACGCAATAAATAAAACGCTTCATGAGATGCTCTTTTGAAAATTGCTACAACTTGAACTGTCACAGAACCCTTTCAAAACAAACTACACACATCAAAAGTTTAGGCGAAAAGCAGATTTACCAGTGGGGAAAAATTCTGCGACATGGTCGTACGATAAATCGCAATGTAGCACGACAATGCGAATAGTCGCATGTCAGCGTCTTGCGTCACGGTGGGAGGATCGCCAGAAAACGTATTGGCGAAGTATCCATGACTAAACTTTTTAGTATCCTACCAGACTTCTGCGTATAAATTTTATAGCATTCGATTAAGATTTTTTTATTACCCCTTAGGGCAATATAAAGCGAGGGCGATACTATTTTATGAAGGAACTCCAAGTGTTCTTGAAAAATTTATGGATGACCCAATTTTTGCAGCGATATACTTAGGCAATTTTTTGGCGAAGACTTTATCTATACTAATATTATAAAGCTGAAGAGTTTGTTTGTTTGTTTGAACGCGCTAATCTCAGGAACCCGATTTGAAATATTCTTTCAGTGTTAGATAGCCCATTTATCGAGGAAGGCTATAGTTTTTATCCGGGTTCGTGCAGAGGTTTCCACGGGATGCGGGTGAAACCGCTGGCAGAAGCTAGTACGATATAATTTGTTTCAGTACTTTTATAACAGGCTGTTTTTACTCCGCTGAGCTCATCGTGGCAGCATTGCTTTCATTGCATTTCACTACCTGCTCATAAAGCATGTGTAATAAAACCTATATTACGCAGGTGCGTTTGTCGGTAGGCTTATTATTAAGACTTATGAAATAAAAGCAGACTTCTGTGTATTTTATGAAATAAAAGCAAACTTCTGTGCATTTTCCATATCCCATTCGCTACTATCGGCGAGTCCCCTAGGCTTGTAGCCGAAAGTGTCGTGCGATCAAATTACTTATAGAAGTTGTACACAAACCTTTACTGCAAAATAATGAATTATTTGGAGTATTTTGTGCCTTTGTCTGTCACACGTGCTCATTAACAACGATATGCGAGGAATCTACGATAATACACTTTAACAATGGGATCGTCAGCGCGAAATTGCGCCGTAATCCATGGCACTTTTCTTGGCATACCCAATTAAACGAAAATAGATCTAAATAAACAGCGTGACATAGTTGCTTATAAAACACTTATATTCATTTACCATAACATTATACAGATATCGGGCCCGTCGTGAGACAATAATAACAGACAGTGTTGCGTGCTCCAATAACAATTACTGTTTATAATACTATTTCATTTCAACTATAGTCGTTCGAGTGTTTTATCTATCACGATCTTCGTATGACATGCATACTTGCATGTTTTGAAGGACCACTACACAAACGAATTTCGTGTTTTTCAACTTCTGATAAATAAATAAAACACGTGGCTTTCAATTCTGTGTAGCTTGCATCTTGACGCGAGATATAGGACTCAATCGATGTAAACGAGCTTCAAAGAGAATAATGAATTCAATGCATTATGCTATGAAAGGTCGCTCGGTCTCACAATTCATTCTGAAAACATATGAGATCGGATGCCATTGCCAACGCACTCACAAATTATATGCAGTCCTTTTCAGAGATGTTTATTGTGAGGGATAGGATAGAGAAAGACTCCATAGAATAAAGAAAAATGTAAACTCCTAGGAATTCAAAATATTTGAAATAAGTAAATGTGAGCCACCAATTGTTTTGGAGGGAATATAGAGTAAAGTATAATACTAATCTAATCCCGATTTTCTAGAACAATCAATTTTTTAACTTTCCATGAATCCATGGTGTGACTTAAAACACATGGCACATACTAGAAACTAACGTTCTATGATTGCGGCACATAACAGACTGATTATCACATTTGTCACAAGAAAACAATTTACAGACAGGTTTGTTCTGCAATTT
This sequence comes from Helicoverpa zea, assembly GCF_022581195.2. Taxonomy (NCBI): domain Eukaryota; kingdom Metazoa; phylum Arthropoda; class Insecta; order Lepidoptera; family Noctuidae; genus Helicoverpa; species Helicoverpa zea. The sequence goes on from NC_061454.1 coordinate 13,551,866, forward strand.
AGCGGTGCTTATTGTAGTAATTAAGTAATAGCCAAGCCATAATCAGAGGTTCTCAAAGTGGCAACATGTGAACCTTGATCACGAGTCACTATGCGTATCTCACGATACACCAACACACGCTGGCAAATATCGCAACAACTTAATCGCATATATCACGCCAAAAAATGGACATTCGGAAGATGGGATACAAGCCTACTTACATACGTATGCAAGTGCATGGTACTCAACATGGTTACTCTTGGGTAACCATTAGCAGCACAAACAAAAATAACACCATATTTTTGTGTACTGGTTGTACTTCGTCAAATGGTCAGAAGAGTAACAGGTGTATGTGTGAAGAAGTTTGAGAAACTCTGACAAAGGTGATAGGCCAGAGTTTAATTGATATATTGGATCCTATAGCGTTGAAAACACGGATTACTAGTTGTCAACATGTTGTTGAACAATATTGATACAAATGCAGGAAAAAGTAGGGAGAACTTTTAGATAAATGTATAACAAAAACAACTTGTAACATGCAAAACAAAATGCAAATAGTATTACATTATTTATAGCTAAATAATTCATCATCTTCGTTTGCTAAATCAATTATTTACTTCTGCCAAACACCATTCTTATGATCATCATCTGCCTAGCCATTTTCCGAACTATGTTCAGCTTCCAGTCTGATTGTATGCAACTGAGTTACTCAACCCAGTTAACCGGGCAACCCAATACCCTTGGCAAAACTCCATTCTTATAATAAATAATTAAAAACAGATAATAAAACGAACTAGTATATACTCCATCTAAATCAGAATGTAATCTGTTAAAATTTTGTCATTAATTACTTATGTGATGTTTAGTTTGCTGTATGCAGACACAAAAAGATTATTCCTATTTTAAAATTAATTAATATAAGTACCTAACTACCTGGTTTTTTGTACGTATATTACACCTAAAATATGCTTGCCAAGTTCAATGATAATAGTCTTGAACATAGCAAGCAATTTATCAGAAAATGTGATATTTATCTAAAGAAATATATTTCAGATAGCATTGGGAGATAGTGTTCAAAAGAAATTGTGCTCTTACTAATAAATAAAGTTATGTTGTGCATGGTGATTCATTTATACTACAATAAAAAGAGAAATTTTTTGTTTGTTTGCTTGTATGAAACCTCAGAAATTACTAAACCAAGAAATTGTCTGCCAATAAAGCTTATATTATTACCCTGATAAGCCCTGATTTCTATAATCAAATAAAGCTCCAGGCAGAAGCTAGTATATTTTGATCCAAGATATATTGCAAAGCAAGCATTTTGGACATAATAAACATAGGTACTTCTAGATTATTTGAGCTTGTTAAATCAACTATATAAATAATTTATCTATTGAAATATGGGCCCACCATATGCGTCATAGCATATACCCAGAAATTCCTTATACATGCAGTAAATTTATAGATTATAGTATGTTATTGGTTCTGCAGCCGAAAATCGATCTCAGTGGCGTGCACTTGGAGAGGTCTATGTCCAGCAGTGGACTGCTATAGGCTGATGATGATGATGATGATGATGATTGGTTCTTAGAATATTAGTTAGTTACCATAGCAAGATAAGTGGGTGGTACAATAATAATCATGACTGGTTGATTTTCAGATTATTTACAAGTATTTTATTTGGGACAAACTTGTTCTGGGACTGTGTAAACAAAATAAGAGAATTTAAAAAAAATTAAAAATCTCTAGTATTTAAGGAACTGTCTATTACTATGTTATTATGCATATTCATAGTGTTTGTAAAAACACTTGCTTCCTCCCAGAGGTTTTAGCACTGAACAAATTTTAATCAGTCCAGTAGTTACTGAGATCAGTATGTTCATACAAACAAACTCTTCAGTTTTATAATATTAGTATAGATTTTTAAACAGGTAAATCAGTATATTTGAGAAAATTTGCCACTACTTAGTCATCCAGTGTCATTGGAACGGTTCATAAATAAGATATCTTGTTATTGTACAAAACATTGAAGTTGTCTATTTATCAATCACTACATAAATCAACAAAAGGAAGAATAGCTTGGAATGCATTAATTTCAAGTATCATTCAATGTAGGTGTTGATGAGACAAAGTGCATTTTAATTACCACATTTTCTACCCATATGGAAGTTCATAATTGGGTACTTGTATATTCTAATGGGGCATAATACATCATCACATATACACAAACCTCCTTTAGACCAGCAATCACTGAGATTCAAAAATAGAACTTATAAAAATATTAACACTATCATCAAATGAAACTTAATTAATTGAGCTTGATATAAAAATATGTGGCAGAAAAAAACATGAAATATGAAACACAAATTGATAGCTCAGCACTACCTGTGGTACTTACACATTGTCAACACATCACAAGTCAACACTGAAAAATGACGCCAAGCACTGCACTTGTACCATAACAATATACAACCAACCAGTAATGATAATATTATACTATACACCGTGAATAATGCACAAACATCGCTAAATACGGGCACAGCACCCACTGGCGACCTCAGCAGCTGTCAAAAATAGGTAAGCAGCGTAGCAACAACCGTATCACCACCGTTCGAGGCGTGTTCTATACTGATTACTTTACCTGGGCGCTACGTTCGTCGTGGGCGATGTGGCTGCCGTAGAGGCTGCCTCATTGATTAACGGTGCACTGCTGCACCTTTTTAATATGTTAGGAGCATCCACATCCATTATCTTAATGCCACCATTCGTTCACTGACGTACTATGTAGTTATATGCATCGGGATTGCCGAAACGATTAGCCCCCTACTGTTTATGTAACACTGTAAGTGCACTTACAAATAGTCTAATTAACTAATCACTCTACTGTTACAACTACATACATGTTATTTATTACGCGTAAATGAAAGGATAACACAAAATAAAATGAAAATACGCTACTCGGAAAGCTAAAAAGTGGCTCGAAGCTGACCTGTCAAATCGCCGCAATAGAGAAGCGTTCACACTTTATTTTTTATTTTAATGCTATCCGATTCTGTAGTAAATACTAAAAGCATATGAAACAAAATAGATCAAAAGTATAAAATCGGTAGCATTTTGCAAAATCGCGCTCGCAAATGTTAATTGAGTAACTCAGAATTAAATTTATCATAAAATGATTGTGAAACTGTTATATTTTTTTCTTTAATTATGAATGCTTCTAAACTAATGTCAACAATCATTTAACTTGGGCGCTCCGTTTCAGTCAGTTTTTGCATAAATAAAGCTTTATTGTAATACTAATATTTTGTTTCAATTAAAGTGTTATCGGGTGTCTCAATTTTAGAGTATCAATGTATGTTGTTCTGTAGTATTTCATTACTATCATTATTTTTATAACAACGTTAAGATTCTGATTTTTATGCTGGCCCAACTGGTAAGTAAACTTTTTGTAAAATGGAACTGCTATACTTTGTTTTGACTTTTGGGTTGCGAATATTTTCAATTTTTGAGATGAAAGCTAAAGTTAAATTATAAAAATAACAAACGAAAATTTACCAGGTAGAATGTATTTAAGGCGAAGGTGAGCATATGATTATTTTGTATTCATGATTTATTTTGAACAGTTTTATTAATGATTCTTATATTTTGAATGCGATCTTATCTTTTTTCGGAAATTACATATTTTCGTAAATGAATGTGCCTTAAAAATAGTTGGGATATATCCTGGCTAGCTTATGCTAATTCGACACAAAAGTTTAACAACATTTACTGTATGTTGTAGCTACAAACATGAATTTACGCATGGCTAACTTTATATACTTTTCGATTCCAGTACCACTGTGAAATATGTGTTGGCGGCTGTTCTCGGGGCCGTGATCTACTGCGAATGGTTCATCTACCTCGTGGAGCAGCAGTACTGGGTCGACCTGGAGTGCCAGGACCATGACACCTCTTGTACTAAGATATTGTTCATAGCTGACCCTCAGATTCAGGGTGATGAAGCGGTCCCACCTCCCTTAAGCTACATCTTCAATTGGGACAGTGACCGGTAAGTCCAACCGTCCAAACAAATTATCTTTTACCTTATTCTTGAGTAACACTCACAATTTCTTATCATATTTTGTCCTTCTTTTATCTGAGAATTTAGGTAAGATAAAATGTTATGCATCACTTTTTATCTATTACCTAAAACTTCAATGTCTAGTAACTGCTAAAAAGGAATACCCAAATAAATATTTTTCACTGTACCTAAATGATTGGCAAACTTTGTTATACATAGAAGGAAAAAGACAGTGTTATTCATAATATACTATTATTGACTTTGAGAAACTATTCTCAAAGTCAATTAGATCCCAGATAAGATCAGCCTATCAATAAAATGATATCTAAGATAGATTTTAAAGTCAAAAATTTCATAATCAATTTTGAACTATTGTAAACAGTTAAAATTGATATAATTAAGAGAATAAATAGAGCTATGCCACATGATATCAGTTTCACATACCAAACATCTTTACCCTTATCCATCCTAAGATTAATTATTTAAAGTCCTAGTGATAATTCTTCTAGCCAAACATAAACTCCAAAACTTATAAAATATACAAAATTATTTATATCAGAATTAGTGCTAGCTTTAAATTATTCAGTATTTTCAAGGTTGATGAATCCTTTTTTTAATATGACATTCTATGATAGGAGGCTGTGTATAGCTAGTTTAGCTTCTGATAGATGCTTTCATAAAATATTCCAGGTACTTAAGATCAACGTTCAAGTCAGTTGTGGATTACTTCAAGCCGGATATCCTGGTGTACTTGGGAGACCTGATGGATGAGGGGTCCATAGCCACCATGCCACAGTTCCATGGCTATGCCAAGAGATTAGCTAACATATTTGATTGGGATTTTCCTGCAGTGGTTAGTATTGTGGTGTATTTCAACTTGAATATCTCAAACTGCATTCATAAGCTTGTGGCACATTATAGCAGCACGGCAACAGCACGGCTGCAGCACGGCGTCGCCTCGAATTAAGACTACGGCGAGCGGACAGCGCGCCAACCACGCGCTGTCCGCTCGCCGTCGGCGCGCCGTCCGCTCGCCGTCGGCGCGCCGTCCGCGCGCCGGCCGCGAGGTGTAAGCTTGCTGTCACCGCAAACTCAATATTATTTTAAGACGATTATGATTGATGTTATGATTGAACACGACGTAATGACGTTGTTTCGCTGCCGGCTCGGAGTCGGCGGGCAATTAGCACGCCGTCGGCGCGCTATACGCATGAGGACCGCTCGCTTGCAGCACGCGGGCGGCGAGTCGAGTTGTGTGGAAGCGGCAAGCACGCTGACTGCTCGCCGTTGGCTTTTTCATATTGACATTACGAAATATATTATAATATACACGATTTAATGCTCTAAATTGAATGACAACTTAAATGCTGGTGTGGAGCCGTGCTGTTGCGGTGCTGCTGTAATGTGCCACGTCCTATAGTCTCTCAAATCAAGGAGTCTGAATCTGAAAAGGTGCTAATAAATTGTCTGAAGAGAGTATCCAAAATTAGCTTTGAAAATATCAATAATTTTATAAAACCTTTGATGATAAATTGACTATGACCCTTGAGTTTGTTTCGCCGTTTCTTCTCAGGGATCAGTCAGTTAGGAAATGCCGGCCCCAGCATTCTTAAAATGACGTGTAAAAGTGATGTTCCAGCTTGCAAAATAAACGATTTCATTTCATTTCGAGTAAATCAACAAAAAAATTTTTTGGTACAATTTCGTCATGTTTAGTCTTCTAAACGAAATTGATGCATTACATTATAGTGACTTCCAAACAGTGCCAGTTTAACTATACCACTATAATAACTATGTATAATTCATAAATATTTTTAATTTCGCAGCAAGTCTGGTTACCAGGAGACAATGACATAGGTGGAGAGAATGAGCCGATACGTCGCGACAAAGTAGAGGAGTTTGAAAAAGTGTTTGTCCAGCCCTCCATAGTAACGTACTCCAACGTGTCCATATACAAAGTGAACGCCATCACATATACGTTCCCACAAAAAGCTGACGAGGTACCGGGAACGGATAATAATTTCAAAATTGTGGCTTCACACTATCCTGTCACTATGAGAACGATGTTTAGTAAGAAGGTGAGGTTTTTGACAATATTTTTGATCAAATAACTTGAATTAAAAAGAGATCATGGCTAAGTCTAAGTCAAAGCCACGCAGATCCTTCGATTCGATCATAAAAGTTAAGCAACGCTTCGCGCAGTCGGTCCGTGGATGGGTGCCCATCTTGTCATAGCGAGTTTTTCCATGCTTCGAAAGGTACGATAAACTGTCATTTGAACATCTTTAGCAGTCGTTACGGGTTGTCAGAAGCCAGAAAGTCTGACAACCAGTACCTCCATTAGGTTGACGAATTTACATAGGCAGTCGCTCCTTGTAAAAGACTGGTACTCAGCTGCATCTGGCTAGACTGGAAGCTGACCCCAACATAGCTGGGAAAAGACTTGGCATCAAAATCTGTTAAATAATCTTGCATTATAAAAGTCCTCATTGAAACACTAACCACATTCTTCTGTTCAGATAATAAACGCAATAAACCCCAAAATATTCTTCTGCGCGCACGACCATGAGTCTAAGTACGTGAAACAGAATAAGGACCTCACACACCGGGTCACCACTTGGTTCAACATACCCAAGTCGACACTCACCATAACGTTCAATGATGACACGTTGTATGAGATCTATGTGCCAACTTGCTCTTATAGAATGGGCACTAATTATATTGGATATGGAGCTGCTGTGCTAGGTAAGAATGCCTTTGAAATTACATTAAAATATTTTGATTTGTTTGTTGTGAGCCCAAAGGGTCCGAAACTACTGAAATGTTTTGAGAAATTCTTACACTATCGCCGGGTGATATAGGCTATATTATTATAGTAGTAAATATATTGAGCAAGCGTGGTGATTAATCCTTCTCCGTGTGAGAGGAGGCCTGTGCCCAGCAGTGGGACTATAAAAAAGGCTGTAACAGGACAGTAAATATAAGCCTAAATCTTCCTCATGAACTGACTTTATTAATAAAAGCTGCATTAAAACCTGTCATCGCCGTTGGAGTATTGTTGTTGCATTTTCATATATATTTTATAGCATAAGTATTAATAAAACCATTTTCTCCTTTCAGAAAACAACCAGAAGCACCTGAGATACACCGTTTTCTGGTCTCCACAGAGGTTTCCATTTTTATTCTTTTACCTAGCGATACTGGTGATATTATTCCTCTACTGCCTGGTATTCTGTATTGCCAAACTAATCTATAGGAAGTCTAAACCGATTGCGAAGAGCGCGGATATGTCGCCATTGTTAGAACGACTTTAGCATTCGCCCCAGCGAAATAAATATAAAATGTACTTCAGATAGCTTGCCCTTAATAGCGCTTTAATAATTGCAGTCAGTGACTTTAAATATATTTAAATAATAAAATCGCTTAACTACTACGTAAAAATCACGGCCCATGATAAAAAAAAGTCGTTGCAACTACAAATATAAATAATTTAGGTACTAAATGGAAATACGTACAAACATTTATTAATGACAAGTGAATTGATTGTTGAATTGAACAAATTAGTCATTTTCCCAGTTTAAAGTTTTTAAAAGTGATTAAATAAAAATAAATAGATATGTAGGTATATTCAAAAAATATTTCCAGTAGTAATAATGACTGTGCATCGTGCTGTGAGTAGCAAAGCCGTTATTTGCGAAAGATTATTATGTAGTTATTAAATTAATTAAAAGTACCTAAGGAATTGAATTGAACAAAATGTCTTATGGAATATTTAGTCTTGAACTATAATATATTATTATGCTAGCAGTACCAATTACTGAATTTACATAAACATGGACAAAGGCCCTCATTTAACAGCTTTAATTTACTAACAGTACAATTAGGAATTAATGATTATTATGTACAACATATAGTTTCTTATCCAGTGATTGCATTGTTCTTTGGATTTTTATGCTGTTTGTGGCCAAATTAGGGTAACAAATATTTTTTTGTTTAGTAGCTTTTATCTATATGGGCTGACTTAGACATAGGTAGTACAGTCCATCAAATAACTTTGCATTTCTGAAGTTATCCATTATACAGGCGTCGATAAAAATTATATATTATACCAACGATTTATAACATGACAACAGTATGCTCCCTACATCTACGTATATTCGATATTATTATGAGTATACAATACACATTGAATGTAGCTCATTCCAGTCTACAGTATTATGTTAGTGACCGCTAGTACTTTGTAGATTCTATATTTTAATATTAAACAGTTTTGAATGACGAAGGAACTCTTGCAGATAATAAATGACATAATTATGTAACTATACTCTCTTGTTTTATACAATATTTTTTTTTTATATTAGGTACTCAAGGGGACTGCTAATATTTTCGATATTTTCCTTAGAAAACTGTCATGACAATAATTTCAATATACTCTTAAGTTTGGTGGAATGAAAGACTGTAGGTATTAACGAAATTATTAGATATTTTTTAATCATTAACATTCTATGTAGAAAAATATAACAAAGTTTATGTATATGTCAAAGTGTATATGGAATGTATGTAAAATTGTTTTACAATAGCATTAAGCATAACATTGACAATGATGTGCATATAATTTATATTTATTACACTAAACTTATTTCTAAATAATTTGTTTTAATTTCCAGTAAAAATAATTTGTTTTAATTTCCATTTTAATTGCCAGTTTCAAGTTTCACTACCTCCAAATAAAAACCAGTTAACTACTTTAGGGGGTCACATTGAATCCTATCCTAAGTAATGAAACAGGCCAAATAGCTTAAATTGTTATATGTATAGATTGCTTAAAATTAGGAATTGAATACCTAGTGATTAGTTTGAATACTGTACAACAATGCAATATTCTGGGCATTAACAAAACCCTTGCATTTAATATATTTCAATATATAAAAACTTATACATTTCTTAAAGTAAATAAGTGTTACTTACTTAACAGTCTTCATCAATATTTAAATAAATATAATAACACCAACTTCTAATATTTGTTATTTAAAACTATAAAATACCTATAGGTAAATTCATAATTTTTGTATATCCTTATAGGTTTACAAAGTTTTATTAACAACTTGCTTCAAATAGGTTCTGTCAACTGTCCCTATGTATGCATTTGTATTATAAAGACTTTATTTATTTTTTCTAGAACTTGTTAAATGTTGTTCTAAAAATGTATAATTAATATATGCATAATGAATTGCAGTAATATTATGATGATTTATTAAAGGTTTTCTGTTAAAACTTGCATTTATTTCTCAACATTACTTCCATGTCAGCATTTTGTCCAGTTTACATATGTATAAAGAAGCCCAGTTGGGATTTTACGTAGTCACTTAGATTTTTAAACCTAATTTCTTCAAATAAATTGCAATAATTAATGTGATTATCATATAAATATTCAATACAACAAAAGTGACTAAACTAGGCACTAGTAAAGTTCTCATAGACAAATTAACAGCTCCTGTCAATAAGTTAGCTATGAGGAAATAGGACAATCCATTTGTATTTATATGGGACAGTATCACCGGGACACGGAAATTACTTCCCTTTTCTTCAACTAATACCGTTACAAAGTACAGTATACATGACATTGTAATCAAAAGTGTGTCTATGAATATACAGTATCCTGAATTTGCTAAAGTCCGTGACAATGGCCGAACAAGATCTACTGAATATGTCAAAACCCACATTATTATAGACCCATAAATAAGTTTTAATTGTGTTTCATATTTTGTGCTATTCCTATCAAGTAAGATGTTTTTTACTTGTACACCAAAGAGGTAGATAGATACATAACCTAAACAAGATGATATTCCTTCACGGTTTGCAGAAATAAGAGAGTTTCTTGGGCTATCTCCAAACACCCAGCCTTGAAGACCAAGATATAATGTGAATTCATGTACAACTAACAATAGAAAACATAAAAATAGTGAACGGTTGGAAAAATACAATATAATAGTTGATAAGACTTTACAAACTGCAATCGTGAAGAAAAAGTTCCAATGGACGCCATACTCTGTAACATGTTCCTGATAATCTACTTGTTTTACAGACACAAACCTCCCTAGACCAAGAATTACTAACACGGCTATGGTTTTCACATTCCCTTTTACAATTTTGCTAAAACTTTCTTTGTATATATCTTTATGGACTGCTCCGCTGACTACAACAAACAGCCCAACACCAGTATCCATTAAACTGTGTCCAAATCTTTCAGTTTTAGCTAGTGGTCTGGGGAAATCTTGAAAGTCTACAGCTAAGATGCATAAAGCTGTAATAAGATACGTCAGTCCTCTTAGACACGATATTAATGGTACCCTGTTATTTAGAAAGACATTTTTTGGTGCAAATTTTTTGGCTATATTGGAACATTGATATATAAGATTGCTTAGTAATACAACGAAGATGATGCAATTCAAAGTGTTAATGTATTCTGGTAGCACGGTGTGTGCGATTATCATGGGTAATACGATGACAACATACTCGTAAATATACTGCCGGCCAAGTGGGAACTGCGATTTGATCGCTATGTAGATAGAACATTGTACAGTGAATAATATACAAGCAAATGTGTGCAGCGGTGTAGAGCCGTGGTTATTCTGCATGAAGGATTCATGGTACGTCTTATATTCACTCGCATTCATTGTAGCTTGATCACCCAGCGCTGATAAGCGTTATCTTCGCAGAAGCTATCATGTAAGCGTTTATATCACTTAAAGTAACTTCGTTTTTACATAAACACATTACAGAAATGCGTGGTTTTATTTATACGTTTTCATTTATCCCAACTTGAAACAAACAAAACAATAAGTCTATTCTCTCAATTATAACCTCTAAACCAAAACAAATCGATATCACTGTCAGTGTCAACGTGTCAAGTGTCAACTAAGTCAACTTTTTTTTAATCTTGGCAAGTCGCTATAGAAAGTCAATTTAGAGAGTAAACAGGTAAAAAATAAATTGCGAACGATTTGGTAGTCTACATAACAATTTGTTTTACATCAAAACTTCCAAAAACCTCCTAGTAAATCATTCTGTGATTCTTCCGTAAAAACGTTTTTTTTGTCTTTGATTTAAATAATTACGTCCCGTGGTCACATCAAATTGATTGACAGCTAAAGCTATCACATGAATAGCACGATGGGGTACCAATACCAGAAGAAAATGATTAAAATACTTTAAATCATCAAGATGTATCAACAAAATTTTATATAAGCATTCTACACCATCAAGAACATTTTCTCATGCGACTGCTTTGCAAGAAATTTCAGCATGCTCGGAAACACATCGTCAACGATCTCAGGGACACCAATATTTTTAGCAAAACATGTAGAAGAATTGCATTTCAAGCTTCAATACTTATACTGGGAGGCGTTTTCATTGCATATTTGTACACATTATCTTTAGTTTTCCAACATTCCGTAGCGCATTTCTTAGTAGTCAACTTTTCTCAATTCGGAATCTCTACTTGCAATCAGTATTACAGCATTCTACAGTTCCTCTATTTAATGGTGATTTTAGTGTTTTCAGGAAATAAAAGAAATTTCCTCCATTGTTCCAATTATTCATTGAAGGTATCCAGTGCACATATTTCTGTACCAAATTGGCGTATAGGTACCTAGATTGACTCGCTAGATTTCATAATTTGCATTAAAATTTCAGAGCAATTCGGAACAATTAACTAGAAAGTCTTTGAGAAAACGCGCAACAATTATGGCTGTCAACTGCTTATGGTTTTTCCTAGACAAAACTAAAACTTGTTTTTTAACTATTTCTAGGTTCGTTATGCAGATCGCAGCATATCGTAAGTTTCAGTCCTTCACTCATCTACCAGCAATGTACATAAGCAACTGCTTAAAATTCAAATACCTACCTACCTATTAACAAAATATTTTTTCAGTTACTAAACCTGAGGACAAAAAGAAACTTTTAAAATCAAGTCACGCATACGGTTTCAACGATGTTGAATTTTCGTTTAGCGAATTAAATACAAAACATGAAATGTACTTACACCATTGAAACGGAAGCGGCATTGTAAGATATAAAAATATTGTTCATATTAATGAGCATTGAGAAGTCAAAAATGAACAATAATGAATCACCATTAAGTCAAAATGACGAGGAATTTCTCGCGGGCGCTCAGTCTTATTCTTCCGTTCCACGTGCTTCACGAACTCCTCTGCCAAAATACGAAGATATAGAAACGAGATTACAGAATGATCAGTGCTGCGCGTCAAGCAATAGCAGACTAAGAAGGAATAATTCTACATTTAATAGGTTTAGTTGGAGTCATTTGTTCTCCTTTCTGCCTGCGTGGATGAAAAATGCAAGTCCTACCGGTCCGACTGGTTTTGATTCGGCCGCGGAATCCAAGTCTAAAGTAAATGTTCCAAACCAAAACACGACCCATGTCCAGATGTGCCATAAATGTACACCAGAGAGTCTGGGTAAATATTTTAAAGTTCAATCCTAGAAGAATAAACAATCTTCTTTCATAATGCAATGGTTTTTACCATAGTTAGGAGATGACTCTTCTATATAATAGGTATATAATCTTATATTTTTAACGTTCCGCAGGACAACAATCACTAAATCATGAATTTTCATACAGAAAATATCCTAAAAAATCTTCATTCGAACGCATTATCTGCATAAAAAATTTTGATGATACCTCCACTATCGATCAAAGGGGTTGTTGTAACCCTATGACTACGGGCACCGCCTCATCAAGATCTTGTAATTCGAAACTAATTCAAGTTGGAATAGCTGAAGTGCCCGCACATAGAACAAAGCGTAACGCATGTATATGCAAGCAAGAAACACAGAAGCCGCCCGAACCAGAAAATAGCTCTTGCCAACAGTCTCTATCAGAAAAAGTGTGGGAATATTTACAGTCGTTGATCTCCTCTCACCGAAACGATTGTCCACGTTGTAAAAATAAACGAGGCAACGATGGGCGTTGCCCAAACCTAAAGCTAACCCCTCCAAGCTCACCATGTGGAAGTCCTAGGCCACCTTGTCAGAAACCTGAACCAACATGTCCGAACTACAAACCACCATGTCCGAACTACAAACCACCATGTCCTTACAAACCACCATGTCTGCAATCAAAACCGAAACCCAAGAGCTCAAACTCTGGTTCCTGCTGTATCAAGCGTTCCACTGATTCCAGTTTATGCAAAGAGTCCGTATTAGAGCTAGTTAAAGAATATGTTAAACAAATTACATCTGAACACAAAAATACCTGTCCACTTTGCAGTCAACAGCCTAAATGTTGCCAACCCACAGTACCGTCTTGTTTGCGATACATGCTGGAACAAGCCTGGGATTATATTAAAAAGACTTGTGAATATAATTTTAGTAACCCAGTTCCTCCTCCTCCTGCTCTCCCTCCTCCTACAGTGCCTCCTTGCCCGAATCCGGGAATTTTAAAATATACAACATCTAAATCGGCGTGTGGTTGCGGCATCTCTAAACCAGACAGTGCAGACAAAAAGGCAACTCAAAAATGTATTTGTGCGTCGCCGCCATTGCCGCCAATGCCGCCAAAGCCGTGTAGATCTGAGATGGAGGATACTCACGAACGTAGACCTTGCTGCACGCCATGCTGCAGGCACAATCCCCCAAGTATACAGCCGTCGCAATCATATAATGGATCCCATGATAAATCTTCCTGTTTATCTCAATCAAAAGCCAAAAACCAATCGATATATTCATATAATGACTTTCAAACATATAATGACATTCTATCATATAATGACCTTCAATCAAATAATGACCTTCAATCAAATAATGACCTTCAATCAAATAATGACCTTCAATGCTATGATGATCCGTTTTGTAAAGTGAGTTTCAGTAGGTGCCCCTCTGCAAGTATGTTAGAACGTGAAATAATTGGTTACCGGAGTAGCACCGAATGTGGAAGAAATAGGAAACGTTCAAACGGCATGCAAGGTTTGAGCCTAACTATGGCCCCAAAAGACCACAAATTCTGCACTTCCCCCAATGATTGTAAACATGCAAAATCAGCTCTTGAGAATACGGAAAAAGAGCAGGTTGACTGTGACGAGACTTGTTCAGGACCTTGCAATGTTCCAAAATGTTGTGATATTGATAGTTCCGAGCAAGAAGCGCAGCCTCCTGTGCTAGAGTGTTCAGGAAGCTGCTCGGGACGGCAGTCGCAACACAAGACCGTGCTGAGGACAGAGCGCGATGAGGAAGCCGAATATGAAGCCATGCTCGAAAAAAAATTTGCAGAAATGGTTGCAAAAAAACTGGAGAAGGCACAAGAAGTTTGCGATGAGGGATGCGACTGCTTGACCTGTATCGCAAGCGCTGTTACTTCTCACAGAGGTATTGTCTGATATTTATTTATATATCTATTGGAGAACATGATAGTTTTATTTCTGCCTAGCTTCTGGCAGCTGTTTCACCTGCTTCTCGAGGAAATGTTTACCAGCACCCGGTTAATAAGTAGCCTATATAATATTCCAATAAACATATGTCTTTTTTAATGGGTAATCATTAAATGACCCCTCCCGATAAGTATCCAGGATGAGGGAGTGGCAGACGCTTACTGACTAAAAACCACCATGTTCCTTCTTAAGGCCTTTATGTAGGTACCAGAGCCGCGATAACTCTTTCGAATAATCCTGGCAGGCTTTGGCCCCGGTGGGCTCTACTGGGATATATACATATGAATACCTAAGCTTTATTACTGCCAAGTTTCATCTAAATCCATTCAGTCGATTTTGCGTGAAAGAGAATCAAGAATCCATTTGCACCTCGTCCTCGCTCAACGCCGAAGGTGTCGAGGTTCTATTCTCGACAGTACTAATCATGTCATTTGTTTGTTTTAGGTGGATCGGATAACCAGAAAGATCCACACAACTACAGATATTATTATTGAGATAATTTGGCAAGAAGATCATAAGTAATCCTCAAAAGCGATTCCTACATCTTTGGGCCGATTGCTTACATATTTTATAATCTCAATGATTAAGAAAAACAGGTGGGAGAGTGCGTAAAACTTTCAATTAAACCAAATAATTCGAATTTTCATTTTTTTTTATTTCTCTTATCTTGTTTACGCAGAGACTAGCTTACAACTAATTTGTGACTTATTGTACAGAAACATAAATAAGTTTTAATTAAAACTTAACCTTAAATTATACAGTTGTGATGGTACAATAACAATCAAGAGTCGATTGGAGAGTGAGTGAAACGATAGTACCTCACGAGTGTCTACGCCAGTTTGTTCTAACTTAAGTTTATTTCAGTGGCTCTTAACAAGAGTATCACTACAATTTATGAGCCATTAAATGCTTGCAACTTTACAAAAATATTATGACATGAATATTACAGGTGTTTTCGTCATCAATCAAAAAATCGACATAGATTTTTAGGATGACATAAAATCTAAGTATGTATACAAAATCTACTCAACAGAATAGTCAAGAGCCACTGAATAGAAATGGCTAATCCAATAGATTATAAAAAATTGGCAAATTAGATCTGGAGCTTACTGCCAAGGGTTGGCGTCTAATAAGTGAGGTGGTTTAGAAGTCGAAGTCGTAGGGACGTTGGGGGCGCCTCTGGACTAGCGGGATGTTCACCTCCTCGGCAGAGCGGAACACCTGCGGCGCCGGCTGAGCACGTTGTGCCGGCCGCTGCTGCAGTTGCGCCGGAGGCGGTCTCCTGGGCTGCTCCTCCTGACACAATACATTACAGTCAGTTTAGGAAATTCGAAGGCTTGCTTGCCCAAAATGAGTTTTAATCCATACACGAAGCAAAAAAAATATAATCAAGAAACACTCAATCACATCTCATTGAACTGCTTTATAGATATTCATAACAACATGACCAATATCAATTTTACTTTCGAATAAATATCTTGTACTTTAGGCGTATTACCTCTTCTTCCTCTTCCTGTTCGTATCTGTCGTCCCTGTAGACCTCAGCGGGGTAGTACCTGTCGGAGTACTTGAGGGACACGTTGGGCTTCCTCTGGACCTCCTCCTCATTGACCGGCCTGTACAGGTACTCGTTCACGAAGTGGTACTTCGACGACTTCTGGCAGATGTTGTCGTGTGTTGGTGGCATGCAAATCAGGTGGACCTGAAATGGAAAATTTATTGATGTCAATTCGTTTTGTAGAATTTAGTAGGGTACTTTAAGGCAGAGTTTAGAAACACAGTATGATTAATTCTAGACGGTGCTGGTAGCATTTCCAAATTATGCATTTACCGAAATACGAAATAAATCTGATTTTTAAAAAGTCCTTTTTCTTAACTTCAACTAAATTTTTTTTTAAGTCGGCTAAAATATAAGGCTTTTAAGATGTTGCTCTCTTGATAACTTACCTGGTGGAATGAGAATCCGTCGGGGCAGACCCAGGAGTGCTTGACATTATCCTGGCAGTAATGGAAGACCTCGCAGTTGAGTTCCTCGTCGGCGTAGTACCCAGTCTGTTTGTTCACGCAGTTGAACTTGGACTGCTGCAGCAGTTGGGAGAGGCGGTCTGGTTCCTCCTTCTCTTCTTCTTCCAACTCCTCCTCAACGTCCTGGACTGGACGTTGCTGAAGTTTTGCGGGGCGTTGGTCCTGAATTTCAAAGACGGGGTTTTAGTTTTCATCTAATTTGACTATGTTTCGTGTGTTATGTTTAATAGTGGTGGGTAAAAACGATACCAACTTCACACAGACTTCTATAGAATGTTGTCTGCGAAACAAATCGGTGCATACAAAAGTCTGTAGGTATAATGTCTGAGTCAATGATCAGTTCATTAGGGTTTATGCTAAATTTTAAGCTAGTATGCAAAGATGCCAGCATAACAAGCTATTACAATCTGTATATCTAGTTATAGTATAAGGTTAAGGTTCAATTTTGACTGGGAAAATTTACAGATTTGGGTAGTTTGATGTCTGTTCGTAGTTACCTTCCTATGAGGAGCGCGCTGCGGCTGCCTAGGTTCGTCAACATACTGCTGCTGAGTGGGTCTAGGCTGCAGCACGTATTGCTGCTCTTCTTGTTGCTCCTGTTGTCTCTGGTAGCCCGCCAGCTCTGCGAGTGAGGGCGTCGGTCGGAACCCGCTGGGTAACGCGTTGTAGGCTGTGGGCGTGTATGCTCGTGGCCTTAGGTTGCGCGACTCCTGGAAAAGAAGGGGTTATGGTTTTAGTTGTAAGTAAAAAATATCGACTAAGTTATATCATCGCACAAAGGAGATATATATTTCGTGGGAAAGAAAGAGTAAATGAAATCGTTATCACTGCCATTGAATGATTATAATTGTACGGTACGGATTCATAAGTCAGGAATGCCCCTAGACTCAATACTTGGCCCCTTCCTATTCCTATCTAACAAATTATGACACTTACATGTTCCTACATAATAAACATTAAAAACAAAAGCTGTCTAGAGACAATAAATTCACACGTGTACACGCATTAGCAGCTAATTTTTCCGGCCAATTAAACTCGCACATAATTAGTTTTTTATTGCATACCATTGAATAAAAAACTGGAAGTAAGTGAAGCAGCAACGGCAAAATTACATAATTTACGCAATTACCGGTGTATAATTTGTATTAAACAGTTTCAATTGTTGGCGACGCGTGCAAAATTCGTTGCAGACTTACAACAATTGTAATGTTGTTGGTAAAAAAAGGTAATGTGAGGTATATAAGCGTGCAATCGTGCGAGACGACGGCGTGTGCTATCAGGTATTATATCACTGTTACATGTTACCAGATCCGGGAGAGAGGACTTTTACTCGTTAATGAGTTCGACTTAATAATTTAATTGTAGCGGTTGCATTTGAAATTGCTGTTCATTGCTTTGGGCGACGTAATCTGTTATTTATTGATTGGGAGCTAAATTGTTTTGTTACAGAACTAATTATAAGTTTACAAAACGTGTAAGACGTAAGTATTAGAGTGTAGTAAATGTAAATAAACTAGAGTAGGTAGTAAATTAACGTAAGTATGTATATTAGGTATCGTAAATTACGAGATAGGTCCAAGAACAGAACGGAGGTACGGACACAAATTACAATTTATTAAATGTCTGGACTTCGATTGTTTGTTGATAAAAACTTTGATATGTCTGTATGAAATCAGCTTTAAAACAAAGCGCGTGTTTCCTGATATTTGCATGCAATCTGGCTCGTGTGTCTAAACGAATTCAAACGAATACATTATAATAGGATGTTTGCATATTTCTCACGCGATTACGCAAAATAGACAGCGATTAGAATACATCATTAGGCTACCTCATATTCATTTCCGGAACGATAAGGTAGCGATAAAAAATGGATTTAAAAACTTTCTCGCCAAAATCGAGAAAATGGCGTCTTAGGCATACGACGACATTGTTTGGAAAATGTAGAAAAAAAGAAGAAAAAAAAGTAAAGAGCAGCTTTCGACTTTCACTCTCAACGGCCTTGCTATGCGGACGTTGACACTGAACAGCGTTAGAAAAATTGCATCGTGTAACACGGCTATATTGTAACATTCGAATTTCGAATTCGGTCACGACTCGTGGCTTTTGGCGGGAAAACCAATTTGGTTTAGTTTTTGTTAACAGCCGTTTTGCTTTTGTTATTATTATCAAGTTTTATTTTATGAACAGTGCTTTTAAAGGTCGTTTGGAGCATTTTAACACTAAAAGCCTTCTACAATTCAATAAACTCATTAATTTCATTACGATGTTAAAATGCGAACGACGACTTTACGAAATGTTTTTCATTTATTTATTAGCAAAGATAGCCTTCTGTTGTGTTTTAGAAATAATGTTCTCGTGATCTACTTACATAGACCTACTTTTAATGTTTTGTAATTTTAGACGAATAATTACAAAATTATTTTATTATTCATTTAAGATTTAGAAACTATGCAACTCATATGATAAAAATATTAAATTATTAAGCAACACTATTTAAAAAGATTTTATGCACAAATCAATAGATAGTGCACTGAACCACATTGTATATGCAATAATGCAACCGCATGATATCGTCTCATTACCGTCATCCATCACTTTAATGGCGAGTGTCTGAACCATGCAAAAGAAATTGAAATCATTTCGCAACACACAAAAAAAGAGTATCACAACTAGCTTCTGTGCCCAGTTTTACCCGAACTACTTTGGGAACTACCTTCTCCTATGCACCTGGATCAAAAGTAGCCTATACTCTTCCCCGACAAATGGGCTATCCATCACTAACACAATTACCCCACTGCTGGGCACAGACATCCTTTCAGTTATTAAATTAGCAAAGATATGTTCTCAATGTGTACCTCGTGAGTCGTTCATTTAGGTGCATTTAGTCCAATCTCATTTTGATCTAGATAAAGAAAGCGACAGACGCAAGGCTAAGTCGTGACTCCGAAATCCGCAAGTGAGCTGTTAACCGATTGATCGAAAGATATAGCTACCTTCAGCTGTTAATTATATGTTGATAGTGTTGCCGATTCATATCTCAGAATTGGACTGACGGAAGACATTCACTATATAAACGAAAACTATTAAGAAGCTTATTAACAGTTCATGAAAGGCTATAGGTAACAAACACATGTTGTGAAAGCAGACGAAGAATAAAATAAAAGACTAACCCGGATAAAAGTAGCCTATAGCCTTCATCGTCAAAAGGACTATCTTTCTAACACTGAAGGAATTTTTCGTCGGACCTCAAAAACAAAAGACAGCCCCCAAAACGCCCACTCTTCACTCCTGCCTATGGTGCCTTAAGAAGGAATTAATACATCTTATAAATAGAGCTTCGAGATTTTCGATGCTTACCTCTTGATCTAAAGCTAGTTCATCACTGTCGTCAACTCCAGCATCGGGTATGCTGTCATCGTCTTCTGCTGCGAACGCCACGCCGAGCAGTAGCAACGTCAACAAATATCTCCACCTGGAACAATACATTGTGTCTTATGAATAACTGTGGAATGTTATTGTTATTCCTGTCTACGAAAGGTGAGACTATATTGAAGATTTGAAATAACTAGCAGTCAATAATATTGTTGCTAATCACACATGAATACTTTCCAACGGCAGCAACTTTCATTGATTTGCAAGCTCATTCTAGTTGCTTGTGATTCAATTAATGTTCGTACATCGTTAGTTCCTGTATCCATATCACTATTAGCCACAGCGAGCACATGTCGGAAGAGAATTGAATTAAATTTCACTTTCGTTCGACGTTAACTTTATAAATCTCTGAAATAAGTGTAAAGCATGTACGGTAAGATCGGATTTTCGTTACGTAATGGTGGCAATTTCTCCAAAATGGACGCTGCAGTTGCTCAGGCGCAGGGCAGTTATGTAATACGCGATTTAATTCGATGACAGCGGAACTGGTTCGCACACTAAATGGTCAAGCAGGTGTAAGCGACCACAAAGACCTCGATTGGGTATACGCTCCAATTTACGGAAGATTTTAGCGAGTCAGTGACAAGATAATAATCCAACGCGAACGCAATTATGGTACTGACAGAATGCGGTCCTAAGTTGTTCACATTTCTAAGAAATTCCAGCAAAGGTCTACAGCTTGTGATTAAGTAATTTATGTGTGAACTTGGGTTGAGACATGTTGAGTATTTGTAGCATGTGTGATATTTCCTGCGATTAGCAGCAAAAATCGGAAGTTGGCACTTTCTAAAACATTTCTTTAAAACCAAAGATCAATATACATTTTATTTGCTTAACTCAGAAAGTTGTCCAGTATATTAACACATTCACTGCGTTACGGCAAGTATTTGGCCGTATTTGACTCTCAGCCAGTGCGGTAGCTCGTTGTCCTTGTTTTGCGTACTGTGCGGGGGCGATTTATCTAAGTTCCCTTGCGCGTAGGAATGAGATAGTGATATTTTCAATATTGTTGCTTTTAATATAATAATATTGTACACTAACAATATACGGCAAAATAGTTGCCGTAACGCACAGTAAAATAATTATTTTCATTCAGTGCGGTACGGCGAATATCTTGCCGTACCCCCCCAACCCCGCACCACACTGCATGCGTCCGCGCGGCGGTTCAGTGTGCGCTAGTGCTGGCCGTAAGCAAGACGTAACAATATTTTTTGTGAAAAATATTACGCGGTTCTGCTACAATGAGACGTTCACATAAAAAACTGGATTTGAGTAGAGAGAGAGAGGGGAAATCATCATCTTGATGCCAAAGATGTCAAGTGTGAAAATAATTCAGTGGAATAACTACCTACTTACTAAGTTTCATACACGTCCTTTAATAGTTTTTAGTTTTTTTAAAATTTGTCTGTTGGCGTAGTGGTTGTGGGTTAGATTCCCACACAAATCAAACATTCTTTGTCTAGTTGTCTTGGTCTGGGTGTATTTTCTAACTATACTATGCATTATATGTATTTGGGACTAGGTGGCGCTATAGTGTGATTGTGGTAGAATATAAATACATATTTATACATATTATATAATTAGGTTACATAATTATGTTGATTTATATAATAATATAACACTGATAAATATGAATATTTTATCTACAATAAAAAATATTTTTAAACCATCGACTATCATTCCAGAAGTAAACCCCATCCCTAGCATTTTTTCACTTCTACGCTGTACGGCATATATATTGCCGCGAATGAAAGATTTTGAAAAATCTCTGTATCTTTCAAAGTATAACAGAGAACCCGGGGCGACTGCAGCTAGGTGTATACAAGGATATAGTCTATCGATTTGTTGATAAAAACCATTGATATAGGTGGTTTCCACGTCTGTATAGGCTTTGAAAGTCAGGTTCTGGTACGGCAAAATAGAAGCCGTAACGCATATCAGGAAATATAGATACGGGCAGCATTTGTCTCGTATCGCACTAGTAGAAAGTTTAGATTTAACGCTGCCGCAGTGAATGTGTTAAATCTTGTATTGCAACGATATAAAATATCCATGAAAAACATAAACTGATCAAGCAATCTCATCCAGTTCAGGTTAATGTAAGCCGGTCATATTCTACGTTGCATAAGTTGCCCAAAATGAGAGTTTCTGGTCATAGCAGGCCCGGAAAAAGAATCGTTGTTAACCATACAAGGAACGTAAAGTCCGAACCTTTTAGTAGGTCGTCAACATATCGTCAGTTATGGCTTATACTTTAAGTTAAATGTTGCATTACGCTGGCGTAACCTTTGGGTGTGGTTCCTCGCCATTTACTCATGTAATTAATGTGACGAAAGCTGTGCAGTGCTAAAATTTATACTTTTCGTCAATACACTGGTAGGATATAAAGTTATATAACGAAGCTTGTTGTTGTCATATGTTTTAGTGCTATTTCTTTACGAGGTGAGGTATGAATCAATAGTACCTATTTAGGTATATACATACATATATAGACGCATGTAAGCTATTGATTGGTTTATGAAGTAACAAATTATGGTTACAAAGGTTTGACAATTCACTGGAAAATCTTTGAACTTTGAGAGTAGCCCTTTGATCCGCGTATAAAAACTGCAAGCTACTAGGTACTCAAAAGAACATTTCTTAAATAAGTAGTTTCGCACATTTTTTTGAATTACCAAGCCACGTATCACACTAAATGGTCAAGCAGGTGTAAGCGACCACAAAGACCTCGATTGGGTATACGCTCCAATTTACGGAAGATTTTAGCGAGTCAGTGACAAGATAATAATCCAACGCGAACGCAATTATGGTACTGACAGAATGCGGTCCTAAGTTGTTCACATTTCTAAGAAATTCCAGCAAAGGTCTACAGCTTGTGATTAAGTAATTTATGTGTGAACTTGGGTTGAGACATGTTGAGTATTTGTAGCATGTGTGATATTTCCTGCGATTAGCAGCAAAAATCGGAAGTTGGCACTTTCTAAAACATTTCTTTAAAACCAAAGATCAATATACATTTTATTTGCTTAACTCAGAAAGTTGTCCAGTATATTAAATCTTGTATTGCAACGATATAAAATATCCATGAAAAACATAAACTGATCAAGCAATCTCATCCAGTTCAGGTTAATGTAAGCCGGTCATATTCTACGTTGCATAAGTTGCCCAAAATGAGAGTTTCTGGTCATAGCAGGCCCGGAAAAAGAATCGTTGTTAACCATACAAGGAACGTAAAGTCCGAACCTTTTAGTAGGTCGTCAACATATCGTCAGTTATGGCTTATACTTTAAGTTAAATGTTGCATTACGCTGGCGTAACCTTTGGGTGTGGTTCCTCGCCATTTACTCATGTAATTAATGTGACGAAAGCTGTGCAGTGCTAAAATTTATACTTTTCGTCAATACACTGGTAGGATATAAAGTTATATAACGAAGCTTGTTGTTGTCATATGTTTTAGTGCTATTTCTTTACGAGGTGAGGTATGAATCAATAGTACCTATTTAGGTATATACATACATATATAGACGCATGTAAGCTATTGATTGGTTTATGAAGTAACAAATTATGGTTACAAAGGTTTGACAATTCACTGGAAAATCTTTGAACTTTGAGAGTAGCCCTTTGATCCGCGTATAAAAACTGCAAGCTACTAGGTACTCAAAAGAACATTTCTTAAATAAGTAGTTTCGCACATTTTTTTGAATTACCAAGCCACGTATCAATAACGGAAATCATTAATCTAGCAACTAATTGAATGCTGGGCTCAATGATCTTAGATATTCACGTTTTCCCGATAGACCTCCGTAATCGTGTGTAAAACCTGCCAAATAAGGATATGAATAAATCAATGATCCATATCGGTGCGTGTATTTCAATATGTCAGTTCATTATGAAATAACGAGGTAAATTCTTTAGAGTTACCCAGCGTAACTTTTGCGCTTTAGCCGACCCTTAGTTAGGGCCCAAATGTTTTGGAAATCAGATTCAGAGATGAAGAAGATCAGATTGTAGGGACACAAGATTAATATCCACATGTTTATAGTGGCCCCACGTGTCACGTGGTCATATGCCCACGTGTTCCTATCCAATTCCTTCGAAACATGCTATCATGTGTTTCTAATTCGCAACAAATATAATTCACAGCTTGACGTATCAAAATAAAGCAATAAGGATTAAGCTAGCCAATAAGCTGTAACACTACTGACATAATTCTTAATAAACATTTTATTACAATTGCTGTTTGCCAATATTGATCATAAGGAAGCACTTACAGCTGGTACGAACTTTCGCATTTAACAATAAGATCTTGACCTTTTATTCGCAATATTACGTACTTATAACAAATTCTTTTGTTTTATTTTTCTTTAAATGGATAATGGCTATTTGAGCACTGGCCGTTTCCGCGTTTAGCCCACGTAAGAAGGTATTGCACCTATGTTCTTTACTGCTATTGTTTTTGCCACCCTGACAGGTGTAGCAAGGTACATACAGAGGTACTAAAAGACACTGATATCATTTATTAAGGTAAGCTGTCCCTTCTGGTAAATATATAGCTCTGCACTTCAATCTATGAGTTGCTACTGAAACCTAACGACGGCATAGTCAATGGTCAGTTTTGCGTTCCTTTCACAATATTAATTTCAGTCAAAAATAGGAATAAAACAAAATGTAATAATTTCCACATTCAAGCTTTTAATTTTTGCGATTACTAAATGAATTGTTTGCTGAAATATTTTTTACCAATTAGTGTCTTTATATTGCGTAGGATTGATGAAATTTTATGATCTTGCCAAATTGTAGAACAGGAAAATACGCGGTTATGATCAGTTGTCTAGCATGTTATGTCTCTAACGTGATTAAGTAATAATTAAGAGATATATTTTATTGCCTATCAATCTCTATATGTCAAGGGATACAGGTGTCCAATAACCACAAGTTTGGTAACAGTCAAATGTTATTCAAGACATGGCAACAATGAAGGCACGTTCCTAAGTTTTTAACCTCATACAAAAGCCTTAACTTGCTAACATTACGCCGATTGTTAACGTAACAAACCAAATCAGAACTACATATTAAATCTGCCTGTCATCGAATTCGTCAGACCAGCAGACCGTTTCAATTCCGAAAAACTGTTACAGAATAAATAGACCAGAAAAACGTCTTTTGTACCTACGTCAACAACACACAAATGCCAGCTGCTTTCTCCACTAGAACCTTCGATTATTTAACCAACTGGAGCCGTCATAAGCACAAAATATGCGAAAAAGCCTTCTACACACCCCGCGGTAAGCCTAAGCAACAAACAAACAATGATAGCTCACTTATGTAGGTACTTTCGATCGCTTCGTTACGCACGCACACGGAAAAATTGTCAAACACTAGCATGGACTTTACGTACAAACATTGGAGAATGACCAGTAGCAGCAGTAGTTTATCAGGAGAGGTACCGCAGTGGCGTCTCCTGTTGGTTGAATGCTCCAAGAGCAGAACCATCGAATCGTGAAATGGAAGCTTGCGTTGACTCTCGTGGACCATTGGTCGAGTGGTCGCAATAGGTGTTGGTCTAACAATGGTAATGCTTGCCATTTCGTCCGTGACGAGATTTGGCTAATACACCTGTGTGTGCGCAATCTTATGGGTGACTCATTTGGGGAAACTCTTGCCGGTTCTCCTCCATGTAACCAACTCATTCAAAACCTGTACATAGCCACTGCCGTACTTAGTGTGGTACATTATAAATAATGAACTTCGTCTACTTCAATCTGGCGATGTAGTAAGTTTGATGAGTAGGTGAATCATCATCATCATCATCATCAGCCTATCGCAGTCCACTGCTGGACATAGGCCTCTCCAAGTGCACGCCACTGAGATCTATTTGAGTAGGTGAATGAACACAGGCAATCCAGGTTATCTGTTATTTCTCTTTCCTTTGTTCTGCAACATATTCTGCAGGCTTAAGTGATTCTTATTTACTTCTTTCATTCTTTCATCATGAATCTTATTTCATCATGAATTTCAGAATTTCTCTAACGATTTTTACTTATAATAACATCGATCGCTTTGCAGTTTGCCTTTTATCTTGCGTTTTAATCCAGTGACCGAATGTTTCTCAAAAAGGTCTTGTGTCAGAACGTCATTTTAATAGTTATTTGTTATACAAGAGTGCAAAGTTGCTTTTTAACCGCGGGCTCAATTTTGATGACTGAGCAAGCGAAGGATTCTAAAATTGAAACACGAGCGTAGCGAGTGTTTTAATAATTAGAATCCTGAGCGATAGCGAGGGAATCAAAAGAGCACAAGGTGAAAAATCTTTGCACTCGAGTGCAACACGTAACTTTTCATCCCACCTCATCGAGGAAATTTCTAAATGCAAAAAAAAACAAAATGGCGCGCACATATGAGTATCAATTTAAAAAGAAGGACCTATTAAAGTTCATTTATTTGAAAACTCAGCTTAAAAATGAAACGAGGTTAAAAATCTATATAAAAACAATAATAAAAATCACTTAATTAGTTGAATAATTATTTTAAGCAGTATTTTATTTGTTTAATATGTATTTGTTTGAAAAGTCTTATCAAGATTGTCACGATGTGTAATGTTCTAAATTCAAATCACTTTGCCGCTCTAGAGGATAAAAACGGCTTTTGCGCTCAGATATCAAAGGGTAAAACTACTCTTTCCGAGGTGGTGGGATGAAAAATTATTTCCAGTCATATTACAGCCTGTTACTCTATTCGTGATCTCATTCAACATGGTCAAGTCTAATTTACACGATATAATAATGTTGTCACACCACAGTCTAGCTATTGTTATAGTGAACGAACTCGTGAACTAATGTATCACTATCACTCGTATCCGTCCATCGAAGGTCAGAGCTTGGCTAAGCTTTTCTAAAGCGCGGGCGCACGCTTGGATTACATTGTTTTCAGATTTGTTCAGGGCTGTCATGAACTAAATAATAGCATAGTCGGCACTAGGTCCTCCCCTACTAGGTATGATAAGATTATCACCCAACTGTCAATTCTAGTTATAATTTGTAGATTTAACTTTGGCAGTTCTTAAGGGTTAATTTTGGCAGTTCTTAAGTCAAAAGTTCTTCCGGCCCGATGCGATATGGTGGGATGGAAATCGCAATAAAGCGGTAACAATGTGACTGTGTTATTTTGCTATCTATTACATAATACAATGAGTTATATAACGCATTATAGAAAATATTTGCTAAGTCAAAAAAGATTATGCTGATTTATCAGGCTTTTGCCGCATAATCCAAATAAATTATGTTTTTTTACTAGCAAATATTGCTTCGTCATTTTATCATTTCTCTGTTATGTCTGTTATGCATGAAACTTTCAATCCGTGATAAATGTTTTTTTATGTACTTACATACAAGCAAAGACTATAAAAATACTTTAAACTTTATGTGTCGTCATAACTGTAAGCAAAACCAATAGTTTATTTTATAAGAATCGGCTAATATTCTACGCAACTGGCAACCCTATCTTCGGTATAGTTCGGAAGGCTGCGCGCGCGCATATCGTGCCTTCAGTTTCATTGTCAAGTATAACGCAACGCTCCACGGATCCGTTTCGTCACTTTTAATTACATTTCGTGACAATGATCTATTTTTGTATTTTTTACAAATATCTTTCGACCGTTATGCAAATATTTTGCGTTTTTGGAACAATTTTAAGTGGATTGATCACGATTGAGTCATTTAAATTGTTTGGTCTATTTGGAAGTTTGTAATACCATGCCGTGGTATTACCGATTCAAGTTTGTTCTTTTTTAAAACCCATAAGTTTTTTTAACAATTTTTTTTTGATAATGTATTTTTACTAAGAGCTAAATGAGGTAGTATCTGAGAGGATGTACGTATCTACTCAGACGCAGCATCATATCATTGCTTCTAAAAGACGAAGCCTATGGCATTTAAACAGAGTTCTTACCTAAGTGCTATGACCGGTAACCTGGCTATAACAAGATAACCTTACTAGTTATATTACATACCTACTTATTAATTTCTATAGTCTAAGTATGCAAGTTGCTTTAATACCCGAATAACATAATTAGTGCTGAAAATGAACACTAACAAACAAAAATTATGCGATTTTTGCGTTTCGTAACATAAATTCGCAGTTTTATTAATATCTTACGGAAATAAGTGTTACAAAGTTGCAACACAAAGAAGTTTCTTGTTTTTAAGGTGTGTACACACTTGTGTAATGAACGAAACTCGTTTAACTCGTCAACGTGATGTGTAACCGACAGAGTTCAGTAGATATTATGTCAGAGGCTTTTAATTACGATTAATTTGGAACAAATAAACAGTTCATTGCTCTTTAAGAAGTTAACCTTTATTACATAGTTAACATAAGCTTACCTACTTCATTAAGCATGGACACTTAATTTTATAAATTGCTCGCAGCTGTGTAAAATACGTCTAAGAAGGCATTACATTGGCAAAACATATATTGCTGACCTGCTTTATTTACTAACTGGAAGGCTTAGATTAGATAGATACTTAAGTACAACAGAACACATGAACTTTGGAGGTAAACGCTGGTGTTAGATTTCACGATAGCAATTTTAGGTATATGGGGCTATATACCTACTTCAAGCATGTAAATAAATACACTGACGTGACATTTTCGTACACCGATTGTGCAGAAGTCCAGAATTTATTTACTAGAAAAATAAGCACTTAGTGGCTCTGAAGCTGGCTGGATGAAAGCAGCACAGATATTGTGTGACCAAAAAGTTTCATTGACCTTCCTATATTTTAATAAAACTCTTACACGGATAGGATTCTAACTGACAATTTTGCATAGCTATTGTACAAAAGACTGGTAATATATCTTCAATATAGGTACTGCCGCAGAACTTAAAAATAAGCTCCGTCACTCCCCACGATTACGTTGATTAAACAGAAGCGCGTCATTCGCATCGCGTGTTGATATCATATTGTGTACAGATTTCACTTTCTATTGTGTAATAGACTCCTTGGTTAACACTTATTTGCTGACAGAAGAAATGCTGGCAGTTTACACGGAAATGAGATTAGAGACGTGCGTGATCTAGAGTAGGACAAGCCTAGAGAATTCAATAAATCATATCGACATGTTTCTTTGATTATGATATAAGGTCTAGGAAAAGAGACACACATCGTGCTGGTTCCACTTTTGAAAGCGTTGTGTTTTTCTTACAGGGCTATCCAAAAAGTAAATACTTCATCGATTGTGAATTACAAATTCATAATAGAATGGTTCGGAAATAAACAGCTATTTATAGATATTTAATATTCATATATCAAACAAATATTTTGCTCATTTAAATTCTAACGAAGCTATCAAAATATATCATTAATATGCATGTATATCACATTAAGTTTGTTAAACGGAAGGAAAGTAGTTTGACAACACTAATTTCTTTATGCAAATTAAAGTGCATAATTTCAACGAAAATAAACCACATCAACCACACTACATTCGCAAAAAAAACTATTGAAATTGATACTTTTGACATGTCATGTTACATACTAATAACAATTTATAACCATTTACCAACTGGCTGATGTTATAACAGATGTTAATTTTAAATACCAAATATCACCAATATTTTATGACTCTCTGTGATCTATATAAAGTAGTGAGTAATAAAAATATGATTAAAAACAAATCAATTTACTGGTTCGTCACTACCACCAGTGTGACCCCAGCCTAAGAACGTCGTGTAAAACTATGTAAGAAGATTCTAATGTGATTATGTGAATTAGTTGTCATTACATCTAGATTCTTTATGTGTTCCGGTAGCTGGACTCAAGTAGTATTATCTAATTTAATTAAGTATTCGCAGTTATATGCGAAACTGCGAATTTTGTGCAGTCGTTATTCGGATACGGGACTGTTACGTCAGAAATATCTTCGTTTTCTTGCGAAATTAGTCCGATACACATTTAGCTTTACATTTAGGAACTAAAGAAGATGATATTAAAGAAGTTAAACTTATAAAGAAAAAGATGTAAGAAGCAGCCTCTAAGATCTACGAACTAAAATTATAGGGGTAAACCTACATAATATATGTACCTAGGTACCTGCAGTAACTGTCATAATGGCAACTATTAAATCCGTGAACCAATTAGCAAATTATGCAACAAACTCAGATCTAAATCTCGTGTCTCAGAGGTCAATTAATCAAATTAATCTCGACGCATGCGACACGATAGAATATAAACACGACATACTTACATTGGTACCGCTACAGATGTACGCAACATATGTGCGCAAGATCAACGACTCGTGTGATCTATTTACTACGAGTTGAATGCGCGGGCGCACCTATGAGTGGACTGGTCACTGCACGTGTGGTTTGGGGTATTAAGGTTGTCAGTCAGTTTAAATGCGTCTATATAGTCAATGGGTTTCGAGATGTTGTTAAAGGGACACCTCTTTTCATATTTGTGAATAACTCACTGGTCAAAAGGATTGAATGGACCAAGAATATCCTAGTCATGTTGCCCTAATTTAAAACGACTTTCAGTCTGAGCACAGAAAAAATATGTGTACGTTTTGAAAAAGAGTCTGGAGTAAAATCTGAAGTGAAGATGAAATATGGAAAGGGACATTATTTGTGCTGCATTGATTCTCAACTTCCGAAGTTTAGAGTAAGAACTATAGGGCAAAGATACTCACAGTGGCAACCTATATCTTGAAGAATGAGGCATGAGAAAAGCTGCGAAACACAGCGGCGATAAGATTGACAGCCCTAACCTATGTTAACATTTACTTTGTTGATGTAGGCATAATATTAACATAATTGCCGCCTATTGCACGTGTTACAAGCGTGAGATTTAAGTGGGGGCTAATTATTTTGCATACCACTACGTACTTAGTTATTGCTACAGTTTGATGTAGACTAATTCTTGAGCAGTGTTACCTAAGAAAGTTTATAAGCATTTAACGACATAAGAACGTCGAAGCAGATGATTAATACGTTAATTACCAAACCACTACAAACCTACTGAATTTCTTCCAAAATCCTGAACTCTGTATTACTAAGTCTTGGGTATAAACAGTTTTGAAGTCATGAATCAACATTAAATGCAGTAACAGGAATGCAGTCTCCTCTGCAGTGATCTGAAGTGGCCTGAGGTGACGTAACACCAGATTGGCTCAGGAAAACTCGCTGGCACATTAGCATTTCACCGGCTGCCCTCAATATCGTACGATTTATGGAATTTCTCAATATCCATCTATAACATGCGTGCGATTTAATCACCTTACCTTTAGCTAAAGACACTGCAAGGTAACAATTCGATGATGTAAATAAAACAGTAGAAGAAAACGCCGACAATTATAATAAAGCTTGGTAAGGTGCTTACGAAATGTTGCAAAACTAATATTTTCTCTATAATGATCCTCAATAACTGTTTTTCCGGTACAACGCACAATAATGGTTACATTAATGCCATTTTGAAATAAAAACAAATGCACTCATCAATGAAAGGGGTTTTTGTAACAACTTTCAAAATAACTGCTACTTACAGTCAAGAGTCTACGTTGACATTTGTAAGGCTCATCAGCTTTGATTGTTGTTCGATTCCATAATCTGGTCAACATTTACCTAACACCTGTTCTCGTAAAAAGCCCTGTCATCACACCAGCCCATGTTCACCATCATAGTGACATTCCCATTGCATAGTACCATATAACGCAACACTTGCATAATGAGCAATCAATCTGCTTCATAGGCAATTAATTGAATAGTCACAATCGTATCGTGAACATTACGACAGATGACATAGATGAAGATCTAGTTGAACCTGTTCAGTGACATGTGTGTCAGTGTCGTCACGAGTGTGCTGATGACCAGTGCCAGGGTTAACATGCATTGCTATATGTTAGTACAATACAGACGCATGATAGCTGTGCAGTTACAGCCTAACAGAATTTTGAAAGCCAGTTACAATGGGATTGAACTACATATTATCCTAAAAGTACCAAGTTATAAGAAACATCTTGAGAGTTCAAAAACCGTCTTTACATGATTAGATTTAAGCCTATGGCATACCAACTAATGTACCTAATTGTGTAGCTTCTGTTGGCAATCCAAGAAATAAATAAAATCCTGGACTACATTAAGAGCTAAAAACTCTGATTAACTAACGAACAAGTATCTGGCAGCCCAGGCATATAGGTATTTGCCTGATCAAGCTACACATTAAAAAAACAATTTCACACATGGAGTAGTTACACGCTTTGTTACATTAACTACGCGTGCCGGTCTGCAGCAAATAACGGTGTCAATTGGCAACTTTTTCCCATAGTTCTATTCAATAATAGGCTTTAATTGTTTGTCAGTTTATCAGCGACATCTACTAATAATGTTCCTAGTTGCCTCATCAGAATTCAAACATATCTTGTGGATGCCTGAGAGCTCTTCAACTGTCTGTAAGAACCAAGAATGTTGTGCTACCTGTCTAGATCGTCCTTAGATTAATGAGAAACTTCAAGGCAGCTCATTTGAATGTTTTCTCATTATAATTACGACTTCGGCTCGCGTGTCGCCGCTTCAAGAATCCGTTTCCTCGATTTTGGATGGTTTTATTATTTTCGGAACGAACTTCCGAACGGTTTCCCGCCTATTCATTTGCTAGTTTCTCATCCTATTTCCTTCTCATTATCTTTTAATTGAAGGTTAATTTTAAGTATAGAAAGCATGTAAACAAACGTGACGGTTACATCCTGCCTAGTACTAAAGAGGAAAATTGGAAAATCTCGCGAAAACACTGATTTAATATTATTTTAAGTTAATGATAATACTTAGTTTTACGACAACTCCGACATCGCCATTTATTGCTGTAAGTTTAATGAATTATTATCCAGACGTTTTAATATTACGTTAGAAGTAAACGATTAGGGATTGCACGCAAGTGCACGCACGTTAGGAAGTCTACAATAATTACAAATTACACCACTATCAGAGTGTACGATAATCGTTATAAAAATGAAAGTTATGCGTATATTTCAATGGCAGAGGATAAATCAAAGTGTATAATTTGTACCTAAATGAAACAATGCTTATTTGCACTGGTAGGTCTAAGTAAAGTTTAGTATTGGGCCAAAGCATTTGAATTACTGGACAAGACGGTTTGATGCATAAATGAATGTGAGAAACACTCCTGTCTTTAGACTCAGCAGTATGAATAGCCTGAACTCTCGTTTTAGGCTAGTATTACCAAATATGTATGAACAATATCAATTATATGGATGATTCTTTAAAGATAACATTTACAGTGATTCCCCAAGGAACAATGTTGGGACCACATTTTGACAATAGAAGTTCTGCACTTATTTGAGTATGTTTAGTAGCATTTTACACATAATTAATATTTATAGAACACCGGCGTAAACTCCATGACTGTAATTTTCAAGCAGATAAAACAAAATTACATAATTTAACACCAAACCATGCTGACACAGAAACCATCTTCCTAATTACCACCAACGTTCAAAATTACGTGTTTATTTAATAAAATATGTAATACGTGTACTAAGTATACATATTTCACGTAATACAAACTTAATACAATGTTCATGGGCCGTATAAAATGGAGTCGCGTCTCGCGTCACCGTCGCGTCGCCCGCGCCAGTGAGACAACGTTACGCAACGAGCCGTTCTGTGTGAAAATGAAAACCATTGGGATTTACAACACTGAGAGTAGCCAGACCAGTCTAGATGCTGCCGATAAAAATTAACTCAGTAAGCTAGACTGAGGAGTTCCGTAAATGAATGATGGCGCTGAGAATTGACCTCATGGCTTTGTTTATTTGATTATCAAGGAATAGTTTGATGTAAAATTGATTAAGGAAGATTTCTGACAAAACAAAAGTTGAAATATCTACTTCGTTTGAAAACTGCTGATTATAAGTAATCACACAGTTTAAGAAATTAATAGGTACTACTTAATGCTGGCTTGGAGAGGCCTATGTCCAGCAGTGCACTGCGATAGGCTGATGATGATGATGATGATGAATGATGGCTTCTAAACCCCATAATTAAATGCATAACCGCAACATTCAAGAGATAAACATCACCTCTTTAAACCTAAACTTATTTGCATCTACAAAAGCTATTCAATTAACCACAAATGGTCCGCATCGGATCGATTTCATCAGCTTATCGATACGAGCAGCATCTCGATTCAAGTTGTGTAACATCACTTAATCGTTTATCTTTAGAGGAACTACGCACAATATCCTCACGACATCTCATTGTCGATGGCAAAGTAAATCAAATGGTCTTTGGTATAAACGACCGTGGAATTGGTCAATAAGGTAAGCATGAAGGTATGTCTAACTGGTGATCAACCATGTTGCGCTTCTTGCTAAATAGACAGATTTATTGGTGTTGGATAACTTTAGTATCTGTACCTATCTATGTAATTACTGAACGGGTCAACCGTTAATGGGTTCTTTTACGATCTATCTTACTTTTCGTTTCGCCGAGACTACGGTGTTCTGAGAAAAGCAAGTTAAACCGGCTGTCTCGGCTGTCTTCATTGAGGAAATATTAAGCCAGTCATTGTGGGAGGCAGGAAGGAAACTCAAGCAAAATGGATTCAGCTGAATCTACATATTAAGATTAGATTCCTACCATACCCGTCTTGCGTGAAAAACGACTTTTCCGGTTTTTCCTAAATGATTGATTAAGAAAAAGTCTCGCAATCAAAGCTCCCATTTGAACTTTGTAACTGATTCATTTGCTAGAAGTAACAAAGTGGTTACAAATTGTTTTATTCCGACGAGCCATTAAGATGAGATTATAACTAAACGTATGCAAACTACTTGCAGACAATGGTTGAACGTGGCCCACATACTTGAGGTGGTTAAGGGCCGTGCTCATGATATGAATACGTTAAACTTTTCTATTACAAAACTTTAAACATGGTTAACGAAAATTACTGGTTCTTCTGAGCGTAAAATGAACTACTAATCTTTAATTGCAAATCAAACTATCGAGAATGTTGTCGCCCCATATCCCGCTCTAATAAAATTGAATAACCTAAGACTATCCTGGATCTTGATGACAATCTTAGCACTCAAATAAGTTGTTACACACAAGTGGAAAACCTTCTAAGTTCGGCACTATGAACTTGATCAACATTCCAGCAGATTATACGATAGACCATCTTTATGCTTCACGTCCTTTGCACGAAAACACTAAACCACTCAAAGCACTGCATTCCTGATTAGGCAATGAGATAGAGCCAAAAATAGGGCTCCTAGTTTTAGTTAGAACATAATCCGTCTTACCACAAAAACTTTTAAACGTCAGTTTAACAAGGTCCATTTTGCAGCCACACTTTTTTTAGACACGTGTTTGACACATGTTTAAGTTTTTGTAGTAGGACCAAATATGTTTTCTCTTCATCCCCATTTTTCATACTTAGAAAATGGGTTGAGGAGGTAAGTTAGAAAATTCTAAGCAGATGAAACTTTTGCAATCCACTGTAAAGATTGCACCGAATTACCGCTTGTTCAGTGAGCAACCTCCTTCACAAAGCGCGGTTCAGAATACGAAACACATGCAAAGCTGAACTTGTTAGCTTACGAGGGGTTACGCAAACGCTTTCTTCATTGAAAACATTACATAGACAAGCTATTGACTTGTAAATACAAATTGCGCTCTGAACTATTTCTGCGTAGTTTTTGTTCTGAGTTACAAATTGGATACGATTATGCGACTGTTTGAACTTTAGTGTCAAAAGGTTTGTTTGTGATGTCAGAAACTTTGTTAGGTAGGCAATTAATACTAATAGTTACTTCTGTGTCGCTTAAAATATAGGTAAATAAATATATGGCTCTATAGTATTGGAGATTGATTTTGTATAATATTCTGTAATTAGGCATGTTTCTGCCTTCATATTAAAATATTAGTTACGGCAATTAGGCTTCAAATTAATTGGAAAATGCAATTAGTTAGCCACGACTAACTTGACGCGACTCATTAAACAAGTTATGGTCCAATTATGTTATATTTTAGTCATACAAGTTGTAAAACA
Source organism: Helicoverpa zea (assembly GCF_022581195.2). Taxonomy (NCBI): domain Eukaryota; kingdom Metazoa; phylum Arthropoda; class Insecta; order Lepidoptera; family Noctuidae; genus Helicoverpa; species Helicoverpa zea. The sequence continues at coordinate 13,587,871 of NC_061454.1, forward strand.
AATCCTTTATTGATTAATTAAAACTTATAAAACACTAATTGAGCATTAGATATCATCTTTGCTTCACGATCTCAATAAATCAAGGTTTTTGAAGCACCTGGCTTGTTAAAAATATCGCAAGTTTAAACATTTAATTATTCATAGATTTTTTGTTTACAAACTCCTTAGTAAATTGCATTTAGAAAAACATTACAAATGTCACCGTATCTATGACTTTTCGTAACATTTTCCCGCTAATTTGCTTATTTTGCTATGCTATGCACATTGCGAAAAATAAATAAAAAATCTTTGATGCAATTGTGTTACAAGATAATTTAAATATTTAATAATAATTAAATAGATCTTTCACAGAACTTGATCTTGCGATCAATGGCTGACCTACAAAGTTTATTGAAAACATAATAAGATGTATTAGCAACGGTCAACTATTCAAATATAGTATCGTCAGATTATTGCTACACTACTTGTTTTGGTGACCTTGCTCTAATAACAGTTTTCATATTATGTAAAAATATTTTCTTGGTTTAAAAACCGCAAAGAATATCTAATTATATAGGTAGTTTATCCAATAACAGTAATTATTTAAATCCTTGAAGAATCCTGTGGAAGTAAAGTGGACGGCCACAAGACCACAGACAAAGTCACGGAGGCTCGTGACAGCTCTTGCATAACATAAATAAAGCGAGATAAGTAGGTATCGCGGTTCCTCTGCAAAAATGCATTCTAAACATTTGAATGGCAATTCCAAATTATCCATAAAGTATCCAAATCTGATATCGCCCATAATTTTGCAATAAAATGTCGGCTTTGATAAAATGTTGCCAAGTCATTTTATATCTGATCCCTTTTCTCCAATTTGCATTTCGGGCAGGTTCTTTTATTTTTCTTTTGATAAAAAGGTTTAGCTTGTATGCTTGCAACACAATGCATAAGATATAAGTCTCAAATCTTTTTTTTGTGCCTGGACAGGGGTCAATGATTTATAAGCCCTAAAATACAGCTAAATGTATTTTGTATGTTCATGTGAATTTTTATTTGGTTCTTATTGCTCGTATCGGTGTCATTTTTACCTTAGGTAGAAATTTAATTTATTTGATCTTATTCATATATTTCTTCGATTCACGAAAGTGACAAGCTAAACTAATGGTATTATTATTTTTGGTTTTGTTTTCATGTGCTAATTAATTCCGTTGGATGATCTTTTCTCGAACCGGTAAACATAGAGTGTATTTACATAACATAATATACCTACCTATTATGTGAGACATAATACCTATAATTTAGATTAATTCATTCACCTTTGAACGAAAGGATAACATAGAAATAATTAGAAAGTGCATTATAAAAAATGCTAGCGTTGTGGACAGTGGCGCAACGTTCGAGAGACTACCGTCAAGCAAGAGTAGTTAGACTTGATGGAGTTAGCTACATTAATGATTTTACTTTCAGCAAATCGAATAAAAGATATCACAATCATAAAATCCGCAATCATGTTGTGTTACAAACAACAAATATTTTGTAATTTTATAGTAGAGACAATTAAACTCATTTAGTATTTGTAACAAACATTGCCCATTCAATATTTTGTTTCAATTTGAAAGCAATCTCAGTTATCCACTGTCTGCGTACCTACGCAATAATTACAAGTCACTGTGTTGTATCACGAGACAGTAATAATGGTTTATAGAAATTACGCTAACCATGTAGGTTCGAGTGGGTACAAAACATTCAGCTCAGCACTTACTGCCAATGAGACTAGAAAGCGGGCGATTTCTCGTGATTACATAGAAATTAGGTATGTCACATGATGATTTGTTGATAGACACATTGTTTGTTTGTAATAGCTTAACTAAGACGTACTAAAGCTGTTTATGGGTTTGATTTTCTTGGTAGCTTATAACAATATTAACTTAAGTTTTGATTTATTATTTCCAATGCGGTTAGGTAATGTCAACAAGCTTTTCCTCACTCTATGGGTAATTTTGTGTTCCGCATCTATAAAATATTTTTAAATAATAAAAAAATATTTACCTCATTTCCATTGTAAATCACTTATAAAAATTATATCCGCAATAATTTGCAACACTAAAATGACTACACGTCAAAAAGGGCGCGAAACGGACGAAACGCAACAATGGCGGGACGGGACTCGCGAGACTGTTCGACCGCTGTGCTTTCTCCGCGCTTTATAACTTGCAGCCGCTGGCAAGCACGGGGGGCCGAAGAAATGAAACTGTTTGGCAATTGTACGCGAAACTAACAAATTCTGTAAAATACAAATTTATTTCGCGTAGAAATATTTCGGTTATAATTGCGATTTGTTTCGGAAGCGTTGTTTATGACGTGACGTGACTTGACGGTACGCGACGCTAATCGTTTGATTTATTTAGCTACTGCTTTTCTAAACAAAGAATATTGTGCGTAGTTATCGTGATTCATTCATAAATTATGATTACTATTTCTAGTAGTAATAGAGTAGTTCGAATCAAAATTATTTTTGGTAAGTATGATAAAATTGATATCAAAATTCATTGCTGCCTGCAATCACATATCTCCTGTCCATTAGCAAGATGAGGCTGGGGAAGTGTTAAGCGAAAACTGCTCATGGGAAGATACGCCTGATCCGTTACCTGTGATGCATTTTTCTCCAACGTTGTCTAGTGATTAACAACTTACTTACCTACCCCTATTAGATTATAGACTATGAAGTAACTGTTTGAGGACTGGCTGAAAAATTACCCCTAGACTCCTAGTCGACATCACGAGGAAAATTGTATAGCTACCATGCTTCCATTGCTCCTAACATTAGGTAAATAGGCACTGTCCTAATAGCCCCATAGTTCTTAAATTGCCCACTTAAACTGCAGGTTATTATCCAACAAACTTGTAGCTGGCACGTGTTTATTACATGAAGCAGTTTTTAACCCTCGCTGTCTCTAAAGAAAGGAATCGTAATTCGTGGCACAATTTTACTTATGTACTTACATGTACACATATTACGTCAGTTTTATCGCATAATGGTTCCGAAAGAGGTTTCGTTTTTTCCGTGCATAGCATAAATCACTCGGGTTCGTTTGAGTTCAGATGTCGCCGGCACGGTGACCGGTTTCAGATACTTTTGATTTTACGAATCATTTAATGGTCGACTGGTCAGATTATGCACTAAAAACCATAAAATCTGTCGGTCCGCAAATAAACCGGAATAAGTTAAGTGACCGAGGCAACCTTTGGTTTTCGACGAAGCAAATGATACGTTTTATAAAGTGTAATATTTTCATGCACTCATCGTGGAAATGAAAATAATAAAAATAACGAGTAGAGATGCCCTGATGCTTATTTATATGTAAGCTACGTAGGTACCTATTTGTGCGAAGCTTGCTTTGGCTTATCTAAGTAATTATCACATAGAGGTTTTCCCCAAGGACCTATGATTGGACCTTTACATATTTTTTTGATATTCTTGTTCTATTCATACTTACTCGACAGCATTAAAGTGCTTGAGGCAGTTTTCTTTTATTTAAATTACAAATAACAACTATATTCATTAATTATACGTGTATAATTTGCCTTATACAATGTTATATATTATCTGCAGCTAAAAATCGTTGCTTATAATGTTTTACACCTGTTATGAAAGCACAAGTGGTATCAGAGTCAACATTGTAGCTTATTTACGTATCGTAAGGTGACTCCGCGAATTAGATTTGTAGTTTATCGCTTCGGTTAGATAATAATATCTGTATGTGTACCAGCTAGCCATACTGAGTTGCTTCTATACTAGTTCATACTTAAAATAAATGTAACTTACTGACCGATTTTTGTGATATTTTGGAATTGATTAGAACCGGAAGTTGAAATCACGTAGACGAAATCATATTTGTACCTACTTACCTAATTTAAATATTAAAAAGAATGAGGAAAATAACTCATTATTTATCTTCAATAATATTGTAGAAATTAAGCATAGCTGTGACGATTTCATAGCTGATTAAAGTGGAAGTCCGGGTTGTTTCGTCAGGGAAGGCGTAGTAGTTCCTTGAAGAAGCGGATGAAACCAAGGACAACCATTACAGCACATTTTATTTTATAGCTATTTAATTGGACGTCTATTCTTATATAGGCAGAGCGTAAGATTGTGACAGTGCGTCTCTCCTCGGATAAAAAAATAATCAAGAAAGAGTTGCAATAGCCGACTACTTGCAATTCTCAATGAAGAAATAGATTTAAACTGTTTTGTACCCGCTCTCTCTTCTCAGTTCAATTTTATTAAATAAATATTCTATTAAATGTGCTTTCTAATCGATCTACATAGAAAACTGACCGAAAATTATACTTGCATTTCTTTTTAACAAAAGTGAAAATCATTTTTGGAGTCACAGTTGCGTATCGTCAGAATTTGTAATTATTTACTCTCAATATTAAATCGTATCGCAACGCAATCGTATCGTAGATGGGTGGACAAAAAGTTTTAATTAAAAGATTTCAGCGTTAGGTTCCATGATGTTGTGGCGAGGTCGTTCAAAGTGGAATTCGTGGGTGACATGACAAGAGGCTGAGCCTATACATTGGACATGGACCCAAATTCTATTTGCAGTCCCTTCAAATATGCGATGTTCACTCACTGTTTACGCTTGGTAGAAATCCCCGAGATATTTTTTGAGAAAAATGACATCTAAACAATGCGTAACTTTCCTACTTATTTTATGTAAGTGCACATTAAATATGAACAATAAGCAGCTTCTTCTAATGTGTTCATTTATAGCTTCACGCTTTTGTGCATGATGACGAATTCGTTTCTACGTGGGCCCGTGGGCCAAGTCTAATTTAATTATGTTACATCATAACATAACCCGTGTTATCTTGGTAAACGACTATCTTACCTATGTGGGAGACTGGGCATGTAGGTGGTTGCCCACTAGAACAACAAATTCAAAGTATAAATATGAGCCCTACCATTTGCCATTTGACGAGGTCATTAGGTGCCAAATGAGTTCTTCCAAAAAGACCACGAACCTAGATTTTAACGGGATGTCTATTATATACGCTTGTCATAGAAGTGCATACACGGATTTAAGCTAAATCTTCTTTTCAGTCCCAATAGATAACACAAGTAAAATACTGTCTGAATATCCGTAGAGCAGCTGTAGCTCCATCATTAAATGCCTCAAAATGCATACCCGCCCCTATGACCCCACTGCAAATTCTTGGGGCTACCTAGCGGTTAGATTCGATTCTCGGAACTGTTGTTACGTTCACAAAAATGATATTTCGTCGATGGGCGAGCCGATTAAATTGAATCTAGATTTCTAGTTTTAACCTTGAAATACTTAATTGCATTGTAGGACGCTCACGTTATCAGGCTGCCTTTATTTATAACATTTGCTGTCCCAACGCTGGACAAAAGACTTTGAACTTTCGTAATCATCAGTATTGTATCGGAGTGTGAGTATCATGATCATTTCAAGTGAATGGAGAAGGACCTTGCCCAAAGAAATGATTAAAAAGTTTAGTCATTGTTCTATTTTTGCGTGGGTAGGCCCAAGACGGGTTGCAATCATACTGTAGTCATTATGCATTCATTCTGATGTGATAATGAGGGCTTTGTTTGTTTTTTGTCTGTGACTTACAGTGAAACGGTTTATGCCGTTTATACGTTCAACGTTGGCTGTTTGACATAGTGAGTGGAGATCGTTTTAAGATTATGAAGCCCATTATGAATAATGTCACCGGAGCAGATGGAGTCATCAGATAAGTAGTCTACTGTAAATATGTTAGTCATTTAAATGCACAAGAAGTACGCATCTAATTTAACCCTTGGGCAACCTGTTGGTTTAAATACCTACCCAATTCAGAGATGACACATGGATGGATGGATGGATGGTTAACGAAAGAAGGTGATTGATGGTTAAATTCTATATTATTTAAGGCGGACTTAAAATTTCGCAACTCCTCTGTTTTAGTAAGGAATGGTCAGACAAAAACTGTGACCTACACCTGAAAATCTACAAACGGAAATCAATTAGTAGACAAATTATTTCCTATTTATCAAATAAGGAAGTGGTGCCGCTAAATACTATAGAAATAAAATAAATAACAAAACGATAAACCAAGCTGTTTGCATGAAACGCATTTTCGTGAGAGCACTCACGACTTTAAGTGTAGTCATAGATAAATTCTAATAAAGAAAAAAATATACATCTGATTGGTTGTAACATGCTGTCTAGACGCGTTTGCCTTCAAAGGTCGCTTTGACTCATTCTTATGATTAAGAATAACTTCTTTGCGTTTCCATTTCCATAGACCTTGTCAAATCTACTTGATCGAACCTAGCTACTTAGGTATCCTACTACTTATACAAAACAAAGAAAGTACCTTTTGCACGATTGGAATAAGGAAGGGATTATTTTGATTGAATATGTACACTCCGTACACCCATTAGTTCTTACTGGCCATGTTCATTACCAACTACCCGTACGATCTAGGCACCGAACCGTTTGTGCTGCTCCTGCGCAACGCCTTACGGATTTCCGTTAGCATTATCACGTTTCGTGCATCTCTCTCAACAAATATGAAGGGGTTCTACATGGATTCTACAAGCAAAGGCATTGCCTTAATAAGAAGATCATGCAGTCAAGCATGTTTATTTTACAGCGGCAGTAGACCATTGAGCTTGATGAACAACATCATTCGAATTGCATAAAACATAAACTTGCTATGTAAAAGTAACATTACAAAATTCCTTTCAAAACACCATCAGTAGGTAGACTCCTACCTACGTTTCTTTGCGATTCGTAAAATAAGCTGAGGGCTCGTCTCGCATTTTCTCTAGTCTGTAAAGACATGTGCAACAGGGACAAAAGTAAAGACGCAGAAACCTGGCCAACTTGGACTTTTTCGTGATCTTCGAATAGCCTGACTGACTGTCTTTAGAACTCAAGTTCTCATTATGATCATGACTGCACCTAGCTTCGTAAACAGCAAAATCGCGTTTAAACTTTGCAGCAATATCATTCGGTTGTTCTTCTTCAACTATCGGTTCTTCCTTCTCTGGTTCTTCCTCCACGTCTTGGTCTTGTTCTCTTTCCCATGACGTAAGAGGTAAAAGATATTCTTCAATATTGAAACTGTGTTTAGATGGTGTTTGGGACTGACGGATCAATGTCGCCAAATTGACCATGGAAGAACTATCGGGCTGGTGAAGTCCATCTCCAGGAATCAGGTTGCCCACTTTTTCTTTCAAGTCACTGCTGGTTAAACACAATTTCATTCGGAGCACAGTTATATCGGAATCGCTCGGCCATGATATAACGTCCGGTAAAGGACTCTTATGCCGTTTTGATCGAAGTTTCTTAAATTTTTTCTTATTGTCACTCTCGGATTTTGATTTAGATAAGCCAGATTCTAAGCTTTTGGCTAAATTCGCAGAGACCGTGCTGTCGGACTCTGAAGGAAGGTTGAAGGCCACTTGCCGTGTATTGAAATTTCCATTTGCTTTTTGTATATCTATGATGTCTTCAATTTTTCTAATATTTTCATTAGCAGTATGAACGTCCATAATGAAAAGTATTTTTGGCCATTTATTATTTTACAAATTTTTAATAATGTTATTGATCCAATCAGGATGGTCTACTTTGACAATAACTTACTAAAATTGACTTTACTCGAAAGAAAGAAATTGTATTATACATGAAATCATACTCAGGAGACCTTTTCTTCTTTCACATTACAATACACATATTAAATCTTATACAGATGATGGAGTTACTGGAGTGAGTCATAATTTATTTACAGATATATGAGTACATTCGCCATAAACCATAATTAGTAACCGTTTCTGAAAAGAAGATCATTTGGTATCGTCAATTGCTGCATGAAATGAAACGATATACGGTTGCGTTCATAAACTTAGATAAGATATGTTTTATACTTTGCTAAATAGATAAAGATAATACTTTTAAAACAGTACAGGTAAAACTTATTTTATATGTTTTGATATAATGTAGCAATGAATACTATACAAAATATTTATAAAATTAAAAATAATTACCATAGTTAAAATTAGAAGTAATGAGTTTGCTGAACGAGTTTTCGAACTTGACATTTTTCTCAAATGTCATCACATCGCCCTATGGGGAAGGATGGTGTAATGTTTTCGCTCGATTAATTTTTAACTTTCTACCATGGAATCTAATAATACCGACACCGATATTGGTGATAAGTGTAATTCTAACGGCGACTGTTCACCGACGCCCAAAAAACAATCTTTCGACTTGAATAACGCTAAAAATATTGATGACATCTCAACGCCTTCCGAGTTAAAATTTGATGAAGGTATTGTAAACAATTATTTGGTCTATTTGATTACTTCCTATTTGTATGTGTTCCTGATGTAACAATCTATGAAATCACTACTATTTTAGTTCATGTAACTTGAACGTTTTATTAGAAAATGTGAGTGAAAGTCGCAGGTGCATAATTTTAATGTCAAAGATAATTTTGTTTAGAACCCGACTACGAGGACGCTGAGGTGAAGGAGAAGAAGAAATATATTGAGAAATGTTTAGAGAACCCGGACTGTGTGAACTTGGAACAATGGCAGAACTTCGCGAAGGGAAAAGCAGGATTAATCAGTGGTGAGTATGATATAGTAGAGATGAAGAAATTGTTTACGTTGCCGCCGTTAACAATGCCCCCGGCTGTCGTCATGCACTACGTATATTTATAGCTAGAGATAATGCACTGAAGTTACAAACAATGCTTCATTTAATAAACACTTTGTGAAGCTTTTGTAAAAGAATGTTGTTGAAGCGCCCCATTTGAATACTGAAAGTCATTATTACTTTTGTTGAGTAACCTATTGAAATTCATATTTTTTATATACTTACTTTACAAACTATAAATGAAATAGATTTTTTTCATTACCCATGCAGATTAAAAATCATAAGTAAAATGAATCCATAAAAAATGTAAAATAATGTGCCCATATGCAATGTTTTAAGCTAATGCACATTTGTATTTATTTTCCTTAATACACTTTTAACTTAAGAACTTACTCATTCCTGATAATAAATGTTTGTAAATAAATCATTTTGATGTTTATTCGTATTCTGAAGGAAAACAAACAGTATATTGACCTTTGTACTTCCTTTTAGATGACTACAGAAGGAAGATCTGGCCGTTACTTGTTGGCGTCACACAGGAAGAGATGACAGAACCCCCGTCATTGGATGAATTGTCCACACATATTGAATATAACCAGGTACAGATACTGATTTGATAGTTTTTGAGAATATGTTTTAAGAATAAGGGGAAAACGATTTGTATTATTTCTCGCTGACACAAAATTGAAAATGTTTCATACGGTTTCGCTCAAGTCCAAGGAAACACATGCAACTGGGCAAAAATTTGCTTGTTGTAATCTCGGGCTCTAGACTGTCTATTTATCCCAATTCAATACAATTGGTTCACTCATTTTGGTAGGTAAGCATTATAAGTAGGTACATCTGCAGTAATAATATTAGTAAAGATACAAAATATAACATTAAATTTTGTAAAAGTGTAGTAAATAATGTGACAAACATCTAATTAGAAACTTTTCTTTGTCAGGTGGTGTTAGACGTGAACCGTTCACTTAAGCGGTTCCCCCCAGGCATTCCGTATGAACAGAGAGTGGCGCTACAAGATCAGCTCACCGTACTCATACTGCGGGTGATTATGAAGTACCCGCATTTGAAGTACTATCAGGTAAGAATTTATTTTAAGGCTGGTGGTTATAAATCAACATAAAATATTCTGTTTTATTCTATTAGTTGGATCTGAAATAAATCTGAGTGAGTCATCTATCCTGTCGTTAGATAGACACAGAATAGGTTTTTTATTGAATTATTATTTTATTATTGAACCAAACCTCAATAGTTCTCATCGTAAACAACTTTCATTTAAATTAAAACATAAAACTAATAAAAGCTACTGCCATACTGTAGTTAGTCACACCAATTAACATTCCAAACGAGTTTCTTTATTGTTTATTATTTACACAACAAAACTGGGTTTATTAAATAAAACCTATATTTCAATAACTTTGTTCCAAATGGCTTTGACACATACTTTGGTACATAGTTCACTATGACAGTAGCATCGAGTCTATTTAAATTTGAGGGGTCAATCAACAGGAAAATGCCACTTTTGATCAAACATTTTATGTATGTAGATACAAATATATTCGATAAACTAGGCCATAACGAGACAGTCTTGTGGTTTGTGGTTTGGGTGCAGACACGTAATGTAGCCTAACATTTTAACCACGAAACTTAAATTTTAAACCTGCAGAAAAAGTATTTACATGTTCATAGACTATTATACTATTGCATATTTTACTATTACATATTTTCAGAAGTAAATTGATAAACACTAAAAGATTCGTTGTAGAGGCTTTTTTTACGTTCCATAACACACTAAACTTACAAAGCCATAGTATAGAGAGATATGTATTCTTTATTATGTACATAAAAAAAGATATATGTTTTTTTTAAGTTCAGCTGACAATAAGCGGTGTTATCGCTAAAATATATTTATATATATGCAATTTGGTGCGAACACTTCCTTAGTTAAGTCGTAGTTAGAGTCCAATTCGGTTATTGAACCTTCATACACAATACTAATTTGGGTCGAAACTTATATTTGGTCAGTAATCATCATAATAGAATAAGTTGGTTGCCAGTGTGACCTGCATATCAATTTCCCTAAACCAATTACTTAAAATATTGTATAACTGATATGACTCATTGCCAGTGTGTATGAAAAGTATACATATCTAAATGGTGCAAGTGGGTGGTTGGTGCAGCGATGGAAATTGCATTAATTATAATGTAGGTACACTTCGTAATTTTCGATACAAACCGGTTGATTAATATCTGCAAAAAATAGCAATAAAAATAGCACTTTTTCTACTTTAAATACGGTTGAAATTAGAATGCGATGATATCAAATTCAATTGGATAAATAAATACTACATATACTCCAGTATATTACGTATACAATGAATTATTTAATACTGGAGGGAACAGATTACCTAGATACTAGACGGCAGATGTCCCTGTCTCCAATTTCCTGCGCAATAAACACGAAATTCCAATTCCGAAAAACATGTTGCCATTTGCCTTGAACTTGGCACGCAATCGCTGTTCAATATAGTTTTCCCGAAAATCAATTTCATCTGGATTATGTCAGAGACGAAAATAATCTTAGTATGGTATAGAATTATTAGACATCGTAAAATGACGCTGATTTCCAGTCGAGGACTTTCTGGGAAATGTCTTCTAAACACCAAATCTTTATTTCCCTATTGTGGACAAAAAGAAATGGACATACATATATTTAATTGACTTAGACACGATGACATATAAAAAAAAATGTTTAACCCAACAATTCAATAATGTCTGACGAGATTTTAACCCGGGTGCTGAAAAAGGGGGTGCTGTTGTTAACACATCAATGCATACATTAGCTGAAGAAAGCGGATGACAGCTGTAACCTTGATACTGCACTTGTCGTTATCAGTTACACAATACTTCATGCTACGCTCTTGTTTACGTGACTCGAGTCTAGTTTGTATTTTGAATTTAGAAATTCTAGTTCTAGGGTAGATTATATGAAAATTCAAACTGGTTTAACTCCTTCCCTCTTACAGGACATAGGTAGGTACTCTAATACAAAGATAGGATAACTATATTGTAATTGTAAAGAGTTCCAATAGCTATCGGGTTGCCTGGGTAACTGGGTTGAGGTATAGTGGGTCAGACAGGCAGTTGTTCTGTGTGAACCACTGGTACCCAGCAGCATCCGGACCCAAATATTGCTAGGACAAGACTAGCTAAATTATAATAATTCTTTACAAGATAAAATAGAAGGGTTTATTTACTTTTTCCACCCAAGAAGTTGTAAAAGCGGCTTGAATGCTCAAGACATAAACAAATTGCGCATACCATAATGTTACGCTTTTGTTATTTTCTCGGTCAGTGATCTAACCACCGCCGCCAGTTCCTGTAGATAAGTGTAAACACGGCATTTTCTTAATAACTAGCAATCATTATAAAAACTATTGCACGGAATGTACCCATTGTAAGGCTAT